>NC_046184.1:159380038-160026288 GCF_011004875.1 Balearica regulorum gibbericeps | reverse complement strand
GACTGCAGAAGCATCTGTTTAGCTTATTCAAAAGCTTGATCATAACTTACTGGGATTTGCAAGAGAAGAAAATTTCAAATATTAAAAGTCTCTTTAATCTGACAGGTGAGATGACAGTGAGAACCAGTAACTGGCAGGTGAAATTATGCTAATTTAGAATAACCGGAGGATCCTTGTCTTTTAGCCACAAGAGGAGTTGTTTGGTATAATATCCCTGAGGACCCACTAAACTCTATCTCCCAAATTCTAAATTAAGATTCAATATCTTTTGTAAATCCTGGGCTCTAAGTCATCCCTCAAATTATGGACTCAAAGTTCACATTATAGAATTTCTTCGCTTATGTTGCTATGGTGGGCAAGCTAGATGATCATAATCACCTTTCTGGCCTGCAAATCCATTCTGTTGGGAAAAGAAGAGAGCTGATGAGCTAATGGCCACCAAATCATAACAAATGATGTGGTCAGAGTAAGTGCTAAAAGAATAGAGGCGGCAGGGGAGCACTCACTAAACATTAGATATGCAGACAGTCTGGAGGTTTTACAGATAATAAACAACTTAGAACTGGATCTTAAAATCCAGAGAAGATGCATTTCTTTTTTTGTGCTCTGAAAGGCAGAAGCATAGAAAACTACATTTTGATAGCATTTTATCAGCATTTTAATTTAAAATGAGCTACTTGTTCTGTGTACTTGTAAAAATTAAAGTGAAACAATACCACTGATGGATAGCTTTCTTACCATCTTCCAACATACTAACCCATTCAGTGATGCGCTGGACCAGGTTCATTTGAGCTTTTTAAAATTCTCCCAGTGCCTGAAAAGAATAATGGAGTGTTTTTTCTGCATCTGGCTAAGACTGACTTTTTCCCTGATACAGCTGATCTATCCTTCCAAATATATGCCAGCAGCGCGCGCAGATATTTCTGAATAGCAGCTTTTAGTTCTTTTTTTTTTTTTTTCCCCTCAGTGGAATGTAACAGTGTGCCAACGTTTATGTACAGAAACGTACAAACATTTACAAATTACTTTGATTATACAACACTGATATACCCCATGAAATCCGTAATGTGCCTTCTTAAGATGACATCATTTTTTATCAGATCGTGTCCCCAGGTCTATGAAGTCTTTATTTATCTTAAATTCAAATACTTGAAATCAGGTATTTAGTGTAAGGTAGAGGAAATGTGTATTTCCACCAAGCGGATACACCATAAATTACTTTGATGTCGTTTCCTTTGATTATATTAGTAAGAAAGAGCACATAGGTGTATGTGTGTCTCTGTTGCTCATAAATGGAAATGCAAAAAATACTCTGTTTCATTCCTTATCTGGAAATCTGGATATATCGTGGAGAAGGGCAGGAAGATTTAGTGGAAGTTTCTCAGTAACTTCTGGCATGTTACTGTTCAGAAAACTACATGTATTAATTACCTGCTTTGTAGAATGACATCATCAGTTTCAGTGTAAGTCTGTGTTTCAGGCTTCGTTATTGTAACCCTGCCAATAGAAACCTGCGGAAGGGCCAAGTACATGCTCTGTAATCTTTCTGCCCATTCAGGTGCAATTCTAAAAGCTCATTTTTCCAATTGTATTTCTCGTGTTCAGCAGAGGTACTGCAGGATTAATGTAAGCAACTAAATCTTTCTCTGCATTGACGCATGACATAAATAGAGTTTCTTTTTTTCATAAAAGCAGAGGTAGTGTTACCTCTCATGCCCTGGCTAAATTCCAATTAGGGTAACGATAGTTCTACATTAATAAATACCTGTGCAAGTTCAGGAGGACACAGAGTAATTCACTTCCTGTCTTTTCCACTGACTCATATGTCAATTATGACCCTTCTTTCAGTTTCTCAGTCAATTAATCAGTTTAATTCAGGCTTCAGGGATAATATTCCTTCTTCAGTGTTAGTTGTTAAAAGCTTACCCATGAGTATTAGTAATATCTTTTGGGGAGTTAGTCATGTAATGTGAGCAGAATTCCACATCATTTTCTTCTGTTTTCAATGGAGTACAACAAATGTGTGATTTTTAAACCTGATAGGAAATTGATGCAGAACTTCTGAGTAGCTACTCTGAATTTGTTTTAGATTATTTAGGTTTGTCTAAACTCAGCTTAGATAGTTTGTGTTAAACTGAGGTAATGAAGGCTACGTTTAACAAAAGCAAAAAAAGATGCATAAGGTTTTGTACCAATTAACTCAGATTTTTAAATTATTCAGAGTTTAACTTCTACCATTTTAAATGTTTATTTATTTTCACAGCTTTCATTGAACTGCTATCTAGAGTTGCTGTGCACTTTTAAGGGAGGCCTCATGTCATATCATGATCACCAGCAGCAGCTTAAGTGCATACCATGGGACACATCTTTCCTTTATTATCAGCATAAGGGTTGTTGTAGCCTTTAGAAGAGGATTTTTCTGCTCAGTAGCTAAGCCAGACCATATGCTGATTCCCGGATTTCTTGTCTGTAATCGGCATCTTTCTTGATGTTGTCAAATATGTTTCCATTAAAACTGCAGAATGATTTATTTATCTTAAATTCAAATACTTGAAATCAGGTATTTAGTGTAAGGTAGAGGAAATGTGTATTTCCACCAAGCGGATACACCATAAATTACTTTGATGTCGTTTCCTTTGATTATATATGAAGGACACTTCAGTCCTTCAGTGTTCAGGTACAATATTTATTATTATGAGACTACTTGCCTTACTACACAAACCAGTAATATATGTCTTGCAGCATCAATATTTGTGACTCCCCAGCCGCTTTAAACTAAGAGCAGCATGGAGAAGATGGCTAATAACCTCCTAACACATAAAAGTACTGACAAGGTCTCCTGCAGACACTGTAATTCAAAGTAGTCTTTATGACTTCAAATCCTCCGTTATTGGCTTGGCTGCACATTCCCTTAATTTGGCATAGCTCACATTTTTTTCATTCTGAGTAGGTAACTTCTTCGTACACAAAGAATTTGGATGTGTTCCTTGTTTCGAGGTCAGTTTAGATACAGTTGAAGACACGAGCTGAGAAATAAGTAATAGGATGTGAGCTGTATTCAGCAAAGCGATGAAGCGGTGATTGTTTACACTCTATGTGAGACCAAAAGCTCATAGTTCTTATCTCCATGGCAGAGTAACTGATGCAGCAGAGATCTTTGCTGGCATCCGGGAACAGTTTTCACCATATGCTGTTCACAAGAAAAGGAAAACAGAATTTTTTTGTATAGTGCATGCTTGTCTGGTATCCATTACAGTAGTGTATTTAGGAGCTTGTTTCTCTAGTATAAATATATACTCCAAAATACTAGACTTTGCTTCCTATGCTTTCTTCCATGCCAGTTCATCTGGCTGTCATTTACAATAATCATAGCAGTTAGTTACACTGTCACAAATAAATGTCATATACTGTCATAAAATAATCTATACAATATTTTATTGTGTAGATATCTATATTTTTGTACAATATGCGGCTAATAAAAATAACTGCACAATTGCTAATTTCTACTGGCTAAAGGTTTGACAGATTTTGAAACTGCTTGCCATCCTGTGGTTGACTTAAAGTAAATCAGTGGAAGCAGTTTTTAAACTTTTTAAAGCTATTTTGAAATAGCTGCAGGGCAATCTTAAAATGAAACAAAACAGAAAACCGAAGCAAAACCAGAAAAGAATACATATCCAAAAACAAAAGAAATTATTTAAAGGGTTTGAAAGTTTCCTGTCCCTTTATAATTTTTGCATATTTGTAGCCTATGATGGTATACCACAACAATAAGCCTTATTCACATGGGTAACCACAATGAAACTACTAGAAATAATCACATGAGGAACAGCTGCAAGAGTGAATTTGTGGATGTGGTGTAAATAAGAAAATCGTAAAAAAAGAATGCTGAAATTATCATGACCAGCACAGAACGAAAGGACAAAAGCCAGACATTTTTCCAAGAAATAAAGATAAATATTTCATAATCAATCCTGGACTATACGGCAGACTTTGGAATTTGTAACCTGGTGCAATACTACCTAAAAGCAACATCTCCTAATCAAAATAATAATTCAAATTATCATTTGAAACCTTTCAAATGTGACCAACGAGCAATGTGACTTAGGATAAAACTCATATTTCTTAGAAGGGCGGTTGAACTTCGCTTAGCTGCTAAGCACAGCAGTCTTGGAGGAGGATCTCTGTGTGTGAATCAATACAGACTGGCTCAAGATGCCTACTGTCTCCTATTTTCCTATGAAACATGATGAATGGAAGCTCATGAGCATTTGTCAGCCTTCCTTTGCAAGGACAAAGGAAAAAGGTCATTTTAGGCCCAATTTCCTAGGTTTTCCCAATGTACTGTTTTGTATGTATTTATGTTGTTTAAAAAAATACACAGAAGGAAAATAAATTTACATTCAGAACTGGTCGTGTTTGCTACAGAGGATTTACATCACTTTGATTTTACTCTTCTGTTTTCCAAAACCACCTAACAGTCCTTACATTTAATTTTAATTTTATGTGTGAATAAAATAAAAGTTGTCAACAAAATGATCGGGTTATTGTCTACAAGCTACAGATACCTTGTTCTGTGTAGCATTATCTGTAGCAACCATAACATCTAAGAGCCTTCCAGAAGATTATTAAGCAATGTGACTAAAATGGGTTTTTTCTCATGGAAAAAAGTGTGCCTGCTGGAATGTTTTGAATGTTTTTTAATAATACATATTCTGTCCATTCATCCATCCACATATTATCTTCTTTTTTCTGTTAGACAAGAAAAAATCACAGAAAGAAGCCTTCAAAGCCTGTGGTGTAGAGCAGGTAAGTGATTGCGGGAGATCCCTGGAAGGCTCCATCTCCTCCATTGAAACTCTTTTCTCTGTAGAAGTGTCTCACATATCGGAAGATGGAGTAGCCAAACACAGATTTATTTTGGAGCCATGTCATCCTGAAGTTCTCTCCTAAACACTCCACAGCTGTCCTCTAAATTGATAAATCCTTCAGAAGCTAGCATGGTTTATACTCCAAATATAAAAGCAGCTGTAAGGAAACACGAGGCCACAGATTTACTGGCAAATTCCAGCGGCTGCAGCAGTGACAAATTGTCTGTAAACCTCACATTTGCTATGCAAGCAACCATATAAACATATATTTTTTAATATATTTTATATATGTAATAAGCAATTATAAATGTGTTTGTGTAATTTCTTCGGACGCAAATTTTGTTTCCATTTCTCAGTATGGTTGCTGAATCCTATGATAAGTGAGTAAAATCCGACTAAATGCAACTACTGCTTTCAACAAGCTTTGCATTTATTTTGCAAAGAAATCCATATGTTGAGCAGTGAAAAATAGGTCTTCAGTCCTTATCGTCTTTCAGATCTATATTCAAATAACAGACAGATAAGATCCAACAAACTGTCCTTCGTCCCTGTGGCTCAGCCAGCCAGCATTCCAGCCCTGTCCTTTCTCACTTTCTCACTTTCTCAGGGTCATCTCCTTGCATCTTAATTTAAAGAAGAGGGGTCATCTGAGTTTGTGGAGCACAGATCTGTTGGGATACCATCTGTCTTGCAGTATCATCCCTAGACTTGTTGTTTGCTGAGCCTTATTAAATCATGTTTGCATTTCTTTCTTCTGATTTTCTGTTATGCTCTGATTATCTTCACTCATTGTCTAAATTACTATTTTATGAAAAATCCCTGTGTTTTTCTTCCAACCGAATCCACCCATTACCTTCTTTCCTTCTCTTCCTTTAGTTTGTGAAGTCCGCTTTGGTTTTGTTCCTTAGAGCATACACTGTTTTTATTGTTCTTATCACAGACTTCCCTGCTTACATTCTTCTTTGGATTACTGACCATGTAATTAGGAAGCCTTGGAAGGAATACAAAAAATGTCTTTAACCTGTTTTAAGAATTGGACATATCCCTAATAAATTCAAAGGAGAAAGTCTCATAACCTGGAAGGGTTGTTAGAAAATGCTGCTCTACATAGATAATCCAGTATAAGGTAAAAGAACCAAATAAAAGAACAAATAATTAGAGGTTATGATAGAAAGAAAAAAAAAAGTCATGAAAATACCAAAACAATGCAACAGAAAAAGAAGAGAAAGTATTTAAGCTAGCCTGTTAGGACTAAGCATAAGAGGAATGGTGTAAAGGAAATTCTGACTTCCAGTTAACAATTCTGCTGCTGCAGTTTTAACTTCTTGTAATTGTAACCTAAGAGTTTCCTGGAAGCTGCTAGCACGGAAACACATTCAGCCTACTGAAAGTCAAGTTTTGCAGGCCAAACATTTTACTTGCTGTTAAAATGAACTTGAAATCTGAATTTAGTCCATTTCTTAAAGTATATTGCACTGAGTATTATAAAGCTGCAGTGAACCAAGGTAAATTATTATAGTAAATATAACTATGAGCTTAAAAAAGCAAATTCATCAAAGAGTAAAAAAAAATAAAATATCATTTTGTTTGAGACCAGGCATGTGAAAAACTGCCCTGCATCACCTTCTCCTTCAAAAATTAACTATTCCCTTGTCCGCAAGTCTATATTGGTTTAGACTGAAAAGAGCCAATAACTCTGATTTAAAGAGCAGAGTAAGCAGGTGTCCTAGGGAACTGAGACTGTGCCTTTCCACTCAAAAGAGTATTTTGTTCCAGCAGCCAGAGGAGCTAACGAAACCTAACGGCCAGCTCCCTGAACAGGGATGCGAGCGCTGCTCCGGGGCTGTCCTGTAACAACGGCATTCCCACCAGCTCTCCTTGGCCACCAGCTGCCATCACAGCATGTTGTTTCCAGCCAGATCTCCAGCCTCTGTAGCCTTTCCATAGGCTGAGCTTCTCTTAAGCTGTACCTCGTATCAGCCCCAGGTGTGGCAACGGTGGTGTAAGCTCTAGTGTGGAAAAGTTGTGTGGCACCCCATGGAAGAGGCACTGGGCAGTGCCAGACGTGGTATATTGGTGCAAAATGTTAAGGAATAGCCTACTGTAATGGCTGGATACTGCAAAATCTGAACTTCAGATACTGGCTTCTACCACAGCCTATGTCAGCTGTCCTCATACAAATGGGCAACAAAGCCCTTTATACCTGTGATTTTTATTATCATATTTTTTCGGTGGCATAGAGTTGGCCGAATGGCCCCATCACGTCCCTTCAGAACGTCCCTCTGTCCCTAAGACAGCAGGACAGAGACCATTTTGACTGCAGCAATAGCCGGGTGGTGTACGTTAGGGGGGTGTCAGGTTGTTTGGGCTTACACTGGGTCCTGGAGATGTACCGCTCCAGTCTTCAGGAAGCTGCAAATTTCCACTAACCTTGGGATCCCACCTAAGGTTTTTCATGCGGCTCCCACGTAGTGAAGGCCTAAATGGCTTACATGGTCCAGTTCGGTTTTCAAAACAATGTGGGCATTGAAGTTCGAGTACATCTCACCACCTAGATAGTTGCCTAACGCCCATTATATAGATAAAGGACAGCAGTGAGTATCTCCAGAGGGCAGTTCATTTAATTTACTTCAGCCATTTATCTTACAGTGAGATGAATTGCTCTCTGGAGGTGTCTCTTTCCCACCATCGGTGCTAAAGGAAGTATAATGCAACTGGTATAGATATGAATATCCATCTTTTAGATACCTAACATTCCTCCCCACGGTTGTCCCATAGATATGAATATCCATCTTTTAGATACCTAACATTCCTCCCCACGGTTGTCCCATAGATATGAATATCCATCTTTTAGATACCTAACATTCCTCCCCACGGTTGTCCCACGTGAGATTCTCTCTCGAGCTGCTGCAGCTGAGGGAGGATAAAAGTGTAAAACTGGAACTTTGACAAGGATGCTGATGGGATATGTTTGCACCATGCAATCAAAATTAATTGCGAAATCGCAGGATAGCTCTTCTAGTCTCTACAGTCATGTCAATGAGGTCAGCACAGTGCATGTAACCTGTGCCCCTTGCAAGATAAACACAGGATTGTGATCTGCATTTTTCCTGAGTAGCAATTTCCTTTGGCACTTCAAAATGTGTTTGATTGTACTTTTCATTTGGAGATGCAGAATGGAATAAACCTTCTTCTGGTTTGTCCTCAGAAATACAGATGAGCAAAACACCCTTGCCATGTAGTCTTTCTTTGGGCTTCCTTAGATCAGGTGGCTGTATTTCATTTACTTTTAAAAAGAAGAACAAAAAAAAAAAGGGAAGGGAAATTACCCATGGTAATATTTGCATTAATAGAATTCAGTGGATTGCTAACAGATTTTGCATAGTTTAGTAACATTAGGCTCTGACGTATATTACATGTATTTCAATTATTTGACCAGTAAAATGAAACTTGGGACTTTATATAATACAGCTTGTTGCAGAGAAGCTTTCAAAGGAACCGTCAAAGAATGACTTTTCCCAATTCATAACTACTTCTGGTTCTAATAAATATGTAAAAGATTTAGCAGAATTTAAACTTACAGTTCTGAACACAACATGTAAAATAAACTCCTGTAAGTTATTACGTATATAAATCAAACATCATATAACATTCAGAGAAATCTAGCAAATTCAGTGATTTGTTTAGTATAAAGTCTACCGTTAAAGTGTTGCCAGTTTACTCACACCCAGAAGCATCTTGCTCCCTGAAAAGTCTCCTTGAAATAAAATTTTTTGTTGGAAAGCATGGTAGTAATCCTAAAAAGATGTAAAGTTAGGGTATTAGAATTGCTAGCAGAATCAGACTTGATATAATGATAGTGTATCTGCAAATATAAAATTAATTAACTATTCAGGCAGTATTTTACCTACAGATGATGTGCTGTGGGTATCAGTCACTTATAAATACACAACATTAGACAAAACCATATGTTTTATTGAATTGTTTTTGATATCAAAAGCCCTACGATTTTGTAGAAGGAACTGTTTTCCATAGACAGGTTGATTTATGTCCAGTGGATGCTGACACAAAATTTCAGAGAACATCTGCTGTGATAAGAACAACTTCTACTTGTACCGGAAAACTGTTTAAGTGTAAGCCAAGTTGTATAAGAAGTCTAGTTAATTACATGCTTAGTTGTGTGAAGATAATTTCTTTCAGGCTGAGTCTTTGCTTATACCTTTAAATCTAGTTTTAATGATGATTTTCTAACCTTGCCCTTCTCAAGAACATTCTTCCTTTTGCAAGTCTGCATCACCCGTCATACACTTTTCACTTCTCGTTGATTCCGCCACTGTGAGGGTTGCCATAACTGTGGCAGTTTGATTACTTTATTTCTGCCTGCTATCTCCTTTTCTCATTAAAGCTGAACATGCAGCTTTGAGAGGGAGCTTTTACTCTACATAAGATGGTACTCGGAGGTATGAATGAAATAGCTGATAACGGCGATAGTCCTTGTGAAAGCTTTGAATTGAGGCTTGAAAGGCTGCAGTGGTTTCCTATTTGTCACTATTGGTGTATCGGAGTGTTGCAATTGGATCTTTAAAGTGCTGTGTGGTCTGGATCCTATCTATTTACAATGCCACTTCCGTCCCAGTGACAGCTGAGATAATCACATCTGCTTTGGTTTGCAGTTCAGACACTAGTAGGTGACTAAAATAGTAAAAAAAAGAAAAGAGAAAAAAAAAAGCAAGAAAGCCCACCTCCAGGCTGGTGTCAGGTCCTTGACTCTATCAGCAGTTGATCCAACAGAGTCCAAGGGCACATCACAGAAATGAAAATAACTGTGTTTTAAAATGTTTGCTGTCATACTTGCGATAGCGTGAGTTTAGCAGGGCTTCATGGGACATAGAGTTTTGTTGTGACCACATCCAGGTGTGGTCAGGAAAAAAAAAGGGATTTTATTTTTCTTGCAATAACTGCCTGTCTTTGAAAAACTCTCCATGCAGATTCCATTCTTGGGGTGCACGTGAACCCACCGGTGCTGTGAGCTCCCACCCTGAACAATCTGAGTACCTAGAGCAGACTGAATCGTCATTTGGCTTCCCCTACAAGTAAAGGATCCCATAGCTGCAGGAATCTGTGGCACTAGGAAAGAAATGGGGATTATCAACTTTGTGTGGGTGGTACTTCTCCAAATTTTACCACTACTTTTTTGTCCATTAAGAAGAAACATTAACAGAAATGTTCTGTTCCTGGTGGTAACACACAGTTACCTAACGGCTTGTCGCTCTGTAACATAGCCTGCGTATGACTGCAAGATGTTCCCAAAGCAGCCCTGGCTTCTGACACGAGAGGCTTTGCTAAAGAGTAGTATCTGGTACGTGGGTGTCGAAAGTCCTCCTACCTGCTTTGCAAATGCAGGCTGGTGGCAGAGCTTGCACGGGCACACGGAGCTCTGCCTGCGCTCCGGGAGGATGAGCTGACACTCAGCCATAAAATGCCTCAGCTTAGCATTAGGTTATGGTGGATAACCTCTGAAAGTTTCCCCTTCTGGGAACAGTACTGGCATATCCTTGATTTTTTTTTTTTCCTTGGGTCTCAACTGAAAACCCTTACAGCGTGTATTTGAAGTCTTACTTTTCTGGGGTGAGGCAAAGTTCAGGAAAGTAAGTCAAGATGTGGAAGGGAGTGATTTTCACGGAACTTCAAGACAGCTGAAAATGAGCACAAGCAGGATTGACTGAAATACTGCAAATATTGCATACTCCAATGCTGTCATAGGATCCCAGATCTTCTCTATCCTCCAAGGTGATGTACTGGTCACCAGAAAGGCAGCCTTCATTGAAATTAAGAGCTGACTCTTCTAGTAACATACTTTAGGCCCCCCCAAAAAAGTGCAGAACTAGTGAAAGGTGGCATGATGTGGGCTGAGTGGCACCTGTTACGTATTCACAGCCCCTCACCATACTACACTTCCTGAGGGACAAGCCTTGGCTTTCACTAGAAAGTGAAAGTTCCAGAAATGGATGAAAAACTCTTATTTTTCACCACCATGAACACAGCGTGAGCTAAGCTTTGTACTCGAGTGCCACAAACATTTTGGAGGCTTGAGGCAGAGCAGCGAAGGGCTCTACTCTGCCTTGCAGTGTATGTGGATTGTCTACACAGCAACGCATGAAGATGGAGTCCGGCCAACTGAGTGCTGCTGGATGGAGAGCCATTCTCTGTGGCCGCAGCACTTCTCACTGCGGCGCCTGCACAGGTCAGATACACAGCGCACACGTGCAGGGCTGGCTGGATGCACTGCTGGAGATACGGCTTGCGTATGGGTTATCCGTTTAAGTGCAGAAGCTGCTTACTGATGGTCCCCAAGAGTGGCCAGCTGCTATGAAAATTCAGGGAAAGCCACATCTAGCATAGAGCAATGCCAGAGGTCCTGTAAAGTCCGCAGCAATCCTAGCCGTGGCTGAGCAGTCTCACACTGAGGGCTTGGGCCCACCACTGTTTCTGTAGCTTCACAAACCTTGAGAAAGGCACCTTTCTCGTGGCAGGATTTTCTGCATTCCCCTCATGCTAGAAGTAACCCTGGAGTTTTACATTTTGGGGTTCAGTCCCTGGATGCCAGGCCTCTCGCTCACCCCCAGCTTTGCAGATGTGCGCAAAGCCACCTGCGGTGAGTAGTGTTCAATACTTCTCCACAGATATCTCAGACCAGACTCTTACTAAGGCGACTCTGAACATTTCCCTTCCACTAGCTCGACTACCAGTTCACCTAGAGGTAGAGCGAACAGCAAAAATCAGAAGCCATGCCGGTAGTCTCCTGCTTAAAGCCTTTGAGCGTTTGCAGTCCTCGTTGCACAGAGAGGGACTTGAGATTCCCTACAAGCGTCCGATAGGCCTGCCGCAGTCTCTGCCAGATCACTCTCCTGAAGGCAGTGCACCGCTGTTACCGACGATCAGCCAGCCAGAGCGAGAACAGATTTCTTTCCCTTGCCAGCCTTTTACTGCTGTAGATTTTCCCGAGTGCCAGCGGCCTTTGGCATCACGCTGGCTTGCACACCTGAGCGCAGATATCCCATTTGTTCTCTGAACAATGCTTCCTTCTTTCCTTCCTTGCTTCGCTCGCTCGTTCGTTCCCCTGGCGCGCTGCACGGTCGGTGCCTGTACAAAGCATTCCTCTGAGCTGGCGGGGCTGCTGTCATCCCTCTGGGCCTGCTGTGCACAACCTGCTACTGCTGGCAAGCTCTTGCAGAGTGATGTAATCCTGTGCAGATCTTACACCACTATCCCCATGCCAGACATTGTGTTGGCTCATGGTGTTTGTTACAATGTGGATAGCTCTTTAATTTATTTTTGTTTTTTTTCAAAGGACTTGAAATTTCATCTGTGCTTGCGTTTCTGCTTCTGGGCTTTTCTGGTGGAGAGCTCTGAAATCTGTGTTGGCATCTGTGCAAGGCTATTGTCCTTCCTCTTGTACGTTCCAGCTGGGCTAGGTAACTTCCTCTGTTTCACAAATTCTAGTTGTTTTGTTAACATTTAACCCAAGTCGTCCAACTTTCCAATACTGAATCTTACACTCCAGATTTAAATAGTCTTGCCTCATCCAAGTCAACTATTGAAAACAGTCAGCCCTCGATCAATCAACCTGTGCCAGCATTTCACCCTCTTTATCTATGTTCTGATGAAAACAGCTTTCTTATATGCTTCAATTCACTTTTACATTTTGACATTTTGTAATACTCTTTCATAATTCATCTGCCTGGTTTCATGAAACACTATCAAAGGTATTAAGTGCTTCAGCTCCCTGCCAGAAACAAAACTATGACCTGGCTGGTTTCCATTTTGCTGCAGTTGTAGTATTGCTATAGCCATTATCTTCCAAGTACCCAGGTGAAATAAATTTTGTAACAAAAAGGCAAAATACCCTTCATTAGCCTGACTTTTTACTGGCACCTCTCTGATTTCTCCTCCCAGATGAAGATCAAAAATGTCCCCACTTATCCTGTACATTTCCAGATGTTTTTAGCATTAGTGGACCAACATGCAGCTCCACTGTCCCGCTCAGGCATTTTCTTAGTTTCTTTTCTTCACAATAGTGCATGTTTGCTCAGCAATGACTCACAACAGAAAAGTATGAAAGAGGTCAACCTATTTCTGTTTCTCTGCCTTGTCAGGGTGCAGTTATCCGCCCCAACAGGAAATACGAGACTTCTTTGTGAATGGATTTTATAGAGGAATAGAGGCGAGAGAAACCATGCTG
Organism: Balearica regulorum gibbericeps; assembly: GCF_011004875.1. Lineage (NCBI taxonomy): Eukaryota > Metazoa > Chordata > Aves > Gruiformes > Gruidae > Balearica > Balearica regulorum. Next base: position 160,013,175 of record NC_046184.1, on the reverse strand, counting down.
CCATGGTCTATCATCTAGCATGTGTGCGAGGTGACTTGGCCTAAATTAATTACATTAATTTAGTGGAGGTAAGAATTTTCCTTGAATTAAATATACTGAAAAGAGAAAGGATTTACAGACTGTCCTAGGAGGAACCTGAAGAGGATTTGCTCCTCTTCCTGTGCCCTAAAAGCCCGCGCATCAGTGGCAATAGCCTGGAAGGAACTCACGCAGCAATCCTCTCACCAGACCCATGCTAACCTCAAACAGGTTGGAAAGGTGATCGGTTCAGGCTGAAGGTAGGTAAATAACTTCAAATGTACAGCTTATATGTTACTAAATGAGACGGTATAAACAAGCCGGTGCTACGAACTGGCAGTCGTCATGTAACATGGGAAAACACAGATGTTCCAGCTGTGTTTGTAAGACACCTCAAACACAGGGGGGTCTGAATGTGGAGGAACACTGTGGAGACGACTGGAATCTCCCCCGTCTGTCTAAATGCATCTGCATGTGGACCAGCAAAGCTCAGTGAAGCAGATGTGCACATTTCAGGATTTTACATCTACCCTCTGACTGCATGGTTACAGTGTTGACTCAGCTTCCAGTTTACTTCCTTTCGGATTTTTTTTCCTCTGTCTTATTGTAGGAGTGAGATGTTACGAAATAGGAGTTGAGATTCTTTTATAAACATTGCTTTTGAGCAAAATTCTGGATTAACATGGAATTGTAACATCTGATTTACTGGTTATTAATAGTCAATAACTTCCCCCCCCAGGATTGACACCGATTTCTTGTTCCTGGCCGAAGGAGACACAAAATCTTGATTTTGTGCTATCGGCAGCCCTTTGGCAGCACTCTCTTCAGGATCATGCACCTTACTGTGATAATTCCCTTCTAGCAATCTGCTTTGTAATCCGTTACTTTAAAGTAACAAAACCCAGATTGGTTTAACTTTCCAGGAGCAACCTCTGAGAAGTGATGAGTCTCTGTTTCCTCGCTTCTGAACAAGATATGGAGAACAGTGCAAGAAAATTTTTATTTGGGATAATATCTCTGCCATGTAATAGTCATAAGTAGCTAAATCACAGTTTAAGTGTTCTAGGTGCTTTGTCTATTCTGTTAGTAAGTCCTTAGGTGACTCTCATTGAGTGACTACCATTTGGGGAAGGAGAGGCAGGGCAACTTGCCTATGGCAATAGGAGTCATGGGTGGAATGAGGATTACAACACAGGATTTCCTGCCTCCCAAATCTCTTCTGGTTCTTCCAGATCAGGCTGCCTCCCAAGCAGGTAATTACATACGTATCAGTCACACCTCTTATAATTTTCTTATCTTTATTTATGAGCTGTGATTCTCCTACTTAACTCGGGTGTACTTCACTGTATTAATTAGCTGTGCTTTACAAAACAACTCAGAGAAGTTTTTCATTTGCATCAGCTCCAAGAAAGGTGTTAACTAAGCTTTTAACAAGGCTAGACAAAAAAAAAAAAAACAAAACCCAAAGCCCAATTACAATATATTTAAAGGTGCTTACCTTTCTGCCAACCAAATTGCCCACAAGTGTGAGGGCAAATTAGTCACAAAAAAAATGATAACTGCATAACTATATGTTATGCTCAGGCAAGAGAACCGCATGCTTAAACAAAATTAACACAGTTAAGAGAAACTCACACATTTTGTAAGTGAGATGCTTCTATATAAAGTGGTAAGAGGAAGCTGTATCTGTACTCAGTTGTGGAGGAGGAGGAAGACAGATCCTCAGCTGCAACAAACTGATTTTAGTTCAAGGGAATGAATGGATGGAGCTAGGTTGACTTAATCCATCTAAGGATCTCCACCAAATGTTCTTATAAGTACAAAACTTAGGAGACTTTCAACTCTGAAATTCGTTTTGACGGAGGGGAGAGAGAATGGCTGTGTTGAAAGCAATCTTGCTTACACATTGAGGAAACCATTGGCCAATTTTGTTAGATTTGTTGTACTGTTTCATTTTCCATGTCATTGAACAATTCTGCTCTCCATTCCAGTCATGCAGTAGTTTATCATCTGGGGTTGGTGGGTTTGTTTAAAAATACCTCATCCTTTTGACATTTTATCAAACCCGAATTGCTTCATTGTTTCTGAAGAATTCCTGCCTCTCTGTCTCTGTTGAAGAAGAGGCAAATAGGAACAGGGATGTCAGCTGTGCACACCAAGACCATGGCCAGATGATGCTCCCCAGAATGCCTAGAGATGTGAACGTAAAGTCTGAGCACAGAGTATCAGTAGGCTTTCAACTATTTTGAATGTATACAGGCACAATCCATTTCTTAAAATTAATCATTTTCTGACCTGCTGCTTGGCTTGCCCAAGAAATTCAAGAAAACACAACAGGGCCATTGCTCTATCCTTTGCATAACTGGTCTGGACCAGTGAGCAGAGCATATTACAAAATAAGAGTAGTAATGCTTTATAATTGGGGTTTTTTTGGTACAAGTGATTGCATAGGTGAAGTAGGGCAGAAGTGACCCTACACAATACTGCAAATTGCATTTTCCAAAACACATGACTCAGCCTCCCCGGATAAGAAAGTGCCTTTTCTGATTTTTGGTGTTTTCGTTCTGAATCTCTGTGGCAAACTTGCATCACAATTTTCAAATCTTTCTTTGCAATGTCAAGACCTCAAAGCTTTTCCTTAGGAAAAATTAAAGCAGAGATTCTCAGGAAATTTCTGGATTTCAGTCTCTGGGATTAAAAGAAGACCACAAAATATAGTAAGTCTCGTAATAAAATTAGAGGATGCTGTAATACATCTGGGCTACTTTCATCTCGCAGCCTCTCCAGTGCTGAGGCAGAATGGCAAAGGCAGGTACTGAAACACACACTGCTACCAGCCTGTTCGTACATGTGCTCCAGACAAATAATTCCATGCTCCGGGGCTGTCAGTTGTGATGAGCACAATATATACATGTGTATATATATATATGTAACATTTGAATCTGAATTCACATGAATGTGAAAGGAGAATCAAACCTTTACCTTTGCATAATTTTTAAGTACTTGTCTACACAACAGTCAAAACAGAAAAGGAACTAAGTAAGAGTTGGCACATAACCTAGTCACAGGGTTTACAGACACGGAGAAATTCCCATATAGCCGTCCGAGCTGTTGACCCGGTATGCAGAAATAGCGCCTTCTGAGTGCCACATTCACGGGCCAGGGAGTGTTCAGGGCTGCGTGTGAAAGAGATGAAAGAGATGAAATAGCCGAGCAGTACAGCACCATAGCGTCTCTCTCTCGTGTAAGGCCATGCTTCTCATGGAGGTCCTACTGATGAAGGTAATGGTGGAGTAGGCGAGTAAGTACTTCAGCTCCCTGAATCTCCTGGAAAAGCCCCAGCTAGAAAGAGAGACACATTTGATTCCCACTTGTAAACCTGCACTAGAGAGCAGCCTTTTCGCCACCATTGCCTTGTTCCCAGCATGTTCTTGTCACCAGAGCGGAGATGCCTGGATGCCCCTTGGTTTCTTTTCCCCACCTGTGGCTGCAGAAGATGGCACTGGCCAGCATCCGTGTCTTCACACACCTCAACTTTCCTTCTCTCCATAATTCCTGTAAATACCAACAGCACTATCTAGGAACTCATGTGTCAGTCAGCGTAACGCCCGGCGTACCTCCTTGTTAGGCTTCCATTCCCCTTTCACACAGGACATTTTTTCCTGGTGTCTGAGCTTTGAGAATTAAAAACTCCACTGTCTGGGGTATGCACGCTCTTTGTCTTCTAAGGATGAGTCCTTTAAAACAGTGAGTGTTCTGGATCCCTTTTTTTAATCTGGGTAAACACCAAATCCTTGGTGAATGTTAGCACTTCAAAATCCTTCCTAAAATGGACGTCACAATCTTGGTTCAGTCACTCTTGAGTTTATTGATCCTGAATCCCTCTGTAAGTCCTTCTCCATTTACAAGTGGTCTAACTATTATAAATCATTTGTTTCAGACTGCTCATCGACTGCTCCAGCACACATTCTAGTTAGGATTGATGACAAGTATATGAGAGAAATAAATATTGCTGGTCGGTGAGCACAAGTTATGAAAAATTCCATCAAACTTGTTTACATGAAGGAAAAGCCTGAAACAAGAAGTGCTGGAGGGATGCTCTGTACCAAGTGGTAGCATCGAGACTCTTGCTGGTGTTTTGTGTGCAAAAGCTATTCTGTGTTGGGTTATGCTGAACCTCAAGACAGCTTTTCTTGCAAAATAGGAAAGTCCATGCAGAGGTCAGGTAATACATAGTTATTAAACTCTAATTGTGTCTCATACCTATTGCACAAGACTTTCTGCACAGAGACAAGCCTTAAGCAAAGGTCACAAGAGGGTAGATGAGGCATTTGGCCCCTGGCACTTTTGTCACGCAGCATAGGCCGCGCCTCCATTTACAGTCTTTTGAGCCCACTTAATTTAATTAGGCTCCTCTCTTGCTGTAAAGCAGCATGGCTGACTGAAAGACTAGGTATCTGTGCAAAGAGCCACAACAGCAGCCAGCTCCCTCGTGCTTGGGCAGTGGGAATATGCAGAATCCATCCATGAAATGATGAGCACTCTCACAGCAAGGGAGAAACAAAATAATCCCTCCTGGGTCAGGAGACAGTTTGGTTATAAAAGCAGTACATCTGTCAGCAACTATTCCTAGGCGTAGAAGTCATTTAGCAGACAGACTAACCCGTTTTTTTATCATACCATGAATAAAAGACCAGACACTCATTTGTACACTGTGATTTAAGGCGATAAGGTTATTGGTCAATAAACCTTTGTAGGGGGCAGGAACAGCTGTTGTTTAATCATTTCCTCAACTAGACAGGCCAAAATCTAGAGTTCCTTTCAAACGTGCTTACTTTTTTTTTTTTGCTTGACTAAATTGTTATTTGTAAATATATTCAAATCTCCTTTATGTCTTGGGTCCATGGGAAAGGCATGGGTGCTGACAGAGGGATCATAATTGCTGCGGTCTAGCCGAGACAACGTAAGCACCTGGGTTTTGACAATATTGCCTGTTGGTTCCTCATGAATAGTGGCTTTCCTGCTAGATTTAACAGCCCAGGAACAGCGCAAACACTGCACCTCCAGCTTTACCTCTGCCCACTATGAAAGTCTACCTGATTTTTTTTTTTTCTACACTCTAATTAAATCCTTGAAGGTCTTCATTCAGCAGTGAGTAATCTACTACCCATTTGGACCTCAATTCTGTTCTTAAAGGTCTAAACCACTCATCTTGAATCCAGGCCAATGTCTTGTTAATTATGGCTGTGTCTGAGAAGATCATCTAGGCTGTTACTACATCAGCAAGACAAAATGAAGAAATACAATATGTGATGAAAGACACACACCTTCTATAATTTTCCGTCTCGATAAAGTATTTCTCAGGCCTCACCCTAAATTCTTACTGTAGGTGGTTACACAATGTCATTTGAATGAAGTGAGCCACTTATTTTCTTCCTTGAGCTTCTATCAGAGGAGAGAGAAGCCAGGTTGCATATTTGCTGGATTTAGAAAGTATTAGCCTTTTACTTGCAAAGAACTTTGGAAGTTCCTTAAGAGGGCTAGTAGTAATTACCAAACCACCAATGAGTCAGCAAAGTTCAGTTCAAAGTCTATATAATTTTTAAATTATATTAGGATTTGTTCCAACATAGCACAATTAGATCTTTTCCCATTTTCTGCTCGTACCAGGCAAGGGTTCATTCTTTTAGGCTGAAACTGCTGATGGGGCTTTTTTACATGTGTCATTACCTTTGATTACTATGAAATAGCCAGCTGATGGTCGGTCCAGGTTTCCATTAAGCACTTTCCATGACAGAAGCACCAATATTAGACAAAATGACTTTTTAAACTGTGAGGGTTTTTTGCTGAAGCAATACCCTGATGTCTTTAGCTGGCCTCCCAGCACCTCCTTAGTTTAGCTCACAGATTATGGTTGTGCGTACCTGTGGTTGTGTATGTGCATGCACACCAAATATTTATTGACAAGCACTCCCAAGAAAAATTACTTACCTGCACATGATTTGGAGGGTTTTGCTGTGTGTTGCCTACAGACACACACTCAGAGAAGATTCTGTAACATCTGGATTTTGCAGCGGTAGGACACTTTTTGCACCTCTGTTGTACCTTGTGTGGAACACGAGGTTACTCAGGATACAGGACATCCTAGCTTGGAAACCCCTTTAGCTGCATGAACCTACGGAAAAAGAGACTCCACAGATACAACATACAAGGCAACCAGAATTCTTCAAGATAATTCAGCAACTCTTATTTTACTATTTTTCTTTATCTCATTTTTGTCTTTCATTTTTTTCTTTGTTTTTTTAAAGTTATCATCTTGCCATGCACAGACCACCTGGGCTCCATCCCGTTGGCTTTACCTTTCTTGTCAATCCCCCTTGCCACATCTCCTCCTCAGAGCTTTTTATGGATTCCTCCTCTGCCAGTAGCTGGTTTAAGACCTGCCAAGTTGCCTAACCCCAAGTGTGCCTTTGTTTTTTCCCATCTCTCTTGCTCCACCCCGTGCTAATTCTGCACATTCCACCCAGCCTTCCCCTCGGAGCACTCCCTTCCTCTCTGTTGTTATCTCCTTAATATCTTCTCTCATGCCATCGCCATCCACAGAGAGCAAAGGCGGCCTCCTGGTCCACGTTAGCTCTGCATCCTCCCGCTCCCTTCTCCACAAACAAACAGAGCAGGAGCGCAGCAGAGACCATCTGTTCCCTGAATCATCCCGGCTGTGACGGGCACTTTCCATCTGCCCCGGCTCACTGCTGTACTGACTGTGGTTTGAAAGTTTAAAGTGCACCCATCTGCGCCAAACCCTGCTGAAAACACAACAGGACTCTTGCTGTTGAAGTCAAGGTGCTTTGAGTCAGGCCGGAAAACATCTGGGGCAGACGTGCTCTTTTTGGGTGCAGTTTTTTTCCTTCCTGTTTTACAGCATAATGTACTGACACATCTCAAGCGTTGCATCAAATGCAGGTACTTACACCCCAAACTGGTGCTTTTCCTGGACATCATGTCTTATCTTTTTACACAGTGACCTTTGGATGAAAACAGTTTACCTACAGGTAAACAAAATAAAATATCTGGGGTTTGTGTGACATTGAAATGCAGCCTAGGATACAAAGGCTTAATTTTTGCCCCCAAATGTACGTGTTGCCAGCAAGATCACTGATGAATTCAGCTTGCAAGCTGCTTCTCCTGTATGTACAAACATACCAGTTCTCACCCATATTGATTGAATAATATGTTCAAACCATCGATTATTGAGACCCCAACCATGCTATTGCGGAAGGACTAACCGCACTGAAGCCTGGAATGAAAGCCATAGCAAAATGACTGAAAATATTTTCTTCTCAATAAACATTCACTCATAAAATTAATCAACAGTAGTGTCCTGCCCAGTATTCCAACCAATATTTGTACCAATACATTTTGTCACCTGTGCAACATGACTTGTGTTGTAAATATATACTCACTAGTATATATACTGAGACAAAATACACACTTAAGGAACAAATGTTGCAGCAAATGCACGTCTTCTATGGACAAAGGAGCTTATTGACTTTGCTGGTTTATTTTTCTCCTACTTGCAAAGCTTGCTAGCTTAGTTTACAGCAGGCACAAAATGATAAACTTGAGTTTTAGTATGAGCGGGTTGAGTATTCCATGATTATTTCTTGACTTAAGTACCAAAAATGGCCTCAACGCAACCTTTAGCACAACTGCCAGATCAGTAGACGAGCAGGTAGGACGTGGCTGGACTCCGGCTGCCCGGCACAGCTGGTTGGCCGTGCCCCGAGAGGAGTCTGTGGCAAGAGCTTCAGCATGTGTGTGTGTAACAATAGAAAAGATTAACGTTGTGTTTTACACACCCCTTCAAATAAGGCTTCCAGTTCCTCCTCTCCCAGTGAATTCCCACTTGCTGTCTCATTTCCCCTGGGTGCAGGCACATTTGCTGGAGAGGAGCCATCAAGCTGCCTGAGAGCACGGAGGCATGGAGCCCAGGCCGGTCTGTCCAGGCTCAAGGCAGTGAGGAAAGGTCCCCTGGAAGCTTCATCGTCCAGGAGTTTTGGGGTTTACTTTGAAAATTACGGTGGCACGAAATGTCGGCGCTTGTTTCTCTGGTTTAACACCCCACTCAAGTCTGTCCTGGGAGCTCAGTGGAAAACTGCCCTCGCTGTTGTACCAGCTGACCAGAAAAATGGCACTGTCGCCTGGGTGAGGTGAGGAAGAACCCACAGTGGCAGCTGAGTGCAGGTCCCGAACGTCATCTTCGTGCCAGGAAAGATTTTGTTGCTACAGTGGTGATTTCTGCTACAACTGGCCCCACGAATGCTGATTTCTGTAGTGCCCCCAACACCAATTTATAAAGTACTCTAGGTATTTAAAAATTTTTTTAAAAAAATTGGAGTATATTAAATTGCATTCAGCAAGAAAAACAAGAACTATTTCCTATGTGCAGAGAAGGGAGCTAAAGGAACAGTAAGAATGCCAGCTTTCGCATTTAATTAGTTTTATATTTCAGTTTCAGACTAGATCTAACCCTCAGTACTAAAATCTCCCTAGCATAATGGTGCTTATAGCAGCAAACAGAAAATGGCCCATGCTGGAAAAAAGTACAGCATAGGATCAAGAGTAATTGTAATAATCCATATTTTTTGTGTTTCTAATAGCTCAATTGTATTTAAATGTGATTTATCGACACACTGATTTTTTTAACAATGGTTCCTCTTTTTGATAACTAAAAGTGGTTCAGTTTTCTGATGGCAATGTAAAGGCCACAGCTGGACAAAATTTCACACTTTTGTGAAATTTTTGTGTGATATAGATTTTTGTCACCTAACTTTGCCATTACTAACATTTTTAGAGGAAAAAAGAAACCCCGGGAATGCTTATTTCCTGGAGGCGTACATACTTCAATTGCAAATATCCTGCAAGTGCATTTCTGGAGTGAACATCCTTTAACTTTTTGCAAGTTCTTCTGAGGGATCATTGTATTTCAATAAAATTATATGAACACAAACATCCTCTGCTATGGGTAATTAGAGCTGGGGAAAAAAAGACAAGACTATTCCTTCATGCTCAAATTTAAATCAAATGCAAATAAGATAATGCCATTTGGGGAGAAGAACTCCTTAAAGCTTTATCATTTGTTTGGGTTTTTTTTGATCTCTTAGCAGTGTTACGCTACAGGCCTGATAACATCAAGATGTGGGTGGCCACGTATTCCCTTAAACTCAGATTTGCCTCTGAGCGTAAATATGGGCGTTTAATAACCTTTGCACTGTGTGGAGATACACAGATAGGACTACCATATGGATGTGAAGCAAGAGGAAGAAGATATCTGAGAAATATGGACAGGTATCAGGGAGAAAAAGATCCTTTGAATACTCCTATAAATATCTTCTAAAATCTAATTTTCTGAAGAGGCAATTTCAGCACAGCCATACCTGTAGGGAACAATGCAACTCGTTTTCTGCATCTTAAAGGCTTAAGATTTTTGCTATCACTGATAGTTATCCTGGGTAATTTCGCGTACACTCAGATCACAAAGGTTGTCTCTGACATAAATTCAGTCTGAAATAGATGGCTTGTGCTTCATCTCTAGTATGCATAAAAGAGTACAGATATGCAAAGTATGTTGCGTTATGCAATGCTAAACATAATATTTTGCCCTCCTAATGTATTCCTTAATTGGGTCTTCTGAGCACTATGCTTAAATCTCTTCCTTTTATTGATGCTTACTGGTGTTTTGCAATTTACCTTGTAATAAATTAATGCCCTTCAGATGAGCAATCTAGAATCCAGTAACAGCTGCTCAGCCAAGGGCAGCTGAACCAGTGTATTTTTAATTCTCACAAGAATGAGGTCTCACCTAAGTCAACAAATGGAACACAAACATAGAACATTAAACATAAAAACTGAGATCAAAATCAACAATTAAGAAACATCAGAATCAATTTGCCTATCTTGTTTCCCTAATATGTTTGCATTAGGATCTAGTTCCTGGTTATGCTACCATATGTTCTTGTTTTTCACAGATTCCAGCCTTCGTTGAATAGCCCGGCTCCTGTGACAGAGAATTTAAGGACAGCAGTTTTAAGGGCATTTTACAAGTGTTTAGAGACAAAGTTGCTGATCAAGTGCTTGGTGCTGCCCCTGAACACCAAGATGCCAGCATCTGGGCACACATGGTGTCAGCGCTTAGGATCACACTGTTAAAAGGGAAGAGATGGTTAAGACTTTCTGTGTAAAACTGTGTGTTCAGTCCACAAAGATACAATGCGAAGAAGAAAGCAAGGTTGCCTCCACACGTTCAGGCAAGCACTTTTTTCTCTTGCACTTCCTCCACGTACCTCTGCAAGACGCGCTGCACCGTTCGTTGTCGTCCTTTCACCCACATTGGAGGGGCAAAGCAGGAATCCAGAAAGAAGGTGGCAGATGCAGCTGGTTTCTCGTGGCTTGTTGGGACAAAATAGAGACCGCTGTTGGAAGGTGAGTAAGGCTGAGAGGGACTCACCTGACAATAAAGTAGGCAGGAAAAGGCCCTGGCTGGGGATGGAGGTGAGCAACGCAAAGAGTGGGAGCTTGTGGCTGCTGGTGGCTCTTAAACACTGCACTGTGATCGCCTCCCACTCTGAGGTTCTAGCTGAAAAAAAAAGGTAGTGCTGCTTGAATTATGTTTGAGTTAGTGAGGCAATAGTTACCCACATATTCATGTTACTAGACGTTGATACGGAGCTCAGGTTCAACACAGTGTTTAAAGTTTTGCAAAATCATCTCATTGAAATAGCTAGAACCAAAAGAAATGGAAAACTTTTCAGCACTCTTTACATTTTTTATAATAGTGTGATGCAAAATCAATTGCAAAAAACTCCCCAGATAAACCCCAATACTCTTGCCATTTTTTCCACTAGATTGTACACTTCTTTAGGACTTAAGAAACGCCTAAAAGTTCCTCCTTTAGCCACTCCGTTGCTCCTCACATTAACTGCAAGCCTACCAGCTTTACATGGAAAGAACTAACCTAGAAAATGTTCTGTATCTTCTAGCTATAGTAAAAAAACCAAACAATCTGTGTAATAAAATGAACCCACTACAGTTTAAGAGGACAGCAGGTCTGCTGCAGTACAAAGCATTATTCACTTGTGAGGGAGTGAGAAAACTCTCTAATTTTGGAAAGGCACAGGAAAAATCAGTCTGATTTCAACCCAGTGCATCTCTGCCTTCTGCCTTCCTCCTGTTCCCATGCAAGCTGCTATCAGCAAGCCGCACTGCCACAGAAGTGTCCTTGCTAGGGCATGTACAGTGCACAGCTTTCTTCTTTATCGTCTTCTGTAACTGTAGGGAGAAGTTACTGAAATCATTAAGTTTAACATTTCAAGTATCTGCTAATATTTCAGGTAATTGTAATAGCTGCAGGTGCTACTATGAATGCCACGGAAACCCCAGACATCAGAGACACAGACTACCTGCCATTAACCTGCAGAATCATTAACCTGCACTGACCTAAGACAGAAAATTCTCGAGCCAGGTGTTACATTTCCACCCTGGTTTACTCTGCCGCTATCTTTCATTCTATATGGCAGGGGAGCATCTGACTGTTAGAGATTAATTAGTAATTAAGAGTTGGTTCAAAAACATCGCCAGTTCAGAGAAGAAAGAAACCTAACCATGTTAGAAAACAGAAATATAAATTCCAGTCTCCTGGGATTTTCTTTTGAGCAGGAAATTTAAATAACTTTATTTTGAACATAACAAATTGACCCCACTAACTAGAGGTAATAAACAAATGGAGATATTTAAGCTGACATTTGAGCAGTGTCAAAGCCTTCTAAGCTTGTTCGGAGTAGATTAGTAGATTAGTAGATAAGTGCTAGCTTTCCTATTCTGGCATATGTTCCAAGGCAAGCATGAGGACTGATGATTTCATTTAACTCCAAAGTGGACAACACTGTATATTTCAATAATGCAAATCATTTGCATAATTCTTATGGCAAGCTACCAGTTGACACTGATGGTGTTGGGATTAAAAAACTCCTCTTGGCACTGTATTTGAGGGCAAAAACTACACTTCCTCTACCGTTCAATCAGTATGTGAAACTGTAATTATTAGCGTGGGGTATGTAGTTTCTCAGAAACACATAGTGTATCTCATCTGATCTAATCCCAGAAAAAATCACTTTTTTGAAACAAGATATCATTAGATGTTTCATAGACTCAGTAATAATTTTGTATATACTTAAATAAGATAGCAGCAAATAAATTCAGAGCCAGCTCCCTGTATCCCAGCAGTATTAACAGATCTGCAAGTATTTTGGTATATTGCTGGGAGAAGCTTGCCAACTATTGCTACTCATTCAGTTTTGCTGTATCTGTTGGTGATAACAAGTTCACAGAGCTGCTTTCAAAATAGTTCTTAAATATTTGCCCAAATACATTCTTCTTGAGCAAAATACCTGCATAAGTCTCTAGTATGTTTAATAATTCTGACTTCAATCCAATTCCAGCGCTCAACGTTGCAGCGAAGAATCCCTCTAATATGATCAACTTGTAGGACATCAATCTAGGGAAATCTTCAAAACTGAGCTTATAAAACAGCAGAACAGGAGCTCTTGGCTATCAGGACTGTAAACCCCTAATTATTCTGTCACTCTATTCTGTGTGATTCTGAAAAGAAATAAAAGCAAGCTTTATCTTCAGCATTAAAACAGCAATCCTAAGCCTATTACACAGGCGACGCTGGAAAAGTTTTCAGGTTTTATCCTCACCTGTATGAAAGCCAGATCCACAAACGGGCTTAATTACTTTAAGTGGAGGTTAATCAAAAAAGTCCAAAATGGTGATTAATTAATCCATGAGTACCTCATTAGACCCCTAAAGCTTCAGGAGGCACTCACGCTTTTCCCAATGAGGTTCCATGCTGGAACTATTACAAGCTTTGCAGGCTTTGCACCTCATTATTTACCTTCCCTTGCCTTAGAAATGAGGGTTGCTGGTGACTTACATACGGTTATGCGCATTCAGCAGCACACTGGCAAGGCAAAGTTCCCAGATATAACATACAGCAGCCAGAGCCATTTGCATTTGAAAGAAAGGAGAATTTCTGTAGCAAATCAGTTCTTCCAGCTGTGCTTTAACAGCAAAGAGTAAGCCAGCTGTCTGTAGCCAAAGACAAAACATACCTGATGGGTTTCGTGCTGTGAATCCAATTTAGATTCTTTGCTGAGGAACAAACCTCAGCCTGGGATACAGTCAGGATTTTCGATGCACCATCATTTTGGTTCTTCCTTCTGGCTAGTTCAGACATACCATGAGCTGACTCTGAAGCCCCTTCCTACCTGCCTGACTGCAGGCCCTGTACAGAGAGGACAAGTGAGCAACAGAAATCTGAAATCAGTGCTGGGAGCTGGACATTTTAAAATTACATACCGATACGCTGAACTTTGCATAAGTTTCTGTGGACCCAAGGAGAGGGTCTTTTTATGTCCCCTTGGCAGTGTTGAGAGATTTTTGTTTACAAAGATTTAGGATCTTCACATTTACAAGTGCTATTTAATGGTTGTATTTAAATGTAATTGTTAAAAGGCATATTCGTATTTGGTGTTACGTGAGAATATTTTATGGAATATAACAGATTTATGACTTGCCTAAAAAGTTTTAATGATTTGTTGCCTGTTTAAAAATTGTTACTTACCTGACAAGTCACATTTTCAGTTCCAGAGTGACGTTTGTTCTCAGTCTTGCACTGCGGTATGCTAAACATGACTTTGAGGTGCTTAGTTCTGTTGCGTGCACAAACACATAGTGCACAAACTTTGTCCTGTTTCCTCCTGACATTCACATCTATGATGCAGAGCACAGCATCATCAGCTTTTAAATGCCTAGCATAACTTATTTCAGTAAACTCTGATTTCTACATGGCACCTCAAGTACTGTGCTCAGTTTTGGGCCTCTCCCTACAAGAAGGACACTGAGGTGCTGGAGCGTGTCCAGAGAAGGGACTGATGAGGAGTGGCTGAGGGAACTGGGGCTGTTTAGCCTGGAGAAAAGGAGGCTGAGGGGAGACCTCCTCGCTCTCTACAGCTACCTGAAAGGAGGTTGTGGTGAGGTGGGTGTTGGTCTCTTCTCCCAAGTAACAAGCGATAGGACAAGAGGAAATGGCCTCAAGTTGTGCCAGGGGAGGTTTAGGTTGGATATTAGGAAAAATATCTTCACCGAAAGGGTTGTCAATCATTGGAACAGTCAGCCCAGGGAAGTGGTTGAGTCACGGTCCTTGGAGGTATTTAAAAGACGTGTAGATGTGGTGCTTAGGGACATGGTTTAGTGGTTGGACTTGGCAGTGCTAGGTTAACTGTTGGACTTGATCTTAAAGGTGTTTTCCAACCTAAATGACTCTATGATTCTATGACTTGAAAATGTCATTGAAATTTGGTGCCTGAATAACCTCAGCCTTATTATGCCACATCTGAATGCAGTCAGGAATTTGGCTCACCTTACATTAGGTGTCTACCATGTTGGCAGAGAGCTTGGTGTCTAACTTACCATTACAGCTAGTGGGGATCAGTTCAATGCAGTCGGTGGAGCCTAGGGAGCAATTAATTTTATCCTAGACACCTTCATTTGATCATCTGAAAAGCCACTGAACGTATTGACTACACCTCCGTTAGCTGTAATGACAGCTTACCCACAGCTCCGAGGTACCTCCCTTGCTGACTCTGGAAAATTAGGGTGAGCCTCCGGTGTCACAGTTTTCCAAAGTGCGAGGAGTCAAGATTCCCCCAAGGCACCTCCAAATTTCAAATTTAAATCATACTTATAAAGATAGAAGTAATAATATATAATATACATTAACTTACGTTTTATCCCTGCCTAGCTACACCCGAGCTTTGAAACGCCCTTCCCGGCGCCTCAGGCCTGCGAGCGCCCTCTGACAGGACCGGCCACCAGGACCTGCCCGCCCCCCCCAGCCTTACTGCGGGTTAATGAACAGAATGTATGCCATCTATACGGGCTCGTATAGGCTTCCTCGTGTAGCGCTGGGGTCAGCTGGTGGCGATGCCGCTCCCTGGCAGCTAGCCCGCCGGGCGGAGCGGGGGGGGGGGCGAGCGGGGGGGGGGGGGCGGGCGGGGGGCTCGGCCCCCCCCCCGCTCCGCCCGGCGGGCCCGGTAGGGGGCGCTGGCTGCTCGGCTGACGGCGGCGTTTGGCCCATTGCGGCCGCCTTAGCCGCGCCGTTCCCGGTCCACCGCGGTTCCTCGGGGTCTGCCCGGCCTCTGGGGGTTCCGCCAGCGGCACCCGCCGCGGCTGGGCCGGGCCGGGCCGGGCCGGGCCGCCGCCATGTTTACCAGCACCGGCTCCAACGGGCTCTGTGAGTACTGGCCCTATCGCAGCCTCAGAAAGACGGAGCTGGGGGAGGGCGGCGGTGAGGGGTGTGTCAGCGTCTCCCCCGCGACGGGTGGCCCGGCCCCCTCCGCCGGGGGACGGGACGGGGACGCGGTGCCGGGGCGGGGGGCGCCGCCGTGACCTCCGCAGGCGCCGCGGAGGGGGGTGGTGGTGTGAGGCCGCTCCCGCCGCCCGGCCTGGGTGCGGCGCTGCCGCTGCTTCCCCCGGGGGAGCTGCTGGCCTCGCTCTCCCGTTTCCTTGTGGATGCGGCCTGGCCTCGGCTTGACTTTTAAACTCGGGCTTTACCGGGTTTGCCGCTACGTGACTGCGGGCGAGGAGCCGCGCCCGGCGGTACCGGCGCAGGAGAAGCCGTTGCGCTGGTCCCGGCGGTGCCTTCGCTTCGCGGGCTTTGCTGCCCGGTCCGGCCGGCGGCGAGGGGCTGTGCCTGGGCGGAGCGGTGGTCTCCCGGCACGGCTGTCCCAGCTCCGTGTGCGTATAAATATATAGATATATATCAGAGCAGAGAAAGAACTGTTTTTTTAATGTGCAGAATGTAAAGAATGTTATTGTTTAAACTGCTTTATTGGGAAGACAGATTCAAGAGTGAATACGTTTCTTGCTCTGTTTAACTTTATTTTTACATACAGCAAATGTAAATCACTTCCTATCCCAGTGCTACCTGAGCAAACTTCACAGGCATTGAGGGTTGCTCCTGAGCTTGCGTACAGGACAAAGAATCTGCTGCGATTAGAAACGGCGGGGAAGAACTGAGCTGGCTGCAGTGAGGACTTTGGCACTACAGGCTTCAGAGCACGCTGGGACAAACGATAGTAAAAACTTTGCTGACTAACTCCCTGCTTCACGCAAAATCCAAATCTGAGCATGAAAGCACCCTCTGCCTAGGGAGGAATAATCCTGGCACTTAAGAAGGAGTATTAGTTGTAGCTGTATTCTGTTTGAGGCATCCAAATGAGGGGAGGATTATTTTTACAGATGGATCTGATAACACTGTGCTTAATTTGCAGCTCCTGATTTTTTACATTCCAACACCTACCCCACCCCCCTATGTAACAGGTATTGTAGAATGACCTTTTAATGGCATATGTCTGTGTATAATTCTGTGAGAAAGAAGGTGGGGGGAAAAAATATATTTGTTTGGCTGAATGGGTAGAAAGTCACAGTATTTAAAAGTTTTTCCAATATGGGTCCATCAGAAGGATGAGTAGAAAATTGTAGCCATAAGAAACATATTCATACTAGGAGAAAAATCTAGAGAAGATGCCATTATGGAAAAAGTAGGTGTTTTTCCTTTTTTTATTTTTTTTCTTCTGGGCAACTGCTAAAATGTGTGCTCCCACTGAACTCACCTGTTGACCTAAAGTAACTTTTCATAATAAGACTTGGCTGGTACTGGTGCACTGACAAACTCTAGTAGAGGCAGGAATTTAGGTAACAGTGATACACCTTCACCTAGTGCACAATTGTGGCAGTTTAAGATGTCCCTGTGCCTTCACACTTTGGTTTCTGCTTTTGTAGCAGAAGTGTTTGCTACAGTAGCAGCATGTAGGTAGGATTCAGTCACTGATGTGCAGAATCTGATGGTTTAGACAGTTGATGAAGGTGAGCACAAACCCAGCTGCCTGGTGTTGCATCAGGGAAGTGTGTGTGTGTCCACGTTCTGTTCTGCCACTGAGTCTTGGGAGTGGTAACCTCTGACAGAAGGACAATGGCAAACAATTGTCGGGACACAGTTGGTGGATAAATGGACTTGTGTTAGAGACCTGAGATAAAATAACCAGATCAGTTCAACAGCAGTAAGAATGATCGTGCCAGGTCAGACTGAAGGCTCCTATAGCCTGGTGTGCCATCTCTGCCAGACTTCTTAACATCCACAGAGTTTGGTTCAATCCATATCACAATACCATTTGATAAAACTTAGTAATACTAAGCTCTTTTTAACCACATATATCTTAGGTTATTTTAAAAAGTTACCCAGTTGTTGCTTATGTTTCTAGTAGATTAAGGCTTTTAGCATCTTCAGACATGGATACAGTGGTAAAAACGTCAGAGGTTCCTGTATTCTTTTTGTCTTGTTTTCACCATTGCCTTGTTTTCACTCCTTTCTGCAGAATTCTCCTCTTTAGCAATGGCAAAACAACCAACCAACAAATGACCCCAGAGCTCTACTAGGTTTTGGTAATGTGATTTTTACTGAGCTTATTATGTGTTTTAACAAGGGTGCCAGAAACACCCTTGTGCCTAGTTTTCTAGAAGCAAGTCTGGGGTTGGCTTCCTTGCTTTTTAAAAAAAAAACTTGTTTTTTACATTGAAACTTCTTATCAGAACCTAAGTAATTAACTCATTTGGAGTATTTTGGTTCTTGTAAATTCTTCGGCTTAGTTAATTCTTGAAATTGCATTCAATACTTTTCTGAAAGAGATAAGAGACCAACTAGTGACTCTCAGTAGCAGCAGTTGCAGCTGGTTATAAACTTTTTGCTCCATCTGGTAATGTTAATCTGGTGAAGGGTGGTAGAATCTTGGATGAGGATATTACTGTCCGTGTTCTTTGAATTCTTTGGGTTTTATTTCTTCTGCTAATTTTAGAATAAACCAAAATAAATATCAGTGGACTATATCATACAATTCTGGCAGATTGTGGAAACAATATAAAGATTAATAGTCTGGGTTGTCATTAGAGATCTAAATGAGAGAAATAACTCAAGAATCGTTATGTTTTATTTGATGCAGTACATAGATCAAATTCGTAATCAACATTCTACAAAGCCCCTCTCTTTTTGACTGATGCTCCATCAGTCCCTTTTCCCCTTCTTGTATCCTGTCTTCTCAGTGTTTCTAGGCTGCCTCTCTCATCTCTTGATGTTTTGATGAAAACAAAGCTCTTTTAAACTGTAAGAAGACTGATACGAGTAGGATATTTTCAAGACATTTGCTAAATATGTGTTTTAAACTGGTTTTTGACCCTCATCGTGTAGAAAGGTTTTGGGCCTTTTTCATCATACGTTAGTCCTCTTGCTGTAAAAATTCATGGAACTTCGATCGACCCTATAATCAATTTTGTCTTTTGTTATCTCCCAGACATGGTAACTGTATGTGCTTAAGAGAAAACAGCTTATAATTTAAATGAAAAGCATGTGTACTTGTTAAAATTAAGTTATTGTTTAATATTCCAAACATTTAATATAACAAAATGTAGCAGAAGAGATGACTGAACTTCGGTAGGCCGATGCCACTTAGCAGTGTACTGATGTACTGTTTCTAGGAAATGTTGGAGGAAGACACTGCGGCTTCCTTTTAGCACAATTTATTTATAACATTTATTTGGGAAAATCTTTGGCTGCATGCACAAACAAAATCTTGAGTGCTAGGGAGTAAATGAAAAACTTGAGTATTTTAATTTCATCAATAAAAGGAGTTCAGCTATGTATCTGTTTGTGCAGATTACTGAGTAGCTGCATTTCCAGATTTCTAGACCAAGAATACTATCAGGTTTGTTTACGCCGAATGCATTTTTTTGTATTGTAAGGTGGCCCTGACATACTTACTACTGATGTAACACAGTAAGTTTAGCTCAATTGAACTTTTCTGAAGTCTTACATACTTACATACTGTAGCTGTCCTGATTGTTATTGTTCTTCGTTCAGGGTAAGGTTGTTGTTGCATTATTTAGAGTCAGTTGATAAAATGGTCCTAAAAACCATCATCTAGATCTAGCCATGGATAAAGCCTTTGTCTCTTTTTGTACATGTGTCTTGGCTTGGTTGATGGCCAGATTTTATTTCTGCCAATATACCCCTGCTATGCTGAGCAAACAATGTTTTTCAAAGGTATTAGCAAGTACAAACTATTTCTGTATTACTTACCTCGAGCTAACTTTATGGATCATCTCTGTACTAAGGGTGCCAGTGGATGCTATGCTATGATACATGGCTACACAGAAAAAGTTCATTTCGCATCCTGGCTCCATAGTTCAGTGAGGTGAATGATACCATCTTCATCCAAGGAATGTTCAAAACTTCTAAGTTCTTTACCATAGATACAGTTTCAGGTATTCCTCATAAGTTTGATCGCTTCTGTCGAAGTTTGACTTTCTCGTAAATAATGCTTGAATAGCTGAGTCTGTGTAGTGAAGTCCTTGACCTTGTTCATGTGCCTTTTAAGGAGATGTCTCGTGACTTTGAGCACTGCAATTAAGTTGTTACATAAAGTGTTTATTTAATATTTTGTATCCTAGTTTAAGAGGTTCCTGGTATAAATCCTCCCTCCTGCTTCTCCTGTTCAGTACTCATTAAAACCACATGCATAGGCAGAGAGGTTCTTGAAAAGTGACGTTGTAAGAAGCAGGTACATAAAAGCAAACCCCTCCGACAAACAGGCCAACCCTGGGGTGCGTGTGAGCCGGTTCAGAGAAGTAGGTCCTTTGCTAGCAGTGGTCTGCTGAGTTCCTAACGGGCAGTGTTAGATGCAGCAGATGATGATGCTATTAGGAGCTGGTAACACCTGCTTGGTGCATGACACACACAATTTTGGATGACGACGTGTAAAAGTTAACATACCTGGTACATGTTACAACTATGAGAGATATGGAAGTAAGGAAGCAAGGAAGAACACCGTTTAAAAGGGCAAAGACAGTTTGCCCTTGTTAAGGGAAACTGTTTCTGTTATCTGGAATATTGGAAGAGCTTGTGTGCCCTGAGGGAAAAAAGCCAATTACTCTGGATAGTAGGAAGCACAGCATGAGTGTAATCGAATGGTGTAGCAAAATGCTAACCCACTGTTGACTTGTAAAACAACATTGCAGTGTGTTCAGGAAGCATGCTGCCCCATGCAGCCCCACTGGCTTTCAGGAGAGGCTCAAGAGGTGAGCTGTGGTGCCTGAGACGGGTTGCTTGTGTTGCAGCCTGCCAGCAACCCTGCTCCCTTGAAGATGCTGCTGAAACCCTGCAGTGGCTCTGCAAAGGCTAGCATGAGTGCTTGAAGACTGACACTGGGCTGGCTGTTTGATTTACTGTAGTACTGCTTAGCTGTATTTCCTGCTTGTTCTCCAACGTGCTGCATCCTGGGAGCAAAGTATGATATGCAGAAGGCTTTCCATTATTAGACACTTAAGGCCTTTCCAACAACTTAAATGAGACCAACACCAAACTTTTCTGCAGACATTGTAATAGCCCCTCCCAAATTTCTTCATGCTATATGCAATACTGCACATGAGTATTGTGGAAAGGCTATTAGAGCTAGTCTTTATTAAGGTAAAACCTGAGTCCGTGGTTTTAAAGCCTATCCACTTGCTACATCTGGAAAATATTTGACTGCTTTGCCAACTACACTCAAGCCACTTCATGTAGTAGTAGGGAGCAGAGTCCTTTGAAGTTGAGTGTAAGCATTGCCGCTAATGCAACTTACGCTTTTACCTCTCTGTGAACCTTGTAGTGCAGTGCCAGCAATTTGTTACAAATCCCCAAGGCAAGAAGGGAACGCTGCGCTCCTCTGCTTGCGTAACCTGCAAGTCTGAACCGCATTGTATGCGGGCATCAGGAAAATAATAAAGGTGTGTAAGTTGATGCTTTGTGGTACAACTGAAAGAAAAATGAAGCATGTATTGAATAGATTGGACTTCTGTGCAAAACAGTATTATGCAGTACAGTACTATATGGGAAAACAAATTAGCTTGTACATCAGCATGCTACAGTGCAAGCCGGTTCAAAATATTAGCTTGAGTCCTGGGAGCAGCATAGCCACATCAGTTCAGTTAGCCATGCATTGAATGCCACAAAAATGTGGCGACTCTGGTGCTGCTGCAGAGGTAACCCATTTCAAGCTAGCGTGGGGATCTCCACGTGGTGTTGTGGTGTAGCCATACCTGATATTTTTGACAGTGCATACTAATACTAGTATGGTGACATACTCTGTGGTTGGGAGGAAGAAGAGGCTGCTCAACAAGGGGAGTGTTTTTGTCGACTTCAACCTGTTCCGTTTTCTGTGTCTTTTCAAATGTTCCTTTTAGAAACGAAGATTTTCTTCTTTTTTTTCCTTTCTTTTCTTTTTTCTTTTTGTAGCTCCTCATTCTTTTATAGTTTGTGAGCTAGACTAAACCCAGCAGTTTTCTAAACAGTGAATGTATAAGTCTGTAATGATTACAGTCTTACCAGTGCCTTTTAAAAATAGATTTAAAACATGATCACAGCTGGTTTCTGTATTGACTTTCTTAGTATATATACTAATATTATTCACCTCTCAGCTTCTGCATTAAGTTTATAAGCATTTGATGAAAAACTGTTCCTGCAGTGGAACTCTTGTTACTGTGTTCACTTGCAGGCATCACGATGATTAACCACCAGACTATGCTGTGAAGTGACAGTCTGAACACAGGATCCCCTTCCTGTGTCTGTGCTCTGTGCCTAGGCCAAGGGCAAGAGCTGCTTTCCTGACCCAGAATACTTCGTCCAGTCACGTAATGTGTTCAGGCAGCAGTAACTTCACTGCTTTTGCGGGGTCCTCTGGTATTGCATGGTATTTTTTTTCAAAGGATGGAATATTAGAAAAATACTTAGATTGGATTGAACAAACTCTAAGATATAATCATATGGTTAAAATCCATCCTACCAGTCAGCACGCAGTCTCAGAGCGTCTTCTGGATTCCTCAAGCAGTGTTACACGTGTCCATACCTCTTGTCTTTTTCCCTCCGTGGCATGCTCTCGTTTGTTCTTGGTTACTGTTCAGGACTCAGTGTGGTGTTATAATAAAGACAAACTTTGCTCCTCAGATCTAGTAAGATTGCTCCAGCCTCCCAGAAGCACACATTGGTGTCTAGGAAGCACTTAACAATTACTTTTCAGATTTGAATATCTGACAATGGGTTTCATCAACCATTATACTAGAGGACAAGCAAGGTTTCCAGGCCTTCAGGAGGAGGTGTTCATGCTGCTGTTTGCTGTAGCAAACTTGCATCTGAAGGGAAAATAGTAGGCAAGAGTCCTTGAAAACTGTGACCATTTGGAAGCGTCACTGTCAGTTGGTGAACCTGCTGCAGGTTCTTGTTCAGATCCCGGAATAGAAAAGATTAATATCTGCATAATGGCTTAATGCAGGAAAAACAACCACCCAAAATACAGATTCCATCAGTGCATTTGGGAAGTACTGTGCATTCAGATGTGCCATCAGTTACGATTTAAAAGATCACAGATCTTGTGTATCAGCATTAAAAGGTGGTTTGTGCGTATTTCATGCCTCTATAGAGGCCCCGATGAGTGAATTTGTATGAAAGTGGCATGTCTGCCTCAAAGCAGCTGAGTTTGGGAAGTTTGGAGGTGATAGCAGAGAAGAAAAGAGATGTTACACAGTATATTTCATCTGCAGCTGTGGTTTAAGCTCAGTAGGGATCCCAACAAAAAAATGTTCTGAACTAATTAGAGCTTCTGCAGCCGCTGCTCATCAGCTGGCGCCAGCAATGAGGTCCTCTCCCAAGTCAACGTTTGAATCTTGGGCCTAGAATAGCAGTCCAGGGGGTGAAGTTGTTCCCCGAAAAGCCCTTCTGAAACAGTAGCTTGGTCTGGCTGTTTTAACATGCTCATCTGCTGTCTGTCTTCACTTGTGAGTGGCGAACAGGCAGGGAACATGAAATAATTTCAAAAATTGTAGCTGTTACTGCTACCACAACTTTTGTATTCTTCTGGTGGCTTCTGAAGCTGCAATTCCTTGAACAGTTGTGCCATAAACCTCCCCCTCTGTTTGTGATGGATGGACACATCTATTCCTTAATTCTCTGTGCTTCAAAAGTGGTACTGGCAGCCAGAAAAATAGTGTGTTGTGGAAGAGGAGGATCTGTGGGCATTGTAATGAGTTCAGGGGTGGAATGTGGAGACTTAGAGGTGGTTTTCTCATTCATATTGCATTTTAGGATCAGTCTCGTGTTGCACAGTGGTAGCACAAATGTTGGGACGCTTGCCTGTGATATTATGAGGACAGTTTTGGGGAGAACTTCTTCATTGCACCAGGGGGAAGCAAAGATCTGTAGTGAAAGCGAGTTCTTTGCTCTTTGTGATAGCACGGGCATGTTTTGCTGGTTATTATAAAATGTCGCAGTATGTGTGTTGCAGCACCAATGCTATTATTGCCTGTTTTTTGAAAGAAATGCCACTTAAGGAGTACTTTGGGGTTGCAAATTTATTCCAAGGTCTTTGAAGACAGTGTTTGATGTATTTTAACTCTTCAGGATGAAAATGAGAGTTTACCCTTTCATTCTACGTTCTTTACATGGTATAGAGGCACTGTGTTTTTCTCCTCCTTGCACACGTTTACAGTGGTGCTGCCAATAGACACTGGTACCCCAGTAGGTTGGTAGTACGAGTTTCCATCCTCTACATGGTTGCAAATGCATTGGATTAAGAATTTTGCTTTCTAAATTTTACCTTTACATTCTAAGTAAGGAATTTGACTTGGATGCCAGAATACCCAGTTGTGCAGTATCCGGTATTGTTAGTTATTTTTGGTCTTACCAGTTGAGGCATTCCACAGCAGTGGGAGGGTTTCTTCTGCAGTGGCAACCTCACAGTGGTCCTTGATAATGATCTATATGCTGTTGAGGGGTAAAGCAAACTACTGCACTGTACAGTGAAACACTTGGGGAGGGGGGGAGGAATGCAGGAGATGCATTATTTATCTGGAAGAGTTTCTCATTCTCAAGTTTACTGGACAAGAACAAATTTATCAACCCTGATGACATTTTGAGAAGCTTGAGAGTACAAGTTTCCGTTACTCATGTGATGTTCCCTGTGGGTGACCGTCACATTAATGGGTTAGTTACTTCTGTGGTTTTTCACTTGGTGACGTGCTTAAAAATAAGTACTTTTCCTCTATAACAAGGTTTAAAGTGTCTAAGCTGAAAGGAGGCTCATAATAAAAATACGCGTTCACACTTTTGGAGAAAACAGATAAGGTACTGTTGGTTGGTTATTTTTAAATGCATTCAAATTAGGAATTAACTTGATAGGGTAACGTAGTTCAAGTGTGTATTACCTGTAATGTAAAAATGATCTAATGATATGAAAATTACAGTAAAACATAAATATTAAAGTTGTATAGAAATATATAGTCATGGTGGGAAATCTAGTGATTTGCTTGTCGCAGGTTTTTTGGTAACATGATCCTTATGTGAAAATTATTATAGGATTAACAATTTTTTGTAAAAAAATTCTTTAAACTCATGAAATAATGTAAATGTATTTTATAGTAAAATAGCAAGTTTTATCAAACTTTGGTTCAGAAATGTCTACTGTTGCGGCCACTACTATTGTTCTGATTTAGGCTATACTTTCAAATATCTCTTATATCCTGGTTATAAAACTGACCTTTTCACATTAAGAAATGTTAATTTAACTAAGTTAAATTAACTAAAGGAGCATTGGCTGAAGTTTCAAGTGAATATGTATGTGTATTGTGCTCCCAGTAAGTTTCAGGGAGCTCCAGCTTCTTTTTTCCCCCAGTGTTCTACAGTACTCTGATGGCTTCAGACTTTTTTGAAGCGTCCAACTCAGACAAATGAATAATTTAAAAAAAATGAATATCTAAAGACTATAGAAAGATACTAAATTGAAAGGTGGATCGTTTTCTTGCATTAAAAAAAATAAAAATCAACCAGGCTTTCTGCCCTCCTGGTATGTCTCACAGAGAAAACCTAATCATAAGAGTAGAGCTTATGGTTAGCAGAGTAACATCAACCTGTGTCAATCAAAGTCACCATCTAATTCCTATAAAAGGATAGTTCTTCAAGACATTAGTTGCTTAAATGGAGTAAGGAAAGTGAGTCTGTAAATAATGAACTCAAAGGTATAGATTTCGACTGAAAGAGGAGTTTTCGGTACAAATTTAAGTTATGATACGCATAGGAAGAGATGTTTTCTTCACATGGTGAGCATCAGAAGACTGCAGACTTCAAGGTAGTGTGAACTGGGAACAGCTAACAGTGCCCATCAAAGTTCTTCTTGATGTCATCAGTTAGTACTTGGATGAGGATCATGCTTAAATTACGTAGCAAGAACCATATTTTCGATGGCTGTGGGATTGTGCCATGATTAAAACCTTGCCTTTGGTGCCTATTACCATCTTCCTTTTCTAGCAGTTCACTCTTCTAGTGTGCAGCAGATGTTGACAGAATCATTTATGGTGGTCAGTTTATCTGGATATGTACTAAAGGTTTCCTCTATGATACTTTTTAATGCAGTTTTGTTCTTCCTGTGTTCCTGCTCTTTACTTCGCATTAGTACTTTTAAAGTAGTCTTATTGGTCCTTTTGTTATCTAAGAATAATGACAGCAGATCTATGGATTTCATAATACCCTGCAGAAAAGCAGTTGTCTGAAAATTAGTAGGTTCTGTGCTATAACTGGGATGTTTGGGAAGGAAATAAATGTGATTAAAGTTGCCTGGAAAAGTCATAGAAGAAAAGTGGCCTGGAAAAGTTATAAAGTTGGGGAAAAGTCATAGAAGAAATAATATTTCAGAGTTTCTGTACTGGCTTGAATTGTTGGGCAAGAATTTGTGTTTTGTTGCATCAACTACACCAGCAGCTTAGGATGAATTGCTGAGTATAATCCTGCTGGATATTCCAGTTGGCAATTTTTAGTAAATGCCTATTGCAGATTTCTCTGTTCTCTGCTTGCTTTCTTCTGAGTGTCTTTTCCAGAAGTCATGCTACTTGGGGGAAAGAAGTTCTGACTTCACAAGCCTCCTGATTATATTAATTTCTTTATTAATAAAATGATAATGACTGAATGGAAGGAAGATGAATGGCATGTAAATTAACTTAGATATGTTTCCTTGAATGGTGGATCCAAGTGCAGTGAAGACAGTGTCAGTTTATTCAGGACATTTATTCAGGTTGTTCCTGCTTCATAGCCTCTAGAAAAAAGCTAACCTCAATCCCTAATGCAAAGGAAGCAAAGATATTTGTTTTAAGTAGATATGCATGTATATTTTGCTAGCGAAAAAGAGTGATTGTTTTGTTTCCTTAAACATTATTGAGCCTTAGGAGGGCTGCATAGGAGGGCATTAGCTCTGTCAGTGCAGAGAGCTTAGGTTTAATTATAGCCAAACAATTAATTTCATGAGAGACTGTTGAAAACAAAATGTCTGATTAATATTTAACTGTCATTAATATCTCCAAAGACTTCCTTTATTTGGTGTGTTTTTCCAATCTATTTGCAAGTTGTTGAGAACTTGGGAAGTTGTTGAGATAAGGTCAAGGTGGTGCCACTGCTATTGTGTTTTCCAATCACCTATTTAAATATGTCACTTCTAATGCAAGAGATTTTTCTCTAAAATGGATTTTTTGTTGTTGTTTTTTTGTCTTTAAGATAAAGCACCTTTGTCAAAGAGTCTCTTACTAGTCCCAAGTGCCATCTCGATTCTATTGACTCTGCTTTTCCAACATTATCAGAAGTTCTTTGCATATAACCTACAAGCTATAAAAGAGGATTTTCAGGTAAGAGACAGCTCATTTTGTGTGGAAAGAGACTGCAAACTGTGCTCTTCTATGTGATTTCCCCCCCCCCCCCCCCCAGTCTTTCTCCTCTGGTTCTTTCCCTTTGTTCACTGTTGTACACCAGCTTGTTCTTACCTTTTTTATGTCACCCCAGTACATCAGTTTTTGGAAAACAGTGAGAAAAACAATCTGAAACAATCAACATAGCTCTTTACTGTTTTCTTTTGTCTGGAAAATGATTGGGTTTGTATTATTTTTCCTTCCAGCCACTGGCATTTGGAAGCTTGCTGTGAATGAAGTGTGATTTAACCCATGCAATAATAGAAGTATTTTGATATGAATGTCAATGTCTTACTGTGCTTAGTTTTTGAGGCTGAAGAGGGCTATTGTGATGGGTACTCTGATTATATATGATTTATTTTAATGACAGAGGCCATAATTTTCACTCTGTAACTTCTGTTGTAGTTAGGTGTGAGAAACTAAAGTTTGCTAGTTGAAGAGAACTGCTGCTTCTAATTTGAAGACTCGAAGTGATAGGGGAGTTTGTCATGTTCCTCAGTAATCTGCTGAATTGGTTAATTATCTTGCTAGACATTTCTTGCTTATTCCCAGTTCAAACTGAGATACTTTCTCTTTTAGGTATTGCATCTTGTAAGGTTTTGTTCTCAGCTTAATTAAGCATCCCCCCATGTGTTTTACAGTTACGTTAAAAAAAGTATGTAATCAAGTTAATGTCTCTGAGGGTGCTGACTGTAGCCTATAAGCCTTAAAAGATTAGACCTAGCTAGTGATTCTCCATGCTGTTGCGCACTCTGCGATCTTTCTTGTCAAGAACAAGAGCTTTATTGTAATGATGTAGCTTATGACTTTGCAAGAGCACTGTTCATATTTTCCAAGTGTCTTGCCAATGCTGTGCAGCAAAAATATGTAAATTAATGTCTGCCTTTTAAAAGTGTTACAACCATGTGTTTGGGGAGGAGGAGGAGAAAGTCTGAGAAGCTATTCAAGTTTTAAATGGAAATTTTGTGGGTTTCAGATTTGTTGGCTTATTTCTTTTTTGCACTTTGTCTTTAGAAGAGTCTTCTCTTTTCATTTGTTTGATCTGCTGAAAAACAGTAGTTACCTGTGTTTTATTCAAAGAAACCATCTTTACTGTGTCTTAAACATAAACATTTGCAAGTATCTGTAAAAGCTATGATACTTTTATTGTCATGTTTTGGGGAATTTGTGGGTTTGGATTTTTTTCTTTCCTGAAATCGTTGCTTCGTTTATTGTCATAGCCTTTGGAGTAAGCTATATATGATATAATTGTGTATCTCAGAGATCAGGGAGAGCAGATCGTTTAACTCCTATCTGATGCTAATATTCAAATGAGAACACTTAAAAGAAAATTTGTTTGGAATAAATTCATCTGTGGGGATGATTTTAATGGAATGGAATTTTGCCAGAGGCTGAACAGACATTTTTTATATTGGATATTAACACTTGTCAAAGCTGGTAGATAGCACAGGAAATAAAGCGTGCAGTTGAAGAAGACTACATTTGATATGTACTGTCTAAAACTAAAACATCTTTGTCTCTGTAAAGGGGACCCTCAAGAGCAGTGAAGATGCAGTGTTTAAAGTGAACATCTTGATTACATTAGACCTATGTATTTTTTAAGCTGGCTAAAGTAAAAAACAATTAGGCTTAGAAGCCTTCCATAGTCAATATGAGGGTTGTTCAGTTAACATGTGTCATCAAAATTCAGCTGTGAGGTTGCAGCCCTGCTGGTTTGAACTTCAAGAGGGATGGTACTCGTGCTGCTGGCTAGGTTTTAACATTGGGCATGTTGACATGGGACAGCTAGAACAGTGAGGTCTCACTTCTTTCTTTTTGTTCAGTCTTTTGGTATGCTGGGGAAGTTGGAGGCAGAAGCATCAGTTGAGGCTTAAAGACCTTGAGAAACATAAGGCTCAGGCAGTGTGTTGGCACTTGGACCTCCATGGAGGGGAGAATGCCTAGCCGGCTGTAGCTTAGGAAAGGGAGCAGGGAGAGCCAAAGCTGAGCTGGAAACAAGCGAGGGAGACAAAGGGCAGCGAGGGAGACGAAGGGCAGCAAGGAAGGTTTCTATAAGTACATCTGCAGCAAAAGAAAGTGTGGTCCGTGTCCTCGTTGTGGCAAGGGACCTAGTGACAAGAGATATGCAAAAGGCTGAGGTATTCAGGCAGATGTATTTATTAGTTTGTACTAGCATGTTTTGCCTTCGGGCTTCCAAGGTTCCTAAGCCTCCTAGCAGAGTCTGTGACAACAAAGGAGTATCCACTGTTAAGAAAAATAGAGTTAGGGATCACTTAACTATACACACATAAGTTAATGGGACCAGACAGGTTACCTCTGAGGGTGCCAACGGAGCTGGAAATATAATTCTGAGACCTTTCTCTAGCATCTTTGAAAGGTCATGGCAATTGGTGGAGGTACCCAATGACTGGAGAAAGGCAAACATCACATCCATCTTTGGGAAGGGCAGAAAGGAGGATCCACATAACGTCAGGCCACTCTGCCTTACTTTGATCCCTAGGAAGCCCATGGAGCAAATCTTTTTAGAAGCCATTTCTCAATACATGCAGGACACAAAGGTGACTGGGAGCAGCCAACCAAGGTGAAGTGGACAGATCCTGTGGGTCACAGTTGTTTGCACAGCTGGTGTCAACAACAGGGTTTTGGGGTTTGTGCCTATGGGACCCTCTCTAAGGATTGAGGATTACTTGGAGAGATGGGATCCACCTGACCAAGTGGGACAAAAGCATCTTTGCTAACAGGCAGGCCAGCCTGGTGAGGAGAACTTTAAGACAGGAACAACACAGGAGGGAGATCACAATCCATAGTCAAGTGAGGAGACAGTGGACTGGGTTAGCCAGCAAAGGGTACAGGGTGATGTGAGCAGAAGGGATCTTGAAATCAACAAAACAGGACTGAAAAGGATCTACTTCAAGTGTATGCACATAAATAAGGAAGTGCCTACAGGACAGCATTATGTGGAACACTCCCATACGTTTTCTGGGAAATTCGTGTGACTGGGTGCCTCTCTGAAGTGTTTGTACACTAATGTGTGCTATATGGGGAACAAATACGAGGAATTAAAGGTCATATGCCATTACAGGGCTACAATCTCATTGGGGTTATGCAGATGTGGTGGGTTAGCTCACATGACAGGAGTGCTGCAATAGGCAGATAAAAGCTCTTTAAGGACAGGTGAGGAGCGGAATTGCTCTGTATGTGAAAGAGCAGCAGAACTGCACAGAGCTTTGTTTTGGGACATGAGGAGGTTGGGAGTTTATAGGTCAGGATTAGATGGCAGACCAGTGCAGCCAGCTTTGATGGTGGTGTTTGCTACAGGCCATCTGATCATGAAGTAGTAGATGATGCCTTCTTCAGACACCTGGGAGAAGCCTCACAATTTCAGGCCCTGGCTGTCTTGGAGACCTTTAATCATCCTGATATGTGCTGGGAGGACAACACAGCAGGGCACAAGCAGTCCAGGAGGTTTCTGGAGTGCATTGATAGCAACTTCCAAACGCAGATGATTGAGGGGCTGATGAAGGGACATGTTGTGTCTGGACCTCGTACTTACAAACAAGGAAGAAGAACTGGTTGGGCACGTGAAGATCAGGGGCAGCCTTGGTTGCAGTGACCATGAGATGGTAAAGTTCAGGGTCCTGAGAGGAGGGGACAAGGCAAATTGCAGGATTGCAACCCTGGTCTTGAGGAGAGTGGACTTTGGCCTGTTCAGGGATCTACTTGGAAGACTCCTATGGGATACAGTTCCTGAAAAAACAGTGTACCAGCAGATCTAGTTGGTTCTCAGGGATCATGTCCTCCAAGCTGCAGAATGGCTCATCCAGTGCGTAGGAAGTCAAGCAAAGGTGTCAGGAGGCCTGCATGGATGAATGAGGAGCTCCTGACCAAAACATAAAAATGAAGCACACGAGAGGTGGAAGCAGATCAGGTGACCTGGGAGCAATATGGAGACGCTGTCTGAGCATGCAGGGATGGATTAGGAAAGCGAAAGCCCACCTGGAGTTGAATCTGATAGAGGATGTGAAAGGCAACAAGAAGGGCTTCTACAGGAATATCAACAAAAAGTAGACTAAGGAAATCGTGGGCCTGCTGCTGCATGGGAATGGGGACCTAGAGACAGAAGACGTGGAAAACACTGAGGTATCCAGTGCTTGCATTGCCTCAGTTCTTTTACTAGTCAGACTTGTTTTCAGCAGTCCCAGGCTGCCGAGATCACTGCAAAAGTCTGGAGCA
Source organism: Balearica regulorum gibbericeps (assembly GCF_011004875.1). Lineage (NCBI taxonomy): Eukaryota > Metazoa > Chordata > Aves > Gruiformes > Gruidae > Balearica > Balearica regulorum. The sequence continues at coordinate 159,981,996 of NC_046184.1, read as the reverse complement.
ACGAAGGCTTAAACTCAGTGAAGGAGGATTAGGCTAAGGAACATTTAAACTAACTGGACATATACAAGTCTGTGGGGCCTGATGGTATACACCCACAAGTTTTGAAGGAGTTGTCTCATGTCATTGTGAGGCAACTCTGGATTACCTGTGAAAGGTCATTGCGATCAAGGAAGGTTCCTGAGAAAAGGAAAGGCAAGAAAGAAGATTGCTGACAGGCCAGTCAGCATCATCTGGATCTCTGGGAAGATCATGAAACAAGTCCTTCTAGAAATAATTTTTAGACACACAAAGAACAAAAAAGTGACTGGGGGTAGTCAGCACAGATTTATGAAATGGAAATCTTGACTAACCCGATAGCCTTCTGTGATGAGGTAGATGACTGTCTTGGTGGGTGAGGGGAGACACATGGATGTTGTTTATTTTGACCTTAATGTAGCTCCCTGGAGTGCTGTCTCTTGTGCTGGGCTCCTGAGTACAAGATAGACCTTGACATGCTGCAGAGTCCAGCAGAGGGCCACCAGTATGGCCAGGAGATGGAGGATTTGACATATGAGGAAAGGCTGAGAGAGCTGGGATTGTTTAGCCCAGCTGTTTAGAAGAGAAGGCTTAGGGTGGAAATACCTGAGGAGGGAGCAAAGAAGAGTGAGCCAGATCCAGTGAAGGGACAAGAGGCAATGGGCATGAATTGAAATACAAGAAATTCAATTTAGAGAAAAAGCTTTTTTACTGTAAGACTGATGGAACAGAGGAACAGTTTCCCCTGAGAAGCTGTGTAGTCTCCATCCTTTGAGATAGTCAAAACCAGACTGGACATGGTCAGTTAATGTCCTGCTCTAGTAGACTTTTTCTGAATGAGAATGTTGGACTAGATGATCTCCAGAGGTCCCTTCCTACCTCATATGATTCTATGAAAGCATGCCTGACCAACTGGTTGCTTTCTTCCTTGAGGCAAGTGGTACTGCGAACAAGGGGGAGTCAGTGGATTTTGCGTACCTTGATTTTAGCAAGGCCTTTAGCCCAGTATCCCATTGTGTCATTGAAGCCAAATTCGTAAGGTATGTACTGAATAATGGGACAAAAAGATAGGTGAAAAATTGGCTGGACTCTCAATGGAGTTATGGTCATTAGTGCAAAGTCCACTTGGCAGGTATTAATTAGGTGAGGGCCCCTCAGAGATCAGTACTGGAAACAGTACTATTTAATGTCTTCATTAGTGACCCAGATGATGAGATGGAGTGCACTTTAAGCAAGTTTTTCCCAAAATTGGTGGGAATGGTCAATATGTTGGAAGGCAGGGTTGCTATTCAGAGAGACCTTGGCAAGCCCAAGAAATGGGCTGATGGGAACTTCATGAATTGGAAAGTCCTGCTTCTGGGATGGAATAGCCACAGGCTGCAAAAGTGCATGCTGGGGTAGGCAAGTGCTTGGGAAGTAGCTCTGCAGAGAAGGACCTGTGGACGTTGGTGGACAACAGGAGTCAACAGCGCACTCTTGCAGCCAAGAAGGCCAACCATCTCCTAGACAGTACTCACACTGTATTAGTGAGAGTGTGGCCAGTAGGTCGAGGCAAGTGACCCTACTCCTTTAGCTGACACAATGCTCTAGATGTGGTCTCACGAGTGCCCAGTTCTGGGATCCTCAGTACAAGAAAGATATGAACACAACGGAATGGGTCCACCAAGAAAGTCAGAGAGTTGGAGCATGTGACAGACAAGGAGAGGCTGAGAGAACTGGGTCTGCCCAGCCTCAAGAAGAGAAGGCAAAGAGGAGACACCTTATTGCTGTCTACAGGTAGCTGATCAGAAGCTATAGAGAAGGTGAAGCCAGATTCTGCTTGGAGGTGCACTGAGGTAGTGCAAGAGGTAGTGGGCACAAAGTGGAACATGGGAAATTCTGCCTTGATGTAAGGATTTGATTTAGTTTTTTAAACCGTGGGGGTGGCCAAACACTGGCACAGGTTGCCCAGAGAGGTTGTGGAATCTCCATCCTTGGAAGTGTTCAAGACTTGACTTGACATGGCCCTAAGCAAGCTGATCCAATTAGACCTGCTTAGAGCATTACACTTACTATTTGATATCTGGAGGTCACTTCCAAAGTAATTTTTTTCTGTAATTCTCCAATTTACTACAGTTGTGATTTCCATTTTTATTTGTAAATGTGAACTAAGGGCATAAAAATATATTTGTCTTCATTTCAATTGTACCTGTGAACACATAGACCTCTTCCTTTAAAATATTTTATTTTTAAACAGACTTGTTGAACTCTCTATAACATTCTGCTCTCTTTATTTACCTCCTTAAATGTTATCTGACTTCACTCTTAGCACAAATTCTGTAAAGAATTTCCTTGAAGGAAGAGAGACTTAACGTGACGATCTTTAACTTTCTAGATTTGGAGACTTGTATGTGGGAGAACAATATGTCTTGATTTGAAAGACACATTCTGCAGCGGTCTGCTCATTTACAACTTTAGAATATTTGAAAGAAGATATGGCAGCAGAAAATTTTCAGTAAGTTCCAGTTACTCTTTTTTTTTTTTAAACAGAAATTGTTTTCTATGCTGTTTCAAATCTTGTAGTCTTGGATTAATATTGCAGTTTTATTACTAACATTTTGTATAGAAATATATGTAAAAGGGTTTTAAAGAGAACTTGGTTTCCATAAGTCTAAATTTATATTGATAATATCTTGCAGTCAGTGGATTATTCTAATCAAAGTTTGCAGCTGTATCGGTTGAAATTTATCAGACCCATAAAATTTAATTTTGGTAACAAATCTAAGTCTTCATTCATCACTATCTAGACAGGTAGATCTGGAATTATGTTGTGCTAAAGATGTTATTTTTCTTAATTGAACTGGTATGGTGGTTTTCTTGTTGTTTTTTTTCTTTTATTTAGAGATACATTAAAACCTTATTTTTAAATTGTTGAATTAATTGAAATTAAACTTTTTCTTTCCAGTCCTTTTTACTGGGTGCGTGGACGCTCTCAGCTTTGTTTGATCTTCTCCTTGTAGAAATCACTCAGTATATATTTGGCATCACCATCAACAGCTTGCCTTCTGGTTTGTAAGTAGCTCCTAATGGATTAGTTATTTTAGAAACAGTTTCAAGGGATTATTTTGTGCAGATTTTAATTTAAATAAACTTTCTTCATGTAACCCTTCAAATTAAATTTAATCCTCTTTTGAACTTGGCACAACTATTATATTTTCAAACATTCATTTCCTAGTTGTGATCTGTGGTTAATTCATTTATACTTTATCCTTAGAATAACTTCTTTCCATTCTGTTAGCCCCATTTCCATTGTCAGCATGATACAGCTTGCAGCGCACAAATTATTGCCATAATTGGTTTTGTTCAATTCGGTAAATCTGAAAACTGAAATCAGGTTGGTGCTGATTTCTTTCTTAAATCACAAAGACAGCACAACTATAATTCATATATTTATGTTCATTTTTAAATGCATATGCAGTTACGTGCATTTCATACTGGTACTTCATGTGTTTGTGTTTCAAAAAATGAGTGCTAGCGCATGTTATTCTATTTCATGCTTGCATCTGAAGTTCTTCAAGCTTTAAGGTATTTAGTGGTTCAGTTTCGCATAACCTATGTTTGAGATTTCTGCACTTTGTAAGAGATGTACATATTATAGCAGAACCATAGAGCTTGCAGAGCCTTTGTGGTTAAGCTTCTGACAGGTGAGATCAACCTCAGAGAGACTTGAGTTTCCATGTGTCGCATGCTCTGAGGTAATAATAAAAACTCTTGGAGCGAGGTTTTTAATATTAAACACAGTATTAAGCTTTTTTAATTTCTACTTTTCTTAATGTGTCTCTTGAAAGTAGCCAAAGACTGATTTAATAAGGACGAAAAGGCATGTGTTTCACATTATAAAGATTTTTTTTTTTGTAGTCTGTGAGTGTTCAAAAGAGTTGAAAGCTTGAGTAGTACTACAGTTACTCATCATGTTTGCTACCTTGAAGTTTGTTGCTGGGACATAGGCTGCTAGTGTGTCTGGACAAATTCAGTATTTTCATCTGTGTAAAAAGATACTTTGTGCAAGAGTAAGGTGTAATAAATGTGCACAGCACACCCACAGGGGACTAATGAATGGTTTGACTATTATACCTTTTGATGGTATTTTTATATAATCATAGAATCATAGAATGGTTTGGGTTGGAAGGGACCTTAAAGACCATCTAGTTCCAACCCCCCCTGCCATGGGCAGGGACACCCTCCACTAGACCAGGTTGCCCAAAGCCCCACCCAACCTGGCCTTGAACACTGCCAGGCAGGGGGCATCCACAGCTTCTCTGGGCAACCTGTTCCAGTGCCTCACCACTCTCACAGTACACAATTTCTTTCTAACATCTGATCTAAATCGACCCTCCTTCAGCTGAAACCCATTACCCCTTGTCCTGTCACTACACTCCCTGATAAACAGTCCCTCTCCATCTTTCCTGTAGGCCCCTTCAGGTACTGGAAGGCTGCTATAAGGTCTCCCCGGGCCTTCTCTTCTCCAGGCTGATGACTGTCTATGATGACTGCAGAATGTTGTCAGTTACAAAGAAAGCTGCATCAAGGAAGGTTTTAGTTGAATGAAATATAAATGTTAGCTACATACGCTTTCTCTTTAAGTCATGCTAATATGGATCTTGAGAGAATGAAGCTAATTTTACAAGTACAGGATATACAGTAGTTTCAGGAGCATTTGGTTGTGCAAATGTAAAAAAATTAATATATTATGTTGCATCATAATTCTTCAGTGTTGTCTGCTTTATTATACTAGTAGTCACTTTTTCATGTCTGACGATATTCACAATCTTTTGAGATGACAAAAGCATTGGAAAGTTTAACACTGTAGGTTCATTTCAGATTTACAAAAGCTGTTGAGCAGATATCAAGAGGTACAATTATTCTGCTTCTCATATTTACAGTGCAACAAATACATCTGTTACTTCTGGCTATAGGACATTCTTCAGTTCAGTCAAAATGCTAGAATTTGGAAAAGGAATCATTTGTTTACATTATAAAAGTCCCCTGACGTATTTTTCTCTTTTTATATCATTTCACTGTTCATATTATTGAGTGATCTTACACTTCCAGTTCGAAAACTTTTCCTGCGCACGCTTCGAAGGTAATTGCGATAAAGGATTACGCTGATGACTCTTGCCTGAAATTGTTTAGAAACAATGTAGTACAGTATAACGTCCAAGCACGTACTGAGATTCATGAGAAAGGTTGTAAAGGCTGCCCAGGGATTGTAAGTTGTGTCTTCATCCTGCAACATCAGGCAGGCGAAGCAAATGTGGAAGGGTACAAAGCAGATGAGTACTTGAGCAATCAGAGTAACTATAATTCTTATGGATCTCTCCTTGGCCTTAGGCTTCAGTTTGGAAGTCTTGCCACGGATAAAATTGTAAATGATGACTAGGTAACACCCCATCATGATAAACAAGGGGATCAAAAAGAAAAAAATCAAGCGAGAAAAGTTCAGTGTATTCACTTCCTTTAAATGGATGATATCAAGCATTTTCATGCAGGTGGTGAAATTCGAGGCTTTGTCTGGATCAGATTGTAAAAACAGCAACGGAGATGTTGTTGCGAGGGTCATTACCCAGATTCCAGTGCAAGCCAGCACAGCTTTTTTTGTATTTTTTAGTTCTTTGACATGTTTGGGCTGGACAATAGCCATAAATCTGTCTACACTTATAAAAGTGAGCAACCACAGAGCAATGGCTGGATAAAATATTGTGAAAGCACTGATAATCCGACAGAATATATCTCCGAAAGGCCACATTTCTTTCCCATGGTAGATTATCCGAAAAGGCAAGGAAAATATAAAAATTATGTCAAGTAACGCCACATTCATCATATATACAGTTATAGTTGTTCTCTTCTTGGTAGTGCAGCTGAAAACCCATAGTGCAGTGGCATTCACCAACAATCCCACTGTAAATACAAAACTGTAGAAGACCAGTGATGCAATCCTGTATTCTTCAGGGTGTTGATTTCCAGACATCATATTTTAATTGAATTTATGAATAGTTGTTGCACTCCATAAATACCCTGAAAGATAGATAAAAGATGAAAAGTCATTCTCAGTCAAATAAAACTTTTTATAAAAAAAACCCACACAAGATTGTTGTAGGATGGGGTTTAGTGATCAGATTATATTGTTTAGCTGTGAAAATGTGCTAGCTTTGTTGCTTTTTCTGACTACAAATACATTATTGTGCTCTGAAGGAAGTACCTGTACTGTCAGACTTATGAGAAATAGTATTTATAAGCTAGTTTTAATTAAATATTTTTAATTACTTAAGATATTTCTTATTTAAGGAATCAAAAAGTCAAGATTGACTAGTTACTTTGAGTGTGCTTCAGTAGCTGATAATTAGATTGAAACAGCTGTAGTTGAGGTAAGAGAGCTATTTTGTAAAGAAAATATTTATTCAAGTCATCCCAGTTGAAAAATTAATGACTAAAACTAGTTATTGAAAAGAAATAAGTGAGCCTGGCATATAGTGACATTTGGATATGCAGAGTCACATATTGACTTTGCATTTTATCTGTGTAGGAACTACTTAGCTGCCAAAAGAATAGGTGCATGCTGTTGCTCGTAAAAGACACTAAGAAGCTATCTTAGTAGCTATGTAGCTTCTAATACAGTATTTAATCCCAGGGCATCAGAACCAACCACGTGACGTATGAATGAGATGAATAGATTGATAGACTTCCTATTTAAAAACGTAGAAAGATGAGAAGCAGCGCAGTCTCCAGCCAGACCCTATGTGAACAGTATTTTGGGGGGAAAAAATTTGCTGGCTGGTAGCCAGCTGCTCCAGAGCGCAGTTGTGTTGCTTCTCTCAGCTTCTTGGTCATAGGAGCCTGACATCTGAAATGTCGTTATGCAGACTCAGGTGATGAGAGCTGGAAGAGATCATCCCCTGGTTTGCTTGGGAGCCATGAGAGGATGGCAAACCTTACCTGGTGTTTGCATGGGTGCTTTGGTTAACCCGCACCCCCCGGCTTTCCTGGCTCTTGCTGTGGTCACAGTTTCATGACTTCGCATGTGTGGGTTCCTCTTGTTTGGCCTTTCACCCAGCCCTGTGGCAGCTTTGTGAGGAGGAGGAGGAAAGAGTTAGTTGTTTTTCAGATTTTCCCGCTTGTGACAGCCAGCCAAGTAACTTCTATAGTATCAGGTACCAAAACTGTTCTCAAGAGGAGAAGAATGCATAGTTCCTGTGTGTTTTGTCTCAAAAATTGGAGAAAGTGTTAGAAAAATGCTTACTGTTACTGCTCGTCTGTTTTATGCTTTCACTGTAATGTTTTACCGGGTATTTTTTTCAGTGGTGGAGGAATACATAGTGGATTGAACCAGTGTTTATTAATCTAGTATCCTGGTTTGACATTGGGAAATAGCAGTTGCATTTGAGAAGACTATCCTTAAATGTAACTAACTTAAGTATAACCTATTAAGTCTGTCTTCAGGTTAGTTTCTGCCTTGAAATATGAAGTTTGGACTTCTGATTTTCTTACAATTCTCTAGTTTACAGATACGAAATAAATTATGCATACAAATATCTAGTCCTGAATGTCATCTCAAATGTTTTTCTTAGCTGTACAAAATAAAAAGATGTGTTTTCTGATCAGGATGAGGTCATTAGAACATGTAACAGAATTTGTTTTGTATGGGAAAAGCTATGTATATAATACTGACAAAAAAAGAGGTTTGGAGGGCATCTGTACGAATGCCTCTAAAATACCTCATTGTGTAAAGGACACTAAAAATAAAAAAATTTAAGAGTGATAGCAGACCTTATTGAAAGGTACATGGCATATGCTTCAAAGAAAATTTTTGTAGCATGGGTGAAATATTATCTGGCATACTGTCCCGCTTGCCTTACTGTTGCATAAAATTGTCCAAATACTCCGAAAATAGACACACACCCCCTGCACATTTTAATTTTTTTTTTTTCTTCTCTCTCATTCTTTTTTTTTCCTCTCTTGCTGATGGTTGTGTATGACATAGCACATTACTACCTATATCAAGATCCTGACTGATTCAGCAGGTAAATTGAGTAGTAATGTATAGGATAGGTAGAAGAGTTCACTTTTTATAGGTGAATGTTAATAAACAGCATGGATTTTGGTTTTAGTTTTGCTCTTCTCTCCTTTGGACTTGCAGTGACTGTAATCGTTTCTAGCCAGGTCCTGTTTCTGAAATAACCAGCAGGCTGATGTCGGTGGGAAGAGGGGAAGCTGAATCTGGCACGAGCTTCTATCAGGAAAACCTGTGGTTCCATGGCTTGTTTGCAGCTTATTTCAAGTTTGTGCCAGTTTTGAGATACATCAAAGAATGAACATGCTGGGGTTTTTTTGTTTAGTTGTTGAAGACACTGTTTCCAAACTCTGTGGGTTTAAATGCATGCCAGTGTTATAATTAGTTGTTTCTCCTAAATCTGTTTTTAAGAATCTAAAATTTAACGTTTATGTAGGTAAGATATAACGAGATTTGAAAAAAGTGTGTAGTTACCTATCTGCACGTATACACAAATGCAGCTGTTCTGGGTTTTTTTTATCCGTACTTGTCTGCCTGGAGTTCAGGCTGGTATCTCATAGGTCAGCCCAAGCAGATCTTCAGGTGCCTCTGGGTGGATGTTTTTCCTTAGTTGCTATTTTCATAATAGGAACACTTACTTACTCGTATTGATTAAAGTGCTTGCTGAATTGCCCCTGGAGTCACTGGTTTCTGGATGTCTGTCTTTGTTAATTCTGAATGATTATTCTGATGTTGGTCTGTATGTTTTATCAACCTGTTTTAAATTTTTTTTTTTAATTATGACCGAGGTCCTGAAGGTCTAATGTGAATTGTAAAGCCGATCTAGGTGCTATGTACAAGAACAAAAACTTTCAGAACAAAACCAGAATTAAATATTTTCCTCCAAATTCTTACTATGAGTTAGGCAACAGTGATTCCATTGAAAGGACTGTGTGTATCTTTCTTTCCAGTCCCCTTTTTTCCTTTGGCTGTCCCTTACATTTGTTCACATTTCCCTGAGGAGGACATGGCTTTCACTGAAGCACAGAGAGACCAAGCAACAAGATCTTCTCCTGGTTTTAGTTTAATGAAATCAAACATTTTTCCTTTAGTGATATCATACTTACCAATGCTTTTAGTTATTGCATATTTCAAAATTTATTGTTAAAGTCCTAAACAACAGTATTTATGATGCCGTGCATTTACAAATGCAGTTGTTTTGCTTTAAATGTTATTTATAGAATGATACTGATACTTCGAAAGTATATTAAAGAATTAAATATCTTTTCATTAGTTCTGGAATTAATGCCCATGTTCAGCTTCTGAAGAAAGAAGTTTATCTTAGCAACATACATAAACATCCGAATCACTTTGTTAGCATAAGCGTTACTTACCTTTTGCGCACTACAAAGTTTCTTCAGAGATGCTCCTTTCATAGCCCCAAATCTGTAGAAGGTTTAGACTTCCTCTTCGCTGCTCAGCTTCACTTAGCTAAAATAGCTCCTCTTCGCAGGCAGGAAACAATGACGCAACCTAGCCAGTTCTGAGCTTTTATTGGTCATACTTGAAGTTAATATTTCACGTATGTGCAGTGTCTGTGAACTGATATTTCTAGTACCTTTCAACAGGCAGACTTTTATAATATTTCCACTGTGGTCAAACTGGGCTATTGTACTACGTATCTTTTTTAAAATACATTTTTAAATGTTTGTGGTGTAATGTGAAAGTGGTTAATGTTTGCATGCAAAGGTATCTGCAAGAATATGCATCTTGGTTGTGCAGAAGTTTCTAATTAGCACAATGTAAATGTATTTTCTGTAGAGCATGGTCTGTTTTTCGGAAATCCCCATTTTATTTATGTTGCCTTGGATAGTAGTCAGTCTGAAAGTGACAGAAACTTGCTGCATTTGAAATGAGAAGTTTGATTCACTTGGATACACGGCTTCCTTCATGCCTGTACTTACCATGTTTTACTAACACAACTATGTTTCTATATTTTATTTGCTGTCTAAAATAATTACATGCCTATTTAAGAGCTTTGCAGGAAGATGCTATATGAAGAGAGGTTTTAGTCTTTATTAAAATGGAATAAAATCTCTGAACTGTGTCACTGCAACAGATACCTTTGGTGGTATGAGAGTATTCAAAAAAGCTAGTAGGTAAAGAAGACTAATTTCCTGGTTTCTGTTTGTCAACTCGAAAAAAAGATCCAACCTTTGAAAGAGTCATTCAGAGAAGGTGATCATTCCAAATTCACTGTAGAGCGCTTGCTACCTCCAGGTCTCTGACCGTCAGTCTTTGGGACATTGAAACACACTACGGAGAGTTTGTTACCTCTTGTCGCCTCCATATTTCCCCCCAAATGAAGGAGAGGTGTGTGGTGAGGAAGGGAGCAGTAACGTTTCAGTCTCCTCCTGGCATGCAGTCAAGAATTTGCCAAGATGTGCACGTGGTGCCAGATGCAACAAAGTCCTGCAGTTCAGATGTGACCAGAATCAGGTTTCTTTCTGGGGGACAACTTTCTTCATTGATTGTAAAAGTAACATAGGTAGGTGTCGTGGTTTAACCCCAGCCAGCAACTAAGCACCCTGCAGCTGCTCGCTCACACCTCCCTGGTGAGATGGGGGAGAGAATCAGAAGAGTAAAAGTAAGAAAACTTGTGGGTTGAGATAAAGACATTTTGATAGGTAAAGCAAAAGCTGTGCACTGAAGCAAAGCAAGGCAAGGAATTCATTCTCCACTTCCCATGGGCAGGCAGGTGTTCAGCCATCTCCAGGAAAGCAGGGCTCCATCACACATAACGGTGACGTGGGAAGACAAACACCATCACTCCGAATGTCTTCCCCCCCGTCCTTCTTCCCCCAGTTTATATGCTGAGCATGACATATTCAAAACCTGCCTGTACGCAATCCTGTCCAACCTGCTCTAGGTCATCTTGCTTTAGCGGGGGGGTGGACTAGATCATCTCCAGAGGTCCCTTCCAACCCCTACCATTCTGTGATTCTATGATGCCATATGGTATGGAATATCCCTTTGGTCAGTTGGGGTCAGCTGTCCCAGCTGTGTCCCCTCCCAACCGCTTGTGCACCCCCAGCCTCCTCGCTGGTGGGGCAGTGTGAGGAGCAGAAAAGGCCTTGGCTCTGTGTGAGCACTGCTCAGCAGTAACAAAAACATCCCTGTGTTATCAACACTGTTTTCAGCACAAATCCAAACCATAGCCCCATAGTAGCTACTATGAAGAAAGGTAACTCCATCCCAGCCAAAACCAGCACAGTAGGTAATACTCACTTAGTGCTAAAGATAACTTCTGTGGAAAATACCCTCTCTGCTGGAGTCATGTAATTTATTGCAGTTGAACGGATTTGTGGTAGTATGTAGGTATTTGCATAGGTCAGCGTGACGGGTGAAGTAATTACAGGGAGGGACCTGGGTATGGTTTTCAGTGTGTAGACTAGTAATATCTTTAAATATTTGATCTTTCCTGTTGAGGTGAACTAATACTAAACGATTTCTGTGATCATTCCAAAGACCTCTTAAATGCAATGAGCTGCAAATCCTACCCAGACCATCCTATAGAAATATAAATCTATTAAAAAGTGCTTAGTATTTTAGGATTAGGGAGTATCTTAAAAGGACTAAGCAGTGTTGAAAATTCTTCAGTGGCTTTATCACTAACAAAACAACTCCGGAGCATGCTCCAGCAGGATGAGTCACTCATACTGTTTTCAAGTTTAGTGAAAGCTCATTGAAATTCAGTGACATACATATTGTTATTTTTAAAAGGTTTACAAAAAGAGTGTGTGGCTTCTGGAAGAGAATAACTAGGCTTCTGAACTCTCCTAGGCAAGAGTACTTTATTTTGGGAAAAATAATGTAAATGTACTGAAACCAGCAAGTGGATAGACAGTGCCCCCCCTTAGCTAAAGAGGGACTACAAAACTAATTCTGGATTTGGATGCAAACCAGGCGGATGTTGAGGCTGGGATCGGAAAAGCTGTATGCAGCGAACTGCCTCTTGGCTTGCTGTCTTCTTGGCGGAGAGTGGGCAGGGTGAGGCTTTATAGCTGTGTCTCTTTTTGTGGGTGGCTGATGTCTTGACCCTACAGGGGAGGTCATGCTTTGTGAGGGCAGCTGGTTCTGACTTAGCAGTTTACACAGTGGGTAACAGCAGCCCAGTCGAGCTGCCGGAGCGTGGAGGGGCAGCTCTGTCTGGCAGCAGTGTGATGAAAAGAGGTGTTTGCCCTCGGTCTTCTCAAGGTGCTGGGGCTGGCTGCAGCTGCAGGGTGATAAACATTTGGATGTGAACACCCCAGTGAAAAGTCACACTGATTGTGGTTTGCGAGAGGCAGTGGGCTGCTCTGCTGTGCCGCATTCCCCTGGCGCTTTGGTTTCTGTTGTAGGAAGCACCTGACTCTATTTTTGTTCTCTTCTCCTTCTGTACTGTTTTATCAGCTAGAGATGAGTGTCTTGCATTGGTTTCCCTCAGATGGGTGAGTACTTCCACCGCTCCAGCTTTTACTGAAGTAAATGCTCAGTTCCCTCCAGGGTATTTTTTTGCTGTTCTGAAGTTTGGGGAGTAAAGATGATCATTTTAGTTGCATTATGTTGTGTTAAAGCTGTTTTTGAGTAGTTAAAAGCTAAGCCAACGTTCCTCATGTCTGAGGGTAAGGCTGAGTGCATATGTGGTCTATTACAGTGCTGGCACTAACTGGTGGTAAGTCTTAGAAGACACGATCTGGATCACAACAATGTGAAAATGCAGCACTGAAGGGATTGTCTTTGTGCTGTTGCTTTTGCAGCAGTAATGTACTGCCGGGTGCTTCAGTCATGGTACAGAAAAGTGTGTTTTGCCTGTCCACTTACCGTGTAATGTAAGCTTTGTCCAGCTGATACAGAGAAGTTCTGCACGCAGAGGGGCAGAAGGATCACCCTCCACTTCAGTTTGGTAAGGAGCAGGCTTGAGCTTGTGTTCTCTTTCTCCTTCCGAACTTTCCACCTTTTGGACCTATTGAAAAGAAAGAACTGAAGCTTCTTGCACAGTCCAGTGCACCAGTGGTGCAGGAAGCAACTCTCCCATGCGTCGGTTTGTTAACATACCAGCTTGCTGTTGTGGATAAGTTCACACGCAGTTTTGGGCTACTGTTCTCAACCTTGAACTTGTGCTTCATTTTTTTTATTCCCATACTGTGTTGTATCATAGTGAAGGTTTAAGAACAGACTACTGGTTACAAGTTGTTATGGCACTGAATGCATAAACTTACTGCAATTGTTTCCAGTTTTGCCATATGCGTTACTCAGAGGCTGCGTCATGGCATAGCTGTCCCTCCTCTCTCACTCATCAACCTGTGAGTGAGTATAAATGCTGTGTGCAGTAGAGCTGAAGGAGTGGGAAGCAGAGCAGCTTAAGAGGACTGCAGCCTTGTTAGCTGTAGTGACATGTCCTAATTACTCTCACATTTTACTTTCTCTTTTGTGTTCTTCTAGAATTTGATATGGTTTGAGAAAGGATTTCCTGATTTTTTCCTTTTAAATAAAAAAATCAATAATGAATTGACATTCCATGCGTCTCCTGGTTTTGGTGTTTTGGGGTTTTTTTTTCTTCCTTTTCTTCTACAGCCAGGACACACCCTGTGTCACTACATAACCTAAAAATATATAGTGCATTTAGCCTGCAGTTCATCTGTTCAGCAGCATCAGCCTTTGAAAGAAGCAATACTTCAAAAACTAATTGAAATGAAAGTTGCATCTCTAAGATGTCTGAGAGCAGGGTAGTAGACTAGAGACAGTGGTTTGTTACGGAACAGCAATCTCAGAATGTATGTAGTCTAATATTAGCTCATGGCAAATACCAACACAGCTCCGTGCTTGTTGATGAACCCACATGGCCTTTGGCAGATTTCTTAAAATCTTGTATCTGTGTTCTGCTTTCCACCTGTGTTGTGTTGGGAAGCAGCTTTTTTTTTTCCCGCAAAAAATACAGATTTCTCATAACAAATATTTCATAGTTGTTTAAAATCTGCATGAATGCTCAGCTTTTTTCTTTTCTTTTTTAAATCTGCATGCATTGTCAGGAGCTATGCAGTGAGTTAGTTGTTCCAGTTTGGAAGTGTCTAGGAGAGCTTTATCAAATACTCTTTCCTTACTAAATATGTGGTATGTGATATTTTTACCATTGAAGTGCTCTTAAAAGTCTCAGGTGTGTGGGAGTATTGTTCTGAAACTTGATATGCCTCCCAGGGATAGAGTTAATGTTTCAAGAGAAATGTCTTTACTTGGGAGCTGGTTATACTCAGATTCTTTGGATGAAAAGTCTAGTGCAAAAGTAGGGAAAATTGTTTTGACTCCTCCAAAGTTCACGAGCTTGGACAACCTCTGCTTAGTTACTAGCCTGAGTATATGTAATCAGAAATTAAACAATAAAAAATTGCTACATACATGACTTTAGCATGCCAGTGAAGTGTTCAGTCAAAAGTACCTGAAGTGAGAGTGAGCCGTGCAAGTATTTGAATTAGAATAAGCGTTGTCCTTTAAATCCAAGGATACCTTGCTGTGTTTCACATTCCTGTGCATGCCCAGCCCTGGCAGGTAGCTTGCTTTGACGAAGTGACAGTCTTCTAGTGTTGTTCTGCCCGTGCTGCCTGTCTCTGGCACGGATTAACAGACACAATAACGTGTCGAGATTGTGCTGTGGTGGAGTTGAGCTGACACGAGAGGAAGCATTCAAGACCGTAAAGAGGCTGGCATAATCCAGACCCGGACAAAACAGCTCAATTCTTGCCACACAGCAGTGAATCTGGTTAGTTAGGATGTCTGCAGGGCAGGGTTGCTTCATGTGTAGGCTCAGCACTGTCCTTGGAGGGAAATGGGAAAGAAGTTGTGTGTGAGTAGGCTCCGTGCACCTGAACGCTGGGACAAGGCCAGCTGGCGCTGTGAGCTGGCAAAGGCAGGCAGCAGAGCTGGCTGCAAGCAGATGATTTCAGAGAAGTCACTGTCTTTGCAGGGACAGAGCTGGGTCCTGTCAGAGGACTCTCTACTTCCTGCCCAACTATTCAACTACAAATATATATACACATATTAACATTTTATAAACACACATGCACCTTAAAGGGAAGGAGCTGAAAATCCTGAGCTTTATCATGACAAGAAGCCTAACAGAATAAGACAGGGCATAGATTTAAAGTTCAATAATTTAGGCAGAAGTCTTCCCTTTGTAGACGCTGTGTTGGTAAAGACGGCTTTAAGAGAAGATGGGCCAGTGAAGCTGAACTGGGACATGCATACTTCGTATTCTCTGGCACTTTCATCCTTTGCCTCCAAATCATAAGGGCTGGGAATGGATTTTTATTTTTGTCCTAGAACATCTGGGACATTGCTGTCATTTGCTTGTGTCTGAGCTCTGTGCTGTGTGGTGTTGTGGGCCACCAAATTCAGAGCACTTACCCAAACAGCCGAAATGAGAGGGAGTGCAAAGCTTGTTTTGAATGAGGTGCAGTAGGGGAAGAAAGAGCAGTAAAGGTGGCGGGATGTTCGACATCTCTGTATTCCTCCTTCTGTCTAATTTGACAACATATGAAGTTTAAGAACTATACCAGCAGCTCATGGCTCACAGTGCTCATTACTGTCTAGATGATGTAGTTTATTTCCAAGATGATGGGGCCTAAACTGTCCCAGTTATTGGGTGAGTGCTTGGTGTAGTATCCTTTAGTAGTGATTCTGGATCTGGCTTCTCTTTACTGCCAGACAGTTCCTGGTCCAATGCTTATACTGCCTGATGCTAAGGTCTCTGACATTTAAAGATGATGCTTAGTCTCCAGTGAGGAACAGTTTTGTGAAACATGTTTGGACCTCTGGTGTGCTGAAGATTAATTACTGCATCAATGCTGCCATCTACGGACCTTTAGCTAGCATAGCAACAGATCTTTGGAACAGCAGAAAACGGATATAACAAGGTCATTCCTTTATATACCTGCACTACTTCGCCAGTTGTGCAGGAAAACGGATTATGAAGAGTGAGAACCACTTTTACTCCCCCATGGAAGGGAGGTACTGCATGGCGTGGAAACTTTGATCTTTCCTGTAGCTGTAGAACTGCAAATTCTGTTGTTGCTCAAAGAGTTGCATTTCATCAGGTCTCCCACTTGCATTTCTTTTGAACAATAAGATACAATTCTGAGAATTAGTTGTAAGCGAAGATTTCCTTACTGTGTATAGTCTGAATTTACCCTGGAAAAGTGAAGAATTAGAAGACACCTAGTGGGGGAAGGAGGAAGAGGACTGGAAACAACATGTGCCATTCTTCTTCTGACTTTATTATATAACACAAGGGTAAAAACTGAAATTAAAAATTAAGCAACCCTGTGTTTTTAAAGCCATCTACCTCCTGATTTTGTTGTGTTTTATTTGTCTGCTATGTCTCTATCAAAATAAGACACAATGGCAACCACTTTCTTCCCACAGCACTTCATTTTTCTGAAGGAGTGGGTGTTTATGTTCTTAAAGTTTTATGATTAAATTTTTTCATGAAAATAAACAATGCCTTCTTTCCTCTGTGGGAATAGGAGGCCTCCTTTTTAGCTTAATAGTTGACCCTTGAAGATTATTTTCAGTCTACATGTGGATGATAAACTCCAAGAAAATCAGCTTTTCATTCTGTCTTTACTGGCAGCTTGTGTTTTTTTCCTCCCTTCTTTTCCTCTTTCGGGAAGTAGCAACACCTTGTTTGTTCCTCATGTTCAACCATAGTAAAGGAAGACAGGGATGTGGAAGTCCCTTTGCAATTTAAAAGGAAATCCTGCATCTAATTGTAGATGTCTATGCCAAACAATTCGGTACAAATGATAATTTCAGCTATTGTTTGCAAATTGGCTTACTGTCGGTTGTGCCTCATGTTACTTGATCTGAAGGAAAACAATGTCATTACATCCTAGAAATGTCAGTTTTCTCCTGTGTGTAGAAGTTCTGTGAGGAGCATGGATTGCTACAACATTTTTGTTTTGAGGATTTGGTATCCTTTCATGTAAGAGATAAAATATCCCCCTCCGTCATGGAATAAACTGCCTCCATGCCAATGATGGTCTATGTATCTCTCTTTCCTCTCTTCATATTTGTAGGGCAGCTAATTATTTGATTAGGATGGAGGAAAAAAGAAGAAAAATGAATGAATAACACTTCAAAGCAGTTGGAGATGTTTTCAGTATGAGGAGATACTGTGTCTGTCATGCCTTTTGCAAATTAAAGAGTGTATGATTGCTCTCTTAGGACAAAGAGGAGGAGAAGAGTAACTGAGTAGCTTCACAAAGGAGGTCTTGCAGTGACTGATGCTTCATGCTTGGAACTCCTCTTGATTTACTGAAGTAATGGACAGAAGTTGGTTCAGTAAGTTCAGTGGTCTTCTGAGAAGGCATGAGTGTATGACTGAGATTTTAAAAAACAAATATGCATGAGACAGAAGGCAGTGCATATAGTTAGTAAAAAACCGAATGTGATTGCTTCACTAAAGAATTAAGAAAGTAGAACATCCCTTTGTCAGAGTTAAAGGACTTTGTAGCCTTTCTGTATAAATAATAAGATTTTTTGGTATGACTTTCTTTTAAAATTTCCTCTTTGCTTTTATTTTATGCTTACCGAATGCTCTCCTTTTGTTTAGTCATCACTTTGCTTTGGACACCTTGGTCTGTAGCTGTGAAAAAGGGTTATATGGTGGTCTTAATGGGGAAGTATTTTTTGCAAAGAAATCACTTCTCTGCTACAGTTTTTCTATTTTGTCATGATCAAGCTAAACAATTTCCTGCCAGCAACGTGGGCCTTAGAATACTTACAGGACTCTCTTTGGAAAAAGAAAAGATGAGCTACAGCCACAAATCAAAAGAAAGTGTGAATGGTGTCTTGACCAAAAAATCCCAGACAAAACAAAATTGTGAGAAACGTTTTAATTTTCAAGTATTGTGAGATATGCTGAACTGTGTGAATAAGATGAACATTAAAACCTCTCTTTATGAGTCCTTAGCCTTTGAAGACAAGTTATGATGCCCGTTACAATGTACTAATTATAACGTGATAAGTTATGAGAAGAGATTTTTTTTAATATTTTTTTTTTTACCAAGAATTCAAAAAAAAGTTTAAAAATATGGCTCGGCCAAAAAATAATTAATAATATTTACTGTAGAAGAGGACTGAGGGGTAGCCAATTATTAGACTGTTCTACAGAATTGCATTCATAATCTCGAACAGCGGATATATGAGATGCATTTCAGTAATTAGTTCCAACATACTGCCTCTACCATAAAAATAGGTCATAATAAATGAGGCAAAAATAGCTTATGTGCTTTGCAACATGGGTCATCATAAATTGCCATCCTTTGGCTCTGCTCTGCTTTATTATGCTAAATACAGATCCTGATAAAAGATCGTCATTTAGTGCTTAAATCAGCAGGGAGCTGGGAGTGAAGACCCTCTTCAGTCCATCACATAATAAGATGTGCCCTTGGGTTGCTTAGGTGCAGATTGGGTGATGTGCGGTGTGTGGGATCAGGAGGGTGGAGAGAAGTGGAATTTCTGTGTTGGAACATGGGAGCTCAGTAGCAGGGTGAGGGATCAGATGTCAGGAGCTGGTAGGAAAGGCTGGAGCTCTCATTCACCTGTGGTGCCCACCTCTCCCTCCCCAGTGCAGGCAGTTGGCACATAGGCAAATTTGTCCGTGCAAATGGTGCTGGGAGGCTGACACTGCCCTGTGCCTGCCTCTGCTCTTCCTTTACACCAGAAGCATGAAACAGGTGAAGGTATGGGAGCCATAAGTCCAGGTAGAACTTGCACACTTTCATGCGAGAAATATTTTCTTTTTTAAATAAGAATGGCTGCCAAACCAATCGTGTTCAAAACCAAATGAAATCACAACTCTTTGAATTCAGGCATGTAATATACCAGGGACCTGGATCACTACTGATCAAATGTATTTTCTCTAAGATAAGAAGTTTGCAGAATTAAAATGTATAAATTAGATACAGAGTTAAAAGCCAGTCCCCATTACAAGTTGGACTTTTCCCACTATAAGGTTCCACTTTGAGGTTATATTTGTCTCAAGGGCCTTCTGAAGTGTGTGCCTATCTTAAATGAAGTTGCTCACTCTTCTTGGTTCAGTAGAGTGGCTCATGAATGGCAGCTTACCAGAGTAAATGTCAAGATCTTTAACAACTGCTAGGCAGCTCTCTACTTTTTAGATCCATAAAGATTGTAAAAGGCTCACCTGACCCTTATAGAAAGATGAGTTTGATTGCTTCCAGGCTATACCCATCCAGCCTTGGGGGACACTTTACTCAGGCTGGGATGTATACCCCTATGTCCCTCTGGGCTTCTGTAGCTTCAGTGAGCCACTTAGCAGTATGTCCACACATGATGCTTTGCTCATTGCTCGTCTTGCACATAGGCATAGTTTGAGAGAGCGTATAGTGGTGGTGGGACACGTGCACACAGGATTACAACCTTTTGTCTTCAACGATTATCCAATATGTAGTCCCAGGTTTCTACTACCTAAGCCAGGAACCTTCTCTGTTATCTTTGGAGGGACAGAGACCTGGAGTTTCCCTGTCTGTGTACCAGACATGCAACAGCTTTGGACTAGATGGGCTAGGTGATGCCTTTGTCTGTCAAGGTTCAACTTATCCAGACAGTGATAGCTGACAGCACCATGATGTATTACACAGACTTGAAGGGTGAAACATCATCGTCTTGTTTTGGTTAGGGATGTCGGTCAGTTGTGGAACTTTACTTATTGGCAAATTGTTGAGTGGGATTTTGAGCTCTTAAGTCAGGTGTGTCACAAGCAGGAAATCTGAGATGATTTCTCGGAGTTATTTTTAAAAATGTTTTTCTCTGTTCTGGAGCCCGTCAGACGTGAGGCCACTGTTTCCAATTTTCTGACGATACAGAGAGATTGGGCAGGATGCAGACAAGTTAGTTGTGATGGCAGCACTCCATCTGAGAGGCAGCATTCATTCAAGACTGTCTCAGCCAACAGTGTGGTCACCCCACAGCTGCTGCTTTGCTTTTTGGCCTGGGTATAGCTTTTGGGATTGGTAAAGCACGTCCACTAAACCCTGGTAAGAAACAGTGAAGCAGCAGCACTCATTCTCTTGTGCGTGCCTGCAAGGCTATGACCTTATTGGCATTACAGAGACATGGTGGGATAGCTCCTACAACTGGAGTGTTGGGATGGAAGGGTACAGGCCCTTTAGGAAGGCCATGTCATCCTCTATGTCAACGACCACCTGGAGTGCGTGGAACTCCGCCTGGGGATGGACGAGGAGCCAACTGAGAGCTTATGGGTCAGGATTAAAGGGAGCACTGGGGCAGGGGACGTCATAACGGAGATCTGCTACAGGCCACCTGACCGGGAATACCGAGCAGATGAAGCCCTCTATAGGCAGATGGGTGCAGCCTCATGTTCACAAGCCCTGGTCCTCATGGGGGACTTCAGCCACCCCGATATCTGTTGGAGGGACAACACAGCAGGGCACAAGCAATCCAGGAAGTTCCTAGAATGCATTGATGACAACTTTCTCCTCCAAGTGATAGAGGAGCCCATGAGGAGAGGTGCCATGCTGGACCTTATTCTCACTGACAAGGAGGGCCTGGTAGGGGATGTGAAGCTCAAGGGCAGCCTTGTCTGCAGTGACCACGAAATGGTGGAATTCAGATCCTCAGGGCAGCGAGGAGGGCGCACAGCAAGCTCGCTACCCTGGACTTCAGGAGAGCAGACTTTGGCCTCTTCAGGGATCTGCTTGGTAGAATACCATGGGACAAAGCCCTGGAAGGAAGAGGGGCCCAAGACAGCTGGCGAATATTCAAGGGTCACCTCCTCCAAGCTCAGGAGCGATGCATCCCAACAAAGAGGAAGTCAGGCAAAACCACCAAGAGGCCCCCATGGATCAACAAGGAGCTCCTGGGCAAAGTCAAACAAGGAAAAGAAGCCTTCAGAGGGTGGAAGCAAGGACAGGTAGCCTGGGAGGAATATAGAGAAACTGTCCGAGCAGCCAGGGATCAGGTTAGGAAAGCCAAAGCCCTGAGAGAAATTAGTCTGGCCAGGGATGACAAGGGCAACGAGAAAAGCTTCTATAGGTATGTTAGTGAGAAAAGGAGAATGAGGGAAAATGTGGGTCCCCTCTGGAATGAAACAGGCGACCTGGTTACCCAGGATATGGAGAAGGCTGAGGTACTCAATGACTTCTTTGCCTCAGTCTTCACTGGCAAGTGCTTGAGCCTCACTGCCCAGGTTGCAGAAGGCAAAGGCAAGGACTGGGAGAATGCAGAACTGCCCACTGTAGGAGAAGATCAGGTTCGAGACTATCTAAGGAACCTGAAGGTGCACAAGTCTGCAGGTCTTGAGGGAACTGGTGGATGAAGTGGCTAAGCCACTCTCCATCATATTTGAGAAGTTCTGGCAGTCCGGCGAAGTTCCCACTGACTGGAAGAGGGGAAACATAACCCCTGTTTTTAAGAAGGGGAAAAAGGAAGACCCAGGGAACTACAGGCCGGTCAGTCTCACCTCTGTGCCTGGCAAGATTATGGAGCAGACCCTCCTGGAGACTATGCTCAGGCACATGGAAAATAAGGAGGTGATTGATGACAGCCAACATGGCTTCACTAAGGGCAAATCGTGCCTGACAAATTTGGTGGCCTTCTATGATGGGGTTACAGCATTGGTGGACAAGGGAAGGGCAACTGACATCATCTACCTGGACTTGTGCAAGGCATTTGACACTGTCCTGCATGACATCCTTGTCTCCAAATTGGAGAGACATGGATTCGATGGATGGAGCACTCGGTGGTTAAGGAATTGGCTGGATGGTCACACTCAAAGAGTTGTGGTCGATGGCTCGATATCCAAGTGGAGACCAGTGATGAGTGGTGTTCCTCAGGGGTTGGTACTGGGACCAGCACTGTTCAACATCTTTGTTGGCGACATGGACAGTGGGATCGAGTGCCCCCTCAGCAAGTTTGCTGACAACACCAAGCTGTGTAGTGTGGTCGACACGCTGGAGGGAAGGGATGCCATCCATAGGGACCTTGACAGGCTGGAGAGGTGGGCCCGTGCGAACCGCATGAAGTTCAACAAGGCCAAGTGCAAGGTCCTGCCCATGGGTGGGGGCAATCCCAAGCACAGGATTGAGAGAAGCCCTGAGGAGAGGGACTTGGGGGTGTTGGTGGATGAGAAGCTCAACATGACCCGGCAGTGTGCGCTTGCAGCCCAGAAAGCCAGCCGTGTCCTGGGCTGCATCAAAAGAAGTGTGACCAGCAGGTTGAGGGAGGTGATTCTGCCCCTCTACTCCGCTGTAGTGAGACCCCACCTGGAGTACTGCGTCCAGCTCTGGGGTCCCCAGTACAATAAAGACCTGTTGGAGCGAGTCCAGAGGAGGGCCACGAAGCTGATCAGAGGGCTGGAGCACCTCTCCTACGAGGACAGGCTGAGAGAGTTGGGGTTGTTCAGCCTGGAGAAGAGAAGGCTTCAGGGAGACCTTATAGCAGCCTTTCAGTGCCTGAAGGGGCCTACAGGAAAGCTGGAGAGGGACTGTTGATCAGGGAGTGTAGTGACAGGACAAGAGGGAATGGCCTTAAGCTGAAGGAGGGTCAATTTAGATCAGATGTTAGAAAGAAATTCTTTCCTGTGGGAGTGGTGAGGCACTGGCACAGGTTGCCCAGAGAAGCTGTGGATGCCCCCTCCCTGGCAGTGTTCAAGGCCAGGTTGGATGGGGCTTTGGGCAACGTGGTCTAGTGGAGGGTGTCCTTACCCATGGCAGGGGGGGTTGGAACTAGATGATCTTTGAGGTCCCTTCCAACCCAAACTATTCTATGATTCTCAAATGGACTGATTTGCCCTGTGATATTTGACAAAATACCTTTCTGTGCTTTAAAACTTTGTCAGGTTTTTTTTACATTTTTATTTATGTGTCTTGTACACATAAGAAAATAAAATCGGTTCCATAAAGGGAATTCAGCAGTAATCGCTGTGCTTGTCTGTGGAGAGCTTTTCTGTCACTTGTCAGCAAGTTTTATCGAGGGGTTGATAAGTGGTTGGTTGACCGGTTTGTTTGTTTTGCCTTTGCTTAATGATCCTTTTCAGTAATGGCATGTTAATTTGATGCTGTCTTTCCTCACACTGCAACTGTGAGTCTGTGGTCATCAGCTCTTCTCACCTTTTGCTGAAAATAGTGTTTTGGTAGCTGTCTGATCTCTCTTCCCCTGAGCACCGCGTTCCTTCTTCAAGTAACTTCTCTGGGCTGTATTTAAGAGAAGTGAGTGTTTGTAATAATCCCGGTGAATGTTCATACGAATATTCATTCAAAGGAAAAGAAAGACTACTTGCTTATAACTGGAGATCGGGGTGTGTTAGCTATATACGTGCCTCCATCTTCTCGTCTACTTCTGAACCTCTTCTTTGTGTTGGAAGTGGGAGATGGGCAAATGGAAAAGATGGTGTGCTTCACTCCTTCCACACTATGTTCATTCAACAAGGGAAGTGGACAGTCAGGGGTCTACCTTACTGGTGGACTTAAGCTAAATGTCTTTGCCTTTAAGGGTTGAAGTTATGCACTTCCAGACCATGAATGATTTATCCTGTCCCAAAAAAATCTTGGGTCAAATATGTGCACCAGTAAACTCAAAGTAATTTTTGCTTAATAGTGATTGTGAAAAGAAATTAAAGATTAAGGGGACAGGAGCAGAAAATGAGACCTAGTGTATTTAAACTCTCGAGGGAACTATGAAGATCTTAATGTCTGGGCAGAAGAGACAGAATAATGTTAGACAAGAAATACTCCCAACAAAGGCAAAGTGACACTTGATCAGTGTAAGGGAACTTGAGGCATCTCTGAACTGAGAGCTCTGACTTGTGCTCAACTGATAGAAAGAGCTGTGCTAGTTCAAAACACAAGCACGGCTTCCCCTGCTGCGTTCTCCACCCTGCCAGTAGTGCCTTGTGAAGGAGGCAGCGCGAACAAGCGCGTGTGGCTTTGCTTCACCTGCTGAAGGTGCAGTTTTATAGCAGGGCTGAGCTGGTTGAAGCATAGACTGTCACTTACGGAGCAAGTTCTTGGCCCCAGCCTGTACTTTCCTATCTATCACTTGCAGTGCAGGTCACCTGACTTCCTAGAGGCAGTGGTTATAGGGAGATAAAATAATGTTTAACATTAAAACAAGTATACATATTTTTTTTTTTTTTTTGCAGAGATCATTTCCCACTGGCTTAATTTTCTAAACCTGCACACTTCTGGGTGGATGAAGGCCAGTGCCAGAGCAAGGAAAGCGATGGGAACATGTAGCTGGAAGGCAGAAAGGGGACTTTCACCTTCTGTGACTCTGTACCACAAGATTCACAGTTGATTGCTTCAGCCTGGGTTCAGGTGTTTGAGGTTAAGGCATGTGTTGCTGTAGAGTCAGTAAGCTCTGCCAAAGGAGGGGGCAGAAGACCATAACCTCTGAACTGGGTTCTCCACAGTTTATCACGCCAAGACCTGATTTTAATAACCGTAAGGAGAGACCAAAAAGTCATTATCAGGCAACAGCTCTGCCCTATACAAAGCTGTGCCATCTGAGATATCAGACTAGAATAACAAATGGAGAATCAGCTGTTTCTTAAGTGGTATCAGGATTTGCTGAGGATTTTGAGGGATGTTTTTGAAATGGCGCAATGCTCCATTTTCACAAGAATTGGGATACTTACCTCTACGTTGCAGTTGGGATGTGAAGTCTGTCTACTATCACATATGCGTGCACACAAAATACACAGTTGGGTAACGTTATTGAAGAGGAAAGAAGTAGTGGGAAGTTATTGGGCAAAAAGTGTTACCAGTCGTTCAATGTACCTGGAAGCAAGGTGGTACACCTTTGAAAGGGCTTCCCTGAGATGAGCTGCCCTTTTCAAATTCAGAAAGTACTAAGCAGCATTTGTAATTGCAGGCTGTCACCACTTTCACACTTACCTTTTTTAATTGCTTTTATTAAGTGGAAAGTACCGAGCATGTCATTATTAGAGATCTGTGAATTAAGTGTAATTATTCAGATTGGACATGTTTTTATTTAAGGGGAGAGAAGCTGGTCTGCCCTGCAACAGGATTCATCTCTGCAGTCAGTATTTTCTAAGCAGCTTATGGAGGTAAACATTGCATGTGTCTTTGCCAACTTGGCTAAATATTGCCAGCTGTCTTAACCCTTTTTAAAGATAAATGAGCTGTAATTGGATTTCTGTACTAGATAATTTTAAACAAGGGCTACTAGAAGAAGCAGTGATTGTTATGAGGAAGCTGCACAGTAGGCATATTATTATGAGACATTGCATCTGTCAGAGCGATTTAGTATTTGTCTATCAGATTAGACAGAAATGTGCCTTGATGTGGCAATTCCCATTATTCTTATTATGTGTGAGGAAACAGAAATGGTAACGAAGTGTGGATTGAGTCAGGGCAGGGGGAGCGGGGGAAGGTGATGCTACCAAGATTTACTTTATACCAACATTGTGAACTTTTAAAAAGTAAATTGAAAGAAAAGGAAAGAGAAATTGATTATTATCTTTTATATTTCTACAGAACTTATAAAAATAAAAACAGGTGCTATTTTTGTCTGCAATAATATACTTTTTAAAAATAAAATAATTTAAAATTTCAATCAGAAATTGTTTCTCCATACAGTCACTTTCTCTAGGAGGTAGGTAGATATTAACAGTGGGAAACTTGTCTGTTTCAATAGAATATTTACCACTCTGTTGGTAATGTCTGCTTTGTGCCTGGTGCAAAATATTAAAAAGTTAAAGCTGAAGCAAAATGGGGAGAGCTTCAGTTGTGATGTTGCCCACAGTGTTTCATTTGCTTGATGTTGTTACCAAAGGCCATCAGGTGTTTTGTGGGAAGCACAGATAAGAGTACTCAAATAGTAAAATCTAAGTTTTCAAATTAAGGGATATTTTTATTTCACTAGTTTCTTTTTAACAAATAAAACACAAGTTTATTTAGCTTCTGAGGTATTTGTGGTTCTGTTGACAGTAGTATTTCAGTTTTTATGTATGAAGCACAGAAATCACTAAAAATGTTGAGCCATTTTTCCCAAGTTCATGTAGCATTAATAGGTTGTTATACTTTTTGAGTGTTTGTTGCCATCCTAAATGCTCTAAAAAGTGGGAGATTTTTCAAAATCATCTTCTAATTCCTTATTTTCTTACAACAAATGCTTCATTACAGTTTTTCTCAGAGGAAGATCACTGCTTGATTCTCCCTCACAGATTTTAGGATGGCTCGCTGTTATGTTCTCCATGACTAGTAATTTGTTTGGGTTTTTTTTTTCTTTTCCTTTATCATTCTCAACAAAGCCTTATCATTAGTTTGTCCACTTTCATTCTGCTCATGATGAAAATTAATTAATTTAAATTTTTTAACTTAATCACTTTGATCTTTTTGCTTTGAACACTTGCAAGGCAGATAATTATTCATTAATAGCCCAGAAAAGCTGATAGCGAATTATGAAATACTATGTCTCTTGTGATGCTGGGAAGCCTAAGATGTTACAGCATCAGCTGCACCTCTGGTCAGGGACAGCACGTGGCACAAATCCCATCTGAGGTGAGGTTCACCAGCTCTGAAATCACTAGTGTTCCTCCAGGGTCTTGCTGACTAAGTACAGCCTCATCAGTCACTGACAGCAATCAAGCCTGGAGTGCAGACTTAGCTTTAAGACTCCCTTGGACAATACACTTTCTTATTCTTATCTCATAAACAAAGCTACAGTCCAGAACAGCTGTGTCTAATATTTCACATGGAGGAGACAATATGGTATAGGTATACTTATGATTAAATATACATTGACTACATGTACATTGACTAATTTTGTATTGACTGTGTATACATTGATTGATTATACTGATTATATTGATTAGATATACCCTAAGTAGCGGTTATGCGGTATCCATGATACAGAGACATACACCTGGATTAGTGGTTATGTGGATCACTAACTCTTCATAGAATAGTCATCCACCGCTGGCTACTACAGGAGATAAACAGTCATTATTGGTAAGGTTACTTCTGCAGTTGCAGACAGTTTGGTTCAAAGTACTGCTGGTTTTCTGGTTTCTTATGCATCAAAGAAGTATTGCTCCTCTAAGCAAAGGTCACTTAATTAAAGTAGAAGTTCCTTTATAGTTCTGAGGTGCTCTGCAGTTCTTGGTGCATCTGGTTGGTACAGCCTGACGTTCTTCTCCTCCACCTTGGCCATTGCTGTCATCGTCCTGTGTGTGGAAGAGTCCTGTTGTGAGCAGTTGGGTTATATTGTCAGATTAGATGGAGCTTAAATCATAGCTCTTATTTGATTAGACCTTTTTTGAGATGCTGACAAAGTTGAATAAAACTGTGAAAAGAGAGTAGCAAAAACTTCTTCCATCAATGTGTCTGTGGCCAGTGAGGCACGCTTGTTTCCTGTTTTTGTTTGTGACTAGAAAGTGGCACCTTTTGAAAGAGCATCAGAATCAGGTTTCCGAGAAGTAATTTCAGAATTCGAGCTCCATCATTATCCTTTTTTTTTTTATGTTCTGAAGACCTTATCTAGGCCATATGACAATGAGATTTCATCTGTGTTAAGGTACTAACTCTTTATTGATATCTGTTCCAAAAATAATTTTTATGAATGTTTTTAATTACAATTCAGATCATTAATAATTTAATTTCAGCAAAAAAAATTTCAGAAACCGGACTGTCCCCAAGCCACGCGTCCTGGAGCTGCTGCCGCCCCTCCCCGACTAGCCCCCCTTTTATACTGAGCATGATGTCACATGGTATGGAATACCCCTTTTGGCTAGTTTGGGTCACCTGTCCTATGTCCCCTCCCAACTCCTTGTGCATCCCCAGCCGTCCCACTGGCAGGGCAGTGCGAGAAGCAGAAAAGGCCTTGGCTCTGCGTAAGCACTGCTCAACAACAACAGGTCCATATATTATCAACGCTGTTTCCAGCACAAATCCAAAACATAGCCCCATGCTAGCTACTGTGAAGAAAATGAACCCTCTCAGCTGAAACCAGGACATTATCCACCCCTTATTCCATACCATTTACATCACGCTCAGGTCCCACACAATTCAATACATCCTCATTAACCACTACCACCTTTCTCATCCCTTGATATAATATAATATGCTGATATCATTCCCTTAGTCTGTGGACTACCCTTTTAAAATGTCCATAAATGTCCACAAAATGTCCATTGAGTTCACTCAGTCCATAACCTTGGGCTTCATTTATTATAAGAATTTCTCAGGGCAGAAGTGATGATGTGTACTGTTGGACTCCTACATGCTGCATTTGGAACTTGCAACTGGTGTTTGGTGTGGTCCATGCTCGTGGTCTGTGGGTTGAAGGTGTTGATTTTTCTTTTTTTCAAGGAAGTTGCTGTGCACCAGTTGCTAAGGCCAGTTCTAATTCTATCATCGTAGTATTCATCCTTCATTAATTTGGGTGATTCTTACTGTAATACCGTTGATACAGCATATAGCAATTGTAGCAATGATAATGTACAATGACAGGGTTATTTAGCAATTAACAACATACATTGTAATTTATTGGCTGTTCTCACCTAAAATCAGATGCCCTTGAGGTACACATTGGACTTCCCCATCCTTCCGCATCACCCACCAGGTGCACCCAGGTCCTTGAGCAAAAGCAATCCCACAGATGGGTTTGCTCTTGTCTGAAGCAGGGCTAACCCAGACTGTCTTCCCTAACATATTCTTCGTGTGCACTGCAGGAACTTTATCTCCTTCTACAGGGTGTGGAAGTTTTGATTGTGCAGGGCCAGCTCGATTGGTAGACCCCCTAGTGTTAACTAACCAGGTTGCCTTTGCTAAATGTGTATCCCAATGTTTGAAAGTCCCACCACCCATTGCTCTCAGTGTAGTTTTTAGCAGTCCATTGTATCGTTCAATTTTCCCGGAGGCTGGTGTGTGGTAGGGGATGTGATACACCCACTCAATGCCATGCTCTTTGGCCCAGGTATCTGTGAGGTTGTTCCGGAAATGAGTCCCGTTGTCTGACTCAATTCTTTCTGCAGTGCCATGTTGCCACAGGACTTGCTTTTCAAGGCCCAGGATAGTGTTCTGGGCAGTGGCATGGGGCACAGGATATATTTCCAGCCATCTGGTGGTTGCTTCCACCATTGTAAGAACATAACGCTTGCCTTGGCGGGTTTGTGGGAGTGTGATGTAATCAATCTGTCAGGCCTCCCCATGTTTATATTTCAGCCATCGTCCTCCGTACCACAGAGGCTTTACCCGCTTGGCTTGCTTGATTGCGGCATGTGTTTCACATTCATGGATAACCTGTGAGATAGCATCCATGCTCAAGTCCACCCCTCGGTCACGAGCCCACCTATATGTTGCATCTCTTCCTTGATGGCCTGAGGTGTCATGGGCCCAGCAAGCTATAAATAATTCACCTTTATGTTGCCAGTCCAGATCCACCTGAGCCACTTCAATCTTAGCAGCCTGATTCACCTGCTGGTTGTTTTGATGTTCCTCAGTGGCCCGACTCTTGGGTACGTGGGCATCTACATGACGTGCTTTCATGACCAGCTTCTCTAGCTGGGCAGCAATATCTTGCCATAATTCGGCAGCCCAGATGGGTTTGCCTCTGTGCTGCCAGTTGCTCTGCTTCCGTTGCTGTAACCACCGCACAGGGCGTTGGCCACCATCCATGAGTCAGTATAGAGGTAGAGCATCGGCCACTTCTCTCTTTCAGCAATGTCTAGAGCCAGCTGGATGGCTTCCACCTCTGCAAACTGGCTCGATTCTCCTTCTGCAGCTTCTGTGACTCGCCGTGTAGGACTCCATACAGCAGCCTTCCACCTCTGATGCTTTCCCACAATGTGACAGGACCCATCAGTGAACAGAGTATATAGTTTCTCATTCTCTGGCAATTTATTATATGGTGGGGCTCCTTCAGCGCATGTCACCTCCTGCTCTGGCGACATTCCAAAATCTTTCCTTCTGGCCAGTCTGTGATCACTTCCACAATTCCTGGGCGATTGGGTTTCCTGTTTGAGCCTGCTGTGTGATCAGTGCGACCCACTTACTCCACGTAGCATCAGTTGCATGATGTATAGAGGGGACCCTCTCTTTGAACATCCAGCCCAGCACTGGCAGTCAGGGTGCCAGGAGGAGCTGTGCTTCAGTGCCAATCACCTCTGAAGCAGATCGCACCCCTTCATATGCTGCCAATATCTATTTTTTAGTCGGAGTGTAGCAGGCCTCGGATCCTCTGTACCCCCAGCTCCAAAACCCCAGGGGTCGGCCTCAAATCTCCCCTGGTGCTTTCTGCCAGAGACTCCCAGGTAGGGCCGTTCTCCCCAGCTGTGGTGTACAGCACATTCTTTACATCTGGTCCTGCTCGGACTGGCCCAAGGGCCACCGCATGGACTATTTCTTGTTTAATTTGTTCAAAGGCTTGTTGTTGCTCAGGGCCCCATTCAAAATCATTCTTCTTCCAGGTTACATGATAGAGAGGGCTTACAATGAGACTGTAATTTGGAATGTGCATCCGCCAGAAACCCACAATGCCTAAGAAAGCTTGTGTCTCCTTTTTGTTGGTTGGTGGAGACATGGCTGCTATTTTGTTGATCACATTCATTGGGATCTGGCAATGCCCATCTTGCCATTTTATTCCTAAAAACTGGATCTCCTGTGCAGTTCCCTTGACCTTACTTCGCTTTATGGCAAAACCAGTTTTCAGAAGGATTTGGATTATTTTCTTCCCTTTCTCAAAAACTTCTTCTGCTGTGCTGCCCCATACGATGATGTCATCAATGTATTGCCGATGTTCTGGAGCTTCACCCCATTCCAGTGCAGTCTGGATCAGTCCATGGCAAATGGTGGGGCTGTGTTTCCACCCCTGGGGCAGTCGATTCCAGGTGTACTGGACGCCCCTCCAAGTGAAGGCAAACTGCGGCCTGCACTCTGCTGCCAAAGGGATCGAGAAAAATGCATTAGCGATATCAATGGTGGCGTACCATTTGGCTGCCTTTGACTCCAGTTCATATTGAAGTTCCAGCATGTCTGGCACGGCAGCACTCATGGGCAGCGTGACTTTATTCAGACCACGATAGTCTACCGTCAGCCTCCACACTCCACTGGACTTCTGCACTGGCCATATGGGACTGTTAAAGGGTGAGTGGGTTCTGCTGATCACTCCTTGGCGCTCCAGTTGATGAATCAGCTTATGGATGGGAACCAGGGAGTCTCGGTTGGTGCGGTATTGCCGCCAGTGCACCGTTGTGGTAGTGATTGGCACCTGTTGTTCTTCAATCCTCAGCAACCCTACAACAGAAGGGTCCTCTGAGAGACCAGGCAAAGTAGATAATGATTCAATTTCCTCTGTCTCCAAGGCAGCTATACAAAAATCCCACCAGTACCCTTTTGGGTCCTTGAAATACCCTCTCCTGAGGTAGTCTAGGAGCCTTTGGGCCAGTCACAATGGGGTGCTTTTCCCAGTCCTTCCCAGTTAGACTCACTTCAGCTTCCAGTAGAGTCAGCTGTTGGGATCCCTCTGTCACTCCAGAAATAGAGATGGGTTCTGCTTCATAACTTGATGGCATTAAAGTACACTGTGCACCGATGTCCACTAGAGCCTTGTACTCTTGTGGATCTGACGTGCCAGGCCATCAGATCCACACAGTCCAATAAACCCAACTGTCCCTCTCCTCCACCTGGCTGGAGGCAGGGTCCCCCCTAATCCTGCTCATCATATTTGCTACTCTCTTCTTGCAAAAAGGACTTAGAAGTCCCTTCAAGAGGATCATACATATGAGTAGGCCTTCCACTCAGTCTGGGGAACTGCCCACTAGAAAATGGAGCGGCATCTTTTCTGGAAGAACCCCCTTTTGTGGCTGGTTTACCTTGCAGCTTGTACTCGTACCTGTAGGATTGAGGGAGGCTTTCCATCCCACTTCCTCACGTCTTCTTCATGGTCACACAGGTAAAACCACAGGGTACTTCGTGGTGTGTACCCTCTATATCCTCTCTCTTGAGCAGAGAAATGCTTGCTCCGAATAGCCAAGACACTGGTCCATGCAGGTGGGGAGTAAGACATATTCTCTTCAAGTTCCTGGACCTTCCAGGACAGTTTCTCCACAGCCGAAGCGAGGGAGGAAGAGAGACTTTCTTCATACTGCTGGAGTTGGCCAGCCACTTCATCCACTGTTGGTGCCTCTTCAGTTTTCTAGTCCATTACTGCTAGTGAGTTGGCGTACAGTGATGGTCCGCTCTGTACAAACTTCTGCCACATGGGTCATGTGCACTGGACTTCATCAGGGTCTGTGGGTAACTGCACGTTGTCTGGGTCATAATAAACCAACTCCCGCATAGCTAATTCCCTCAGGTACTGGATACCTCGTTCCATGGTGGTCCACTTGCTTGGCCAACGTACAACATCTTCACTGAAAGGATACCTTTCCTTCATACTTGACAGGGGTCTCCTCCAGAGGCTGAAGGCTTGTGTCTTTTTCCCAATTGCCTTGTCAATGCCCCCTTCCTTGGACAGGGATCCCAACTGTTTGGCCTCCCTGCCGTCTAATTCCAGGCTACTGGCCCCATTATCCCAGCATCGGAGCAGCCAGGTAATGATGTGCTCACCTGGATGGCGGCTGAAATCTTTTCTCATATCTCGCAGCTCACTCAGGGACAGGGATCGAGTGATTACCTCTGGTTCTGGCTCTTCTTCCTGTGATGGTCCTGGTTCATCATCATCCTTCACTAAGCAAACTGATTTCTTTGTGTATTTCTTCTTCTGTATAGGGGCAACTGATACCGGTACAGGTTGGTTTTCTGGTTCACCTTCAGTCCTTGTCACGGGGGTTTGGGTAGCCACAGTGTTTGTTATGGGGAATGGGGTAGCCATGGGGGTTTGAGTAGCCACAGTGTCCGTTACAGGGGCTGGAGCAGCCGTGGAGGTTGGGGTAGCTGCCACACCTGTTGTGGGATCTGGAGTAGCCGTGGGGGTTGGGGTAGCTGCCGTGCCTGTTGTAGGGTCTGGAGTATCTGCTGTGCCTGTTGTGGGGGCTGGGGTAGCTGCAGTGCCGGTGGGTCTGTTTTCCCTCTCTTCCCCCTGATGACACTGCCTACTATCGAGCAGTGTTTGGTAGATTGTGGCCAGGGCCCAACACAGTGCAGTAAGTTGTGCCTCCTTGGAATAGCCACAGCATTTTCCCTTCAAATATTCTATCACTTTATCAGGGTTCTGTAGTTGTTTGGGGGTGAAGTTCCAAAACATTGGGGGTGAGAAGGTCTCTAGATACCTGCCCACACTCTCCCACATACCATGCCAGCCCTGACTATTCAGCCTCGGGGCAGGTGTCTGGGTGGTATTCTTAAAACATCTTTTTGTAACCTTGAACAAAACGTGAAACACATTCAGGAGACATAATAATATGAACACACTGGCTTGAACATCCCAAGAATAATCAAAATTTTCAAAAGCTGCTGCAACTAACCTGTAGGGAAAAAGAGGGGTGAAAGAGCAGGAGGAAGTATCCCACTCTGTCTTCCCTGTAGATTGAGTGTGATTATTAATCAATTCAAAGAGATGTCCAAGGTATGGGCATGACAGCAAAACCCAACACAAGTACCAAATTAAGCTCATAACTATTGATGTTATCATATCATGAGTTGATATTGCACAGTACAGCAACATGAGAACTCTGACCCCTCTCCCGGAGGTGATAAACAGCAGCATTGCAAGGAATGCATACAGCAAGTAGGGGTTTAGATACCACAGCCATGTGAAGAAAGAAAACACCATTGTGACCACCAGCTGTTTAAAATAATACAATAAATACTTATAACAACTTTGTTTTAACACACTCAGGGCAGATCTGTTGTTATCTCAACCCTTCGAGCCCCACGTTGGGCGCCAAAAAGGACTGTCGTGGTTTAGCCCCTGCAGGCAGCTGAGCACTGTGCAGCCACTCCCTCACTCCCCCCTCTCCCCCAGCTTCTCTGGTCAACCTGTTCCAGTACCTCACCACTCTCACAGGAAAGAATTTCTTTCTAACATCTGATCTAAATCGACCCTCCTTCAGCTTAAACCCATTACCCCTTGTCCTATCACTCCATGCCCTTGTAAACAGTCCCTCTCCATCTTTCCTGTAGGCCCCTTCAGGCACTGGAAGGCTGCTATAAGGTCTCCCCGGAGCCATGTCTTCTCCAGGCTGAACAACCCCAACTCTCTCAGCCTGTCCTCATAGGAGAGGTGCTCCAGCCCTCCCATCAGCTTCATGGCCCTCCTCTGGACTCGCTCCAACAGCTCCATGTCTCTCCTGTACTGGGGCCCCCAGAGCTGGACGCAGTACTGCAGGTGGGGTCTCACCAGAGCAGAACAGAGTGGCAGGATCACCTCCCTCGACCTGCTGGTCACAAATGGAATGACTGGAACGGTGCAGCAGAAAAGCAGGGAGGGGTGAAGAGGTGGCCTGGCTGTGCCCAGAACTGGAAGCTACTAATTTTGCAGTCATCCCTGGTATTTGTGGTTGCTAGTTCTGCTTGCCAGGGGTGATATCTGAGCATGCTACTTTTAGAGCTTCTGCTCTAGCTTGTGTGTTAAGAGGAGTTAAAGATGAAAGATCCTTCATTTAATGAAATTAATCTGTTGTGCCAGTAAATTTCAGATGGCTTGATTTTTATTTTTTTTATTATTTTTTTTCCTTCTCCCAACAGAACTGGGATACTTCCTTTCAGGTCACATTTTTAATAGTGACATACAATGTATTACCTTCCTGCAAATCTCTTTCTAGATGTCCTGTGTGATCTTTATGTCATTTTTTTGTCTAGACCAAAGCCTCTAGGACAAACCATTATATGTTGCTAAGTGTTGGGGATATGAATGTGAAGCTTTGTCCTCTGTCCCTCTTTTAGCATAAATAACATTATTATGTGTCTGTCCTAGCAGCCAACCCTGACACATTTAAAATAATTAGTTTGCACTCATCTGAGTGAAAGAGTAAGATTCTGATGGGTGTTTAGGTGTTAC
The DNA here is from genome assembly GCF_011004875.1 of Balearica regulorum gibbericeps. Classification (NCBI taxonomy): domain Eukaryota; kingdom Metazoa; phylum Chordata; class Aves; order Gruiformes; family Gruidae; genus Balearica; species Balearica regulorum. Next base: position 159,946,913 of record NC_046184.1, on the reverse strand, counting down.
GAATAGCTGGCGTTGTGAATACACTGTATTTATTTTTTAAAGGACAAAAAAAAAAAAAAAAAGAATTGCCCCAGAGTTGCCTTTATAGTCTTATAACTTGTCAGGACCTTTCCATTGTGTCTTTTTGTCAAAAATGCTTCACACATGCAGCTGGCAGAGGTGGTTCATCTCTTCCTGTCCAACTGAGGACAATGATCTGTCATTGCTACTTCTAGACAGACTTACTGTAACTTCCCGTACGTAGAAGTTGTGATATTAAGGTTTCATCAAGTTCTTAGCGCCTTGGTATCAGCAGCTGCTGATAAAACATTATCTGGATGCTCTGTAGGCTAGTAAGTTGAGAATAATCACTTTTCAGCATCTCTATATTTAAAGTAGGCTGCCTCGGAATGCCTTCTGCTAACCACAACTTCCCTCGAAAGTTACATGCCACAGGAAGGATGAAACTGCTAAGTCTAGCTTATTAGAGGGAGGAACATAACTCTCCTTATGCATGGTATAAGACAATGTATACTTTTCTGGAGGGGATAGGATAAATTTTGCTGCCTTCTGAACAGGTGCAAAACTTGCTTTTTTGGTTTAGCCCTTTGCACAACATCTGTCACAACTGAGGAAAAGAAAAGAGGAAGAGGAGAAACTCGTATTTTTGCACTGAGGAAAAATGAATGCAGCTTTTTGGAAAGAAGTCCAGGCTGTGTCTTGACCTTTATTTTATGAGGATGCTAATGACAGCATTTTGATAAGGGCATAAATAGAGGACAACAGTAAAATATTTTAAAGTTATATTATTTGCTAGTTTTACTGCAAAGCCAGTGAGTTTCATGTTGCTTTTTTGTTTAACTTAACCAAAATTTTGACCCAATTTGCTAGTCGTAGAAGGATGCAGGTTGAAAGGAGCCTCTGGAGATCATCTTGTCCAGCCCTGGTAGTGCCAGTTTAATCAGGGCTGTGTCCAGTCCAGTTTTGAGTGGCTCTAAGAATAGAGATTTCACATCCTTTCTATGCAACCTTTCCCAATGTCTGACTAACCATGTGATGAAAAAAAAAAATGCTTCATAATGTTTAATTGCTCCTTGCTGCAACTTGTGCCCATTACTGTGTGTTGCCATCTTTTCTGTACCCCTCCTCATCCCCATCTTCCCTCTCCAGGATGAACCATCTCAGCTCTCTCAGCCTCTCCTCCTGCAGTGTGTGCTGCAGCCCCTTCATCCTTTTCGGTGGCACTCTGCTGGACTTGTTCCAGTAGGCCAGTATCTTTCTTGTATTGGGAAGCCCAAAACTCTGTACAGGACTCCAGGTATGATCTCACAAGTACTGAATGGGGGGAAAAGATCGCTTCCCTCAGTGTTCTTTCCAGCATGGTCCCGTACATATTTGGCCATGAGATTACACTACTGACTCCTCTTGAACTTACTGTCCACCAAGAACCCAGACCTTTTTTCCTAGCCAGGCAATGCCCAGCCTGCACTGCTGTGTGGCATTATTCCATCTCAGATGCAGGACTTCACATTTGGCTTTGCTGAACTTTGTGAGGTTCCTGGGAGACCATTTTTCCAGCCCATTGAGGTCCTCTTCTTCTTTATTTAATGCATCGGAGCAAAGTTATCCAAATTTGGAAGTCACGGGGCAAGATCTCAATTTTGAGACTTAACTGTATGCTACTGTGGTAGGAAAAGTAAATCAGTACACTGTTGATCTCCCCATGTATAGAGATTCCTTGTTCTCTTTTGCCATCCAGCTCAAACACAGTTGCATTCTTTCTTTGCACTTACCTTCTTTCCTTCCTCTAACTACAGTTTGGATTAAGAGGTGAACAGCTTTGATCTGACTGTTTGTAGGAGAAGATACTGGATGACTTGAAGGAAGGGGATTTGATGTAGGTCTGTAAAATCACGGGTAACATGGACAGTGTAAATAGGCAGTGTTTGCTCACTGGTAGTACAAGCAGCAGGGGACTTCAAATGAAACTAACAGGTGTCACAAGCGAAAGAAAATGGCTCCACACACCATGGGTAGTTAGACTGTGGGACTTCTTGCTGCAAGATGTGGCAGGCACAGACATTTTATTTCAGTTCATAAAGGGAACAGACAGGCTGATGGAAGAAAAATTGATTGAGGACTGTCATGTGCAAAGATGAGACATCTGCCTCAGGAAGTCCGAAGTTAGACGTTGCAGGAAGCCGAAACAGCATTCTGAGGGGAAAAACAATTGAGGAAATATGTGTGAGCGTTTACTACACAAACAGCAATTCCCCTGTTTTTCTTCAGGAAAGAGTTGCAGCTTGACTGAGTTCATTTTGTACCATAGCCTTAGTCTGCAGGCTGCAGCTTAGCCAAACCTATATTAGGAAATATTTAACTCGGAAGAATTTCATGTTTTTCTAGTGATTCTTTGTGTCCATTGACGTTGTCGGTATCGAGCCAGCACAGTGGGATACTGCTAAGATACAAACCTTAGTTTATCTTGAGTTCTTCCCCGGCTGTGTACCACAGACATGGAGATAGAAGAGACAGAATACATCACTGCTTTTCAGTTCCTTCAAAACTGGTCGTGTAAGGCAAAGCTTCTCTTCTCATTCTCTTTAGCTGCACCCTATTTTTCTTATGTTGCAGGCTTTCCCGTCATTTTCGTGGAGTCTGTTCATTCCTTGCTTACCTGAAAGCTTTTGAGTTTTAGAACAATGTTAATCTTTAATGCAACATCTGTTTAAAACAAAACAAAACACAAACCCCTTCATTTTTTTTCTTTATACTAATGAGGTTGCTGGTTTAGGTGGAGTCATTAACCACCTTCAGGAATGGTGTTATTTCTGGTAGCATGTGGTAGCACGTTTACCACTTCTTTTGCTAGGAGATGACCATGTTGCTGACAGGTTCCTCTTCTGCATAGCTTTCAGGGCCACAGCCAAAAGAGTCAGGCAGCAATGCCTGGGGGAATACCTATCCTCTTCTGCTAGGACTGTAAGCCACAGGAGGTTGTGTTCTTTATCTCCATGTTTTCGATTAGATTTCAGTATCTTTGAGCCCAGGGTGGCTGAGGGAGCCTGTCTGAGCACTTGCAGTAGTAGTCCTTGGTTTTGTATTCTCAGCAAAAGAAAAGGTGAAGGCTAAATGCTCTTTTGCTGAAAATGCATGTCTGTGTTGGGATCTTTCACGATGCACCTTCACCTGGTCATGTGTTCAACAACAGTTGTCTATACAACTTTTCTGGACTTGGACAGAGAAAGTCAAAATGTACCTCATAATTTTTATTTCTATGTGCTCTGTCACATTCCCTACCGGATAAGTTTCTGTGATTTGAGAGAGATGTCAGCAGTGGACACGTAGCCTGGTTGGAGTCCTCTTAGCAGCTGCCCTAGCCCTACACTCTGAAGTATAGAGTTAAAAGATATTCTATCGTTTTGTCATGAACATGGGTTTTAAGATCCTGACTGAACTTCACCCTCCAAATAGAGACCCAGTTTCTCCAAGGAACTTCGGTCGGATCCTCATAATGAGCAAGCCATTTGAACCTGCTGCTACTTGTCAGTTGCTTTATTTATGTAGAATCATAGAAGTCATAGAATCATTTTGATTGGAAAAGACCTTTAAGATCATCGAGTCCAACTGTAAACCTAGCACTGCCAAGCCCACCACTAAACCACATTCCTAAGCACCACATCTACATGTCTTTTAAATACCTCCAGGGATGGTGACTCAACCACTTCCCTGGGCAGCCTGTTCCAATGATTGACAGCCCTTTTGGTGAAGAAATGTTTCCTAATATCCAACCTAAACCTCCCCTGGCTCAATTTGAGGCTGTTTCCTCTTGTCCTATCACTTGTTACTTCAGAGAAGAGACTAACACACACCTATGTGAAGAAGGTGAGTGAGCTCCAAATTGGTATGACCATTTCCTAGCCTTTCATGTAGAAGGAGGCATTTCCTAGAACATATAATTTTCTTTTGCAAAGCTCATATTGCTTCAACCACAGGTTGCATAGCATGGTATGCTTATGTCTTTTAAGACAGACATGTCTGTTATATACTCAATGTTGGAGGGGAAAAGAGAATCAGATATGGCTTTACCTCCTTTATTCATTTCTGTGTGGCATGCAGGAGGAGAGGGACCAGGTAACTGCTGTTGTAAAAAATACTCCAACAAACAGTTCTGGGACAAGAGTACCAGCAGGATGTATGGATAAGGGGATCTTGAAGAAAACCAGTTGTTAATATTACTGCTCTTGCTTGCTCCCATGCAGCAGCTTGTTACCATCTCTCTGGTGGTGGCTACCAGCCCCAGAACACAGCTGGTAGAAAAAATAGGACAGATGCTCTCTAAATGACTTCAATGGAGTGTCCCAGGCAGACTGAAACCACCACCGCTACTTTTGGCAGTTTCAGATAAGCATGCAGAGACTCCTCATTGATACGAGTGTGCATGAGCTGTGAGTGCGTGCTGACAAGCGAGGGGAAGCAGTGGCATCAGCTGCCACAGCTATAAATTATCACTTTCTGTGTGTCTGTGCCTTTAGGACTCTTGTCAGGAAGCCAAGTTTATCTTAGCTTTTAAAGGTTTTTATTTTATTGGTTTCTTCAGCATTTGAGAAATATTAAAATAAGAAGAAAAAAATAGCTTTTCTCAAACCCAAATCTAACTGGACCAACACTCTAAGGCTTACTAGAGCAAAAGCAATATTCTGATGTAGTTAGCCATTGGATAATGTTGATGTGATTTAAAATCAAAGTCTAGATTTGAAAATAACAGAATTGCTAAGATGAGAAAAGAGGGACAGCACAAGATTTTCAACACAGATCTTCACTTTGTTTCCACTTAGAATAGATACATGTGTTACGTGGTGCTGTAATATATATTTGAGTTATATTTGAAGAGAAATATAAAAAAGACTTCTTACCTTTAAGGTTTTAAAAATCAGTTAGATGAAACGAAATAAAAAACCCCAGACATTAGTAGGATAAAATGAGCTAGTACTGGTATGATGATAATAATACATATATTTTATTTCTGCAACTTCTAGATATTTGTGAGTGGTCTGTCCATCATTTTATCAGGTTATCATTTGCTTACTCCAGTAGGAACAAATTGTTAAATAATATTTTAAAATAGTTTATTAAAAAAGCCGACAAGAACAGAACCGCTATAGCATACAGAATTAAGTGGAACTTCTCCTGTTAAAAATTATTTTTCTCAGTCCATTTTCCTGTAGATGCATAGTGTCTTTTGTAATAGAAACTGCATTTTGACAATCTAAGTGGTATGAAATATAGGGTCTTTTGCATTTTCTTTCCCATAAGTAATTGTTAATTTAATGTTTCCGTACTGCTGCTCAGATATGACCCTTCCATGTTTGCAGGTAGGCAGAGGTCAACACGTGAGGAAGGAAGGAATTGCAAAGATGACAAATGTAACTACATTTGTTTGACTTCCAGTACAACCTCAATGCCAGAGAAATACAGTTGCAATAAATAACATTTATTCTGACATCGGGCATAGCTTTTACCAGTAATTATCAGGCACTCTTTAATTTTCCTTTTCCATCACAACCTCATGGTGCAATTACTAAGTTGTGTTGGTGGATGAAGGCATATTAATAAGACAGAAGACAAAAAAAAAGACAAGGGTCCAGGAATAAAGTAGGGAAGGAAGCTGACACACGACGGAAGGGCACGACAGCAGGAACCCAGGGCTTGCATCCTGGATACTCAACTGGTATTGAGCCGATTCCAGCAGGATGTGTTTAAGTCATTCGGGCTCTTTGCTGGCCCAGTTTCAGTGTGCCCAAAGAGATCCCAGGTACGCTCTATGAAGGTGTGATGGGAAAGCTCATTCTTTCCCAATCAATCCTGCTGTTCTTATTATTTATCTCTGAGGTAAACAGCATATAAAAGAGGTGGCCATCTCACACCATCAGAATTAACCCATTAATTTACTTTCTGGTGGCTTCAACTGTGAACATTTATGTTTCTGAAATGTTTCTGAAACATTTGTCTTATGTCTATTTTGGACTTTAGCAGAAGTTCTAAAGAACCCTGTATGGCTGCTCTTTTAACTGAAATGGTGCAGTTTTCATATTACAGCCTCTTGCTTCAACTTATTTTTTGTGTTTATAAATAATTTATATACAACTAGAGTAGAGACTCTTTACAATACACACTGGAAAGAAAAGTTGTCCTTTAGGAAAAGGAGTAAAGAGGTAATACTCCTTGCAAAGATGAGTGATTTAACATATGGGAGATATTCAGTGTTGGGGAGAACCAAACAGTTCATCAACTTTTCATCTATTACATTTGACAATGTTATCTATGTGAATTGTCCAATAAGACATTCATGCTCCAAATACTATAAAACGCAGTTTCACCTCCAAAGGGCTATAAACTAAGCACCTGTGATAGTCAAATGTGCATAGAAATTGTCCAATTTATCTCAAAGTTTGATTTCCTTTGTTTGTGTGACTTGGCTAACAAAACCATTGCTGTAATTGAAGCTCAGCTAGAGGTCTTGCAGTTTTCAGACATTCTGGTTGTAGTCAGTCTAATTTGTAAGCTATTTGTGTTTAATCCTGAGAAGACACCCAAACTGTGAATCAAGTCTTTGCTTGAGTTACTAACATCCAGGCACATGTACGTGCAGTATGGAATTTGAACATTCACAAGGGTGCGTATTTCCTGGAAAAAATAAAGAGATCAGTCAAAATGATACAGCTAGGAAATTATAATGCTGAGTTTTCCTGCTGTCCTGTGACAATTCTTTTTCAGTCCAGCATCACTCCTTGTTTTCCTGACATCCTGAGAAACAGAATCTTACTTAAGCTGCTGTACAGGGAGCACTAAGCGTTCTTACTGTGAACCCTGGCTTTTTAAGCTTGCTCTACTGCAGTGTACGACAGACTTTATTTTTCAGGTAGCTTTCCATTGGAAGATTTTGCAAGTACCATCATCTGCGTTTCTCCCACTTCACGTGAGCTTTCTTCATGATGTGATCTGACAGCGCTTGAAATTGATACACTCACTTGTCGTCTCAGTATTTTCATTACAGTTCTCTTGTATCCTTTGCATGCAAAGAAATAGATGAAAGGGTCTAGGCAGCAGTTAAAATTCATCAGGAACACTGTATAATGGAGTGACTTCTGGAAAATTTTCTTTTCAGTGCATGAGGGTTCATTCTGAAGCTTCTTAATCATGTGCTGTATGATTGCAACATGATAAGGGGTAAAGCAGATGATGAACACTATAATTACAAATATGATTGTATTGATGGCTTTTTTGTTTATCCCAGATTTTTCAGTCAGTGGATTTTCCTTGGCCGTTTGAAAAAGTTTGCAGCTAATTTGAGAGTAACAAAATAGTATAATCCCCAGGGGAATAAGGTACCCTACTAAACAGGCAGCAAGAAGTATAAATGGTAGATGTGCTATTTTTTCAAAGTTTGGATATTCCATACACGTAGTCCTTTCTTTTTCTTCCTGTGACATGGGCTGTATAAGTAATGGGAAAGTTTGACTAAATACAAGAAACCAGATAAAGACACAAATACCCTTGGCATACTTAATCCTTCTGATCTTGTATCGGAAGGGGTGGACAACAGCAAAAAACCTGTCAATGCTTAAACATGTCATGAAGTTTACACCTGCATAGGTGTTGATATAGAACAAGAGAGCAGTTATTCGACATAATGCTTCTCCAAATGGCCAGTGAAATCCCAGGGCATAGTAGGCTATCCGTGTAGGCAACGCAACACAGAAGAGGAGATCAGAGAAGACGAGATTTGTTGAATAGAGGGTTGTGGAGTTGATCTTCTTTCTGTTTTTAAAAATGACTGTGAGGGCAATGGCATTTCCAAGCACTCCGAGAATTAAGATGGAGCTGTAGAAGACAGACAGTAGTATCCGTGCTGTATCTTTGTGCTCATATAAGTCGCAGGTGGAAGCGTTTGTCTGAGAAGCTGTGAAAGCATCCATTTCTGTAACCACTGTTGTTGCAGGAAGCTCCGTAGACCTAACAAGAAAAAAAGCACAAAAGGGAACATTTTGAAATAAATGTAGATAAACTTCTTCTGCATAGCAACGGCCAACCTCTGTTGCAAAAAGCAAGATTGTAAAAAACTGAAATGAAACTTCATTATGGTGAAATACTTTTCAAGCCTCCTTCCAAAAAACAAACAAAAAGATAGCTCTCTTTGGCTTTTCTGTTTTGATCCCAATTCCTTCTCTCCTGAAAAAAAACAGGGGGCAAAATAATAAACCAGGGATGTAACGTATTTGAAAAGCAAAGTTTATAAATGGGCAGGAGGTGGGAGACTGTTTAAAGCAATCTGAGGAGAAAAAGGAGTCTGAAGAAACCACATGACAGAAGATCATATGAAGTCCCCAAGGATCAGACAAGCAGATGAAACCTTCTAACTGTGTTTCAGTTAATTTTTAGGAAGTTTTGGTTTCTAACAATTCACGTTGTGATGGTTTAACTTGTTTAGAGAAACAAAATTTTTTCAGCGCTCTTATCATCTTGGTGTTAGAGTAAGTCAGCTTCAGTATAAGAATTGGCTTTTGGAGTCTAATACCAATATTGTTACATACATAAATTCTTAAGACTACCACTTAGGTCACTCTTTAGTGGTGCTGCAAAAGAGAGATAACCCAGCTGAAATATTTTACACGTTGTCAATTTAATAGATTTTAGAAATTGTTTAACCTGCACAGTCAGAAGTAGCATGGAAGAGCTGCAAAGTGGCAGGGATTTGGGGGACTTAAAAATACAAAAAAATGATCCAGCAGAATTTCAGAAACAGAAAGGACCCCATCCTGTTGATATTGCTCCCAGTGCAAAATATTTCTTAGGTGTGTTGTTACCTTACAGTTGCATGGTGTAAGCATAAATGTCAGAAAGGATGGGGCGTCTGACGTTACTCCTCAAGCAGCTATTCTGCAAAATGGTGTTTCTTAGAGGCACCATTTATAGATTAAAACAGCAGTCAAAACAAGATTGCTTCTGCTTTAAGGCAGAATACTATCTGGAGATAAAAGCTGTTGTAAAGTGAGTTTTAAGTCCATCGGGTACCTTTAATTAAAATGCCTAGCTTATTTCTGAGGATCTGCCTTACAACACACAATATTTACAAACAAGTGTAGCCTGTTGTACCTTAAAAAAGTCTTTCTGGAAAATACCTCTCAGTTTTAAGGGTTTTAAGCTACAAATTTTAGAAAGCATTCATTATCCTTGTATTAACTTGTGAAAGCATTACAAGGTTAGTATCTTCTTTCATGTTTTGAGGAGATTGTCCTACTTATTTCAGGTTGTTCACAATTAATGTACCTGTAACATGTACTGCATTATAAACCAGACTGGTCAGACTTCTGGCTAGGTTAGCAGGGGTGCATAAGGTTCTCTGTAAACACTAAACCTGCAGATAGTGGATGATGTGCATTAAAAGGTAGAAATGAGTGATATTCTACATGTTTAAGGAAAAAAATTTAGCATCCAGATGGTATATGAAGTCTGTGTTTGCTGTCTTGCACAGGCAGTATGACAGACAGATGAGTGATTTCTGACTGACCGATGTACAATGTTCTGATTCTTGGATAGCCATGAAGTACGTACCACGTGTCAAGAGGTGGGAATACTGCGTGTGGGGTTGGAAGTCAAATCTGAAGTGGGAGTTTTGCGGTTTGAATAAGGGAATTAAACTGGTAAACAGCAACCTCAGCTGTAGTGCTGATTTAAGAATGTCTGTAATTTTATATTAGTTAATTCCTCATCGTTCACAGTATCTTGGTGTTAGTGCGTTTGATGATTGATTAATACAGTAGTTACCAGCCTGAGGATAGTGCTGCTATACTTTCCTCTTGTGTCATCTTTTCCCTTACAGAAGCACGTAGAATGACTCTTGTTTTACCTAAGTGTAACAAACTGATTTTTGCAGAAAATGGTGTGGGTTTGTGTAGGCCCCAGGGTAAAAGTCAGTGAGGTATTTTTTGTTTCTCGTATTTAAATGCTTCTGATGACTTGTTCACACTCCCAGCATGATATCTATCTTCTACTCTTCTCTTCCTTGAAATTTAGGTAAAATCATTTCTTAAATGTGTGTAAGGAAGAATAACCTAAGGTTTATGATAAACAGTTCTATTGTATTAACTAGCTACAGCATATTAATGACATAATTTTATTTTCACTATGAAGTTGTATTTGTTTTGGTTCATAAATAATGTGCATAATTGTCACATCCATTTATTTGGGGTTTTTTATAAATATTTGTAAAAAGTAGAATATCTGTTATACAAACATGTCTAATTATGGTTTAGGAAAAATTCCATGATTTCAGTGAATTTTTTTTTTTTTTAACATCAAGAGTAGAATTTCATAAGATGCATGTTACCTAATTTTGTGCCCCGAAGTCAGTCACCGTGATGTGTAGGTGCTATATTACCTGCACATATTTCATTTTTTTAAAAAAAACCCAACCCTTTCGAGATACTGTATCTGGTTTGGGGCCCAAACAGATGATAAAGTTGCTACCATCTGACAACTTAATGCGCATCACCTGAGCTATGGTAACTTCTTTGTAGATCTGAGCTCTTCTTCTTGTTGGATGAACTCCATTCATCTCAGCAGGTATTTTATCTTTTCTTGTCAATCTTAAGCAGGGCTGCTTTTAAAATAATACTTTCTTCCTAAAAGGTGTCTAGACTACTAAGTAAGACAAGACTTTTTGGGTTGTTAATCATATTCCATCTGTCAGGTTGCTGTTTGTTTCTTGGCAACAATCCTTAGTGATCAGCTTATTATACATACAGAGCATATACCATCCTCCACAGAATATATCTGAAAAAACAGCAGCAGGCCCATTTTGCATACTTTTTGTGTGTTTTGCATTCTTGGAGCAAAAATGGAGATCGTTACCTCCTTACTGCTGCAAACCTCAGCCTAGCTGGACTTGATTCTTACTGATTTTAATGAGCTGTGTGCCTGAACACCTTTTGAGAACATGGCCATTTACTGTCCCGAATCCAGATGCACCACTGAAACTACCCTCTAGAAGCACTACCAAAATGTTTGCTCTTCTAGGTTGTTGCATTAAATACCCCTCCCCAGTGGCTTTCTGAGTTTATTAATGATACTATTTTGAAGTATGTACTTGAAAAAAATGCATTAATTTACCTTGCCAATTTAATAACTTTAGAATACATTGCCACCATTGTTTGGCATAGAAGTGCATGCAAAATTTTAAGGCATGAAGTATTTAAAATTCCTGTCTTTATATCAGTATTGTAAAGAAGATTGTTCAGGTTTTTACATTTTCTGTGTCTGCAGACACATGATACTCAGTGACACATCACTTATTTAATATGCCCTCCAGTATAATCCAGGTTATGTTGTTATTTTAGTTATTTGTGTATGGATTCTATTAACTTTTCATTTAAAGCATTTTTTTCTAAAAGACTTTTTGTTCTTGACCTGGAGAACTGAAGAGAAAGTGAATTAGCCATTTGTAGTGTAGGTTTTGATCAATCAACCTCCCTGCTAAAAAAAGTGGGTATCTCTTATTTAAATTTCTCTAAAATTAATTTGCAATCGCTGGTTTTGTCAAGCTTTTTCCCTTTATACAATCTCATGGGCTAGGCAATTCAAGACGAACTTCTCAAAAGTCTAACCACAAGGCAAAAATAGTCCTGTGATGTCTGTTCTAACCCCAGCTTAGTCCCACACAGGAGATGGAGTTCCAAACGCCTCTTGATATTAGTGAACCTGGAATCATACTCACCACTATGTCCCTGTTTTTTCTGCTCAGTTGATTAGGTATCCGAGATTGAGTTGTGTAGCATTGCACTGGGAGCTTGTGAAGTTACTTCACTGTGGTCCTGGAGTACTTCTCAGGTTCACTGTGTCCTGGGGTATCTCCAGTCTAAGGGCATGCCCATTGCTCTTTGCTTCTATCTGGGAGGACCTTATGCCTGGGAGAGTTAAAACTAATTTTAATATTATGCCCAGGCTTGCAACCAGTGCAGGTTTTTCTTCATAGTTTTCTCACTTGCCATTTTCGAGTCTTGGAATTGTATTTGCTTTCTGACCACCAATGGGGGAAGAAAAAGTTTTTCTTTAGCCAGTTACTTTATGAGATTTGTTAGCTAGCCAGCTTTTAGTCTATTCGGTGTGCTTTCTTGATGTTTGATAGCAATAGTATCCACTCGGGGGGGGGAGAATCTCAGTACCATGTCAAGCTGCTTACAAAATCTAGCACGTCTGAAATCTGTGCAGATGCCTTTCTAAGCCAATTTAGTAATCTCATCAAAGAAGGAAAATAAATTAGTTTAGGAGATTGGGTTTTTTTGTGAAAATGTTTGGCATTATTCATCTGTTTTACATTTATACTGCAGTATGCAAGCGCCCAGCGCAGAGTAGAGTGCCCACTGCAAAAGGTGTTTAATGAACAGAATGGTGGCTCCAGCCTGGAAGTACTACGTAACCCAAAGCCCTAGTTCATGGAGATGTTCATGTATGATGGGCTTTATATGTAGTATCGTAATGTTACATACATTTAACTATTAACAAACATAGAGTTAAGCTATGAGCCAGCAATTGCAATGTTGCAACCTTAGATTACATGGGTTTGGATTATGTGCAAGCAGCGATACAAAGCCTCGCTCTCTCTAATGAATTTTCTTCTTGTTCTCAGCTCCTGCTTTTGCTGAAGGAGCACCATCTGTCTTTTCAGCAGAACAGGGAACATGTAAAAGGCTTTAACTGTGTATTGTAATCCAATGTGTGATTTGTCTGTGTCTCTTCATAATTTTCATTCTTTGGTGATGAATCCCTGGTCCATCTGTCCAGGAGCTAATTTAAGAGGGATACCAGTTAAATTCCTGGAAGGGCAAGGAAAGATCTCTCCTGGCTTTATAATAATACGGTTTAGTCACTTCGAGGTGGAAAATATTTCTTTAACAAACAGTATATGGGAATAATGCTGTTCGTGTATGCATAAAGTGTATAAATGATTTAAAAGGAATGGTCAAGAAAGAGACTTTTCTTTTTCCCTGCAGTGCCTGACCTGAGGATTTGCTGAGCTTACAGTCCTCTATAGGTGTAAGCTCTGTAAGTCTTACAGAGTATAAAACCAGTAGAAGATGGGAAATATGCAGTGCTGTGGTTATGTAGGGTTTTTTTTTTCTTGATCTCTAAAATTAATTGTTTTCTGTTGATCAGTGATATTTACTGTTTGAATTTCTAATTTACCATACAAGTGATCTTCATTGTAGAGTGTTTGGTCTGTTTGAGAAAAAGGCTTGATTCAACTAAGCTATGTGTGTTAAAAAGTGTGCATGCTAAGTTGTGTAGGAAAACACTTTGTTAATATAGAAAGAACATATACCTTAGGTACATAAAACTAGGTGTATGTATTAGCTACAAAAATAAAATAAAAGCTGAAGCAAGAGACAGGCGTTTCCTAAAGCTTCCTGTTTCTTTCTAATACTTTAACACTCATATACCACTAGTGCCTTATGCCAATTTACCTTTTTTCAAAAGCTGTTGAGTCTTGTGCCCTAAATGACAATGAGGAGGCCTAATGACCTGAAGGCTGAATCCTCAGGTCACAACCCACAGCTAATTTTGGTGAGAAAGTTTCCAGGTTAGTGCTTTTATTCTTCCTCGGTATAGACCCAAACTTGTTGGAGTACTAAAGCCACATTTGTAAACCACATATCAGAGAACCCCAAGTATGCATTTCATGAATGAAATTCTCTTAATGATAGCTATGAAGACTTATAATATTCTTTAAATGCTTAACAGAATTTGCAGATGCACAGACTGTGGGACCTCTTTGGTCCTGCTTTGCTCCATTACTATAGATTTTAAAAAATTGTGTGACTTTTATATTTGGTGCTCCAAAATAATAGAAGCTACAGTAAGTGAAATGAAAATAAAGAAGTTGAGTTCAAATGCTGCATAACTAGTTAAAGAAAAAGTGGAAGTAATTTAAAATGTACATGTGTCTCATCTGTTGGTTCTCTCTTTCCAAATGTGATCTGTCCTACGAAGAGTGTGAGAACTATCTAACATAAATCATCTCTGCCAAAGATGCATGTTAATGTGAAGAGCTGTGCTGATGCTAAGATGATTAACCTCCCTTCAGTTTAGTCATCTAGGTATACTAAATGTAAAAAGCAGAGAACCTAAACTATAGCAAATAAACAAAATAAAAACCTGAGCCACTGACAATTACATTCCTGCAAGCAGAAGAGGAAAGGGGTCAAATAAAAATTTGTATTTTAGTACTAGAAAACATACACACCTTTTATATGATTTTTTTTTTTTCCTGGGTCATATGAAACCTGTACAGGGACAGTCTTTAGTTTTCAGAAACAACTTCAGAAATCTAGCTTAAATTTATTACTCATTACATGTATACATACTCCTCAATCTTTCAAACAGAAAGGAATGAGATTTGAGCTATTAAAGACTAATTGCCAGGTAAGTTTTCAGTTCCATCATCTCTTCTAGAGAAGCCATGAAGAATGTTAGACAGACCGCTTGTATTCTGTTGTGCTCAAAGGCGTGCATGCTGGCTCTATTTTTTAAGATAGATGGTAGTTGAGTTATTGTCTGTTGCATAGTCTATCTTGGTTTGCGAGTATAATAGGAAGAATGGATCCTTTTTAATTAGGAAGATGTATAAAAATTGTATTACTTGTAATATTTCTTCAGTTTTGTGGCATGAAGATCAGTGATAAGGAAAAAGGTGTTTGGTGATTGCAGTTCAGAAAAAGAATTCTTTCTAAAAACTTTGAAAGAAAAGCGTGTCAGAAGGTAAAAGAGGAATTCGTTCATAAAACTTAAATAATTCTTAAAATGTTTTGTTGCAATATTTAGATGTGAGAAGCGTGACTGAGGAGTTCTTGAGCTGATAATAAAGGCAGTTTCATAGAGGAGGAGCACATGTGATAGAGCAAGCTATGCATTCACAACCGTAGTATGGATTTGTTTTAAGGTTCTCTCCTACTATTAAAGTATTCTGCAAGGTTCAGTGAATGACTTAAGAACTGCAGTGCTTCCCTTACTACTGAGCAGTAGTTATTTCTGCATTAGTATAATTTAAATTACTAATTTAAAAAAAAATTACAGGCTAATGCAGTATCAAATGTTTCCCTGTGATTGTCAAAAGGCTGTATTATAAGGACGGGCTTGAAATAACTTGTTGATGCTGTGGGTCAACAGATCCTTTAAATAAAAATTAACTGGCAGCATAGTAATATGTGAACATAAAATACCACAGAATTTCTTCCATGAGCCTTGTTTCTCCCATCCAAAGACCATTTATCCTTCCTACCACATGAAAATATTCAGTATAATGCAAAAAAGAAACAATCTTTCTGGACTTGTTTGTCAGTGAAAAAAAAAAATAATTGAAAAGTTAATTCTCTTCTGTACTTACATATCTGTAGCCACTTGGATCCTCTGAGCAGTTAAGGGCATTAGCAGGCTGGCTTGACTGCAAAAGTTTACCCTAGCACATTGTTTTCAAGTGATTACGTGAGTCTCTTGTGGGAGGCGTAGCTTGTCAAGTGCTTTAAAAACCCCCTTGTTTGTATGCTCCTCTTGCTTTGCTGCCTACTCTTTTATGGGATGTGAAAGCATCTATTTTTAATCCTTTTACGATTAGTCTGTTCAAAGAGAGTAATTAGAAACAACCCTCCCGCCTCCCCCCTGAAGTTATGCGTTACTGGCTTTCATAGAAGGGACTTTACTGAGAGGTTTACTTGACTAATTGTTGACTAAGTAATATCCCCGAGTGAAAAACTTTGTTTATATGCCATTTGCATTTAAAAATAACTTAAATGTAGTTTGTAGCAAAGAGCTGTATGATCAGAACACACTTTAAAACTGCTTCTTACTGATCAGATCTGACACAGCACAAGAAAACCTCAGAACAGAGGCATGCTGAGATGCTGTGTAAAAACAGACATCTCGCCAGCCCATGTACATTCCCAGCACTGTTTTAGTATTGTAATGACGAGGCTTTACGGAAACGCCCTTTGAAGTTATATGAGGGAGTTGATGAACTCTGGTGGTTTGAGAGATTAATGAGGATGTGTGCCTTTGTAAGCTGTTTATTGCATTTTGAGCAAGGATAATAATAATAATTAAAAAAAAAATATACCTATAAGGTAAATACATTCAAGAGAAAAAGCTTTTCAAACACAAATCTGATTCCCTAAAGTGATATCGGTAAGAACGGGTGGCTAGGGAATCGGAAAGGAACGGGATGTCAAATTGTGAGGTAACACATTGTTATCTGCAATAACCAGGGTAAAGAACACTAATCTAAGAGTTAAATTGTGTGTATGTTAAGAGGGTTTTGGAGATCAGAGATCGATGGAAAATCCTGTCATTTGCTGTTAGAGGCTGTGGTTGAGAGTTACCTGGTATTTTCCCCAAAAACTCATACTGATCGTTCATGACTGCAAAGGACTATTTATCTTTAAAGTGGCCTCATTTAGTGGCCTGATTTTGAAGAACTAGCAAGCGGGCATGATGATGCTATTTTTGGCAGGTCCAACCCATGCAGAGGGTGGAATGCCTCTTTAGAAACGTTAGGGCTGTGTTCACGGCAGAAGCGTTTCCTGACGTTGCAGTGCTGGAGATGTGCAGAGATACGATCTCGACTAACGTGTCCATCTCATCAGAAAGCCTAAAGTAAATGCAGATCTAATGACCAAGTTAAACTTTATTAAATGTACCTTGTCTTACAGGACATGTTTTTGCTATAGCAGAATGAAGTAGAGCCTTATGAGCTACTTTTGTGCCTACTCGGAGCATTTAGTTGGCACTACGTGCTGATTTTTCTGGTGCTGAACTCCCAGTGCAGACATGACTTGATTCCCCTTAGATGCCAGGGAGCTGGAAGGCTCAATCTAGGGCTTTCAGCTCCTCAGTTTTGTGGGGCATTTATCTTCTAACACCAGATTCAGAAAGTCTTTGAGAGAACTTACTGGTCTTATTCTGGATTTTTTCCTTTCTTGTTTTTGAATTATTTTTGAATAATTTTTGAATTATTCAGCTTCATCACAGAGCAGAATCTCTTTAAATGAAGTAATGAGAATTAAAGTCTGTTTAAAAGGAAATTGCACGGGGAACTTGCTTCATATGTACACAAAGTAGTACTGCAATGTGGTTCCCTGGCCAGCAGCAAAAATATGTAGTAGAAATAGGAAATTTTGAGATACACAGGCATGTAGTAATCTTTGCTCAAGATTACTGACATTAGTACCACAGCTTCATATTAAAGGAAATGTTTATTTCAAAATAGTTTTACCATTATAAAATAATGCCAATAGGTGTTTCCTGCTCCGATCTGACAAAATATTGCCTGCCTTTGATTAAGATACATTACTAGATTGTACCCTTTGAGTCACACTGATGTATTAGCTACCAATCCAGCCCAGCACGATGTGATGTTAATTGCTTGAGCTAAATGATAGAGGTTGCGTTCTTTCACTCACTATTTATCCTTCTAGCTATCTGTTTTCTGTTCTTATATAGCTGCTGCTTCTCCAATGTCTGTTTGACTGTCCCAGGATTTGAACATTTAAACCAAGAAATGTCAGAAAGTGTGATATATGTTTGGTTTTACCGTTTGTGTGCAAAAGCTTACTGTTTTGCTTTTGACTGCAAGGAGTAGTACATGTAAACTAATATACTAATTTCTTACTTTCAGAGGTGGTGACATCAAAGCAGTGCAGTTAATATTTTGACCAGTATATTATGATGCCTGTGATGGTTTATTTTCTGTCTGCTTACTTAGTCCCTACTCTATATGAGCAGTTTACAAATGGTACTGGATTTAGCTTTACAATTCTAGAGAGCTACTACCCAAGGTAAGAAATGACTTCTGAATTACACAGGATGTTCATGGATCAACCAGAGAATGAATCCAGCTCCGCAATGGGAAGGGAAAGGAACTTGAAACTGGTTTACAATGGAGTTGAGTAGTTTACGGAATAAATTGTTGGATAATCTTGGCATTAAAAACTAAAGCTTTTTTTCGGAGAGGTGGGTGCCTGACTTCTGTCTTCATGAGGGGATTGTAAAGTGGTTGGTCAGTCTCCTATTTTAATGAACCCAGAGTTGCAGTGATTCTGCTGAGATATTCACGGGCAGGAGGAACCTTTCTTTTCCCCTCAAGATGCACAACTTCAAGTTTTGTCTTGGGGTTTTTCTTCCACTTTCTTCCTGTGTTCCTATGAGATATTGGCAGTTAGATACATGAGTATTGGGTAAGGTACTCCAATGCTTTTGCTGGTATTGAGAGGCCTCAGGCACTGTGGTGTCTGCCCGTGGTAGAGAAAGGGTTGGGTGCAGTAGATGATTCCTTTGAGTCCTGGGCTGCATCAGGCAGAGGATCCCAACTATGAAGGGCAGTCGTGTTCCAGGGAGTTACCTAATTTCAAGGAATGCTATTGAGAATGTTTAACATTTTCAGAATAAAGGCTGGCACCTTAAGTGTAATATGGCAGCTGCAGGAACGCAGAGCACTAAAGTAACTTAGTAACTTGAATTACAAGCACACTGTTTACATGCTCTGTATTGTCTGCAGCTGCTTTTAAAAGTGATATTTTTAGTCCCGCAAAAAATATGTGGTTGTGAATTTGTCAGGTTAATGGTTTTTTTTATGAAGAACTTAAATGAAGAAAAATACAACACTGCAGTTAGTAAGTGTAGTGAGTCATTCTGAATAAAATAACAAGTTATTTCTGCAAGTTTAATCCCGCAGATCTTCCATTGACAACAGCAGATGTTTTTGCAGAAGTAACGTTTAGCTGTCTACCCCTTTGTTCATACATTTTAGAACCATTTTTTCTGTATTTTGTGCATATATTTACTAATGTTAAAAAGTTTTATAGAAAAGTTAGAGAATGTTCCCATCTGGTCTGCTGTGTTTCTTTTTCACTGCAAATGTTGAAATTTAACATGCTCTTCAAAATGAGGATATAATTGGTGTAGAGCCTGCTATTACAGTACACCTTTGGGATGGACATGATGTCCATATAGAGTGTTCAAACTCCGGAATTTAATCTTCCAGGTTTTAGCGGTTTTTGTTTTGTTTGAAAATTTTATTTTCTAACCCACATGACTGAATTTAACTTCCTAAACATGAAGTGGGCATAAACTCAGTTTAAAGTCAGTGTGTATTTGTGTCTATGGCCCTTCTTTGCATACAGACATCTCAAGTTTCCAGTAGAAGTTAATCATGGCATTTGAAAGGATGTTCCTGATAGTCTCATAGTATAATGAACAAAGGGCTGGGACAAAGGTCTTGGGAAAAGGAGAGAAACTAGAGGAAAGGAGATTAAAAGGGATGCAGGGAAAAGCAAAAATAAGAGGAAAAGAGAGAAGTGAAGGAAAAGAGAGAATTGAAGTAGTCCTTCAATAAGAGTAGGTTTTCCACTTGTAGGTGTTGAATCTGACTATATGTTACCAAATAATTAATTAACATAATTAAAAGAGTTAAGAAGCAGTCCTTTTATTTACAGTACATGGATGGATGTTTGTACCTGTCTAGTGAAATACAGGAGCAGAAAGGAAGTGTGGGTTGGATGAGGGGTCAGTGAGGTGGGTGGGGAACTGGCTGAATGGCAGAGCCCAGAGGGTTGTGATAAGCGGTGCAGAGTCTAGTTGGAGGCCTGTAGCTAGTGGTGTGCCCCAGGGGTCAGTGCTTGGCCCAGTCTTATTCAACATGTTCATCAATGACCTGGATGAGGGGACAGAGTGTACCCTCAGCAAATTCGCTGACGATACTAAGCTGGGAGGAATGGCCAACACAGCAGAAGGCTGCGCTGCCATTCAGTGAGACCTGGACAGGCTAAAGAGTTGGGCAAAGAGGAACCATATGAAATTCAGTACAGGCAAGTGTAGGGTCCTGCACCTAGGGAAGAACAACCCCAGGCACCAGTACAGGTTAGGGGTTGACGTGCTGGGAAGCAGCACTGTGGAGAAGGACCTGGGAGTCCTGGTGGACAACGAGCTCTCCATGAGCCAGCAGTGTGCCCTCATGGCCAAGAAGGCCAGTGGTATCCTGGGGTGCATTTAGAAAAGTGTGGCCAGCAGGTCAAGAGAGGTTATCCTGCCCCTCTACTCTGCCCTGGTGAGGCCATACCTGGAATATTGTGTCCAGTTCTGGGCTCCCTAGTTCAAGAAAGACAGGGAACTACTGGAGAGAGTCCAGTGGAGGGCTACAAAGATGACTAGGGGACTGGAGCATCTGTCTTATGAGGAAAGGCTGAGAGAGCTGGCTCTGTTTAGCCTGGAGAAGAGAAGGCTGAGAGGGAATCTTCATAATGCTTATAATTGTCTAAAGGGTGGATGTCTAGAGGAAGGGGCCTCTCTGTGGTGCCACTGGGCTTCTCTATGGTGCCCAGTGACAGGACAAGGGGCAACAGGCACAAAATGGAACACAGGAAGTTCCATCTGAACATGAGGAAAAACTTCTTCACTTTGAGGGTGACCGAGCACTGGAACAGGCTGCCCAGAGAGCTTGTGGAGTCTCCTTCTCTGGAGATATTCTAAACCCGCCTGGATGCAATCCTGTGCAACCTGCTCTGAACGATCCTGCTTTAGCAGGGGGGTTGGACTAGATGATCTCCAGAGGTCCCTTCCAACCCCTACCAATCTGTGAGTCTGTGTAAATCCCTGCAGTGTTTATGAGCTTCAGGAACGAGACTTCGATTATTCACAGAATAATAGAGTAGCTTAGGTTTGACAGGATGACTCTGGCAGTCATCTAGTTCAACCCTGGATTCCAAGCACGTCCAAAAAGAACAGGTTACTTCGGGCTATGTGTCCAGGCTGTATCTCTGAGGATATAGATTCTATCTCCAGGCAACCTGATGCGGTACTGGACCATCATTACCCCCAGCTGGACTTGCTCCTGTATATCAACGCCTTTCTTGAAGTGAGGAGCCCAAAAGTGGACACAGTGGTTCAGGTTCAGGCTCAGAAGTGCTGAACAATTGCTTTTCTTGGACTGGTGACTACGCTCTTGGTAATGCAGCCCTGTATGTGACTGGCCTTTCCTGCAAGGGCAAAATGCTGTTTAACACTTAAAGGATTCTCCAGCTCCTTGTCTGCAAATCTGTACCATTGCACAGGGTTATTCCAACCCAGGTTGAAGACTCCACAGTTGCTTTTGTTGAACTCCATAAGGTTCCTGTCAGTCCATTTCTCCAGCCCGTCAACAAGTATCTGAATGCAGTTCTGCTCTCCAAAGTATTGACTGCTCCCTCCAATTTGATGTCATTCAGCAACTTGCTGGGAGTGCACTCTGTCCCATCATCCAGGTCGTTAATAAAGACACTAGATAGTGTTGGCCCCAGTGTGGATCCCTGAGGGAAGCTCCTGGTAACTGGCTGCCGCTTGGACTTTGTACTGCTGGTCAGAACCCTTTGAGTCCAGCACTGCAGCCAGTTTCCCTCAAGTCTGCTTATCCAGTCTGTATCTCCCCAGTTTTTCTTCAAGGACACAAGAGGAGACTGAGTCCAAGGCCATCATAAAGTCAGAGCATATATTTGCTGCCTTTCCCTTCCTTGTCCACAGTGCCAGAGTCACCCTTGGTAAATCCATGTGGGCTATTAGCAATCGCCTTGTCTGTCCTGTGGCTGGCAATAGCTTCTAGGAGATTTACTCTATAACTTTCCCAGGGACAGAGGTGAGGATTCCCAGTATTCAGCTACCTGAATCCTCTTGCCCTCCTTAAAGATGGGTGCGACGCTGGCATTTTTCCAGTCATCGGGAACCTGCCCTGATCACCACAGTGTTTGAGTAACATTGGCCATCTCCCTTAATGCCCTGAGGTGCATCCCATCTGGTCTGTTGTCTCCTGTATAGCCAGCTGGGCTCAAGAGCTTCCTGACTGTCTTCCTTCACAGCAGATGTTGCTCCAGTCCCACGGGAGGCTCAGGGACCTTGGGAGGCCAGAGGACAAAACTAACCAGTGAAAACTGAGGCAAAATAGTCATGGAGTACCTTGGCTTTTTTCACATGCTTTGTCACTAGGTCCCTTTTTCCGTTAAGTGGTGGGCTCATGTTTTCCTTAGCCATCCCTTAGCTGTCCCTTACTATGTCAGTCATATTCTAGTATTGTTATGTAGATAACTTCTCTGACAGCCACACTGTAGAGGAGCAGCATCTCCATGTAGATATTCTAAAACAAGGCATGAGAAATGTATAGAAAATTCTGAAGGCAACTCAAAAGATTAATTGAAATTTTCAAAGTACAGAATTATGTAATGAAAGTTGAGAGAAAAAGTTTAAAAGTAATTGGTATAAATTTTCACACAGTGGATTCACCTGTACTAATGAGTTTCACAAAATATTTTGAAGGGCACTAGTTTTGATGTTTATTAAAAAAAAGACACCTGAAAGGATATTTATGTAATACCTATTTATACTAGGTGTGAACTCTGTCTAAAAAACAGAAACTGGTGCCTTTGGAGGCGTATGTCTGTGGTGCGTACAAGCTTACTGTTTTAGGAGAAAAGTTCATTTTTAGGTTTCCTCCAACTCCTCTAGATTGTCAGGTACCAAGCAGTGTCAGACACTGGACTTTGAATTGCATGGATCACTGTCTTGGACTGGGCTGGTGTTTTCTGTGGTCTCTGTTGACATTAATGGTCAATATTAACATTTAAAGGACCTTTCCACATTCTTTAATCTCTTTTTAAAATGCAGTTGCAGTCATGGGAAATTCCTTTTTGTACTTTCCCATCTTATGATTGAGTGCACCCTTGCATGTGAAATCTCTGTGTCTGAGTCACTATTTATCACAGGAGAAATAAAACCTGAAAAGCATGCCACAGTTTTGGGACTCCCTCAGGTCATTTGGTAAGAGTGGAAGAAATAATTTAAAATTACTTTTCTAAGAGGAGAAAAGACCTTTTTGTCTCTGTTTTTCTTCTCCACTTATAAAACCTGATTTACTTCACTGAGTATTGTCTACAACAGAAGCACTTCTGATGAAGCCACTTTGTACGTGGCACTCTTGTAGCTGTGCCTATCAACTCCTACAACTTAAAAAATTTGTATTTATTTTAAGAATGTGTTGTGTGTGTTTATACAGGTGGGTTTTGTTTATGTAAGAAGGATTATATGCAAAATTGAACATTTGTCAGTAGTATCTGAGTTAGCATTCTCTACATGTTCAAGTGCATCTGACCGTGTGTCAAACTAATGATACTAAAAATGTTTCTATAATTAAACTGTATTTAAGTCCTCAGAGAGGAAGCTTTTCAGCAAGCTGAACTTCAAATATAACAAACAAAATGATAACAAAGTGCTCTTATGTCACAGCCCATTAAATGGGTAAAAATACTATTTGAAGGGGTTTTTTTCATAGCTGTGGGTGTTACGTTTGGCAGTTAGTCAGGAAATGTAAGTTTTAATATTCAGACCATCATTTCACATAGTATTGCTCCTATCAGTAGATCCTCCGGAAGGAAAATGTATTTTTGAATGAGCACTTCAAGTTCTTTGGGTCCTGTTTTTTGCCATTTGCAGAATTCCCACTGAGTATAATAAGTTCCCTTTCACATAAAGGCCTGTGGAAACTGCAGCTCTGGAGAGTTTTGATAAGCTGTCGAGCAGTGAAAAATTACCCCGTGCAGCATCCCACGCCTGTCGGACACAAGACAGCACAGAACCACAGGCGAGGATTCAGCTGGGGAAGCACTTTGCTGATAGCTGCCCCTGCCTGCTGCCTGCAGCTTGCTGCCTGAAGGTCACTGCCACCACAGCTCCACCACTTCACCTGAAATGACCTTTATTTTCTTCCCCTTCTCCATCTTAGGAAGTCTTTTTCTTCTAGAATCTTCCATATCCATGCGTTTGGCATTGGTTCTGCTGTGGCCTCTTCTGTTGTTTTTAATACGTGGTTTAGTTTTCTGGGTGTTTTATGGTGAGGAACACAGGCTTTGTGTGGGGGTATGTGGATGAAATGCACTAGTTTACGTTCACAAGTTCAATCTAGGTATCGGGCCTTTGTAAAAGGTGCTTGAGTCTTAAATTCTGTGAATCTGCTTCCAGTGAGGCTTTAGAAACTTAATAAACATCATCTGCTGTGATTTAAGGCAAGGACCTTAAAGCGAGTTAGTTATTTGTATGGCCATGGAAGTCGCTGGCAAAGGCAAGTTAAATCCAACTGTTGATATTCCCATCTTGGATACTGCAGTCTATTAGCAATCCTCTAACCTTAAGCCTGGGTAAATAATAGGAGTTTAATTTCATGAGTGAAGTTGTTTCCATAATCTTTTGGGAAAGGTATAATCCTTGACATTTGTCCATTTGAATCAAAGAGGTTTTGTTCTGTGCAGGAGACTACTGCTGTTCTTTTTGTGTGCTGTATTTTATATAAACAGTCTGCTATTACACTAAACATGTTGCCTTCTCTGCTGCCTCTGGTCCTAAACATTTGGAAATAAGACACTTTTTGTCGCCTGTTCTTCTTCTTTGCTAATGAATCTATTATCCTGAATGCTGCAAGTTATCTAATTGTTGGTTCCCAAGGAAGACCTTTGTTTGCAAGGTGGTATTACATTTTGTTTGTTATGTACTTAGGATTAATTACTTTTGATTGTTTGACAGTATTGTTGCTAGTATTATTCTTATTAACCACCTGTATCTTTCTTTTCGCAGCTTGGGTCCTGTGTTTGCACTGTTTGTACCATTTTATTCCTCCATTCCAAGAGTGCAGGTGACACAAGTATTAGGTCACTTTTCTATCACAAACAAGACACTGGTCTACATACTGGGTTTACAGGTATGGTATGTACTTGCTTGTTCATCTTTTAATTAATTAGTAATGTAGCAGTTAGTATTTCTGTATGTTTGTCTATGAATTTTGATGCTTCCACATGTGTCATTCTACATGTTTAGCTAGTGACTATTCTATCAACTAAAATATTGAAAAACATGTTGCTAGTATGCATTTCGACATGCTAAAGTGGTGGGCAAGTGATCTGTTCTTCCATTGTCTTCTGTCTTGATTGTCTTGCACAGGAAAATATAATGGACAATTCTACAATTTCTTTTTTTTTTTGGTCAACAAAATGAACTAGTTGAAAATAGATGAAAACAGAACCTGATGCTAAGGCATATGTGTCTTTAACCTTTCTAATTTGCTTATATTTTTGATTTTGGTTTTTTTTCCCCCTTTTCTGTTAGAGCTCAAACAAAGTTATAGAATACTGTATTTTTTCATAATAAGACCATTGGTAAATAATCAAGGTTTGGGCTGAATTTCACTTTTATGTAAATTAATATTATTTCTATATATAAAGCATTACTATGTGGCAGGTAATTTAAAATAGTGTGACGCAGAGCACAGCAATATCATGTAGTATTTTGTTAAATATAAGTGGAAAAATATAGGTATTTCATACAGAAAAGTAGTAGTTGTTCAAAAAAACAACAAAAAAAACCCAGCAGCCTAGAAATGAGTGGACACTCATGTCACAGCCTGAATTATGAAACAGGAGACGTGCAAACTTATGAGAAATTGTACTCATTTTTATATATTCCAGGGACTCAAAAATAGCTCTAGCACTAGCAACGGAAAGCACCATAGTTATGTGAAGTGTGGTAGAGAGTATTTTAGAATGAATGGTCAGTTTCAGAATATTGGCTTGTGCTCCACGCGAACGTTTCATTCATCCATTTTGCTATTCAGCCTTTAGGTTCCTTTGATTTCTGCTCCAGCACCTTATTTTCTTGATCTTACAGAAATCTTGCTTCCTCTCTTCCAAACCCATCACTACCACTACTATTCTGGTCTTTGGGAAAGCCATGATAGTATCTGTGCTCTTTTCTGCCATGTCCTTTGCCTTTTGCTTTCATACACACACCGCCTCCAGTTACTAATCACTGTATCTTCGGTCGATCTTTCCCTGCTGCGTACAGAGTGGTTGCTGCCGTCACGCAGAGGCTGAGGGAAAAATCATTTGCCTTCTCCTCATTTGTAAACTCTGCCCTTTCCTCAAGTCACTCTTTCCGTAGTCAGAAGTCTAGAGGGAAGGTGTTCTCATGATTCAGTCGGCATTGTGCAGAACTATTTTAGTAACCAGTATCAGTCTAATTTTCAGCCCGTTTTCCCAGCTGGTAATAACCTTCTTCAGGCGATTAATCACGTACTTTACTAGAAACGATAAGCTGCCCTGTTGGCTTATCAGGATTTTTTTTCAAACTTCACTCTGACCTATTTCTGTGATTTCATGTCGACAAATATGCTACTGGATGAGAATTTTACTTCTTTAATTTTGATGCTCATGCTTAGTCTCTCCAGGACTGTGCTTGTGAAAGCTTCACTTGCACTGCCCCACTTGGAACTCCTGTTGCTGCTGAGTCATTTCCTTTGCTTCAGTCTATCTTGCAGACTTGTTTTTCTGTGCAGCCTATAACTGACATCCTGTTATACTTATGCTATATGAAAATAAAATGTATTGTTCTGTAGAAGGAGAACAACTGTTGAATCCCTGGGGTTTTTTTCCACTTCTGCTACTTCTGGAATACATCTTTTTTTAATGTTAAACTGAATTTTCACAGTTCACATGTGAAAGTTCACTTCTCCCATTGTCATGATAAGTACATAGCCTATATAATATTGCAACATAGTAGTTTAGACAACAGCTTTGTAAAATTAAAATTTTAAATCACTGCTCTTGTCTTCTAGCTCTTAACCTCTGGTTCCTACATCTGGATTTTAGCCTTAAGTGGATTGGTAAGTCTTACTGTTTTAAAAATCATGCATTGCTTAAAACACTCTATGTATACAATCAGTGCAGTATATTTGGATTCAATAAGAACAGAAATTACTGAATAATGGGTTTATTTGTGGTGGTAAGTAGAAAGTTTTCTGTCTTTAACTTCCAAAGGTGTAAAGTGCTGGCTGGTGATAAACTGACAGGCAGCAAGAGAGCTGGTTAATATTTGCAGGGTGCCGCTGCTCTCTGACCCCCTAAAATTAATTTTGCTGCCATGGATATAGCTTTAGACCCCCAACTATAAATGAGACTATTGAGGAAACGGTAGAAATATTTCTATTGGGTTTTGGGGTTGGGGTGGGGTTTTTTTCAGTTTTCAGCAAGCCTCAAGCTTTTATTGCAAAAAGCAGCTTTTAGCAACGTTGCTATGAGGAGTTTTGATGTTTTGCTGTTCTCCTAGGACATCTGTATATAGCCGTTTCTCACTACGATAACGGCAGTAAGGGTGTAAAATCACTTTCTTCATGCGACTCAGATAAAGTCGGTGTGGTATATCTTTTTCCTTTATGACGATGTTCTTAGTACTGAGGCACTTAGTGCTAAAATAGATTGTACTAAATCTTCCAGATTGTTAGATACTGATACGCTTCTTTTAAAATTTTGCAAACTTAGGAATTAGGAGCTCAGACTCTGATTTCTTGACCCAAAATATTGTTTGCTTTTCAAACAGTGAAAGTGCCACCTCTTCCAAAGAAGCTCCTTATTAAGTTGATGCAATCTTAACAAGAATTTAAGTGGTGCTCTTGCTATTTAGAACCTACTAATTTGAATTTGCAGTGAGCTCAGAGTGAAATTCCCATGGACACTTCACATATGGCTGCTATAACTCAGTAGTTTGGTCTCTTACCATTTGCATTGCCTGTTCCAAAATACTCTTTGAGCTTGTAGGATAACCAACAGGAGTAACGGAGCAGTAAATAGGCTGCTTAGCAATTTGGTCTGACCATAAATATCAGTGAAAAAGGTGCAACTAGCAAACCAGAATTTCTCTTTCCTGGAGATCGGCCCAAGCTTCTGTGCCCGCCTAAGAATCTGTGACTTCCTCCAAACACACTACATTTCCTGTTACTCTTCTGGCTCTTTTAATAGCCCTTCCTTTTGAACAGGTGTTCGTTAGAGAGGGAAGGAAAGAAAAGGAAAGGCATTTTAACTCCATCTTTCCTGGTGGCAGGAACTGTATGGATACTTGGTTATACAGACTTATAAAGAGCAGCTCAAATTATTTTTTTTCATAATATATTACGTGGTTCTTATTTTAATTCCCTTTTAATGTACAGTTTTATTCAGCTGTATAATGCAACTTTCTAAGGATTCTTTTTCCTAAATGCCTTTTTTTAAAAATTGCAGGTTTACAGTATGTTTTACATACGTATAAGTCCATAAGAATAAATTGAGCTTTCTTTGTGTCACAGGAAGACTTAAAAAATCATCTGAAGTTTTCATATTGCTTCAGTCAGCATGAACTAAGTCATCATCAATGGTGATGCGTTTTCAGTCTCAATTTTGTCTGCAGCAAGCAGAGAGCTGCATTCTACCGTTTTGAAACAAGTGCTACAATTTGGAAAGAAGTTCATGTTATGAATTTTTTTGCACAGCATATCCGTCACGCTTCTGTGAATAAGAAGTCTCTTTTTCTCCTCTGTTAGAAATGATAATTTGGTGTCTTTTGAGAAAACCTGATAAAGGAGTAAAGTTGCACAGTATATGAAATAATCTGAAGAGGGATATGAAACACTATAAAGGCACCTCTTAATGCTGCAAGGGTAGATACTTGATAATATGTGTATGTACAATTACAGAAATACATAGGTTGTCAACTCAATCTTAAGTCATTCCAACAACCTACGTATGTATTTTTGTAATTCTCACTGCTCTTGACATTTTCTAACATACTATATCGTTGCTGAATCAAATTTCCATGTATTGTACAAAAAGACAGAGTAAATGCATGAACACCAAGGCAGCTAGGTGTGATATTTAGTTACTAGTTCATTGCTTATTAGACACTTCACTGTCTGTGTTTTTAGCTCTAAATATCACTTAGATGGTCATATGACTGTATATGATGCTGTTCTGCAATTTAGCTTTTGTTGCACTTCTGCTTGTCTGGAGTATTAAAATGGATGGTGCTGGCATGATTTCTGAATTGTTGTCAGCTTCCGCTTTCTCTTCACCATGTTCCTGGTTCAGGTTTATTTAAATTCTCACAATTTATATTTTAACATGTAATGAACACTCTTAAACTAAACAGATACAAGATGTGGCACTGGAGATTGATTTCCGTGTTCATCCTTGCTAATGCTGTTTGACTTCCCTGTGAATTCCAGGCAGATGTAGAGCAACTGGGAACTGTACCGTCTTGAGTGCTTGTTTTCAGTGGTTTTGAGTGATGCCACAATTACAGAAATGTTTTTGCATGTGTGTGTGTGAGTCTACGTATACAGATAGGCATTGATGTAATGTGCCTGGTGATAGGGAATTTTACACAATTTGTAGTTTGACGATAAATTGTTCTCAGTTACAGAGATTACAGCACGTGTTTTGTTATTGGAATACAAAAAGTCTACTGTGTCTGTCTTTGCCAGAAGGTATATATATCTTCCTAAATCTCTAATTCTGAATGAACATAGGAATACAGTCTTAAAAGGCAGCTTCTTTATTCTCCAGATGAAACTGGAGTACCTCTCAATTATCGTTCTTTTGGTATGTCAGTATGGCCTGGTAATTTCAGTTGCTGGTGTGTTGTATAAAACATGTTCTTTAAATACATGACGCTCATTTACAAAAAAGGGAGAATTTAAGAAGCAGACCATAAACAAGTACACAAATCTGATCTAATCAGTAATCTGTAATGTTATTTTTTTTATAATTTATGAGACTAATTTGGTTTCTTCTGATTTGTTTTGCCAGAAATATGCCATACTTGGTACATACAGTCCAGATTTGTTTCTTATGATAGGGGGTTTTTTATGTCGTAAAATTAGGAAGCTTCATATTAGAGATGCAGATATGTCATGAAAGTCATGCAACCTATTCCCATTTGACTTTAAGGCAGAAATTCTTTCAGTAGGTGTTTACAGAAGTGCTTCCATATAATGCATTTGATTCAGTTTAGTGAAGGCCAGAAACAGTTGCCCTACTATTTTTTCTTTAAAACAGTCAAAACACCTTAGAAAATGGTATCCACTTGAATGTTTCATTGGACACATACATACATATCAACCCATCGCCTCTCCCTTTTTTTCCCTCCCTTTAAAATATCTTGGGTTCTCAGCTTACATTTCTCATTGCTATATTCTTGCAGGATTGAAATTTGAGGGGCATGTCAAGGCTCGCTCATCATAGCTACAACATACCTCCTTCAAGAAGTAAGCTCAGGTGGTACCAGCAGATGAGATGCCCACTGGGACATGCAGTTCCCTCCACTCGTTAGTATAATGTTATCATCGTACATAGCACACACCAGGGTTTCTGTTAACCATGTAGCTGGGACCGTATTTCATAAGGATGAGATTTCTTTCAGGCCCCTGTGATTTTTAGCATTGTAGCATCTTTCTTCTTATCTAGTGTAATTTGTTTATTTGTTTGCAAGGTGACCTGCATTGCATGAAGTTCAAAATTTGGAGTACCCCAAGTCTTCTGTGAGCTGCCTTGAATTTGTCTACAGCACAGTTCAAACCTTTGGAAATTGAAATTGTGTTAACCTTACAAATGCTGAAGTTTCTAAAACCCTGTTTACTTTCCAGATTTCACTAAGCCAAATGCAACAGCCTTCTGCCTTCTTTCTGCACTACCCTGTGATTTACTTTTCTCATGTTGTATGAAAAGTTGAGCTTTTTATGCTTTAGATATGGGAAAACTGTAGAGAATCTGTAATTTAGAGCACATACTTTAAAGGCTTAAGGTTAAGATAAAAAGTTCAGACAGTGCTAAGTGCTTGGTTTTAATTTCCGTTCTGAATTTTGAAGTTGCTAACTTGGTTTTGCGTAGACTACAGATATCTGTTGTTAAATGCTCCCAAGTGTACTTCGGATTGTTTTGAGTTCTGTTTGTTAAGAATTTTATTCATCCTTTCTGTTTGTTACTTGTTCAGCTGAGGTCTTTTTCTGTAGTCAATTCCTGCCCTTTAGGATTGGCATTTATAGGATAAGATGTGATTGGCCTGGGGAGCAAAATATTTAAACCATACTTTCATTTTTTTAGTTTTTGTCTTAAAAATAACATCACGTAGTTAATATCTGATCAGACCTAAGAATCACTGATTTTTTTGTTCTTCCTTTTCCACATCTTTCTCAAGTGGTTTTGAACAATCCTTACTGAGTTCTTTCTGTTGTTTTAAAAAAATGTTTTGAAGGGAATACAGAAGCATTTGTATTTCCCCACATTGCAGTATTCACACTTAAAATATCATCCCTTCTACCTACTTAAAATTAGTATTAAATATGGGCTGACTTTCTTGAAGACAGTCTTTGATCGGAGCCTGATAATGTAGTATGCAGTTACCTCCACATTTATGCCCTGCCATGCATCATCCTTTGTCTTCCGGTTAGTCTGGACATCCTCCAGTCATCCACATTTAGATGGTTAGTCAATGCCAAAGTATGATATTCCTTGAATTCTTTGTAATTGTGTAATTATAAATGGTGATTCAGGTAAGTCTACTTAGATCTAGTTAAATGTCTTGTGGTAGTGCTTTGGCAACACAGAAGAGAGTCAGTCTAAGAGGATTGAGTTCAGATAATTTAAAAAAATACATGAAAGCTATGCACTAATTGTTTTTTATGCTGTTGATTTATAGCCAAGCATAAATTCATATTTGAATTGGAGTTCAGGATAGATAAAAGTTTATTATTTGTAATAACTGAAATCACATTTTTAATTAATACTTTTAAAATTGGAATTATGAAAAGCTATAATGAAGGCAAAACTTACTAGAAGTATGAAATTTAAATAAAACAATAATAAGAAATAATTAAATGATGTGTTACTGTTTTGAATATTGTTATTCTGTAAAGTAAAATCTAGTGCACTCGCAATAGCCTTAATAGCACTTTAAAAAACTCTCAATGATATTTTTTCATCTTGAGCTTGTTTCCACCCTAATGCCTGGTAATAGACTACTTCACGGTGCATTTCTGACTTGAAAAATTTACACAAAAGGAGGATATCCCTAACAGTATCTTTTAAACTTAAAATAGTTTTATCAGTGTATTGCAGCCTTCTCATTCAATTTTTTTTTTGTCTTAGTCTTTAGGTTTTTTGAAACATTAGATGATCACAGGGGATCATATTTTTATCATTTCAGTAGCAAGAAACATAATTTTTAGAAGAAATAACTAAGAAAATTTAAATAAATCCAAGAACGTAGATTATTTAAAGGCTTCCTGCGGGTGTCTTGTCTTTAACTACAACTGGTATTTCAGCCTTTGTGTTTGAAATCAGTGTGGTTGGAGCTGAAACTGCCACTGGCTGTTCAGCTAAGGCTAAGCGTATGCGCCAGTGGTGCAGTGGGCCAAAACATAATTTTCAGCTGATTACCCAGTGTCATTGACCACACCATCAAGAAATCCTGTTAAACACCCCATGAGTGTTGCTCTGGAGATATACTGGGCTGCTCTGCATAGAGCTGTGCTTTCTCTGCCTACTTGATGAGCTGGGCTTTCTAGCTCAGGTATGAGCACCACACTGGGGCACTTGCGTGGGTCCTGTTTTGCCAGTCAGCAGAGGTCTATTGTCCAGGCAGCTTCTGAGGATCTCCAAGGATGAAGACTCCACAGTCTCTCTGGGTAACCTGTGCCAGTGCTTGGTTACCCTGACAGTGAAAAAGTGTTTCCTGATGTTCAGAGGGAACCTCCAGCGTTTCAGGTTGTGCCCATTGCCTGTGGTCCTGTCACTGGGCACCACTGAGCAGAGCTTGGCTCCATCCTCTTCATTCTCTCCTTCAGACATTTATATACTTTGATAAAATCCCCCTGAGCCTTCTCTTCTTGAGGCCAAACAGTCCCACTTCTTTCAGCCTCTCCTCATGTGAAAGATGCTCCAGTCCCTTGATTGTCTTCGTGGCCCTGCACTGGGCTTGCTCCAGCAAGTCCATGTCTTTCCTGTGCCAGGGAGTGCAGAACTGGGCACAGTGCTCCAGGTGCAGCCTTGCCGAAGCTGAGACAAGAGGAAGGATCACTTCCCTTGACCGGCTGGCAACGTTGTTCAGGAAGCTCAGCACATAGGTTGTGAAGTGCATAGCCTGAAATAAGAAATGGAAAAGCAATAGAATAACAGAGATTAGGGAATAAAAAAGCAGCGTTGTCTGTTTGTCTGTGTCCTAACTTCAGGACAGGTGCAGATATCCATACGCAAGCTAACAGATGTGCTGAATCCCACCCAAAATTAACATGAAGTATCAGCATGTGGGCAATAGTCAATATTCAGCTGAGTGACTGTAGGTGACTTCATTCAAGATAAGCGTCTCTACGTTCTACTGACTGTATTAACTTAAGCTCCTCTGTGGTGGGAGCTTCAACACCTTCCTCTTTGCTAGGTGTCATGTAAACACATGACAAGTGACTAAGCTGACAACACTTACTTCTGCATCAGTTAAAGCATCTGAGAAGAAAAGTACTTTATTCATCTGACATACAGGGGATGTTACTGTGGAAGTGATGTTGCAATTGTTTGGGGAAGAAGGAGATGCAGATATTTCCAGTTCTGGAAGGAGAAAGTAGTGGGAAAGGAAGAAAGAATGTAGCGATGTATCATAAGACACTTTCTCTTTTATATCCGTGGCTTCTGAGATCCTGTAGAAAAATGAATTTTAGTTTTCAGTTTGTATTTCACTTTAAAGTTTTCAGTTTCTCTCTCAGATCTGAGGAAGAGTTTGTGTGCCTAAAATCTGGTCTACTTGGGTCAACTGCGCCAACTGGTTCAGTAAGAGGGAGATTGCTTCTATCAAGCTTTTCTAGCCTGTACGTGTAGGCTATCATGGCTGCAATGTTACCATTGCTTAGAGAGGGAATTGGTGAGGGTAATTCAGCTGTGTGTGTACTTTGGAGACATCTGCCATAGGATGAGTCACATCTTAACAGTGCCTGTTTGTTGACTATGAAAACAACTTTAAACCACCAGCTCATAAGTAGGCTTTTAAATTACACGTGTCTACACTGGAGCAGATAAATCCAATCATGATCTTTTATGTAAAGAGGTTTGGTTAACGATATGATGACGATCGCCTGCAGAACTCTAGCAGAGGCCCAAGGGAACCTATCCTTAGGTCACAAGTTAAGAATAGCTGTAGTGTGCTGAAATGGCAGTACAGTCATACTCGGACATACACAAAGAGTGATTGAGATCTGATAATGATAGCACCTGACCAATGAAGATAGCATTGATGGACTCGGAAGAAAAAAAAATCAAGGTATCTGGGAAATTTATGAGCAGTCAACTGGGAAGGAAATTGAAGAGAATTATTATTGTTGTTGGTATTGTTATTATTATTATTATCTTATTCTTCTGTCAAGCTAACTATTGCAAAAGGCTGTTTATACTCTTAATAACTATTTCCGCAAAGAAAACCCAAACAAAATAATCTGTTGTGTTACAATTACATTGCACAATATAAGTACAAGTTGAAAATACATGTGTCATGGTTTATTTGTTGGGTGTTTTTCACACGATTTCTCTGGGTTTGATAAATGGGTTTCTCTAATCAAGGTATGTACAGAATGTCGACACAAACTTTAGCCCTTTGTTTTTATTCTGGTTTTATAGAATTCAGAACATACTAAGGATAAAGCAGATAAAGTAGGTACAGAAAGGTCACTTAACCTTAAGAATACTGCTGTTTGCTTTCAGTTTGTTGATATCTGATAATAGCAGAGTCTTGAATACATATGATGAATTTATTTAGATTATTCAGAACAAAATAATTGAGTATTTGCTGTCAAGTTCTAACCTTTAGGCAAAATAATTTTAAACATCATTTTCTACACTAATCTGCCTATGTTTTTTTCCATTTTATTTTCTTTTTTTAATGTTAATCAAGTACGGTGATTTTAAATGTCTCAGTAGTGGAGCATATGTGTCTTTGTCATGTAAAATATTGCAGAGCTTCCATGTTTGGTTTACCTAGTGTAAAAGAGAAACTAGAGCTACTTCCTTTTTTCTAAAAAGTGTGCAACTTTGGAGGGACATGAGGGAAGGGGAGAGGAAGTTGGGCTTTATACAGGGGTGGGAGGAGGTTAGGAAACTTAATGTGAACAACCAGTAATAAGCCATGATGTTAAAAAAATGAAAAAAACATAAGCACACTCTTTTCTGCAGCGTGCCAGACAATTTCCAGCATACTACATTTCCTCTGCTTAGCATTGTGTTGTGCCTCATATGACATGGTGGATGAGGTTGTACATTATGATGGTGTGACTAACAGAAAACAACTAAGATACGTTTTATGTTGCCAGCCAAAAATTCTCAATTCTAACAATGTGAACTTAGCTGCTACATCTTTCTGTGGTGACTTTTTAGAGCCTAAAATACTCTGGAGCCTCATCTGTTTGGGGAAAGTAGCCCTTTAAAATGAAGCACAGTGCTGAAGTTGGGATATAACGAGATCATCTTATTTTCATTGAATAAACAAAGTAGGGTTACTTTCTTAAACCCTAGAAATTCACTACATGTCTGTAAGACAAATGATGTAAAAAGCTACTTTATACTTTGTCAAAGCTTGTGTTTTTTAAAAAAATTATATACATCAAGTTCTGCATATGAACCAGCTCAAGAGGAAGTTCTTTGGAAATACTTGACATTAAGATGACACTAAACCAAACTGAATCACGAGACCTATTTTAACTACAAATGTCTCCATTCTGGGTTTATTGGAAATATGCAAATAGGTATCTCTTCCTCACTAGATGAAACTTCTTGAAAAATTGTTACTGAGCACAGCGTTTTAAGTTTCTTACGCTTCCATCTAATAGCCTTATAATTGGAGTAGTAACTCAAGGGAGAGCGGAGAGGGAGTGGCACTGAAATCCTAACAGATGTGGAGGTGACAAGGTGGGTTGCCAGTGTACACTTGGTGCTCTGCACCGCTGAGTCTGTCCTTCCATCTGTTTATACTTGTGAAGAATTGCAGTCTCGCATGATTGCTCTGAACAGTTACTGGTCCATAGCAAGTTTCTTGGCAACTATGTGTAGAAGATACACTTCTCCTCTGCTAATCCCCCAGAGTTCTGTCTTGTTCCTTCACCAGGTGCTTTTTATTTTAGATTTTACTGTGAACTTCATGTTGTCAGACTTCTCGACTTCCTGCTCTGTGAGCACAGAAGTCCACGTTTGGGTTATGCAATAAGTTTCTGTCTAAGGCAGGACAAGGAGGGGCCAAGACGCTAATCCACTGTTGAGGAGCAGCAAGGAGAGAGAAGACAGCCCACTGCAACTGGTGCATTGGCTATAGACCAGACATCCTACTCCAGTGAGCTCAGTAAAGTTAGGAAGGCAGGTAGGAGCCATGTGTATGAGTCTCACACGCAGTGCGAAGTGCCATTCTCCATTTTAGCAGTGTCCATAAACTTTTAGCCTTATAAAGCCTTTTCTTCTGATTAAATGCTCTGGAATGACTTGCTCTCTACAACTACTTGAAAGGAGGTTGTAACAAGGAGGGTGTCGATCTCTTTTCCCAAACAGGACAAGAGGAGATGGCCTTAAATTGAGCCAGGGGAGGGTTAGATTGGATATTAGGAAAAATTTCTTCACCAAAAGGGTTATCAAGCATTCGAACAGGCTGCCCAGGGAAGTGGTTGAGTCACCACCCCTGGAAGTATTTAAAAGACATGTAGATGTGGTGCTTAGGGACATGGTTTAGTGGTGGGCTTGTCAGTGCTAGATTTATGGTTGGACTCCGTGATCTTAGGGGTCTTTTCCAACCTAAACTATTCTATGACTAGCCGTCTCTACTTAGAAAAATATGAACATGATTTTACTGATGCAGCTGCTATTTGGTGCTTGCAGTACACTTTCCCTTGTGAGACAAACAAGTCCCAAAGTACTGACACTAAAGACACTGATGCTATCTCTTTGCTGTATTTTCTATCTTGAGTTGATAAGAGAATGATTCTGTTTGTGGTTAATGTGTTCAGACACATGTCAAGATTTGTCATACATTCAGGGAGATGTAGATTTTCCTATCACCGCTTGCTTTGTTTTGTTCCTGTGAGTTTTTGAACCCGTTCAAGATGTGAAAGTCCTGAAAACATCAGACCTTAACAAAGGACCGTAAGTGAGCAGAGATCAGTAGCTGGGAGGGACATTTGGAAGAAGTGAGGACGTGCTAGTGAGATGCTGGACAAAGTGTTTTGAGGCGGAGCGCTTTCCCTGCCTGGTTACACTTGTGCAACCAGGAATGCAGAATCTCTGGGACCAAAGAGGGGGCCTCACTTCATAGCCTAATGATATGAGGTGGGAGGAAAGAAGATAATTTGTAGATTCTGGTGCTGCATGTTCGTTTTGCATCTAAGAAATCATCAGATTAAATGTATACATAATGTTTGCAACCTCATTCAGTAATTCTTGCTCCCAAAAAAGTAACGTTCCTGGTAGCTCTACAGTCTAGGTTTTCTTGAGTGAGGAGCCTATCTACGTAACTCTCTTGGGACCAGGTGGTTAGCTTCTGAGGGACCTTCTTGCTCGGTAGATACCTCAAGTACTGCATATCAAAAGTAGATGAATTGTAGAAGTGATATGAATTTTCCTCCACTTATTCTTTGGCAGTTATAGTTCTCTCTTAGTTTCCAGTAGATGTGCACAAGTTTTGGTCATGGGCTTACAGTCATCTGGAACAGTTTCACTAGAGCTGAGGAAAGAATTTCTGAAGCAGCTTCTTTTCCAGTGCCCTGTCATTCCCAGAGTCCAGTCAGGACCTTTTTTTTAATACAGAAATTTTTTGTTACAGGCAGCTTTCCCTATGATTCCAGAGATTATAGCCTTCCTCTTATCCCATCCCATTTACCGCCTTCATCGTAACACAAAACGATTGAAGGGGCTAAGGGTAGTTTAGAACTGTTCTTTCTCATTTTAGAATGGTGTTACATCCAACCCTGAGAGCTGTCATAAAATGAAAGTACAACAAAATGAAAGTCAGCGTTTTCCAAAGCAGAATGTATTTTTGCTAAAAGTCTCATTATCTCACTGGATAATTAACAATAACTATGTAAATAATCTGAAAAATATACCCCTTCCAACGGAAGTTGTGTTTTCCTATACTGTCTCCCTTTGTGTATGCAGCAATGCATTTGGTATGTTTATACAAATGTCAATGAGATAAAACAAATATCCCCAAATAAATAGCCCAGGTGTAGAGTTTCTACATTGCATTGTTTGGGTATGTTTATGGATTTTAGGGGGTTCATATCTTTTCCTGTTCATTTCACTCTGTTGTCATAGAGTAATTCTTGTAGCATAACAGACAATGAATAGTCACAAATACTGAAAGGTGGCATAAAGCAGAATGGAGACAGAGTTTGTGCACAAACTTTGGCCTTCCTGCTGGACCACTTTGGGCTCAAGTGCTGGGGCTTCGTAATGGGATTTGAAACGATGGCTGAGTGATGCTGTAGATCATTTATGGGGCACATGGATTTCTATTGCTCCTCCTGAATCTGAAATGAAATCAAGCCCAAGGCAAGCATGACTGTGAATGCAGGGAATGGGTATTTGTCTCATAGGTGGGAGAAGGAAATTACAAAAACTGGCTTTTTCAATATCACAGTTTTTCATTAACTGGTTTTTGCAATTTTTTTTTTTTCTCCTAGAAGGTAGATGGGATCCTTTTGGAATAAGTCTGTGCATACTCTTAGATTTAACTTCAAATCAGCTGTTTGGCTTTTGTTTTTACTAGAAGGAGAGACTTGGGGGGGAACAGAACCCTTAAGGGGTTGGGTTTTTTAAGGAGTGTTTGCAATGCTTCAGCATCCTCAAGGGCAGCCTTAATCTTCTCAGGTTAGCATGCAGCATACCCTGGCCAGTTCCTTTACTAGAAATGAAAATTTTGTTTGAATTTTGACCTCTTTGAGAAAGGGTCACTTGATTTGAGCTCAAATCCTGAAACAAACAAAAAACCCCAAGCAGCTCTCTGAGTCACAGGCAATGCAGTTACACAGATTTAAAAAAGTAATCGTCTGTAGCTGTGGGGAAGTTAGAGGTAAAGAAATCCCCTATTCTTTCTCTGATTCTTGACTCAGAACTCTGGGTAAATACAATAAAAAGTGCTTTAAAAACAGAAAGACCAACTGCTATCTGCAGCTAAATACAAAGTAAATTTGGTGTATTTAAGTTTTTTGGATTTTTTTGTTTTTTAACATTTCATTTTTGCTTTTAGGTTTCTGGGATTTGCTACAATAGCAGTATATTAAAAGTTCATCGCATTCTTTGTGTACCCAGCTGGGTAGCAAAGATATTTTCTTGGACTCTTGAACCAATCTTCTCATCTGCGGAACCAACGAATGAAGTTCGAGTGGGAATGGGAGCAACAGTTGACATCCAGAGGCAGCAGAGAATGGAGTTACTGGATCGTCAAATCATGATGTCTCAGGTTGCCCAAATGAGGCGGCAAAGGCAGCAGCAGGTATTGATACACATTCTGTAAGGACTATATTAAGTGATGGGAAAAATACATTTTTAGTTCATGCATCTTGTGGTTCCTGTTTCTTAAAAATAATGTATTTATTCTTCTTCATCAGTCTTTCATAGGCTGTTGTACTGCTGATAGCCATGTAGGTGTTTTATATAGCTTTATATGTTAAAACTGCTTCACGAGGTGTAAGCAGAATGTGAGACAATCCTGTAAGGTTATCAGTACTTCTGGCATTGTTTCACCAAAACTGAGGCTGAAAGGTAAAGTGATTGCCTCTCGGTGATCTTTAGTAAGAACCATCGTGGAAAGTTAGGAAGTCAGAACCCTCCTGACTCTTCTGAGTATTTGTATTGTTAGCATCCTTTTCAGAGAGGTTGAAAATTGTCTACATGACTCCTTTGTTTGTAGAAGTACTTTGAATATGGCTTGTTTCTTTTAAGAATGTGCAGAAATTAAATTCTCTAAGTATCTTACAGAGGTCAACCACAGGGACTTTCTGTTTGCTGTGTTTACTACTCTTGTTTTATTTCCTTATTGAACAGAATCACGGAGCCTTTTTATTTTCTCTGTTTTAGTCAAACCAGCAAATGCAGATATTCACATACTTGGCATCGTAGGGCAGTAAAACAAGGTGTCTCAATTCACTTTTTCCTGTATCTTAGATGTCTGTGTAACTCCTCTATCAAACCTAGCAGGAAACATAGGCCTTGCATTGCTCTATGTGAACATACATTATTCATAATTTAATTACAGCCTAGCAATTTGAGGTCTTTACTGAGTTTGCTCTGCTTGAAACACAGCTCTGTACTGATACACGAGTTCTTGTTGTGTTCAAGGTAGTGTAGCGTGAGTAGGTATAGCTATGTTACCTGTAATATATTGCCAGAATTAGAGGTGAGATGGCATAAAGCTTTGGCCAACAACTGGAGTATGAATTTTTGTTTTCCCTGATAACATAATTCTGTTTTCCTTGATTTCTTAGCATTTCAATCTGATGAAATTGTTCCTCGGGTGGAAAGATCCTAATCTACATTTCTGTATTCCCATTGGAACGTTAATCAGTTTTAACACAAGAACTGAACTAGAAACTACTCAATTCATAAAAGTTGCTGTTGTAATAGAAAATGAATTGAAAATGTTTCTTGGGCTACAAGCTGCTGGGTAGAGTGCAGCCAAGATTCCTCAGACAGGAGGAAAAAGCCATTTCCAGTTATGAAGGACAATCTTTATAATATATCTTTAATTGCAGAAGTGGTAAATAAGTTCAGAACGATAAATGATAAAAGAAGAGTTGGTAACATTTTCTTCTCCTCCTTTCCTTCGGCTATGAACAATGAAAGTGGAAAAAAGTCTTTTCATGTTTGACTTCAAATAGAGTTCTTTAAAAAGGTGGAGGGGTTTAAGTAACATAAATGAACATTGTTTGAACATCAGTAAGATGCTTCCCATTACAAGTTGCTGAAACACTTTCAAGTTATCTTCATGTTTGGTCTTTAACTTGAGCGCAGCATTTAGTTAACTGATAGTGCTAATCTGTGAAACGAGTGATTAGAAGGCGATGGGATCCATGTATAAATGTTTCAGAGAGGCTCTTCAGAAAAGATGTGTCATGAAAGCTTTTGACGAGCCTTTTTTTTAATGACTCAGGGAATTTACTGGCCATCAACTAAATCACAAAAAGTATCATTCACAAATGTTGAGATGTAGTGGTAAAAATGAAAAGCGGGCTAATTTCAATCTCAAAGTAACATTTAAAAATTGAAAACAAAAAAAAAAATGGAATATCCACATTCTGGATTGCTGTACTTGGGCAATTCATTTGCTTGACAGTAAAAGGCTTGGAAAGGTATAATTTGAAGACAGTGGAGTTGAACAGATCACATTGCAGATGGAATTTAGATGATAATTTTACCTGTGGGAGTGAAGCTGATAAAGAATACAGATCAGTTTCTTGGGGAGGTTTTTTTGTGAAACTGAAAATAATAAAAGCTGCGAAGTATATATCAGTCATCAAAGATGGTTTTGAATTATATTCTATGTGAGCATTGTGCAGATTGCTGGAGTTCCCATATGCTGTTTGTAGGTAATGTGCCGTAGGTGAGATAAATTAACATTTTCTCTCCTGCTTTCCATTTTGTTTGGCAAGGGAAGTGAACTTTAACTTTCCTCTGTATGCCATAGTGCAACAATTTTGTTTGGCTGCCCCTTCAGAAGTTGCTCTGCTCATTCCTCCTACTCCTTTACTCTTCAGTTCATCTGTTTGAGGAAAGAGGCAGCATGGTTTCCCTGCGTATTGGTAGCATTATGGAAGGAGAACGCAAGAACATGGTAGGCGGTTCAGTGATGCCCCATTGTCTGCGCAGTGTGGCAAACTGTTCTGGCCATAAGGAGGCCCCTTTCTTAAATAGACATTTTTTGTAGTAAGTGTATGCTTCAAATCTTTGCAAGAAATTCTGAAGAATGTGAGCCTGACAAGTTACACCACAGAATGCAAAGAGTAAAAGTTAAAAAAAAAAAGGGGGGGGGGGGGGGGAGGAGGAGGGGAGAGAAACTGGGGAAAAAGGTTTCTCCTAAGTTGTTTTTACTGTCCCTCCAGTATACTGGGATGTAAATAATTGTTTTGGGGTTTTTTTTCTGCTGTTCACTGAGCTCTTTTATCCAAAGCAGAATTCACTTTGGATGCTTTCTAAAAAAAAAAAAAAAAAAAAAAAAGCCACAACCACTCCAGAGTTTTTCTGTTGGCAATTCTTTGAGCTTTACCTTTCGCAGTCTTTCTCTAGCTGAAATGTTCTGGTGTGGAGGAGCCTGAAGCACGGAGCTGTGCATAGAGTACTGGGTTGTCAAGTCAAGACACCCATAACTTCAAGTAGGTTGAGTATGTGGTAGGATTTGAACATAAACCACCAGCTTCATTACTTGATGTACCTTATTTTAGTCCTTAAATGTTAATGTTACTGTGTCTGAATATGTTGTTAGAAACTGAAAAAATCATCTTATGTTGCTAGTTTCTCAGGGGACTGTGGTTACATGGTGACTGATTTTTCTCTTGGCTTCTAGTTGCCGTGGATACAGCCCTTAAACATGTGGCAATGTGCATATTGAAAACTTCCAGTTCGTTTTTTTTCTTCCATGAATAATCCTGAGAAATGATAAACTTGTCACAAATGGAGAATTACTGAGCATCACCTCCGTGCATCTTTTGAGGCAGTAGAATAAAATGTGTCCCGTATGTATTCATGCCCTCAAAAAATACCAGCTTGCTATTTTGTTACTGCTTTTAAAACTTTAGTTTCTTAGTTCTTTTCTTTCCCACTCTTTTTTGTCTATCCTCTTTTCTAATTTAAATAATGTATCCTATTTTTCTTTTTTTCCCATTACCCGATCTCTTTTTCCCCCTTCCTATTTTCATTTCCCCACTATGCCATTTTCTTCCCACATTTTCATCATCTCTTCCCCTTCATCTCCATTGTTTCCCATACTTTGTGTTCCTTCTTCGCTTTGGGGGAAGTTCCCACCCATCTCACCACCAGTCATCATTTGCTGGTGCATCATGAAGCTCATAGAATTTTAGGGATGGGTGCCTCTTGCCTTTCTCTTGTTCAGACAAGATGTGGTTGAGGTCTTTGAGCACTACTTTATCCTTTCAATACTGTAATATAGATTTTGGCCTTCCTCTCCTGACTTTTCTATGTCTTGATCACTTTCATTTCCCAGTATATTTCTAAAGTTTATCTTTCTGTAACCCAAATGAAAGCCCTGGTGGGAAAAGGGAAGCAACTGCTGCATCTGTGCACCAGTGTGATAGCAGGGAGTCAACTTGACTTTCACTTCCTATTGAGAAACTTGGTGGGAGGCAGATAGATAAGGGAGGAGTGCCTAGGTATTATTGACAACACTCTTATCACTAAAGACAGATATGTGCAAGGTGGTGGAAAGTTGCAGAAAAGGTGGTCAGCACCTTCTGTTGGCAACTAAATACCACTTGTGCTTTGAGCGCTCATCCCTGTGCCCACTGGGGAGGGCTGGTGTATGAACCTCAGTTGGTTTTCATCTTGAAAAAAATGTTTTCTGTATCCGCAGAGCATTTATTCCTTCATTCATGCCAAACGTGTTAAAGATGCTGTATTGCCTGCTTCTTGGTTTCTCTTAAGTTTCTTGGCTCAGAAAAGAGCTTCACTAGGTTACTCCAGACTGTGTGATAAGCCTACAGCCATATATGAACATCTTCATTACTTCTTTTCTGCCCCATTCTCCACTTTAAGCTTATTTTGTCTTTTCCCTCCTGCCTTTTTGTTGTTCTATTCCAACTGCCATTACTTTTCAGTGAGGCCAGGCTCCTTTGATTCACATCACACGACATCTCTATGTGAGATTCTTCTGCTTGCAAAGACCAAACTTCTTCTATAACAATGTGACTTCCTCTGATTGTTCATTCATTAGATGTCTTTCTCCTGGGACACTGTAGAGATACTCTGTGGGTAGACACTGA
Source organism: Balearica regulorum gibbericeps (assembly GCF_011004875.1). Classification (NCBI taxonomy): domain Eukaryota; kingdom Metazoa; phylum Chordata; class Aves; order Gruiformes; family Gruidae; genus Balearica; species Balearica regulorum. The sequence continues at coordinate 159,903,010 of NC_046184.1, read as the reverse complement.
GCACCTTTATTGTTATGGGGAGTCGCGTATCCTGAGAAATGTGCAAGTTTCACATTTTGTCAACTAAGGACTGTGAGGCTAGATTACCAATTTACTTTCTGGTTATATCTAAGGAGGAAACTCCTAACCTTGGAAAAAATAGATTAATGGAGCAAAGACTTTCCTGGCACAAGAATTCCTCCTGAGGAATGTTATCCTCATTCATGATGGTAGAAAAAAATCCCTCAGTGAATATACTCCCAGACAGTCCGTTTCCGCCTTCTCAAAGCAGTGTAAGAACCAGAGCTGAGCATATTCTTTAGCTCTCCCACCGGCTGCTTTGACCAAGTCTTCTTGAATAACTTCTGAAGTTTGAGTACCGACAAGAAGTCCCTCAAAACAGACGTTTTGAATCCTGAAGACCCTGTGCAACCTTTATACATTGCCAGGTCTGTACAAACTCTTGCTCTCGTAGCCAGATCTTTGGATGGCAGCAGCTTTTTTGTATTGTTCCACAGATGTACATATTATTGTCAGGAAGGAATCTACCAGACTGTGTTACCTGAATAAACAGGTCAGATTTTCAGCCAAGTGTTAGGCAAAGTCTTTTTGTCTAATTAGGTTTCCATTCTAACTAGTCTGTCTTACCTAAGGCTATTTTGGGATTTTGTGACGTAATAGAATAGAAATGGCCTTTAGCAACCTTGCTATAAACTTCAAAGACAACTATATGTATGGTACCAGTAGGATAAAAAAATTTATTTGAACTCAGACTTTTGAGATATGTGTACAAGAGTTGATGTCATATTTTTAAAGAATTCTGTTAACTAATAAGTGATTTATGGGTTTATTTCAGCCTGTGAATGAAGCGTATCCGCTGCAGCAATAAAAACTCGCTAAATTTAGGCTCAGTATTCATTCATTCTTCCCTTCCTCTGCATGTTGATGTACATATGTGGGCACATCCCAAGGCTTTTTTTTGAAATCACAGACAGCTTCCATTTTTGTAGAGAAAACAGTATCTTTTCTTTCAGCCCTCAGTGAGTCTTTAACTCATCCTTTGCTTTTTGGCATTCTTCTGGTGTTTTCACATCTTGATTATTCTCTGTAATTGTTTAATAATATTTTCTTTGTGTTGAGAAAAAGCCTGGTTTTATTTCAAAATGGAGCTTTACCCTTAGATGTTGTTGAGTATAAAAACTGCATATACTGCTGATGTTGGCATGTGTGAACTCTTTGCTTTTTACCGTTGCATTTGAATAACATATTTGCAGCAGGTGATAACCCACTGCTATTTAGATATTTCTGTTTTCTTTTTCTGAATAACTTTTTTCACGGATTCCAGGTATGAAATAAAAAAAGTTGAGTTTCCAAGGTGCTGATCCAGGTAATGAACAGTTTATGACTATTTCCTCCACAGACTTCCACTTTATTTTTCTGTCTTTTTCATGGAAATTCCACACACTGACAGACACTTAGTAGTACTAGTAGAATAAGCTGAATGTGTCTCATTAACAGCCAGTTGCCACAATCACAAGGCTAACTATCTCTGACTCCTGCTCTTCGGTACCACCTCACTGTCATGGTTTAGCCCCAGCCGGCAGCTGAGCACCACTCACACACTGAACTATCTTTTTTTTTTTTTTTTTTTTTGGACTGGAATTATGAAATTCTCTTTCTGTCTGACTGGGCTTTTGAGCTACAGCCTTTGAATTTGGTTTAATATTTGTAATCAGTTTCCCTAGAGAAGCAGTGGTTGATACAGTGGTTGGACAACTTCCTGAAACAAAATACTGTTTTAAAAGCAAATATTTTTTTTGAGGAATAGACAATTTAACTTGAGGCAATTCCTCATAAAAAAGCTGCTGGCATATAAATCTCCCCAAGCATTTCCAGAGTATTTAATTCTCTGTTGTCTGATCAATTCCTGTTTACAGAGGGCAAGTTTCTTTTTACCCGTACCTTTCCCTTCCTTTCTAGCTTTGAACATGGGGCAAATAAGGCATCCAGTTTGGGGGCTGGTCGGTTATTGGATTCTAGGGCTTGTTCTGTAATCCTTCCAGTCTGCACTGAGAGAGTCGTGATGGGAGGCCCTTTCTTCTTCCTGGTGTCATCTTCCATACCATGCAGTAACCAAGGAGCATGTAGTTCAGAGAGCAAGTGGTCCATCTTAGTATTCAGGTTTTCTGATTAGAACTCTGATATTAGCACGTAACAACTGCAGGAAGGTTTCGCCAATTGTTCCTTAATACATTAGCTTAAGAGGCACAATAGATACAAAAGTGTTGCCAGTGTTGCAAGTATGACACCTTGTATGTTGACTTTGGGACATCAACAAATGGAAGCCCCTCTTATTTGCAACCCAAGACAGAACTTGAATCTTTACATCCCAAAATGGGATGCTAATCTGTTTGTGGTTTTTTCCCCCTACATCATTGTAGAGTAGCCCCTTGTATACTCCAGTATGTGTTCGTGCTAGTATGTTGGAGAATTTGGGTTTGAGTTTTCTTAGTGCCCGGTGTTTGTTATTTCAGCTTGTCAAATCAGAACAATCTTGGAACTCTGATTTCTCACCTTTGTTTCAGCCTCTACTTACTCCTCTTTGAAAAGGTTTGTGCACAGGAGGTGAATGGATGATTGTCTGTCTAATTGTCATGTTTTAATAACAGTCCACTGTCACCAGTCAACATCCAAAGAGCCATGTAGTAGGGGCTAGAACTGTCTCTGTTTTGTGTAAAATGTCTACAATGGAGCTAACAGGTTGTTTCCTCAAGTACAGACTCCATGTTCATGCTGGTGGACCTGCCTTCAGCATTTGGCACACTGGACCCGCACACACACACCCAATTATCTCACTCAGCAAGTGTTGAACGCCCAATGTAAAAACAGCTCCAAATCATGTCATTCCTTTAAAAATCCGGTGGTGATTACAATTGACAGCTTCACCTCTCAGAAGGCACTCAGTCACAAAGATTAATTTTTAATAATGGGAACTTACTTTTCAATATATAGCTGAGATTTCTGCGGGGGAAAAGTGACAAGCCCTGCTGCCAATAGCGTGACATTGATGCATGTTTTCAACTGATGTAGCCATGACCGTATCTGTGATGTCACAGCACCAGCAAAAGCTCAGTTTGGATGAAGGTCAGGAGTGAAGCCGTGAAGTTTGGAAAAGGAAGTGCTTTGAAAAGGTGGTTGAAGACCTGCCTCGGGAAGATCCAAATCCCCATTTATTAGTGCAAACAAAGTCCAAGAATCCTGACCCACGCTTCCCTAATGTCAGGTGAATGAATAACATCAGTTCTCAAAAAATGCTATCTTTCAATTTCTGCTTGATATGAAAGATCTTGTTTCTTCTTGGCACAGTGATCCATCACTTTCTGGCTGAACTACTGCATCACAGCAGTACTGAAAAGTGAATGTAACCGTGATGCAGAGTCCCAGCTTCTGGGAGCACCTACACAGCTTTTCACTTACTGCGTCTGAGTCAAACGACAGCACCCCTTCCTATTGTGTGTGACAAGCAGTGGTCTACAAGGTCGAGTGCTTGCGCACGCACGAGTACACAAGGAAGCGTTCAAAGCTCTCTGCACCTCCCTTGAAGGCACAGGCAGAGGCAGCCATTCCCACCTCACCTCCAGGGAGCAGATGTGCCCGCCCGTTGGCATTTCTGGCTTCTCCTGCTATGAACACATCGTGCCTATTGCCTCTCAGACAGCTTCAGAGGTGAGATTAAGGTGTTCCTCCTAGATTTCAAAGGAAATAGCTGCTCAGGCTTCAGAAAAGACCACATGTGGATTTCTGAACTTCTGTGACACATGAGCTCCTCCGGGACAGCGCAGGCATCAAAGTTCAGGATGCAGCAAGTAAGAGTTGGAGACAGAGCCCCTTGGCTGAAGAGATTTGTCTGTAGGATAAATTTCCAGAGGAAATTGGAAAATCATTAGAAATTGCTGGAGTGCTTTTCTTGGTGAAAAATTCTTTCCATCATTAAGAACAATGCTCACAACACTAATACTGTTACATTTCTACCCCCCTTCAAAAAATGGAAGTTATCAAAGTTAAAAAAAAAGAAAAAAAGAACAAAACCAGAAGAGTTTTGTCCTCACAAAAAGAGGCAGACTAGATATTTGGATGTCTACTCGAGATTTCACCATTGCCATTGATCTTTCTTACACAGTGTTCAGATACTGGGGCAGCAGGTATCGTTGTGTCATTCATGGCTATGATTTTTCTTTGTTTGTGTCATCACTGTGTGTACTTTGGAGTCAATAACTTGTAGAAAAATTTATATCTGAAAAGCACGTGTTTCTTGCTTTCAGTACATAAGTTATTGTTTAAAATGAAGCTTTATATGAAAGAAATGACAGTATTTATGTCTGTACCAAGTAATGGCTCCTATGCAGAATAGCAAACTTTAAAAATGTTACTTTAAAAGATGAAATGCAAAGCAATTTCCTTTTTTTTTTCTTTCACTGCGGTTGTTATGTTAAGAAAAGGTGAACAAGACAGATACGAAGAGGTGCTTCCTGTTTGTGCAAACAGATGGCGAGTTGGCATTAACCATATACATGAGATAACATTATCAAAATATCTTAACTACATGCATCACTTTCAAGAGGACTTATATAAAGCATTTCTTTCATTTCTTTTTAAATTAATCTAATTAAAATATGTGCATATGTGAGAGCTACTTAAATGGATATGTGTTAATTGTCCATAATACAACATTTTTAATTGTCAAGCTTTGGATAAGAAGTGGTTTTACAAACTGTGCTAGGACAGGTATGTATAAGGGAAGCAGGTAGAGCTGCCTTTTCAAAAAGAGAGGGAGGAGATTACGTGAAAAGAAACGGGGTTTTAGCAAGCTGTACCATCAGAGACATTTGCTAGCTCTAGACTGGCATGAATATCTCTTTCTTATTCTGTAGGAAAGGAGGATACTCCTTTCCTTGTAAACAGCATTGTCCTAGGCACCATAAAAAGAAAAAAAAACAACAAACACAACAACCCAAAAGAAAAAAGACATCAAGGATGTGACCTCATAAGGCACAACTTCAGTATGTAACGCCCTGGCAGCTATCCAAGAAGAAGTCATCAATATGGTATTTCCTTACAATAAAGTGATGAAGAGCTGCCATTTTCCCATTCCCTTAATCCAATTCCAGTCTGTTTTTAAATCTCATTCTTCAGTCATCTGAACTTGTGACTGGTTTGTCATCTTCCTGTAACAGAAATTCCAACATCACCGGTGTTCTAATCCACTTCTGGTAGTGATTTATCAGAGGCCAATAAAATGGTCTTCTTGGTGTTTTTGTCTCCTACCAGGCAGTAACAAAAAAAATTTACAATCAATAGATTCACCCAGCACTGGTGAATCCAGTGAAATGGAAAATGAAAAGCACCTCTTCGTATCTGTCTTGTTCACCTTTTCTTAACATAACAACCGCAGTGAAAGAAAAAAAAAAGGAAATTGCTTTGCATTTCACCAAAGGAAACAGAATTTTTCTTGAGTTAAAAAATTACAACCTGAGAAGTAAGGGAGGAGGAAAGGCTTACAGGCCTTTCTTAGGTGTGTCCATCACCCTTCTATTCAACTAATTAATGAAGCAGCCTCTTTGTCAAGTGTTTTTTCCCCCCATGACATGTGGAAGGCTATGTTGCAGACAGAAATAAGGGCCCAGTCACCAATTCGTACAAAGTATTTTTATGATTGATTGTAGACTGATTTTCTTTAGTGCTTGTCCCCGTCTAATAGCGCAGCAGTCAGGGCTTCTGAAACACAGTTTCTGATAAATGCCATGAAAACAAGTATGACAGCTGGCAATGGAGACTAGAAGTTCTTCATAGCTTCCCACTGCAGACACTGGGACCAGCACATGCAAGTTGATGGGAACCTTCTGCTTCTTGACTACGGTGAGCTTGGTGCTGTTTTCACACCATAAGCAGAGGCCTCCTCCAGCCTCTCATCCTGCAGCATAAACAAAGCAATGGAGGAGTTAAATATGGTAAAAAGAAGTAATAACAACTCCTTTTGCTATAGTAAATTATGCAGCTTTCACACAATTGGACATGGACAATTTGGACTAAGGAAATAGCAGTGAACAAGTAGCGTAGATAACGCGACAGGTGGCTACTGTCCAGAGCACTGAATGGGGGAAGGTGTTGGTTTATAATGTCACGTCCCCGAGTGCACCAATAGGCTCTTGGTGCCGAGAACCAGCTCTGGTACAGTACAGCTCTTCAGCTTTGGAGCAGACTCGTGTGAGAGAGAGCTGTGGTTAGAAATACGTGCGAAAAGCCTTGTTGGGGCCTCAGCCACTCTGACTGGGAGTTGCTTTTAAGTTCAGGTCCTTGCTCTCGGTCCTTGCTGAGCTGCTTTGTGGACACGCGTGTGCCCAGCCTTCTGTCTCCCTCCCTCCCTGCTCCTGACCCACTGACTTGACTTGTAGGCTTGATCTTACACCTGCCTCACAACTGTGGATTTGCCTGGCGATCTGGATTTGTGGCTTAGTTTGCTGATCCCCAGTAGGGTCTCTCAGATGGCCTAGAAGCATCACTTAAATTCATCAGATTAGATATCTTCATGTGAAATCTTCCTGACTTCTCGCAGAGTGAGTGTGTTAGCATGGTCAAAACCCACTGTAATACAGAAATCATCATTGTCAGCAAAATAATTTCTGTGAGACAAAGTGGAGTATTAGTCTGGAAATCTCCTTTGGCACATTTTTTAACTGGAATTTGCAATATTTACTTAAGACATTTTCTTGCTGTTTGCTTTGAGTCAAATTAAAATTCACAGATCTACATGTATTTCTGCTGTGATAGTTAAGGTTGTCTGAAAGTCTTTACGCATTCACCATCCACTCTGGAAAGCCTTGATCTCTGTCTTCTGTGGATCTAAGACATTAGCTGCACATCCTCATTTTTCCTTACCTTTACTCTATGGGATTGACCACAAATACCAGTCCCAGAGTTCCTGCTGCAGTTCCCTGAGTCTCTGCTCTTCTGAGCCCGACTTGGTGCATGTCCATCACATAATTAGAGGCAAGTCAATGAGGAGAATCAATTTTCTTGCAGTTAAGGATAAAAAAAGTTTAATGTGCCTGGGTTTGGTGCAGTTTGTAAACTTTCTCATCACAGATGAGAAAGTAGACCGTAATGTTAGGATTAATCCTAAACATCAGTGTACACATACCATTAAGAGTTTCAGCCTTTAATACTTACCGTTGTTTTATGTTGGATATGCTTACCTCGTTAATGTACTTAAGAACCGATGGGTTATGTTTGTCACAGTTTTCAAAGATAACTGAAATATTCTGAGGGCAACTGAAAAAGATCTTTTCACAACTATTTTGATCTAATTTGTCTAGTCTGTTTTTTCCGGGAAAGGGTTAGTAGTCTTCACATGGAACTCTTCTGAATATATCACTATATCTATAGTTTATCAAGACATCCGCTGTAAACCTTCAAAACGAAATAGTTAACTTAGTAAGGAATCTGCATGTTTTTACTGAAAGTAATGAATTCTGTATGCATTAATTTAAAATGCATTGTGAGTTTAGAGTAAGGAGGTAGACAAGTCTCTTTGTAGTGTTATGTGACAGCACACAGGACAGAGAAGATGCAAAACCAAACTGGAATAGGAAGCTCAGTAGTAAAGCTGAGAGCATGGCTGGAAAGGTACGTTTATTTCAGTCTTCACATACACTGGAATACTGCTAAATTCATTCATTTATTGCAGGTTTTATATATCATACACATTATTCTGTGTGACTTCTGACAAAGAAACATGACATAGTCCTGTTAGCATTTTTCATTTCACCAATTTAAGGAAACATTATTTTCTCCCCCTCGGGTCTTTCAAAAGAGTAAAAACAATCAAAGCAGCATTAGTGCAGTGTTCTTGCTGAACTGTAGAACTTAATAGACTTTTGGAAATTCAAAGTTAATGAATTAAAACTCAATATAATTCTGAGTTGGGGGAAATTATAGATGGGGAAGTACAGGATGTGTGATTTTCCAAGGCCACAGAGTATAGCAGCGGTGTCAGTAGAAGGTTCTGAGATCCCTCTCTGGGTTTAAACTACAAACCAATTCTCCTTTTTACTGCGCTCCGCTGTTTGGCTGACGCAAAGCTTATACAAAATCCTTTGGTTAAAAACTCATGACTTTTAACCGAACGTTTTATACAGCGCGCAAAATAGAAATGTAGATACGTAATCATGTTCTAAATTCAAAATCACTAACAGTGGAAATTATGTCTTGAAAACCAGTGATGACTCCTAGCTATTGCACATCTTCACAGGGACAAATGCGCTATGGGACCGGAACGCTTTCCAAGCTAGCATTTCAAATCTCGTGACTCCGCCAGTGCTTTTGTAAGCGTGCTATTGCACTGCCCCCTGTGGTGTCTGGGCTGGAGGGGTCTCCTCTGCAGGGAAGGGAAGAAAACAAAGAAAGGGCAAGAAAACTAAACAAACATGTTTGGTTTGGGTGGTGGTGGTTTTTTTTGTCTAGGAGCAGGTTTATCTGCTGCTGATCTGATTGAGCAGACAGCATTTAATTCTCTAGGGGTACATAAAGGCAGGAAGAAGGCTTGCTGAGAGAGAAAAAAAAAAGAAAAAAACCCCTCTTTTAAGAGGAAGGTCTTCTGAGAAACGACAGTATAGAGCTAAAATAGAGCAACTAGAGGAAGGAAGTCCATGTCCTATATATACAGAAAGGGAGGGGGATCTTCTCCATAGTAACAGAGGGAGCAGGGGAGGGGGAAAAGGACAACACAAACTGCAAAAGGCATTTTAACAAATTGTATACAAAAGAGAGATTTGAGGTTTGCTGTTCTTCCCTGCTTGCAGGGTCTGTGGTTTTGGTGTGATACAAAAAAAAATGTTTGTTTAAGCTATTAAATGAGGATTAATTATTTGTGGACAATTAGAAAGCTTGTACTTTAGTATTTGTACTTTATATTCTAAACATCTTATTACAAGACTGGAAGCTTGGCTGTTAAAAGGAAGTTTCGGTTCTGTGATTTACACAGCACATACATCACTGCTGTATTTGTATTATTACAAATAGTTACAAAATGTTTTGGCGTTGGAATATGGCCAGATTTTGCAACGGTATTTAACATGCAGGAGTTAAGTGAGGTGCTCTGCGTGTCTGTAACAGTTGCATTAGTGTCACAGAAGTCCTCGCCTGCGTGGAAATCACAGCTATCCCGAAGGTCGGGCTTGTTCTGAGTTTCCTGATGTGGCCTTGCTGATGCACTGAGAATCCATTTTCCCCCCCACTTATTTCTTGCACTCTTTTTCCCCGATTAACTCCAGCGGTGGTCCTGCAAAGCACTTGCGGGACCCACTGTTGCATCTCTGGCCAGGCAAATCCCGGGCAAAGCGAGCAGGGCCTTCAGCCTCAGAAGTCTCGTACTGTAGTAAACCAGATCCTCCACAATGCATGTGAAACACCCTTTCCTCCTCCTGTTAGCACTTCTCCTTAATTTACAGTGATTACGTCTAATGACTAGTGAAGCAGTAACCAGTCCCGATTTTGACTTCATAAGAGACTGCAGCAGATTTTGTTGTTCAACATTTTACTCAAACTTTTGCCTTTCGTATTATGTGGGATGTATGATCTTTTTGTTTAAAAATATCTGTAGTTCTTTTTGCAAAGACTGACAGCAGTGTCTGGTTTCAGGGTGGGATGATTAACTGGAATAGACTGTTTCCTCCTTTACGTCATAGACATAATGCGAATTATCAAGATCATCGCCCTTCTGAACAAGACACACCTCCACCTACTGAGGTCTCTGAAGAGCAGGTAAACATTTTTCTACTTTAAAATGGTGTTAAAAAAATGGTTAGGAGTTACCTCTACTAATTTTTTATCGTCTGTTGACACAGTTTCCTGAACGTTCTCTATAGCAGCACAAATCAGAATATCAGATAACAGTCAGAATAGAGACAGCAAATCATCATTACCATCCAAACCAGAGTTACAAATCAACTTGGGAATTTCTGCTTTTATGTGTAACTGTCTTTTGTATTGAAAGATGAGACAGTTTCACAGACTATTCAAGTCTGATAAAATAAATGTTTCAAAGAAGAAAAAATGACAGATTTTATTATTTGACTTGTAGATGTGCAAGTTTTCCTTCACTGAGGTCTCCAGCTTAAGTTTCCAATTCAGTCACGTAGTTTTTTTGGAAATAAGAATGTTATGCCAGCTGTGGACTGCAACACACACTTGGGCTAAAATTTGGATGTTTCCCTCAATAATGGGGTTGATTGATTTCACTTAATGAGAAGTTTGTGCCTTTCCTATCAAGTATAGATTTAGGCTTTTGTTGATAGTTTTATTCTCAGAAGAGAGGATGATTTATTCAGAAATCTAAGAATTTAATAATAGTGTTGTTTCTGTATTCGGGATTTATTGCATGCACTCAAGTTCTCCAGGTTGTGGCCTGTCCGCAGTTAACTGCATTGGCCATTTTATAGTCTAAGGTTTCTCTTACCCTTGAACAAGAGTAGGTTTCAAGGGCGATTTTTTTTTCTTTCCCTTTTTCCTTTTTTTTAGGGAGATAAATCAACACTTGCTAGCACCACACTGTCATTTCTAGTTTGTTTAAAATTAGCTTGTTCCAAACAGAAATCTTTGTTATGATCTGATTTCTAGTTTTGATTCAATGTTAGGTTATGTTCAAAGTGTTAAAAACTTTAACTGCACTGGTGGTTTTGACTGCAAACCTGCTAGTCTACATTCAAAAAGGAAAAAAAAAAAAAAAAAAAAAGAAAAGAAAAAGTAAAAACCCATGCCAAAGAACACCTTCTGAGAAAAAAAACAGAAACTTAGTTTTGGCCAGCCTGAAAGCCTACTCAGTGCCAGGTATGGGGTGGACCAAAAGATTTCCCTGCTGGGTTGGTTTGTTTATTTGTTTCATTGACTAATTTTGCTAACAGGAACTTTTATTGTTGGGCTGGAACTAATGAAATAGTTACATTAGTCTGACTTATGCTGGATTCTTACCCAAAGCCTTTAGGCCCAGATTTATGAAAGCAATATACCTTTATATTTTCTCATGCATTGAAGTTGTAGAGCTCACCTGATTGCTGTCATTCGCAGCGCTGCCTGGTTGCCCTGCAAAGAAAAAAGTAATCTAAGCACCTTTGATTTCTCAGGACTATGCTAATAACTGCACAAGTTGTCTTAGAAAGGCAGAAAGGCAAGGTTTTCTTCTGTTCTTCAGCTTAAAATTTGCAAGCATTTGCAACCCCTTTGTTACAAAAATCTCTGCATTTCTTGTGGGTTTTTTAGCACCTTAAATTACCGTTACTAGTATACATTTCTGTTTCCTGGAGCTGGATTCAGTTCCTGTGGTTAAAATATATTCAGATGAAAAGAGCTTTTTGTTGTTACAATCTCTGTGATGCTTGCTGGATATTTCTGTAAATGGGAACATTGCAATTCCATCCACCACTTCTCAAGGTTAGAATTCATGGCAACTGCAGTAAAAACCTTTCTTCTGAAATGTATTTCTGTGGTTAGCTTTTATTCCGCTGCCTGCCCTTTTTCTCATAAAAAAACACAATCTTAGATGAAAAATCAGAGGAAACTGTAGAAAGTTACGGGCTATGAAATCCAGCTTGAAGTTACACTGTTGTTGCAGAGGTGTCGAAAGTAACAATTCATTTCTCTCTCTACAAGAAGGTGAGAAACTGACATTGCGTTGTAAGGCAGGGAAAAGGGGGGAAAGGCACCAAAATAATCGGTACCGTATTTGATATCCTGACAACCGAGGTAGCTGTTCTCAAACGCTTCGTAACAGTGTATTTAGATTAAGAGAATGAGGACCCCCGCCTCTGGGCATACCTGGCAGTAGTGGACCTGGCACAAAGTTCTGGAGGTGTCTTAGAGGAACGGGAGGTTGCTTTTAATGGCACCTTTCTTTTAAAAGGCATTTGAAGTACTTTGAATACTAGTGCATATTGTTCTTGCACCCTGGGAAGTGTCCACCTGAGATGTGAATGGCCTCTGCTGCTGCTGCCGTCTCCGTGCAAGCAGAGGAGGAGCAGCGGTAGCTCCCAGACAGACAGCTCCTGTAGCTCAGAACATCCAGGTTGAGGACTTGTGGTGTCTGGTCACGGGCCATTTGGAGCAGGGTGGGAAATGCTTTATGCTGCCAGTGGCCATAGTTAATTTCATGTTCCCCCCTCCCTCTTGTTTTTCCTCTCGATGGAAAAGTGAATGAGTTATATGGTGACTTTCAGTCATATGTAATTGAGAATTGTAGGTGTCAAATGTACTTAGATGGGGATTTAATCATAAATTAAATTTGGTTATACCTACCTTGCTTTTTACATGTGGTAATTGGAATGTCTGTCAGCACAGAGCAAAAAGGTTAGGTGTCAAGTACGTGATATGATAAAGAGGGATGGTCAAGTGGTTATTGATTACCAAAATGACTGTCATAATATGCCCTTTCCCAGGTAATTCTTCCATCAAATGTCATTGACTCAGGCTGTTTTGAGAATCACGAGACTGTAGTTGTCACGTGTGGTGCCATACTTCCTATTTTACTCTTTTTTCAAAACTGGACCAGCTAGGAAAATGCAGGTGTGGCATTTTCAACAAACAATTCATTTTGAAGAAACTCTCAGAAGGCAGTCTGATCTCTGTCTGCGGCGATGTTTTCAAGCGTGCTGTCCCAGGTACCCCTTTGTGACGGTGCAAGCCATGCTTGCTTACTTGCTGGACAAGTAAGCTTTTGAACAGCCTAATCAGTGGAAAAGTGATCTCTGAGACTGTTAACATGACTAATGCGCACACAGTGCAAATAAAACTCTGTTTTTAAAGCGGTGCTATGTTATTTCTTTTCCAGGTTGCACGACTTATGGAAATGGGATTTTCTAGGGGAGATGCTCTAGAAGCTCTGAGGGCTTCAAATAATGACTTAAATGTAGCCACTAATTTTCTACTGCAGCACTGATGGTTTTCTGTGTGAAGGAACTTGAAGGGTTTGTACGTGTCAAAGAGGATCAAAGCCACCTGCTGGACAGACTCACGAAGGTCATCCCAGCAAGAGCGTCAGCAAAGAGAAACCGGCTCTGCGTGACTGGTGATTCAAAGCGATGTTAACAAGTGACGTGAACTGTTCCCAAGCCTTCAGATCACTTGGTGGTTTCTAGTCTGGTTATCCTTTTCAAAGTAACTTTAGTTTCTACTTTTTTCTGGATATCACCTAAATTTATTTTTAAAATAAAGTAGGTGGTTGGTTTTTTTCTTGGAAATCCTTGTTAGACATATTATCAGACTTAACGACTAGGAAAAGAAGCTCCAGCAACCACAACAACTAGATTTACCTGTCAAGAAAAATAGTATTTTCTTCATTTACCAGTCTAATTTCTCTAGCTTATGTGTTATGTTACAGTACTTGATTTTTTACTACAGTAATAAGAGGTTTGAAGATCGCTTCATTTTCAATTCAGCAAAGGGTTGTGGGACTATTGTGTCATTCTTTGGAAAGTTTTATTAATGCCTGTAATATTTTATTTCTTGAATTCCTTTTTAAATAAAAGTTGTCGTTCAGCACGTAATACACAGATAGGATGTGAGGACATTCACGTGCGTATTGCAAGCTATGGCAAGTGACCACTGTAAATTTAAATTTTTTACAAACTGAATTGCTATTCAGATACAGGTCATGAAGATCTTCACTGGAAGCAATAAAGGTGAATGGAATGATAGAATAGGATCAGAACTGAAACTATTTGAATGACTTCATGTCCAATTCAGACAGACTTCTGTGACGATAGATGTAAGCTCAGTGTCCTATGTGCTGGTTTCATTTTTTGAGCTGGCTACATACTGTCTTAAAATGATAAAAAGCTAACTTTTCTATATATAGTTCTAGTTTTCTACTGTCAAAGATGTGGATGACCCTGCATTTGCTGAATCCTCGCTATCTGAAGCAGCATACTGTTGATCACAGGCTGGAATATTGACCTTAAGGGTGATTCAGGCTAACGCAGGAGGTTACAGGGCGCTAATGCCAAGGTAGTACAATATTGGGTTTGAGGTTTAGATTGAGAAATAAACTTCCTTGGCTCGACTCTCAGAAGCAGTCAGTATTAGCACCTTAGGAGTTTCAGGAGGTGGGGTGGAGAGAGGTGAACATCTCTGTAAAACCAAGCTGAAGTAATACAAGATTCCAAACTGTGACTCCGTGAAACCAATCTACACATGTATCTCAAGCATTTACTGTATGTTTCTGTATGTGCTTTTGTTTGCGCATTGTGTGTATGTACGTGTCTATTTATATACACACAGGCATGTTTAATACATACCTACATTTAGAATAAGGTATAGGTCATCAGAAGCATAACAAAGGTAACAGCAGGTGCAAAGGGGAGGAGGTGAAAGAATACAGGAGAGAGAAGGATGTTTTGAAAATCCAAACGAACACGCGTGTCCCAAAGTACCGACCTGTGCAGTCTCACTTGGCCTGGAAACTATACTGGGAAATTACAGGACAAGATTGAGGGAGAGGGAGCTACCTTCTTCTTTTTTTTTTTTTCCCCTTTTCTTTTTCTTTTTTTAATTGACTGTTAAAACTAAAAAAACTCCTTCAGGCATACAAGTCCTATCCAGAAATTATATGAGATTTGTGCAGCTTTCAGCACATGACATGATTTTTAATAAAGTCAATGTCCTGTATGTATTTTTTTTTCATATTTTCCTGTGGGTGAAATAAGGGGGTTTTGGAATGTTTTCCTGGGCTTTGATCAACCTCCTTCAGGGTTTGGCTTGCTGCTCCGATCACATTATTTAGGCAGGGTCTGCTTTTTAATTGAAAGAATTTGTTCATGTGAAGCTGAGTGGCTCTGTGTGTGTGTAAGCTAGGACCATTTCTGTACCCAGAGAATTCTGGAAACCTGCTGTCTTACAAAGCAAAGGGTAAATGTAAGAGGAAAAAAAAAAAAAAAAAGCCCTACAGTAATTTGTATAGCCAAACTAGTTAAATGTTTTGAAACAAGTGCACATGGGTGGGGGCAATCTCAAGCACAACTACAGGCTGCACAAGGAATGGATTGAAAGCAGCCCTGAGGAGAAGGACTTGGGGGTATTGATTGATGAGAAGCTCAACATGAGCCAGCAGTGTGCGCTTGCAGCCCAGAAAGCCAACCGTGTCCTGGGCTGCATCAAAAGAGGTGTGACCAGCAGGTCGAGGGAGGTGGTCCTGCCCCTCTACTCCGCTGTTGTGAGACCCCACCTGGAGTACTGCGTCCAGCTCTGGGGGCCCCAGTACAGGACAGACATGGAGCTGTTGGAGAGAGTCCAGAGGAGGGTCATGAAGCTGATCAGAGGGCTGGAGCACCTCTCCTATGAGGACAGGCTGAGAGAACTGGGGTTGGTCAGCCTGGAGAAGAGCAGGCTCCTGGGAGACCTGATAGCAGCCTTCCAGTACCTGAAGGGGCCTACAGGAAAGCTGGAGAGGGACTGTTTATCAGGGAGTGTAGTGACAGGACAAGGGGGAATGGCCTTAAGCTGAAGGAGGGTCGATTTAGATTAGATGTTACAAAGAAATTCTTCCCTGTGAGGGCGGTGAGGCACTGGAACAGGTTGCCCAGAGAAGCTGTGGATGCCCCCTCCCTGGAAGTGTTCAAGGCCAGGTTGGATGGGGCTTTGGGCAACGTGGTCTAGTGGAGGGTGTCCCTGCCCGTGGCAGGGGGGGGTTGGAACTAGATGATCTTTGAGGTCCCTTCCAACCCAAAGCATTCTACAATTCTGTGATAAGTACAGGTTTTAATTTTGAAACATACAGATTCTTCCTTCACAAATATTTTTTCAAAAGTAGCAATTAAGACTAGTGAATTCTGTCAGAAGTCAAATTTTGTCTGTAGGAAATGGAGGTCCACCTAGCCCAGGGTAAATGAAATATGACCTGTGCCCTTTCAGACATTGCCCTACTCAAGGGACAAGCACCAAGAGCATTTATTCCTTGGAATTCTGAAACATACCGAGTGGCATCTGAGACATGTAAGCGGATATTCTCCGAGTCTAAATCCTTTCTTATTATCTGTACAAGGAGTATCCAAATGTCACAGTTATGTGGAAAACCCCCTTTTGCTGGGCATTTCACAAAACACAGTCAAACGTAAGGGGTAAAATTCAGGTGATGTCAGTTGAAACTCCGCTTGACATCGGTGAGAACAGTTTGCTCAAAATGCCTCCAGGGTTGTGATTTCCCATTTAAAAAATAAAGAAGTGGTAAAAGGAAGGGTCTCAGATGCCGTTGAACACAGTTCCTGTTTTGTGCCAGAACCATAGAAGAAAAATTTACACGCCAGAGCTGGAAAACAACTGAGGTTTCATTTGAAGGTGAAACTTTCATGGACCATTTCTGGGAATGCGAGGAGTGTGTTCTTCACAGCCTACACAGTGTTTGTCCAGTACGGTTTTGAATATCTCATCACGCAGTTTCTCTTTTGTGTGTCACACAATTATAGTTTTTAGGCAGCGAGAGAATGCAAAATACTTTTCTACGGAGAGGATTTTAAGTTCCTAGGAAATTCACACTGGTTTTAGTAAAGCCAAGATTTGGTATTTTGAAGTAAGACTAGTTGCTGCTGTTAAAATTTCTCTACCAGACTGGGAATGTTGTCTTTTGAGACAACGCTGGAATAATTTATTAGGGACTTTCCTAGGTGATTATGCGATACTTTCAAATACACCCACAGTAAGGTTTGTATTTGTGGAAGTCTGCCTCGTAGGCCGCGAAGTTCTCAAGCCTTAACTTTTTTCTTAAGATGCAGAACGACTGGGCTCCATACCTACCGAATCCATTTTCCTCTCCCAAAACAAGTGCTAGAGGTTGTCTCCTCCTTACGTGACCAAACGGACTGTCACCGTTGGTTCACGTACCGGCCTGCGCTGTCTGGCGCTTGTCGGTGCCTTTGTGAACGTGTGATGGAGAAAAGGTCTCGTGATTTTTGTCTGGAGCAAAAGAACAAGCGAGGGAAACATATTGCAAAGGTACTGGGCAAAGAGCAACGGTTTTGGCTCTCCTGTTTGTGCATGTGTACATATATATACACACACACAGACATGTATATACATATATATGTGTGCACACATATGTATATATACAGAGAGTGAAAATATTTATGTATTGATTTGATGAATTTAACTGGAGCTAAGAGTTTGTTGATGAAGAAAATTAAAAGTTATTCAGAGACTCCCATCTCTCACACACGTGTGTATTTGGAGTATATATGCAGTTGCAAAGGCACCCACATTTGAACACAGTCGGAACTACAACTCATGTTGTGGGGGATCTGCATCCGTTTGAGGATAAATAAATGCACGATATTCAGTTGGACTAATGGTGGTTTTTGATACATAAGTGCAATTAATTTCTTGCGTGTGTTCTTCTACAAGAAAAACCTAAATGACATTAGCTTTAACTGGTAGCCATAGTAATATGTATTTTTATATAAATGAGTAGAAATACTATTTTATTAGGAGAGTCACATGAAGACACAAACACTATATGTGTTTATATATATATGCTTACTTAAAGCATACTGTGCTTTGTTTAATTTTTAGGAGGCTTACATTCCTCCCATTTCCATATATACAGGGATGCTTTGACCACAGAAAGCCAACTCTTAATCGAAACTCAAAGGGGGTATGTGCTACCAATAGTTTTCAGTTCAAATGTAGGACAAGAAACCGATGATGGGAGCGGAGGAAGGGTATGAGCTGATGAACAGGTGCAGCTGGTGAGAATCTCAGCAAATCAGTAGCTCAGCTGTTGTCATTTGATTTTTGTAAAGGAGAGGTTTGAGAGGAAACGAGAAGTTAGCTGGGCTCACATGTGTTTGTAGGGGACTGTTTCCAAACGTAGTATTGAAGAAACAGGACTATACGTACTTTAAAAGTGGGTGAAAAATTCTGGGATTGTGACTGAAGAGAAAGCAGGAATTGGCCTTTTGACCGGAGATAAGTGGAGACCATAAACGTCATGTAAGATTAGCAAAGGAGAGGATTCGAGGGAGATGGGGGAGGTGGAACGGAGTGGAACAAAGGGTTTAGAGAAAAGAAGCAAAGTAGAAGATAGACTGCAGAGGTCAGAAAGAAAAGACCTGCTGAGAGAAGGGGGGGTGGGATGTCACATTGCGCTTAGCTCAGTTTTGAAAGAATTCACAGAGATTCAGTGTGGAAAATGCAAATACACAATATCGTGGCTAACCTTGTACTGAAAATCCACTCTTTTTTCCAGGGGTGACTGATAGGGGAATCCTTCCATTTTATTTGGTTGGGTTTGCATGAGATGGTACGTGTAAGCAAGAGAGAGAACTGTATAATCCCAGCAACGCGGCCGTGAAGCAAACCCTGGAGTCACCACAGTATGTGAGAAAGAAGATATTTCTGGTTTTCAGTTAGTCCTGCCAACCCGACCCTTCTCCTGGCACCCCATCCCAACTGCAGAGAGATCCGCTCCAGAAAGCACAGAGCTCCCCGCAGGTGCCACCGCTCTTCCCACCAGAGGTTATTTACAACTCCCCATGCCAGGACAGCACAGCACCTTCCCGGGGAAGCGAGTGTCCTGCGTAAGGCGGGTGGAGCGAGAGCTGCCGCTCGTCTCTTGCCGCTTGCTTGCCCCCGGGAGAGGCACGCGTGCGCCTCTGAGAAGCCGACAGTTGCCCGCATCACCTGGCCCCAAACAATCACACCGGGGCTTGTTACTCGGCGGTGAGAAGCTTTTATTTTTAGTAGATATGTGCGGGTTTACGTGACGATATTTTACTGGCTTACAAAGATGGATGTCGCGGCGTGCGATAGCTTCAGTTCAGGACAATTTAGAGCACAGGCTGAACGAGGTGTGTCGTACGGCCCAGGTAGTTTACCAACAGGTAACATGTAACCGTAACCGGGAACTGTCGTCCCCCAGCGCTCTCCTGGAAGCTCATGCTTTTAGCTGACAGCAATTAGTTTGGAACCTCTGTTAAGGGAAAAAGGCAGCGCTGTTCGAGCTCCGTGTGCTTATTTGCCATTAAGATATGGCTTGTTAGACGGGCAGGTCGTCTGCAGAGATCCTGTCTACTTTCTGCTCTCCATTCCATTGCATGAGCTCATCACCCTTTCGCAGAAGTTCAGGAGAAACCTGAAATATGCTGTGTTGGGGGGGGGTTGGCTTACAAGGGATTCTGAACTACAGGCATGAGTTTGCTAGGGAAATGTCAGTTTGCACCACATACACATATAATCTGTATGACTATATGCAGGCATGGTAGTAGTGTGTGACCACAAAAAGTGCACTCACTCCCCTTGGATAAAAATGCAATTTTCCCTTCTTAGAAGACAGTATGGCAACAGGCTGCATCTAGTGTGAAGCAAGAAATACCTGTGTATGGTGCACTAATAACTCTCTACCTGGAAAACCATCAGGGACGGCAGCGTGCTCGCCTTACGCTTCACAACCATCCTCCTTATCGGATGCACCACCTTCCTGCGTAGCAGCAGACGTGTGGGGGGGAACACCAGCTGCAGCTATTTTTTTTTTTTTTTAATTTCATTTTATATTTTTTTGTTTTAGATTCGTGGGCGTATTTTTAACCCAGGCTAAAGGTTTCGACTCCCTCTTTCGGCGGGAACCGGCGTTGCCGTCTCCTCCCTGCGGAGCAGCGCTGCGGAGGCTGCGCAGAGCCGGACCCCCCCCCCCCACACACACACCCCCCCCCCCAGCCCCGCCGTGGGTATCCCCCACCCGTGGCAGCGGCCGGGGGGAGCTTCGGAGGCGTGTTGCACCGCGGGGGGGGGGGTGGGGGCCGGACCCGGCAGCGAAGTTGGGGCGGGGGGTGAGGGCGGTGGTTCGCAGAGGGTTCGCCCGTGGGGTGAGGCGAGCAGGAGGAAGGGGGGCGGTGCCGGGGGGGCTGGTCAGAGCCGTGCGAGGGGCTGGGGTCCGGCGGAGGAGCGAAGCGTGGCAGCGGCATTACTGTGCCTCTGGGCAAAACGCTCTGTACGGTCCCGCTTCGGTTTCAGTGGAAGGCTCCGTTTCCAAGCAGCCAGGGAACACCCCCGGGTCGGGGAGCTGCCTCGGGCGATACGGGGTTCCTTAGGCAGTTCTCCTCAGCCCAGGCTCCTTCCGACCCCTTCTGCCCCAGTCCCTTCCCTCTCCGTCCCTTGGGTGTCCCCTCGGTTCCAGCTAATTGCCGCCATCTCCAGGCGGGTATTTCCCAAAGCAAAGGGCCCCCGGCTGGATCCCCGCTGCCGTTTTGCAGTGCTACGGGCAACCAGTCACCTGTTTCCTTCGCCAAAGGCTCTCGCTGGTGGCAAGAGGATGAAAGGTGGGAATACCTTTATTAGTAAAATACTTTGGAGAAAAATAGAGCTCAATAAAGAACAAACAAGGCTATGTTTATGCTCCATCTTTGCCTGAGAAGGCTTCGTCACCAATTTGCCTTTGCCTCTGCCATAGGCTTCAGCCTGAAAAAACATCTGTGGGCATTGGACCAGAGAAGGAGACCTGTGCTCCGGTGCCATGTGGAGGCTCACTGAGACCAATAGCTACGTACCGCTGTTCTCCTGGCAGCCCCCGCCACAGTCGCACAGGAACCAGAGCTCTTCATAGCACGAGCAGGTGATGTTAGGGGCGACAGCCGCCAGCTGTGGATGGGGAGGTTCAGACTGGACAGTGGGGAAAATATTGTCATTCGGAGGGTGCTGCAGCATGGGAACTGTCACCTCAGTGGGGGAAACCTCCTTGCCTGGAGTTTCCAAGCGTCGGATAGGCGAAGCCATGGCCAGCCTGACATCGTGCCAGCCATGGTCCTGCTTTGGGCAGGCTGTGGATGAGGTGATGCAGAGAGGTCCCTTCCAGCCAACGCTCCTTTGATAAATTAACAGTGCACCAGAACCGTACAGCACTACCAGCCTAGCCAGGATCCTTCAGGGTGTTCAGAGCACTGATATCCTTATATTATTGCATACCACCTCTTTCTTGTCCATCGTAACGTGCTTTTAAGACACAGCCTCTCTTCAGGCCAGCACTGCGGTTAGACCTGCTTTGAGGGCTCAGACAATCTCCTGAAAGGACCTACTGGAGTCCCTTTCCCACCTGAATTATTTTAGACATCCCTCTCAGTCCGTCTTCAGGATGCTACAGTTACCCATAAGTAAAACCATCGTCATTCAAAAGCTCGTTCATGCACATTTATCAATAAAGGGCTGCATATGACACTATTATTAACCTTCTAGCCGTAAAAAAAAAAGTTATTACCTTAAAGAATGAGTTGTAATAATCAAAAGTGTCTGTTAATGAAACTTCTTCAGTTTTACTTTTCAGCAAAATAAAGCTGCTTTTTTCTACCCTTCATGTCTCTGTGTGTGTCTCTGTCTCTTCCAACGTCAAAGACCAGCTGTCCCAGGAACTGTGAAATCCCACATGTGGTTTGATATCATAGTCCAGTGACTTCAGAAAAGAGCCAAGGAGGTCCTTTCTCCTCGTCGCACAGGTTCAGACGTTGATGGGAACCCGATGTCTCAGGGCTCCTCCTCTCGCTCTGGCAACAGTCACACGTAACCTGCCCTTAGCAAGGCTCTCGGACTCATCAGGGCATTGGGTTCAAGCAGAGGTCAATCAAGGTCACATAAGGCCACCACCCTCGGTCCCCATCCCCTTTCCTCCACTCCCTCCAAGTTACGGAGGGGTGTGAAGGTTTCCCCGGCAAGCGCCCTCAGGGCGGGTTGCAGCCTTACAGCCGCGCTGCGAGCCAGGCCGGCCCCGGCATCCCCTTCCTGGCAGCGGGTCCTGGCGCGACCACAGCGCGTGAGCAGCGAGGAACGGCGCCCTGGGGAAGGAGCAGCCACCCGAGCAGCGGATGCAGGCAGTGGCACTCCCAGGAGCTCTGCAAATTCACTTCCTCGCCCCTCTCCCTTGAAGAAGGGCTTTTCCGGCAGGTCCCGTGCACCTCGCGCGTATTGCTCACGCCACGCAGCACTTGGGTGCAAGAGCGGGACGCTGGGCAGAGGAGAGCAGAGCTGCCATTTGTTGGTGCGGGGAAGGAGCTGTAGGCGACTTTCCGCAGAGAAGTAACATCCCAGCCTGTTCCTGAAGTACCCTGAGTCTGTGCGCTCTGTGCCAACCGCCCAGAGCCCCATGGGGATGCTGCCCCAGTGCTCTGGGGGCAGCGTAGGGGACAGGGACAGGGAGGCAGGAACAGCCATGGTGGTTACCGGCAGCCACTGGCCCCACAAGGGATGTGGGACAGGCATGGGAGGGCAGCATGGTGCAGCGCTGGGAAACCCCCCGGCTGTGTTTGCCAGCCAGAGCAGTTGCACAAGCTGCTTCCTCTGGGGTTGGGATGAAAACAGGCCTCTGCGCTCCAGGATGGCAGGTCCAGCAGCACTGAGCACAGACCCAGGCGTGCAGAGCCAGGCAGGGCTGTGTCCCAGCCGGGTTGGATTTGTGAGAGCCCCTGGCTGCAGGCAGGGGAGCGATGAAACCTGTCGGAAGTGCTGGTCCCGCTCTGCAGCCCGGCTCCAGCTCCTGCCGTCGGGGATGGTCCATAAGCTGCAGGCCAGAGCGAAAGGGAGGGGGTTGCGCCGCTAGACAGAGACGGAGCCGGGCGGCTGGCTGTTGCTGTTGCTCTCGGAGTGGGTCTTGGCAGTGGAGGAGGTGGCCATCGAGCCACTGTTCCTGAAGATGCGGAGCAGCCTCCGCTTGTAACCCCGGAAGGCGAAGAAGTAGATGATGGGGTCGATGCAGCAGTTCAGGTTCATGAATGCCACGGTGACTTGCAGGGACATCTTGAAGGCTTGCTGCTCGCGGCAGGATGGCTGGTAGAGGATCTTCCTGACCATAAACTGGATGATGTTGAGGTGGTAGGGGCTGAAGCAAAGCAGGACAGCTAGCAGCACCACCAGGATGACAGTGAAGGCCCGGTGGTGGTGTCCGTTCTTCACTGTCAATGGGTTTTCCTTGGCCGTCTGGCAGAGCTTGAGGTTGATCCTGATGTAACACACCAAGATGATGCCCACAGGCAGGAAGAATCCGAGCACGCAGGCCCCCAGGAGCAGGTAGGGCAGCTTGGGAACCTCCTCAAAGTTGAAATACTCCATGCACGTCAGCTTGTCCCCCATCTTCCGCGTCATGGGCCGCAGAAGTAGCGGTGCTGTCTGCAGGAACACCAAGAACCAGATGAGGATGCAGATGCCCCTAACACGGCTCATCTTCCGGATCCTGCCGGGGTGCCTGGTGCGCACCACGGCGATGTAGCGATCCACGCTTACGCAGGTCATGAAGTAGATGCCCACATAGGTGTTCATGTAGAAAATGAAGGCTGTGACCCGGCAGAACCAGTCCCCAAAGGGCCAGTCAAACTCCAGGATGTAGTAGGCGATCCTGCCCGGCAGGGCCAGGGTGAACAGGGCATCGGAGAGGGCCAGGTTTACCAGATAGAGGTCGGTGGAGTTGAGTTTCTTCTTCCTGCGCTGGAAGGTGATGCAGAGAGCCAGGATGTTCCCACAGGCACCGAACACCAGCAGGGCGGTGTAGAAGAGGGAGAAGGTGACTTTGGCAGAGAAGTGGTGGTTGTGCACGTTGCAGCTGCTCTGGTTGCTGGAGGTGAGGTTGGCGGGCGGGAAGACAGCCTCCGCGACAGCCATTTCCGCGGTGCCTCACGAGCTCTTGCCCTCTCCCTTGGAATAAGAACAGACATGAAACTTGCAGCTTATCGATAACAGGAGCAGCACCCTGGGTGCTGGCCCCGATCACGAAGTGAAAGGCCTGTCCCCTGCTCCCTGCCACCCCCTGGCAGCAGATAGCTCGAGTCATTTGGAAAAACACATCTCTTGCGATTTCGGTTCCAGAGTCTCAACAAAGGCTGTGACTCATTGTCTTCTTGTCACCAGCTCCTCTTATTTTTGTTTTTTGCAAGTCCAATCAATACCAGAAAGGACGGGGGGCTGGGAGGGGGAATCGCCTCTCACACAAACAAGGTGCCAAACTCATCTGGTGGAGCGATGTCATTTATTCATCGCTGCGGGGGGGGGAATGGGGAGTTTCATTGAGAAAAGGCGCACAAAGTGGGGGTGGGGGCTGGGGGAGCTGGGGGGCCGGAGGGGCCGGCGGGCAGAGGTGACAAGGAGCACCTTTCCACCCTCGGGCTGGGACCAGAGCAGAAACAAAACTGAAGAAATTCAAAGAGAGGAAAAAAATCCCAGCCTTCCCCAAAAATCCCGTACCCCGTGCCCGTCCGAAGCCGGGAGCGGGGAACACCTCGGCACCAAACCCCCGCGGCCCCGCACTCCCTCCCGCCGCTCGCCCCGCTTCGGGCCACGGCTCCGCTGCCCCCCGCCGGGTCGGGAACAGCGGGGTCCCCTCCGTCCCCGGGGCCGCAGCAGCTCCCGGGGTGCACGACCCGTCCCGTCCCGGCCGCGGGTCCAGCCGGGGCGGCCGCCGCCCCCCCAACCCCGCCGCTCACCGCACGCTGCCGCCCTCGGGGCCGCCGCCGGGCTCCGCTCCGCGGGACGGGACCGGACGGGACGGGGAGTCCCGGGCCCCGCGCTGCCTCCCGCCTCCGACGGCGGGGACCCCCGAGGGGCTGAGATGCTCACACGCACACGCACGAAAGAAAAATCAGGGGCTCCAACCTGGGAGCGGCGGTGCCGCCGCCTCCTCCTCCTCCTCCTCCTCCTCCTCCTCCTCCTCCTCCTCCTCCTCCTCTTCCCGCCCGATGCCGGGGGGGCGGGCGGCGGGCGCGGAGCCTCCCTGCCGTGCCCGGCTCTAGGGCTCCCCGGCCGTCTGAGCGCCTCTCCGGATTGTCTCACATTATAAAAGCATCGTGAAGGTCTGGGGGGGGGGGGGGGGGGGGGGGGCGGGGGGGTTCTTTCTTTCTCTTTTTTCTCTTAGGGTTAGTAAAAATGTGTGTTCTTTCGGGTTGGGGTTTTTTTTTTTTTGTTGTTTTTGTTTTTCGGTGTGTGAGAGGCATTTTGCTCAGCAGGGGTTATTCTCAGTAGCGGCGGTGCTGGAGAAGATAAATGACTGTACCTGCACAGCAATCGCTCCTGACATCTGCGCCGACTTTGGGTTTTACTCTGAGAATTGCTACAAGGATGCAAAATGCAACTGAACAATGAAAACAGCCTCAGTTCTGGTTCACGTGCGGTCCAGAGGGTTCACCCCTGGCCACACACGTACGGCCACGGCAGCGTGATCGGACCGTGGCACCTTTTCCGATAAAGTCGGGACAAATCTCCCGTGGAGCTTATTGTGCCCGTGGGCGGCACAAGCCACGCTGTGCGTGGCTCCCCCGGCTGCGGTGAAGCCCCGATTTGCCTTTCGTACAAACACAGAGAGACCACCAGGCTCCTTGAGGCAGAGGCTAACCTGCGTGGAACGAGACAATTTGCCCTCAACAGAAAAATATTTTCATTATTAGGATGATATATTGTATGGTGAACATAGGGCAAAGCCCCTTGACTCAGCTGGAGCTCTCGGGGCAGAATCTGTGCCTGCAGGGTGCCGGGCAGTGAAGGGCTCTGATTTACGCCACAGCCCCACGTGCGGGTGGTTGGCAAGGCTGTGGCATGGCCGGGGAACCACCACGAGCGCAGCAGCCCTGACCATGGCACAGTGTTGCCAGAGATGGGGCGAGGGATGCGGGCAACCAGCATATCTTGCAGTGGGGAGAGAGTATTTTCCTCCCCAACACTTCCCAAAATATTTGCAGAAGCACAGCCTGCCCTGTGGCCAGCAGGATGGCTTTCCCCACAGCGGCTATTTACTGGAGACCACAGGGGCTTTCAAATCCCGAGAAGATATTATGCTCTTTTTAGTGTTTTTAGGGGTTTTTTGGTGGTGATGATCACGCGTGTTTTCTTTTTTTTCCCCTCCCAAAAACTCCTAGTAAACTAGGAAATTCCCATCACGGGACATTCGGGGTGCTACTGAAAAATACTGAGACCAAGAAACATCGAGGTTAAGGTTACCGTTTCTCTCCCAGCTAGTGAAGCTCAACCAATTCTTTAATTGCATAATATTTATAATGTTTTACAACACAGTGGCATTAAACTCAGTACTAATCTGTGTACTAATGTACGGTGAGTCATTTGTATAGAAATTACACCGTGAATGATATTGCCATGAATTATAACAAGTTGAAGGTACCTAGCAAGAGTAATAGTGAAAACTTGCTAACAACCATCTGTTAATGGAGATTGAGTTGCTCAGGGGTTTATTATCGCAAAAAGGAAAAGGTCTGCTAATGAGAGAAGAACTGCTGAGTAAATGATAAAAAAATTGTTCCTTAGTAAGATTTTCTACGTGCACATTTGTCAAGAGTTAAGCTCATCAAACTTGCGCGGGGCTCAAAAGTTCTTGACCTGTTTCATCATGATGATGAAAATACCCGATGGATTTAACATTAGAGAAGTGTTAACCCTACAGAAATCCCGAGCCCACACTGGCGAGCGGATCCAGGACTATTCTTTAGTCTACGTAGTGCGCTGCACGAAGTAACAGCTGCAGCTGACATAAATACCGGTCACCTGAAGTCAGGGGTCACTGTGGCACTGATGATGGAAGAGCTGACACTTTGCCTGTGAAAGGCTCCTGTCTGCCCTCGCTACGCTCTCTCACGTGAGAGTTTTATCTCCACAGATTAACACAGTCAAGGAAATAAATCTAGGATGAAGCTGGGCAAAATGCCGTCGCCTTCCAGCCAAGTGCCTGCAATGCCTCGGGCCGGTCGCCATCACCAGCGCTCGGTGATGACGGACACGGCGTTTTGCCATGCAAATTCACACCCGGGACTTTCTCCGTGCAGTCAGATGCCCCCCCAGCCCGTACAATCCCTCCCGTCCCTCAGGCTCTGTGCTCACACAGGCGCTGAAAACGGACCTGCCGATCCCAGAAGGGGAATTACGTGCGGATAACCCAGCAGCGCCGGCCCCGTCGCTCATACGAACCCTGGGGACGGGGGGCTTCTCATGGGAGGCCATGGGAGCGGGAAGGCATCGCTGTGCCAAGGGGGGGCTGGATAAAGGGCGGTCTGGGGTGGTTCAGCCCCTGAGCGGAGGGTGAGGTCCTTCCCAAGGAGCAGGCACAGAGCGGGTCCTGGGGAGCCAGAGGAGGGAGATGCCCCAAGTGGCATCACCGGCCCCAAAAACAGGCAGAGGACTCCAAAAGTCCGGGTGACAACTGCGTCCAGGGACTTGGGAATAAAGAGGAGGGAAAACAATGCTCTCTACCTGATTTTATTTTTCTTTTTGCAATGAAAGGAAGTGGGTTCTTCTTTTGTGCAAAACATGCTCCTGCCCTGCGTGCAGCAGGTGCTGTGCTATGGGAGTGCAACCCAGCTCCACCCGTTTGCACAGCCCCGGCGGCTCCGCCAAGCCCAGCAATGCTGCACCACGCTGCACCGCAGGCAACGGCCCCTTTCGGATGGGGACGCGGGGCTGGGGGGACCCCTTTCCCAGCTGGTGGGACCCCAGCCTCTGCCTCTGCAACGCTGGGTTAGCTGAAAAGGGACACGCTCCCCCGCCAGGCAGCGTAGAAAAGCCCTGTCCACCCCAGTTTGCAGCCATCTCATTTAGGAGATACTGCCCTTTACTGAACCCAGTGGTTGGATGAAACGTGATGCGCGATTTGGGGTGTGAGGTTCAACTTCAAAGCTGGGTCCAGGTTTTCTCCTGCTGTGTCCATGTTTGCACAAAGCCACTTTTCCTTGGGCACGGCAGGGAGCAAGCGAAGGGTCCCGCAGCCCTGGTGCCCATCCCAGGGCGGGCGGGAGCTGCTGTGTTGGGGTGCTCCTACTGCCAGGGACCCGGCCAGGGCGCGGGGGACACCTCCCAGGGAAGTCCTGTGCGTGGAGAGTCTCCTTCCTCACACGTGCATCATAGCCATTAATCACGATGCAAGCCCCGCCGGGTCCCTGCCAGGTGGCCTGGGGTTGGTGCCACCCTTCCCAGAGCCAGCTGTTGGCTATTTCGGGGAACACGTGTGCCTCTGAGTCACCACAGCTCTCTCTCACATCATCTTTACAGAGGACATCACTCTCTGCCATCCCATGAAGGCTCCCTGCAACCCCCTCTCCCTCCTGGGGGCCTTTGCACGGATGTTTCATCCCAGCCCAGAAGAAAAGCCAGCCCACAGCTCCTCCAGGATCAGGTCCTTCAGGCCACCAGCCGTGAGCCCGACCATGGTGGCAGGTGTGACCGGCAAGGAAAGGTTGCAAAGAGCCATCAGGGCTCTGTGCTGGGAGAGCTGGCACGGGGCTTGCTCCAGAGCTTTGTCTTCAGGTGCAAAGCCTCCCTCGGGGGTGCTGAGGCTGTTGTTTACACCTGGTGGGGTTTCCCAGAGTTGAGAGATGATTTGGAGCTGGACTTTCTGAAGGCAAGGCAGCATAACAAATGAGGTAACAGCCCCTTCACGGAGAGACAGCAGGAAGTTTGCGCCTCCTCTTTCCATTGTATCATCACCTCTCCCTCTTTCCTTTCCCCATCGACTTCGGTTACCTTTTATCTCTTCTAGTGCAAAACATTTTCAGGAAGCTTTGGGTTTAGATACAAAAATCTGAAGTCCAGGTGCTTTCAGCTTTGATGCAAAAGGCAGGGATTTTCCACAGCTCAGCCCTTGGGTCTCAGACCACCACTAGTCATCTGGTGGTAGAGCAAAAACTGGGAGGACACCTGATTTTAACATCCACCTGTCCATTCAATAGCAGCAGCTATGTGGGCAGGACAACGTTTGAGAGGCTTTAACTGAAGATGATGGGAATTGTAGAGAAAGCAAAATCGGTACTGAGATTCCTACCAATCTGTGACAAAAATCTCAAGAAAATAATTACTGGGGTTTTGGCACTCTTGAAACCTAATCTGGCCCTAAATCTAAGTGGGAAACACAAAATAACAAAGCAGTTGAAATCTGCTCCTGCATGACATCCCCTGATTCATTCTGCATGGGCAGCACCAGCTCTGGAAATGATGTCGCAGCATCAAATCACAACACAGTCAGAAGAACGGCACAGCTTGCTCCAACGTCCCGAGCGGTGAGACACAACGCGGCCGCTCCGGGAGCTGCTTCCTTCCGCACCCCCTCACCTTCAGTCCCAAAATGTGGGCACGAAGCCTTGCGTTGTGAGCCACGTAACTGCCACGGTTTCCACGTGCCCGTGGCTGCAGGGAGGGGGTAGGTATGTGAACAGGGGCAACTCTTAGTCATGTAGGTCTGGGCACCTTGGTAGGAGACATACCAATGAAATTCACTTTATGAAATAACTTCCTCCAGCAAGCATGAAAGGCGCTTGTTCCCACGCTGCACTGTGACTTAGAAGCTCCATTTTGATTTTGCAGGAATAAGATGAAAGTTTTCTTGGTATCTGATTTTTGTGGTTAAAAACAATGTTTAAACACTTGTTAAAAAAACACAATCATAAGGCAAGTTTGGAGAACTGAGGTCCTATTTTTATCTGTTTTTTCTTATGCTGGGGCCACATACGCTCTATGCACACACATGCATTTGTAACGTGCAGCTATGACACGAACGAAAGCAACCAGTGTAGGAGATGATCACAAAAATGCAGAAATGAGTGTCCATGATAGAGAAAGCAACCTAATTCAGTCTGGATCTCCATGATCCTATGCAACAATTTATTTTGGCAGGACACCTTCTTATTTTGTGACTTGTTAGTCTTTTTTTTTTTTTAATTTCACAGAATCATGGAATCACAGAATGGTAGGGGTTGGAAGGGACCTCTGGAGATCATCTACTCCAACCCCCCTGCTAGAGCAGGATCACCCAGAGCAGGTTGCACAGGATCACATCCAGGTGGGTTTTGAATATCTCCAGAGAAGGAGACTCCACAACCTCTCTGGGCAGCCTGTTCCAGTGCTCGGTCACCCATGTTTAGGCCACGTTATGATGAGGTTTTCACCGTATTTAACACATACCAGGTAAATCCTGTGACAGCTGGAAAAATTAGCATCCTCATGAGCATTTCCGTGGGGCACTCAGCACAGTCCACCAATGCCTCACAGATACACAGAATGGTTGAGGCTGGAAGGGACCTCTGAAGGTCATCTGGTCCAACCCCTGTGCTCAAGCAGGGCCACTCAGAGCTGGTTGCCCAGAACCGTGTCCAGATGGCTTGTGAGTATCTCCAAGGACGGAGACTCCACAACCTCTCTGGGCAACCTGTGCCAGTGCTCGGTCACTCTCACAGTGAAAAAGTGTTTCCCCGTGTTCAGAGGGAACCTCCTGTGTTTCAGTCGTGCCCGTTGCCTCTGGTCCTGTCACTGGGCACCACTGAGCAGAGCCTGGCTCCGTCCTCTTGCACCCTCCCTTCAGGTATTTGTGTACATTGATGAGATCCCCCTGAGCTTTCTCTTCTCCAGGCTGAACAGTCCCGGCTTTCTCAGCTGTTCCTCACAGGAGACGTGCTCCAGTTCCTTCATCATCTTTGTGGCCCTTCGCTTGACTTTCTCCAATATGTCCATGTCTCTCTTGTCCTGGGGAGCCCAGAACTGGACCTAGGGCTCCAAGTGTGGCCTCACCAGTCCTAAGCAGGGAGTGAGGATCAGTTCCCTTGACCTGCTGGCAACACTGTCCCTAAAGCAGCCCAGGACACCATTAGACCTCTTTGCTGCAAGGGCACATTGCTGTCTCATGTTCAACTTCGAGTCCACCAGGACCCCTAGGTCCTGTTCTGCCAAGCTGCTTTCCAGCAGGTTGGCCCCCGGCATGTACCGGTGCCTGGGTTTGTTCCTCTCCAGGGGCAGGACGTTGCACTTCCCCTGGTTGAACTTTATGAGGTTCCTATCAGCCCATTTCTCCAGCCTGTTGAGGTCCCTCTGGATGGCACCATGATCCTCTGGCATATCAGCCACTCCTCCCAGTTTGGTCTCATCAGCAAACGTACTCTGCCCCATCATCCAGATCATTAATGAAGATGTTAAACAAGACTGGACCCAGTATTGACCCTTGGGGTAACCACTAGTTACTGGTCTCCTGCTAGGCTTTGCGCTGCTCATCATCACCCTCCTGGCCCAGACATTCATCCAGTTTTCAACTCAACGCCTCAGCATCCTCTGCTGATTTATCTACCCAGCACTTGCGTGCAAGCAAGTGGGGTGATCTCTGCTTTATTGTGGGAAAGAAAACCTCAGAGAATGGTGAATAGCTGGAGACTTCGGCACCTAATTTTTTTTCAGAGCGGTTCGCTGTTGCTTGCTCAAAGCGTGACTGTACCCAGCTGTAGTGCCAGCCCCAAGCGCTCAGCACCTCTGCGCATTTCCACTTCCCTGGCCCCAAATCCTGCAGAGTCCCGTGGCTTTTTGGAGGAGGTGGGTCCCGCTCACTGTGGAATAAAAACCTGCCTTAATAAAAGCCTTCCTGAGCAGCAGTGGTCAGAGGGAGCTCTAGCTTTTGTGGCTGTCACTACCCAGACTTGGTGTGGGCAGAGCAAAGCGAGCAATCCATTCACACAATAGTGATTCACCCGCAGAGCATTGCCCACGCAGCACCGAGCGCGGCACGGTCTCGAGGAGAAAGCAGTCAGCGATCACCCAGCGAAAGGCTGTCGCACACCCCTGCACGGGGTGCGTGTGTGCACGGGACTTGGGTTGACTCGGTACAGACAGCCCTAATGCTGGCACCTCCTAATTTACAAGACTAGGAATGCAACTTTAAAGTGGCTTTTTGGGGTCGCTTTTGTTGCTCCTCTCTTCTTTTTATGCTGCTTAGGAGAGCAGGCAGGAGAAGGAAGACGTGGCACCTCAGAGAGCCGTGATGCTTGCCGATGCCGGCCACCGGCATGGCCACGGTGCAGACCTCTGCGCCTTGCTGTGACACTCGCCATGTCTCTGGGGAGACGAGGAGCCCCACGGGCTGGTTGCTCCCTAGACAGCAAGGGAAAGCCATGTGGGTGCACGTCGGTTCCTGCCAGGATATATGCCGGACCGGTCGCAGGCTGCCCTCCTGGAGCTGCCAGCATCTTGCTCCCTCCGCAGGTCCAGCCAGTGCCGGGTCCTCCCAGGGACCCCACCGGTCCTGATTGCAAGTGTTGTGCAGCAACGGCTGGATGAGACCCTCGGGGAACTGGGGGCAAACACTAACATTTCTACTGAGCTGGTATTTTGGGAGGACCTGCAGCTTGGCCAGAGGATGCGGGAATTTCACGCGGTGAGCAAAAAGTTGGTGGTCACACCTTTGTAAGCGCATCCCTCTGTAATGGTTGGCTCCCTCGGAAGGCTAGCACCTCTCTGCGAAACCGCAGCATTATTTTTTCACATATAAAAGGGAATGTCTCTCTTGAATTTTACTTTCAGAAATCATTAAGCCATTTTTAGGTAGAATTTTCCAGCAGCGCTCACCCTGAGGCAGTCTTTCAGCAAAAACAGCCCCAAACCCAAACCATACCTGTCCGGCCAAAGCCAAAAGGCATTGCACAATAGAAGGCATTGGAGACGTGTAACCACAGCGAGCGCTGCCAGCCCAGCCTCCCGTACTGCTCCCAAACGGCGCCTGCTCCTACCCCACAGCCAGCCCAGGCTCAGCGGAACCCGGGGCTCTCCCGGCGATGCGGCGGAGCATCCCACGGGATGGATGTAGGACATTCAGGCGTATTGCAAACATAAGGCAGTTTGCCACTTACAAACAGAATTGAGAGCCCAGGACACAAATGTGCGTGCACGTCTGCGTGCATCTACACGTATCTCCACGTAGCAGAGGATTTCACCAGGAGCTGGGAAACTGGGAGCAGAGACCAGGCACTTCTGGGGCTGAACAATAAGTAGAGAGCAACCTCTCAGGGTGAAGCCTCCATTTTGCTTTGTGGTTTCCTCATGAAGGACCATGTTCATGCGAGTAAGATTTTGTTCAAGGCTGCAAGAAAAATTGGCCGTTAGGTAACAATACTCTGAAAAAGGTTGGAAGTCATTTGGAGCAGGGGAGGGAGATGTTCTTGCACCGTTCAGTCGCATGGTGCAATTCTGGTGAGGGTCTCGGCATCCTTCCCCAACAAAGCGGTACCAAACCCCCGTGCGGGTCCTGTGTAGGACCCAGCCCTGCGTTTCTCTGCAGCTCCCTTCCCTGGCAGAGCTTTTCCCCTGAAGTCAACTTGCAGCGAACAAAGTGTTTCACCAAACCCACCACAACTTCTGCTCCTCCTCTCTTGGCTGTGTTGCGGCTCTGTGTAGCCAGATAAGAAAATGTGCTGCTGAAACCAGATTGACTTAAACCCCAAACATTTAATCAGATTGAATTTTGGTGATGCTTTAAATGTCTGGATTATATTGAAGGATTTATTTTGCAGTCATCAAATTTTACCTTGTAGGCCTTACTTGTAAGACCAGACAGATGCATCTTAAACCTTACCACCTTAAATGTCCACAGATTTCAGAGTCTGTTGGCTAAATGTTGTTTTAATGAGTTTATTATGTGTTTTTGCTTCTCCACTCTGGTCCCCTGAGCCCAAGTTGTGGTTGGTCTCCTCTCTTACAGGCCCAGGAATATAGTTACCAAATTATTTCTTGATACTGGAAATTTTGCTTCCTGGGGTTTCACTCACTTTTAACATATTCATGGAGACGGCAACATTTTAGCTGCTAATACTTATTGAAAACACTTGAGTCTGAGGGGTCTAATGTAGCTACGTTTGATGTTTAATGCTTTGAATGATTTGTGATCATGAAGGGTTTGGTCTGACAGTGTGATTGTGAGTGGAGAGACTTCTGAGCACTCCATAAAAACTAGGGCAAAAAAAAAAAAGGGTACAAGCTTTTGCGTCTTCAGGGAAGTTTTCTATGTACATGATAGAAATAGACAATGGACCTCAAAATGAAACTTTTTTGGAAAAAGCAGAACTGGATGTTAGCATAAGGGAAGACCCTTCCAAGAAACAACGAAACCCCTCCATTCACGTAAAAATAGAGCGTGCTCAGCATCACATTGAGCCACCCCAAAAAGCCATGAGCCACAGCTTAACCAGGCTGACAGATCCCCCTGCCCGGCTTCAGCAGGTGGGGAAGAAAAAATCAGCTTTTACCACCCCAAGTGACAGCGCTGGCCATGGCTTGCTCCAAGCCCCTTCTTGCTGGGAAGGCTTCCCAAAAGTGGGATGCGCCAGCACTTCCAGCACAGTGACTTGAGGAGGAGGCAGCGATAATTGTCCTCCGCCTGCCACCACAGCTACCCACTGCTCGCCACCCGGGCATCTGCAGAGGTTTTACCTCTGCCACGAGGCACGGAGGAACGATTTGCATCTCATGGGTAGGGATCAGAGGCAGGGAATGAGGTAGTCTAGGTTATTTTCTTTACAAATTGCAGTTGTATGGTTTAACATCGTGGAGTCAGAAACCTTAAAGCGGGATGTTGCCTGTGAGGCATGCTGGAAAATTTTAGAGACTGTTAAAAAGTCATGAATTTGTTATTCAGCAAGTATTTTGCTTGTGACAAAATACCATGTGACTTAGTATGTTGTGGAAGTGAGTTTCTGACTTTTTAAAAAATGTCTTTTTTTTTTTGGTTTGGCTCCCTGCCAGCGTTAATTGTCTGCAGCAACAGTTCAGAGCTGTTAAAACGTGTAATGTCGAAATGTGCAGAGAGAAGCGTTTTGTTCTTCACACCCCCTGATCAAAGTCTGACCTCGAAGTTGTCTAAAATTCTGATTACTTTGAAATCATTTTCAAATGCAGGAGCAGATCTCCATCCTTACACAGCTAGTAGAGCACACCACTGGTTCTTTAGTACCATCACATATAGCACACGTGGGTATCGTATCATCTACCACTGATGACCCTCAAGCGAGCAGGAATTTAGCTTTCTTGCTAAATGCATTTTTAATCACCAGGTCCCTATAACCATGCGAATGTCCCTGCTGAGGAGGGGATGTAACCGCTCTGGTTGCAAATGGTTGGTGTCAGAATGAGTCAAAGCTTGCTGATAGAAAATGGGAATAATTAAGAATATTTCTAAAAGGACAAGAAACAAAGGGTATTTTTTTTTCAAGAGCTGAGGGAAATTTGAGGGAGGCCAGTAATTTCCCATCTCTCCAGTGTTGTAGTCATCTGATGACTTCAGTTGGCCTTGACCATTGATTACTAAACATAAAATTTCACATGAGATGACCTGTTTGCTGTGGCCTTATTAGTGGTTTGCTGTTTTGGTTTTTTTTCTTAAAATGCATTCAAGTAGTCTGGGACAATGGAGTCATCGCCCTAATCTAATTTAAATGCCAGCTCCTAAGAAGGGTAAAATCAGTATTTACTAGAAATGAAGACAGTGTAGTTTCAATAGCTAGACTTTGATACTCCTCAGAAGGTGTAGATAAGGATACGCACTGTCTCCCCACCCACGCTTGGTTCACAAATTAATAGCCTGGCTATGGCTTGCAGAATGAATGCCTTTGTGAAAAAGTAGTTTCTGCCTTCAACTCTTTCTGGTAGCAGGGAACAAAAGGTCCGGGCCCGCCATGCCACCCCAGCCACCGCTGCCAGCGGGATGCCCATGGGCAGCCGGTCCCACCACCCTGCTGAAGGCGCCTGGGGCTCACAGCAGGAGCCTCCCGCTGCTTCCCGCCATCTACCTCCCGCCGCCTCAACACGTGTCATCGGTCTGGAGCTGTGTTTCACTTCCAGGCTCCATATGCACAGGCAACCCAGCAAACCCTCTGTGGCCGGAACCAAAGCCAGACCCCCTGACTGGGGTGGACGTTCGCCTGATGGTTGCGTGCTGCTGTGTCAGGCTCCTGCACCAAAATCATTCTCATTTCAATGCTTGCATGGTTCTTATTTCACAGGCAGTTGTTCCTAATGTTTGTGTTGCACAGCTGATCTGTCAGTTAAAAAATATAAACACTTACTCTGGTGCTATGCGTGTTGATGATGGGATTATCATTTGTGACCAGCAGGTCAAGGAAGGTGAGTCCGCCCCTCTACTCCACTCTCATGAGACCCCACCTGGAGTACTGCATCCAGCTCTGGGGGCCCCAACATAAGAAGGACATGGAGCTGTTGGAGTGAGTCCACAGGAGGGCCACGAAGCTGATCAGAGGGCTGGAGCACCTCTCCTATGAGGACAGGCTGAGTGAGTTGGGGTTGTTCAGCCTGGAGAAGAGAAGGCTCCGGGGAGACCTTATAGCAGCCTTCCAGTACCTGAAGGGGGCCTACAGGAAAGCTGGAGAGGGACTGTTTACAAGGGCATGGAGTGATAGGACAAGGGGGAATGGCCTTAAGCTGAAGCAGCCTAGGTTTAGATTAGATATGAGGAAGAAACTTATCAGTATGAGGGTGGTGAGGCACCAGAACAGGTTGCCCAGAGAAGCTGTGGATGCCCCCTCCCTGACAGTGTTCAAGGCCAGGTTGGATGGGGCTTTGGGCAACCTGGTCTAGTGGAGGGTGTCCCTGCCCATGGCGGGGGGGGTTGGAACTAGATGATCTTTTAAGGTCCCTTCCAACCCAGACCATTCTGTGATTCTATGAATTGGGTGCAGACTGGGGTGAAGACAGGAGTGAAGGTGATTTCATACTCAGAAGCACGTTTTCTTCTTGAAATGCAAACATCTCCTAGGTAGAGCGTATCTGTGGGTGGACTCTCCACAGCTGGCTGGGTCCAAGGGCTTGTGCACCATCACACAAGGCTCTTGTGAAAGGAGAAGGTCTTGTAAAATGTGCTAAGCTTGACGCAGAAAAGGTACTTACCACTTGGATGACCCAGTTTTTCATCAGAAACCAGTCTGAGGTAAAAGAAAGGTACCGCATTGGGGCCCTTTGGTAAGGTCCACTGAGCAAATGCTGATTAGATTCAAATTCATGCATGGGTGTGGGCTTTTGCGGAAAGAAATGTCTCTGAGCAGAGACACCACGATCTCCACAGAGCAAGCAGAGACTGGGTCCGCAGGGGGGGTTAAATGGGCATCCCCCAAGCCACCTAGTTCAAGAGGCAGCAAACTGCATCCTTAGACCAATCTAAAAATTTGCTTAAAGATCGTTTCCTCCAAGGAAATGCTTGCTAACGTGCTTCCAGGTGTGATGTGCTGCCCGCCGGCGACGAGCGGGGCAGTGCAGGGCAATGCTGCTGTGGGGTGGGACAGCCCCACCAGAGGAAGGGAGCTTGCCCAGGTGCAACCTCACCCTTCGCAATTGGCGTAGAGCTTTCTCTGCTCTCCTGAGGGTTCAGGGTGTCTGTGGGACCTCAGCACACGGCCCCAAGCAGGGCGATGCCAGGGACAAGCCTTGGCACAGCGGAGGTGGCATGTTAACACCTCCAGGGCTTTCAGGAAGAATGGCAAGGTACCATGAACCCACTATAGCATCAGATGCTCCAGTGTCTATGGAGGCAAAGTCACCTTGCTGTCACTCCTGTGCGTCCATTGTGCAGCAGGGAAGAAGTGTTGAGCGACTTTTGAGTTTCTGATGGCAGGCATTTCTCTAGGCTTGAGCTGAGGAAGGTGGCACAGAGCTGTCAACAGGTCCTGAGGCAGATTTACAGAACTGGTGGAGGGAGGAAGTGGTTGCTCTCATCTCCGGATGATCTGCTGCTACACATCAATCGCAAAGCCTTGTACAAGGCCGATGACAGAGCTTGCCCTGCGTAGGCAAGGAGGGATGGGGAGTTAATGGAAAAAAAAATTAAGGGAAGAAAAGTGATTTTTGTAAGGGGGAAAAAAAAGCCATCACACATCACCTGTGGGTTTGAGACAAGTTGATGTGGCCCTGCTCAGTGCTGACCAAGTCTGCTGGAGGCCAGCTCAGGCACTTCCTTATGCAACAGCCATCGGTCCTGGGACCACAAGGGCTGCCAAGGTGATGGGGAGCTGGCCCAGGTGGTGGGACGCCTCCTTGCCCTGGAGGGAAAGATGTTGGTGGGACAGGGGCACATGGGCCTGGTGCACTCTGGGGCTGGCTCCCCAGCCCAGGATGCCCAGATAGGAGATGGGCTGATGAGACCGAGTACATCAGCCCATGTTGGCCAAGGGACTTACTTTTGCCTAGGGGTCTGGCCTTGTGTGAGAGGGCCAGTGGGGTGCTGGAAGGAAGCGGGTAGAAATGCAGGAGGAGATGATTTCTTTCTCTTTCGAAGCCCATCTGAAGCAGAGAGATGGCATGGAGAGGGACAGGGGTGTTGGGCCCCAACTCATATCCTATCCATATTCAGGAATGCCAAAGAAATGTTGATTTCCAACAAGGAATTAAAAAAAGGGAGAGACAGCAAAAATAGATTTTAATCCTCAGTGGCTATTTTTAGGATACCTAGAGGTAAAATCTGCCACTCTCCACCATCCCTTGGAAGCGGGCTTACCTTCCCATACACACGAGAGATGTCAGCTTGGGATTACACACTAGCAGTGATTAAGTACTGCATTAATTGCCACTTACTGAAAGAATTAGATTTTTTAGTAGGGAAGATAAGGAAAAATATACACACAAAACACCTACCACAAATTAGAGGTAACTTGTGTCTGCGCACTTGGATATGAAAAGTCAAGGCCCAGCACCTGCCTTGCTTCAACATTTGTTTTCTTAAACAATGTACTGGGTTTGCCTGGCAAGGTTGTGGTAGTGGGAGGGGACTACAGGGGTGGCTTCTGTGAGAAGCTGCTAGAAGCTTCCCCCATGTCTGACACAGCCAATGCCAGCCGGCTCCAAGACAGACCCGCCCCTGGCCAAGGCCAAGCCCATCAGTGACAGTGGTAGTGCCTCTGTGGTAACATGGTTAAGGAGGGGGGAAGAAGCCTGCACAACACTAAGACCAATTGCAGCTGGAGAGAGGAGTGAGAATATGAGAGGAACAACTCTGCAGACGTCCAGGTCAGTGCAGAAGGAGGGGCAGGAGGTGCTCCAGGCGCCAGAGCAGAGATCCCCCTGCAGCCCGTGGAGAAGACCATGGTGAAGCAGGCTGTCCCCCTGCAGCCCATGGAGGGAGGATGATGGGGAGCAGAGATTCTCCTGCAGCCC
This sequence comes from Balearica regulorum gibbericeps, assembly GCF_011004875.1. Classification (NCBI taxonomy): domain Eukaryota; kingdom Metazoa; phylum Chordata; class Aves; order Gruiformes; family Gruidae; genus Balearica; species Balearica regulorum. Next base: position 159,864,076 of record NC_046184.1, on the reverse strand, counting down.
ATGGAGGTTAACCATGGAGGACCCCATGCTGGAGCAGTTGGATGCCCCCAAAGGAGGCTGTGACCCCGTGGGAAGTCCACGCTGGAGCAGACTCCTGGCAGGACCTGTGGCCCCATGGAGAGAGGAGCCCACGCCAGAGCAGGTTTGCTGGCAGGACTTGTGACCCCATGGGGGACCCACACTGGAGCAATCTGTTCCTGAAGGACTGCACCCCTGGAAGGGACCCACGCTGGAGCAGTTGGTGAAGAACTGCAGCCTGTGGGAAGGACTCACGTTGGAGAAATTTGTGAAGGACTGTCTCAGTGGGAGGGACCCCATGCTGGAGCAGGGGCAGAGTGTGACGAGTCCTCTGCCTGAGGAGGAAGAAGCAGCAGAGACAACGTGTGATGAACTGACCGTAACCCCCATTCCCCGTCCCCCTGTGCTGCTTGGGGGGAGGAGGGTGAGAAATGGGGAGTGAAGTTGAGCCTGGGAAGAAGGGAGGGGTGAGGGGAGGTGTTTTAAGATTTGGTTTTATTTCTCATTGCTCTACTCTGTTTTGTTTGGTAATAAATTAGCTTAAATTTTCCCAAGTCCAGTCTGTTTTGCCCATGACGGTAATTGGTGAGTGATCTCTCCCTGTCCTTATCTCGACGCAGGAGCCTTTCATTATATTTTCTCTCCCCTGCCCAGCTGAGGAGGGCAGTGACAGAGCAGCTTTGGGGGGCACCTGGCCTCCAGCCGGGATCAACCCACCACAACCAGCAGAGGCGAATGGCAGCTGCCTTCAGCAGCTTTTGGGGTTCACGCTTGGAAATGGAGCAGACCGGCGGGGAGAGCCGCTCCCCGGTGCCGCTAGAGGTCACCGTCTCAACGAGGTACCGGCGGCGGCACCGGCAGCGGCACGGGCAGGGCGGGGAGTACAGGCAAGCCCTTACGAACACGGGTTTTCATTAGTGATTACAAGCAGGCGGTTTAACGAGCAAGCCCCTATGTCCAGCCCGGGACAGGTTGGTTGAAGCATACGAAGTTAAAATAGATTATTCATATAAAGGAGAGAGGAAAAATCCAAAGTTTGTGCTTTGAGAGCGAGGATTTCTTGAGTCACTTTGCTATATTTGATATACTACTGCTACTACTCATTAGTATAATAATGAAATATTTTAATAAAATCTAATTCTACTTACCTGGTTAGAGAATTTAAAAGACTTCAGATGGAAAATGCTTCTTTTTTTTTTTTTGGAGCTTCTGAAGCTCGAGGCAACTTTTGAAGAACACCTTCCACAGTGTCTTACGCAAAATCTTCCCTGCTACAGCTCTTGGAAGCTGATTTTTTTTGAAAGCTTCAGGGCTTCTCCCACACTGACACCTCCATCAAACACATCTTCACATTTCCTTACCTCCATCCAACAAGCACAGGTGAGGCAGAAATGAGGTCTCAGCCACGGTGGGGCTTTACAGGAGCTGCTATATCAAAATCTTTGCTTTTAAATCTTTGCGCCTTACTGCGTACAAATTAAAGATGTATAAGTAAGAGAGCTGTTAAACTTGCCCAAGGGAAATACGTACAATCAGGCGGTTTTTTATCTTTATCCCAGAGCTTCCCCATCTCCTTTGTTGGATGCTTTCACTCTTGCCTGAAGTTCAGGCCTCAGCTTCTTTGGGGATGGAGGGCTCTCACTTACATGCCTCAAACATTTCTAGGTAGGGTAAAATTTAAAAGTAAGTAACCATCATGGTTTTAGCCAGGTTTCGCTTTGAATAGCTGGCTTACCTCAGAGCAAAACTGAGAAAAAGCCTTGGGCTAAGTCTCATGATCTTAAACCTCGGACTATTGCACATCTTCACTTATTGCTAGAGTGAAATTATTCAGAGCCGATGCCAGCAGCTATCGCTCCCCTTAGAAACCAGACGAAACACCCTCAATTTCAAGGGTGAAACTGAGAGCAGGATTTGTTTTTAGTGGCTACCCCATATTTAGCCAGTGGAAATGCCTGTAGCGATCACCACTGACATCGAGCAAACCCACTCTCACTTTCCACGCCAGCACCCTCTGCCAAACCGCCACTCTCATGACGCCATTTTTTTGGGAGGACCTGGACCTAAAGCCCTGCGTGAGACTGGGAAATGCCACACGGTGAGGAGGATGGGGGGATTTGGGGCCAGTGGAAGGTGGTGGATGTATGGCATCAGGGAGCAAAACCTGGTCAGCGTGGCGCGGCCGAGGCTGGCACCCAAAGCACGTTTCTCCATGAAAGCTGAGCTACTGTGGGGCTGTGAGGGGGGTTGCCCTCAGGAGTTCTTTCCATGAAAATTCCCATAGAAAAATGCATTTTCTTCTCATGATGCAAATGCTTGGCAGCACTGTTTTGCCTCGATGCTGTCACTGCGTGCAGATGCCATGACACTGGTGGGCACGTTTGGGACAGGTAAATCCTTCCCCTTTGCAGCTGGTAAGACAGCACCGCTTCTTTTGTCACACCTCAAAGGCCCCGGCTGTTTTATTTTACAAATGAGTCTCGCTTTCACTGAGGAAAATTAATGCACCTGCAGGACCAGGTAGTCACCGAGCTCCTGGTTTCCAGCCACTCTCTCAGCTGCCAGGGCTTGCAGGAGGAGATGGAGGAGGAGGTCCAGGGCCCTGCAGCACGAGAGGCTTGGCCAGGAGGACACCGCTGTACAGAGTATTTCTGGACCCTTGTGTCCCAGTCTGAACTCCGGGGACCAGCAGGTGTTTCCGTGTCCCCAAAGGGTTACCTGCGTGTTCACGAGCTTCGCAAGCACATCATAACAGCCTGTGTTTGCGCAGGCAGCCCCAGGCACTGCTGCAGCCATCCAGCTGTCCAGCACCTCCTGGGGCATGGCGGGAGGTGGGGGAGTGACTATTGCTTCCTGGTAAACAAAAAGGCACTGATGTACATGGTCCGGTTTAATTTCTTACCAGAGATAGTCCTCGTCATGCAAGGCCGGGTGTGCGGGTTGGGAGGAGGAGGGAAGAAAGATGCCAACGGGAGGAAGCACAACACCCTGAGGGCAGCGGGACCCTGATTTCTGGAGGACACCCCTGCATGTTATGGCATTTAAAGGTCTCATCTGGCGTTAGGGATCGTGTGGTGTGGGGGAGCCCCAGACCTTGCAACCAGAGTCAACGCTGACACCTTTCCCAAGATGTGGAGGAGATCTTCTCGGTAGACGGGGAACATAAAGCCAAGGGAGGTGAAGGTCCCAGTACTCTCATCTGGAGCAGGTGCCACCTCAAAAGCGGGACCATGCTTCTGTCCTCTTCCTGTGCTTGTAAGGAAATCTACAGAGGCTGTGGAGAATAATAAACACAGCGGTTCATCAGACTGAAATTATCAACAGCCAGAACAGCTTTACTGCGGTTTATGTCCATTTAATAAAATCTGCTTTTCATCTCCCTCTGAAGGCACGTGACCCCAGTGATTGAAAGCAGGCCAGGAGAAGCCCAAATGAAAAACCCACCGTAGGTACGGGACAAACTCCAGTACAGGCAAGTTAGGTGCTGATTAGAGACCATAAACACTTGAATAGAAATAACAGGGCGAGCCAAGGTGCTGGAAAAGGCATTGCTCGTAGGAGCCATAGGAGAAGGTGAACTGCAAACTGATACAAGGCTCCGTCCGGCACCAGATGGCCGTAGCAGGCCGCTTCACGTAAGGTTTGATATAGAGGGAGCTCTGGGGACTCATTCTTAACCCGACGTATAGGCAGAGCAAGGATCTTAATGCATTTCAGCTTTGTATCACTTCTGACCGCTCTGTTGACAACCAGTGTGGTGAAATCGAAGCAAGGCAGAGAGGAGAAGACGGTCCACATCCTCATTTTTGCTATTCACGCATTAAATGGAAATCTGGAAGACTCATTTGTAGCCAGGAAGCAAGTACTTTCGAGAAACTTTGAAATGCCAAGCTAGTTAGAGGAAATATGTACAGTAAGATGAGTTTGGACATCCAAGCTCAGAAAAGGGTTCCCACAAGAGCTGTCTTTATATGCACCAAATCCAAGAAATAAAAGCAATGGATCCGTATTCTTTTTTAATTTGGTGATCAAATGGTCAGGGTTTACTAATATTACCAATGGCATGTTGGGAAAGGGCTGCTAGGAAGATCTGTTCCAGTCTTGCCTAATTTTTGATAAGAGTTAGCAAACAACATTGATTGATATAACTTAATCAAAGGCACGTTTTAAGGATCACAGACTTGCCTGTAAGAGGGAAGTTAATCTTAGTTAACACCTTAATCAATTGCAAAAATAAACCATCAGAAAGAAACAAAAGCTCCTCCCAGTAACTCCCCAAACACTTTAAATTCTTCTATTTGCAGCAATGTCAATGGCCTCAGCATTTAGGGGTTCTGAATCTATCCAGGAAAATTAAATTTATGACATTTTGACAGACTGGATATTTTGAAATATGAAAATGCAACATGAATGTTTCTTGAATTAAATCATTGTGTTTGTGTGGGTGAGATTCAGGATCTCTGGATTCACCCATCTACACTTAGATGTCCGCAAAGCAGGTGTCTTCACATGAGAAAAAAATTTTAAACACTAATATTGAGACCCAGCCAGTGGAGCTGAGGAACGACAAGCCTTCTCAAGTTGCTAACAGTAGGGAAAACAGTAGGGAAACTTGAATCAGAGAGCAATACAAATTACAATCTGGTAGTGTGGATAGTGATTTTTAAAAGAGCACAGCTCTGTTTGGTGTTATTTCTCAGATTTGGGACATAATCCTGCCCTGATTTAAGTCAACGGGAGTTTTGCTATTGACTTCAGAGGGACCAGAATCAGGCACTTCGTCTGCTCCAGACCTGACTGTTTTATTTGGAAATGTAATTTTTTAAAACACACACTTTTCTCTTAAAATGCTACAAAGTAGAGCAAGTAATTACATTAGGCTCTACCTGAAGCTCCAGAGAATTAATACAAAGGCTGTTTGGCTCTTGCCAACTTTCACTATTACAATTTTACTGGCACCATATGCAGCACTACCTTACCTGCTTGTTTCACTTAGTGAACTCATTGGGGGTTTGAGGTTAGTTTTTGGTTTGGGGTTTTGGTTTTTTTTTATTTTAAAGGAGCATGCAATATACACAAACAAAAGCTCCAGGGAGTGGGGACCAGCTCGGTGGCCCATGTGCTCTTAGTATCAAAGAAATCAGAGATGGAGCAGGTCTGTTTGTTTGCTCAGCAACGCCATCCTTTTTGCAAAAGTGCGAGAGTTGGCTCAGGAAAAAATGTTCTTTTGGGTGGTTTCTGTTGCTTGCTGTCATGCAAGAAACTGTGAAGTGAGATTTCCGGTGTTACTTTGAGCACCTCTGTGGCCAAAAAGGAAAGGAGCTGCAAGGCAGGGAGAGGACTGGCTGTATCAGCTTTGAGACCGTGGAAAGGTTGGGGACAGCTTTCTGAGGACAGCCAGGAAAGGACTTCTGCAGAGGAGAGTTTTCACCAGAAAAAGCAAATCCTGTGATTCTCATGAGACTAATTCCAATGCAGGAGAAGAATCAAATGCAAATTATACATACAAGGCTTCACATAAAGACCAAACCTGTGACAGACAGGTTTGCTAAGGCAGAGTAAAAGTTGACGAGGGATTTGTCACCACTGGACTTGAAACTAAGGTGACATCTTGCTGCAAGATGAGTTTTGAAGACCAAAGACTCTTGCAGCTCCCTCAGGCCTGCTCAGAAGGGACCTTCTGCTGCACCGGGCTGGGGAGATGGACCTCAGCCTCACCTGCTCCATGCCCTGCAGTGGCATGTAAGCAGTCATGCCCATGGCAGTCCTATTTTTGTTTCAGCCTAGTGAAAACGCCCTGCGGTCAAGCCAACGAGGCATTTGGCTCTGCCAAAATCCTTTGAGACTGTTGTACTTTGCTGCATTGGAGGGAGCAGCCTAATAGACCTTCTGGTTGAGTTGGGTCCTCCCCTACCTCTGCGCATGGTAAATGGACAAGAACCTGGCATGCCTCACTTGATGGCCAAGCGGTGTAAGCTGTGCAAAGGGCAGCCCCTGAGCTTTTTTAGCCCTAAAGATTGTCAGCCGTGATGTGGGCCATGAGAAGTTCTGGGAGTCCAATGGGTGACAGGAGGAAGCTGTGTTAGGTGGAGCAGGGAGGAAAGGAGCAGAAAAGGGGAGAAAGGGCTGAAAAAGGAAGGCAAAAGTGGAAGGAAGTTTCAAGTCATTTCCAGAGAGGGGTTAGGTGATTCAGTACAGTGTATGGATAACTTCTGCCTACTAAACAGATTTACTGTATCAAAATGCTCCGTCTTTGGGCTCCAACTTAGTTCAGCCTGTCGCAAAACAAGGTTTTGTCTTCAGAAGACAACTTGTATTGGCCACTCCTAGAGTCAGAGAGAAAAATCAAAGTATTTGTGATGAAAGGTTAAAGGTTTGAAATTGAAGGTGCAGCTTTCAGCCTCATTTGGAGTCTCCTACGGTTTAGTCCACAATGAGTTTGGGGGGGGTTACTGCTGGTACACTAGCTTGTGATGCACAAGTACGTTAAGGGGTGACCACTACAAGGCACAACCATGTGGAAGTCAGATATTGGTGGCTTTAAGACACTGGTTAGCTAAGCCTGACAGGTTTTGTTACAAACATGTTTCTGAATCCCAGCCTAGCCTAATGCATACTTAAGAGTAAGAGCTAGGCTGGGACCAGCCCTCAGGAGCCAGGATCCGGCAGAGCTGCCCTCTCTCTCTCTGACCGGGTGAACTCATGAACTGGGACATGCTTCTCCCTCACTCAGGAGAAAAAGACCACAGAATCACAGATATGTAGGTTGAATGGGACTGCTGGAGGTCATCTAGTCCAATTTCCAGTTGAAACCACCAACATTATACCATTGTTAGCCTTTATCCAGCCAAGTCATGAAAAGCCTCCAAGGAAGCAGCCTCCAATGACCTCTCTGGAGCACCTGATGGAAGAAGTTTTCCTAATGTCCAACCTGAATGTCCTCATCCACCATGTGGCCATTGCCCCTTGTTACATTCTCTGGCACCACCAAGAAGAGTTTGGCTCTGTCATCTTTGTAACTGCTTTTCAGGCAGCCGCAGGCTGCTGTGTGATCATCCTTTTGGTTCCTCTTCACTGTGCAAAACAAGCCCAGCTCCCTCCACCTCTCACACTGCATCTGTGCTCTAGGCCCTGGAGCATGGTGGCAGTGCTCAGCCTGACCTCTCCGGTTTTTCCGCATCCCCCTCAAAGCAGGGCTCCCCAAAGAGGATGCTGTAGTCCAGCTGCAGACCTACCAGTGCTGGGAAGGGGAAGTGCATGGTGCCAGCTCTGTCACCCACAGCCTCATTTTGTGGGCCAATGCACGGCGTGGGCACCACCATGCCTCCATCCACATCCCCATGCTGGCTCTTAAAGGGGGTCCAAACGGTTGGTGTAAAATGGGAGAAATGGGGCAGTTTCAGTCACAGCTAAAGCTTCAGTGTCAAAGCACCAGAGAGCCCTCTCCTTGGGATCTGCATATAGTTAGCCATGCTGCTTCAGTAAATCAGAGCAGCACCCAGCTTACGTTCTCTTGTTCCTCGGGTTTGTGTTTCAGCCCAAGACTTACCAAAACATAGTTTTATATGCTAATTTCCTTATAGTAAACCCCTTACTGTACGTCGTTCATCGATACCAAGCGGTGTACATGTAAGGGTAAGCTAATATTCTGTGTATATTACCAACTTTATGAGTTCAAGAATTACAATGTGCTTGCTTTATTTAGGTGGTAAACTTTTTTAATGAGTCTGGAGGGTCCTTTACATAAAAGCAGTGACTCTAGCTTGGAATATCTTTCCATGTTTATTAGAAATGTGTTTTACTTTACCGTGAAAAAAGCCAAGGAAACATGCAGCCTTAAAGTCTAATGAAGTAGTTACTCATGCAGTCAAAGTTCATAAATTTTAAATACATTTAATTTATAAATTGAAAACATAGCTTGCACTGGCTTTTTCAAGATTATTGCTTGCCACAGGGGTTTTAGGATAGTTGCTGGGCCATGCTTGTTACTTCTTTCCTTTCAAGGCCAAGACTGGATCTTCATGATTTGCTCACATTCATTCTGATGTTTTTACTTTTTTTTTAAAAAAAAAATGTATTTTCAGAAAGGGAGCTCTTTAAAATATTAAAAATCATAACCCAGCCAGCAGCCTCTTTGTTCTCAACTCAGATAAGATTTGCTTTCGAGCTGACACTTTAATAGAGAGCTCTTTCTTGTGGTGAGAAACCCTTTTTCCCTCTGGAGACCTCTTTTCCAAGCTAATTGCAGAGCACAGTCCCTGCAGTGGCAGTCTGAGCTGGATCCCAGTCTCACACCAATAAAACCTCAGTGCCAGCCTGGGTTAGGAGCCCAGCCCCTGGGAAGTGGGAATTGAAGGAAGGGGGGGAAACGAAGATGCCAGCTCCCCACTTTTGCCTTCTGCAGTCCTCAGGTTGCTCGTCCATCCCTGATGAGCAACTTGACTGCACAAGCTCCGCTCTAATTTGTCCTACTTGCAAAGCAGTCTTGCGTACAACACGTGCCGTAGGGATGCCTGGCACTGGGCGGTGCTCTGCCCGCATCAAGAGGAGGTGAGAGGAGGGCGCCAGCCTTATGCCAGCTGGGATTTCCACCAGACGCCCCGCTGGGCACCCTGCCTTGTGCCGGTGCCGCCGCAAAGTGAGCTGGCAGCTAGCCGATGACTGCAGGATCGCTGCTTGTTGATTCAGAGACACGAGAGGTCGGTGCTGGAGCTTCAAATAACTTTAGCTGGATGTTATAAAAATGGGAATGTGCCTAGGATAAGGGAAAGTATCGAGCCCACAAGAACTAGAATAGTGATGTTGGCATTTAACTGCTGTAGCTTTAGGTTTATATGGACAATCCCCTCAGCTGAAGAAAAAAGGGTAGCAGGGTGCACCCTCCCCATTTCCATGCTCCCAAACTAGTCAATTATACCCAAGCTATTTCAGAAAGATATTTCTCTCACCTGGCCTCCAGTGGCGGACTCTGATGAGTCCTTGTCCTAACATTTAAAAATATTTTTCCTACACGTAACCTCACACAAGGGCCGTTTCTGCGTGGCTCATCCGGACGTCTCCATCCTCCGCCGTGCAGCTACCTCTGAGGACTTCTGCAAAAGGCAGCTGCGAGATGATGCCCTCCAACTGACTGATGCACGGCCGTGCTCTGCCCCACCGCTTCTCCCGTCTCCTCCCTCCCTGAGCCCCACAGCCCCCACATCGCTGCTCAGCCGGCCGCACATGCTAGGCCCAGCCAGTGTGGGGAGCGGGGCCGGTAATTGGAAAGGGGAATTGCAAAGCACCAAAGCTTATCAACAGGCAGCGGGGGAGAGTTCAGCAGCCATCCTCAGGGTCTGGCCCAAGGTCCGGAGTGGGTTGGCAGCGTTTTGTTTGGCGGCATGGGGCGGACATGCGTGGCTGCTCCACTCGGAGCAGGCACGGCCGTGGTTGAAGCAGGGGGATGGCTCGCCGGCCGGTGCAGCCTCCTCTTTCTGCTGGGACTGCTGAGGCCACGGAGACCAGCGCAGGAGCAGGAAACCTGCACAGCTCGGGGTGCTCACACTCCCCATCTGTTTTCAAGGTACCCTTAGGTATGGCTTCTTGGCCTCTGAAGTGCCAACAAGCACCGTCACTATGCACACAGAAGTAGCAGCTATTTTCTCATATATCTTTTACTCATTAACCAAACAGTCTAAATATAGCCCCGACTGGTACCAGCAAGAGATGGTGGCTACCCTCTGTGGTCAGGTCTTTGCTGCCTGCCTACCTGCAGCGCCGATTTTCTGCACCAGATCCTTCACTTTGCCAGTGCCCTCTGCTCTCAGCCCTGGGGCAGACGGATAATTTACATTACAGGTTGCTACCACGTGTGCAGGAAAAGCATGCAGCCCCAGGAAAGGAGTCAGGTCCTCCCATGCTCCTGCCAGCCCACCGTGCCCGGCGCAGTCCTCCCTTCAATCTCTGCGCAGACTCCTGACCCGGTGATATTGCTCCTGTCTGGATGTTTGGATAAACCAGGCTCTCAGTGCGGCCAGCACGGGTAAAACTCAGGAGTCCAAAGCCCGGCTCCTTTTGCAGGAGTTGTTCTCACTCAGTACCCAGGACGGGTCCATTGGGAGCTTCCCAGTCCCAGCAGAGGAAGACTTAATCTTACGAGGGAGGTAAAATGGAAACTATTACCTTTGCTGGGAGCTTGGAAACTTTCAGGATAGTATCAGAAATATCTGATATGTTCATAGTCTGTGCTCCTGACTTCAGCCTTGGCTTGATGCCACGTAGTAGTATCTCCACACCTACAAACCACTCACTGCCAGCCAACACTTCTCCCTTCACTCGGCAATTTATTCAACATAGTGGACAAGTTTGGAAGAAGGAAGGCACCTCGTGTCCCTGTGTGGGTTTTAGGCTACATCCCAGCTGTAGCTTCTGCCGGAGTTACATGTGTACATCCCTCTCCCCAGTTACATAAGAATTGAAAAAGATGGTCAAGGGAGAAAAATTAAATGCACATTTGCACTTTGTCTGATAAAGAAAAAGGTTACAGATGCTTAAAAGTTTGTTGCTATATTCTAAGTAAAGGAATATGGTTGTGACGTTATGTGCACGTTTGGTTATGGTTATGGTTGTTATGTGGTTATGTGCACGTTTAAATATGATGTCACTTGCCAGCTTAATATTGATCTTGATTTCACCCGTTCATAACAAAACAGGCTTTTCAATGCAGTAAAAAAATCTAGATAGCCTCCAAAGCTTCTCAGAGGAGCAGCCTCCCACAAGAGCTTGTAATCTCTGTCTGGTAATTCCTCAGCTCATCTGTCTCAAGGTGATTTCCTTGGAGTAAATGGAAGACCACACTTCCCTACACCTTGAATTCCTTCTAGTACAATACTTGAGACAGCACAGCATTTTATAGAGATAAAAGCTGGTAAGTGGCATGATATCCTCATTAGAAGTAATCTGCCTTTTAGTGAATGGCCTCACATCTATTCTCCCTTGCCCACAGATAAATCTTCTCGGTAGCTGGAAATATAACTCTCTGTTTCTTCTCTTAGGATAACAGTATGAGGGGGAAAAAAAAATGTTAGTGAGCAAATATTTGGTGGCAAAGCCAAAAGAATCATGTTCTTTTGAGACAAAACTCTCTTTACTTACAGCTGAGTAGACAGAGATTAAGTTATAAGGAATCCGGGCTCCTTGCCAATTCCTCCCCATCTGCTTGTCAGGAACAAATGCTTCGTTATGTGGCGCGGTGAGGAAGCAAAGAGCAGGAGAGAGGGCAGTGGGCCATGGCCATGACCTCCTGCAGGAGCTTCCCCACCCAGAGGAGCTGCTCTTGCCTGGGACCTCCAGCAATAACGCTCTGTGTTAGTGACAGAGGGAGGGCCAGGGCTGGCTTGCCAGCAGAGGTGGGCACCATTCAGTCAAAAAACCATCTGGATAGAAGGGAAATGAATGAAGATGGGTATTTGAGGCTTAAGAAAAACAAAGGTAGGTGCGGGAAATCAAGAAAGTCAAGAAGAAGAGAGATTATCAGTGTTCTGCAAGATCAAGGCACGTTGTGTTACAGAGAGGGGCTGAGAAACTACTGGGGGCTGTGAGCAACTGAAAGAGTTGGTAGTTCCTGGAGCTATGTTACTGTGTCACCAGTATACTGTGAAAAATGTGAAAAATTATGAGAAGAGCAAGCCCAAGAACCACACACCCTTACCACAGCAGCAACATCAGCCTCTTTCTGCATCTCGTCCCATGTATCAGAAGGCAAGCTGAAATGAGAAGGAGCCTTGAGTGAGTGGCAGAGTGTTGCATGACACCTACATTTGGGAGCTGAGGAAGTCTGGGCTGAATGTCTGTTGGATGCCTGTTAGGTGATTTGACAATTGCATGGACCATGGGTCTCAAAGGACAGCGATCAATGTCTTGATGCCCAGTTGGCAGCTACTAACAAGCAGAGTGCCCCACGGGTTGATACTGGTGCCGATATCGTTCCTTATTCTCATCAAAGACCTGAATGAGGAGGCAGAATGCAAATCCATAAATGCATCATCCTCAAACAAATCTGCAGATAGTATTAAACTAAAGGAGCGGCTAACAAGCTGAATGGTAGAGCATAAATAAATAGACCTCAAAAACCTAAGGACTGCACCAGCAGAAACCTCATGAAGTTCAACAAGGAGACATGAAAAGTCCATTCTGTGACTGGGACCCCAAGCTGGGAAGGAAGAGCTCTGCTGAAAAGGGCCTGGGGGTTATGGTGGGTGACAAGAGCACTATGAGACTACAGTAGGATCCCATTACAAATAACTGCAAATTGCACACTCAGCAGTGCTGGGAGGAGGGTGGCCAGCAGATTGGACTCCTGCATGGCATTGGTAGGTCTGCGCCTGAAGTACAGTGTCCTCTTTAGGGACACCTGCTTCAAAGGGGATGTGGAAAAACTGGAGAGGTCCAGCTGAGGGCTGCCACCATGATCTGGGGTCTGGAGCACAGGTGTGGTGTGAGAGGTGGAGGGAGCTGGGCTCGTTTTGCCTGGTGAAGAGGAATCAAAAGGATGATCAAAGAGCTGCCTGAAGAGCAGTTACAAAGATCGTAGAATCATAGAATCACAGAATATCCTGAGTTGGAAGGGACCCATAAGGATCATCGAGTCCAACTCCTGGCTCCACACAGGACCAGCTGAATCAGAGCATATGACTGAGAGCATTATCCAGATGCTTCTTGAACTCAGTGAAGCTTGGTGCTGTGACCACTTCCCTGGGGAGCCTGTTCCAGTGCCCAACCACACTCTCAGTGAAGAAGAACCTTTTCCTGATGTCCAACCTAAACCTCCCCTGATGATGACAGAGCCAAACTCTTCTTGGTGATGCCAGATGCAATGGATGTAACAAGGGGCAATGGCCACACATGGCAGATGGGGAGGTTCAGGCTGGCCATTAGAAAAATCTTCTCCACCAGGTGCTCCAGAGAGGTGGTGGCAGCTTCTTCCTTGGAGGCTTTTCATGACTTGGTTAGATAAAGGCACAGCTGACCTAATAGTGGTAGTCCTGTTTCGAGTGGGGTGATCTCCAGGGTGTCATGCAACCAACATTTCTGTGATTCCATGATCTCTTTTCTTTATGTAAAATTTATCCATTTAGCTACTGGCCTACTTCATTAGCATGGATGAAATTTCAGAGAAGTTGCAAACAATCTGGGAAACTACAGGCCTGTCAGCCTGACCTCGGTGCCAGGGAAGGTTATAGAACAGTTCATCTTGGGTGCGCTCACCAAGCGTGTGCAGGACAACCAGGGGATCAGGCCCAGCCAGCATGGGCTCATGAAAGGCAGGTCCTGCCTGACCAACCTGAGCTCCTTCTATGACCAGGTGACCCGCCTAGTGGATGAAGGAGAGGCTGTGGATGTTATCTACCCGGACTTTAGTAAAGTCTTTGATATGGTCTCCCACAGCCTTCTCCTAGAGAAGCTGGTGGCTCATGGCTTAGACGGGTGCACTCTTCACTGGGTAAAAAACTGGCTGGAAGGCTGAGCCCAGAGAGTAGTGGTGAACGGAGTTAAATCCAGTTGGCGGCCGGTAACAAGTGGTGTTCCCCAGGGCTCAGTACTGGGGACAGTCTTGTTTAATATCTTTATCAATGATCTGGATGAGGGGATCGAGTGCACCCTCAGTAAGTTTGCGGATGACACTAAGTTGGGTGGTAGTGTTGATCTGCTTGAGGGAAGGAAGGCTCTGCAGAGGGATCTGGACAGGCTGGATCGATGGGCCAAGGCCAACTGGATGAGGTTTAACAAAGCCAAGTGCTGGGTCCTTGCACCTGCACTTTGGTCACAACCACCCCAGGCAACGCTACGGGCTTGGGGAAGAGTGGCTGGAAAGCTGCCCAGTGGAAAAGGACCTGGGGGTGTTGGTCGACAACCGGCTGACTGTGAGCTCAGGTGGCCAAGAAGGCCAACAGCATCCTGGCTTCTATCAGGAATGGTGTGGCCAGCAGCACTAGGGAAGGGATCGTCCCCCTGTACTCTGCTCTGGTGAGGCTGCACCTCGAGTCCTGTGTTCAGTTTTGGGCCCCTCCCTACAAGAAAGACATTGAGGTACTGGAGCATGTCCAGAGAAGAGCAACAAAGCTGGGAAAGGGTCTGGAGCAGAAATCTTATGAGGAGCGGCCAAGGAAACTGGGGTTGTTTAGTCTGGAGAAGAGGAGGCTGAGGGGAGACCTTATCACTCTCTACAACTACCTGAAAGGAGGTTGTGGTGAGGTGGGTGTTGGTCTCTTCTCCCAAGCAACAAGCGATAGGACAAGAGGAAACGGCCTCAAATTGCTCCAGGGGAGGTTTAGGTTGGATATTAGGAAAACTTTCTTCACTGAAAGGGTGGTCAGACATTGGAACAGGCTCCCCAGAGAGGTGGTGGAGTCACCGTCCCTGGAGATGTTCAAAAACCATGTAGACATGGCACTTTGGGACATGGTCTAGTAGACATGGTGGTGTCGAGTTGATGGTTGGACTTGATGATCCTAGAGGTCTTTTCCAACCTTAAAGATTCTATGATTCTATGATCAATGCAACACTTCACAGATGAGTACACACGTAACTTGCTGCAGTCCAAACAGGTGACCCAACTCAGAGCAATGAATGCATGGGTTGCATATTCAGCTGCATGTATTTTCTGTTCAGCCAGATCACACAAATATATAACAATGTTCTTTATGAAGCCTTTCCCACTGCACCAGAGGTGCTGAGGCACTAGCAGACTCAGCCGTTGATTGCAATTTCTTCCCGATTCACCATTCTTGGCAGGCCAAGCCTCCATGGATTGCTTTTTTTTTTTTTTTTTTTGGCTTGCAAAAGTCTTGGAGCGCACACAACGTGCTCCAATCACAAATACAGCACTGAGGCACTAGGTTCCATAGGAATCCATAGACTGCACTATGTGCATTGCCAGCCCACCAGACTACCATTCTGCACTCACTCATCTATATGAAGGGGGAACAGTATAGAAATTCATCCACATACCTTGTCAAACATTCACCACATACTGGGCAGTGCACCCAGTTTGAATGTCTGTAAATACAAGCACAGCACCGTGTAACATCAGAATAGTAATCACCCTTTCCACAGTTAAATTTTCTATTATTTTAGTTTAGGACTACAAGTGTTCTGTACATTACAAAGTGTAATGTATCCCAGGTTTCGGCTGGGATAGCGTTAATTTTCTTGGCAATAGCTGGCATAATGTTGTGGTTTGGATTTGGTATGAGAACAATGTTGATAACACACTGATGTTTTTAGTTGTTGCCAAGCAGTCAGGGACCTTTCAGCTTCTCACACTGTCCTGACGAGGAGAGGGTGGGGGTGCCCAAGAAGCTGGGAGGGGGCACAGCCAGGGCAGCTGACCCAGACTGGCCAAAGGGATATTCCGTACCACATGATGTCATGCTCAGCATACAAACTTGGGGGAAGCTGGCTGGGGGGGCCGCTGTTGCTCAGGGACAGGCTGGACATTGATCAGTTGGTGGTGAGCAACTGTTTTTCTTGGGTTTTATTTCTCTCATTTGTTTGTCATTCTCCTTTTCATTACAATTTATTGTTGTTGTTATTATATTTTATTTCAATTATTAAACTGTTCTTATCTCAACCAATGAGTTTTCTCACTTTTACCCTTCCTATTCTCTCCCCCATCCCACTGGGGGAAGGAATGAGCAAGGGGCTGTGTAGTGCTTAGTTACCAGCTGGGGCTAAACGATGACACAAAGTCATACTGTTTAGGAAACCACCTAATCGGAAAAAAAAAGGAAAAAAAAAAAGAAAGAAAAAAAAGGAAAAAAAAGAAGAAAAAAAAAAAATTTTGGGTTGTATTACCTTTCCATTTTCTCAGCAGCACTGCACTGTATTCCTGCTCACCCAAATCCGAGAACGGCAAACAAATGCCTCTTTCTGAGCAGTGCAGAGTAACTTCTGCAGACCTACCCACCATGTAGGTGTGTTCATAAATGATTTTCATTGTAAGTACCCTGAGATTCGCCTTGTTAGCAAACTAACATGTCAGGTGAGATTCTTTTCGCTACAGCCTCTATTTTCTGCTCCTGACTGTCTGCGCAGTGATCGTGTATGGCGTGGCAAGTGATGCTCCCAGGGAATGTGCTGCAATTTCCAGAGAGAAAAGGTCACCAAGAGAGCCACCATCTTTTCACCAGAACTTCCAAAGAATTTCTGCCTCTTGTCTATGTAAATAACATGCATGGATTTTTTTTTTTCATATCTAATCAACCTTCCTCCCACCAATAATAAATCAAAGAGGCAGTTTTGTGTTTATCTGTAATCTGCGTAATCTTATCTTTGGTGGGATGTGGAAGATATAAATCAGAATGTAATTTGAAATTTCCAGAATTCCTCTAGTTTACAATGAATTTATAAGACAGAATAACAGAGATATTAATTCTCCTAGCTGATGCTTTACATCAAGTTTTGACATCCTAATCCCATTAATTGTTATTTTAATTAAGTTTTAGAGCAATCTCCATCCTGTTACTGCTTGGGGCATATTGACAACATTTTTTTAAAGCATTTGGGTTGGGTTCTCAAAGTTCTTATCCAAAAATTCCCATGCACTCCCTTCCCCTGACTTCTCTAAGCACGCCTAACTACTTTGCAAAGGACAACGGAGGCACTTAAGAAAGAAGTTTAGTTGCAAATGAGGGCAAATAACAATATTAAACCAGTTTGTGGGTAGGAGCTGGCAAAACTGCTGCTTGTAGTCTACCCATTGGAAAAATGTGCCTCTTGATTTTTTGTTAATCATTCAAATTTGGGTACTTAGAGACCCCACCCTCAGGAATATAAAAGGGAACTTCAGTATGGGAGGAGTTGCAGTGGGTTTGTTCACTTTTCTCCCTCATTTGAGAAAACAAAGGCTTCATGCAAAGGATCTTTTCAGCATAGGTCAGGTTCGTATTTACTCATCTGGCAGATCAGGTTCCATTTACAGTCACACACCATTGCTAAGATGACAAAGGCCTTTGCATGAAAATACAACACTAGATGTATAATATTATGTTAGTTTTTATTTTGGACCTTTTTTTGTTATTGTCGGAGGAAAAAAAGTTACCCGATCTTGTGCCATTTTCCCTCTCCAGCCCTCTTTCTTCCTTTTCTGTCTTCCACACACTTGCCCAATCTCTCGCCTCCTTTTCCCCACTTTACAGTAGTTTAATGAAGGCCACGTGTCCCTAGTTTGCCGATGAGAGTGTCATACAGGACAGCATTAGGTTTCCTTCTACTGCCTGTCTGCAAGCCACCTTTTTCATAGTCTTTTTGACTGTCAGGCCATTTTCCTAGGTGGCCACACTGGCCTCTCCCCGTTCTTGCAGTGAGCATCATGGTGGTTTTTCATTGCATCTTCGACACCTCTTTTAGAAGCCGACAGTTCTCCCGGGCTCCCTTTCCCATTAAAATTCCTTTCCACAAGACTGCATTTACCAATTCTTTGAGCAAGTTGAAGTCTTCTGGTTTAAATTCATTAGTTCATTGCTTTCTCTCTCTCCTCTCCTGAAACTCGAGAGCTCTGCTGATTTGTGATCTTTTCCACCCAGATCACCTTCCTCCGGTGGCAGCCTCTCAACCAGTTTTCCCACGTTAACCAGCAGCAAACTGCAAGCCACCAGGTACAGCTGCGTACGCCTCATGTCACTGAAACAAAAAGCTGCTCTTTACACCCCTAAAACTTCAGGGACGGGCTACACGGTGCGGTTGCCTCCCGTACACGTATCTAGGACAAAGTTTCTGCTGTTGTCGAATGTATCCTACGGGAAGTATACGCATCGCTTCCCTCTGTCTCCTGCTGCACGCAGGGACCTGGTTCAAGGTATCAGCTCGCCGCGGCTGAAGCAGGATGCTTGTGGCTCTGCAATAAGCCTCCTAGTCTCCATGCAATTCCACAAGGAGCCGGGAACCAACTCAAAGCTTCGGCTCTGTGCTGTCCACCACTCCTGTAAGCCCTAGGATGTAACTGGCTGGAAAGAGATGGGTCTGTGACCTTTAAAGCTACGTTGACATCCTCATCCCTGAACCAGAGGGCTTCTTTCCCCACTACCAGGCAGTCAGACATTCAGATGCGGTTACTGATTTTGCACGGTTCTCATCTTGGATGTTCAATTTCTCACTGAAGTCAAGGGAAGTGGCATCAGGCATGCAGCAACACTGAAAGTCACACACAGGTTGTCTTAAGAAAGAGAAGGGGAAAAAAACCCAACAAAATTAATAAATCCAAAATGCAGACTTTAGAAAAACAGAAAAAAAGAATTTTTGCCTGGATTTCTCCCAGAAACAGTCACTACAATTCTCTGTTAGACTGAAGATCAAGAAAATTAATCTTTTAGTTTTACCCACATCGTCTTACATAGTATTTTAAACATAGTATTATTCACCATAATTTTTCACTTATAGTTGTAAAGTTCTTTTACTTCTTTTACTTCTAAATGTAAAGCTTCAAAGTGCTAAATAAAGCTCTTTTCAGTGTCAGATTTCCCCAGAATTAGAAGGCTGAGTGCCATGAATTATCATTACCATTTAACACACATCCTGCTTCTTGCTGCTCTCTGTCCTGTTTTCGCTTTTCTCCGGCCGTTTATTACCTTCTTTCCTTTCCCCACTTTCTATTTCAGGCTGTTAAGGAGAGACTGGAGTCCGACTCCCGCAATGAAATGCTTCACCTGGGGAGCCTGCTGAGAGTGAAATTGATAAAGGACAGCACCAGCCCAGGCAATTTCACTCACAGCGGGCACTTGCAGGTGAAGCACTACCATGAAATGGAGCAAGGTTACTCGTCCACCACCTCCCAGCACAAGTCACCAGCTGATAGCTGCTTCTTTCATGATCTTTTCACCCGTCTCCTGCCAGGCACTGCTTGCTCCGAGCCCGGCGCAAGAGGCAGGAATCGGCCATGTAGACTAGCGTTTGCTGGTGGGGGGGTTGAGCCCAGCTAAGTGCTCCAAATGTTGAACGCTCAGCCAAAGTGTGGCCTGGCCACAGGACCACTGCAGCCTCCCTCAGGGCACCTTCCCACTGGTGACATCCCAGGGAGGATGCCCACGGTCCCACTCGCCTCACCAGGTACCACAACAGTGCCATAGAGCCATCACCACTGCAACTGCCTGATGGGACAAAGGTGACTTGTAGCTGTTTCTGTAGCATCTGATCAGGGTACCAGCCCGATGCTCGGTGTAATCTGGGACAACCTATACATCATTTCAGCTGGTGGCTCCTGCGGATCTATTTCAGCACGGGTTAGGTCCCAAGGGGTAGGGACACAATCACTCCAGCATCGCTTTGCCCCTACCCTGCTTCCTCTGCCATTTGAAAATCCTGTGTATTAGAGGACACGTTTTCACTATCTCAGGATTTTTTTAATTTTGATAGGAGAATTCCTCAGAGCTTGACTGACACCAGGGCTGAGATTTTTTTCCTCAGACTGGCTAGTGTAAGAAGTAGTCATGAGAGAACAGTGGTGATGTACAGTAGGTAAACTGGGCTCTGCCATCTCCTCTTTTTTTCAATACTGGGATTAGGGGATGAAACATAAAAGTTCCAGATTTGAGCCATATAAAGAGATTTTCTTACATAATTCACAATTTATTTGTCAAGTTAAGATATACTATTTCATACCTAAGACCAAAATATTTTGAAATCTAAAAAAGCTTAAGCCTTTAAGGGGAAGAGTCATGGTTGCAGTTAGATGACGTTGATAAAGCAGGATAAAAAGTTACGAAAGATAACCTTTCTTATAACTTCAGGGCATAAAATTCCAGGAACTGAAAGGATTATTGAGAAACTCCCTTTCTAAACAGTGCTTCTTAAGAGACCTGAATGCTGGGCAGTGCCAGACATCTGGTAGAGCAATTCCTATAGTACGGGGAGGGAGGGAATCATTATGACAAATAGTCTATGAGTCAAAAAATACCCATCATACCATTTACTGACTGAAATTAAGACCCGAGAAGCACAGTGCAAACTCAATGTACCTGAACACTTGGTTCCTAATTTGGCACATAATTCCCAATTGAAATTAGTGGAAAAATAGGAGTCTCAAAAGGATTTAACTGCCTCAATACCTTCTTGGTTCTTGTCTAAATTTCCAGCAGCTGCATCCCAAATCAGCTCTGTAGCCTTTGCTGCGTTGTTCCAGAATGCGAATTTCATAAACATGATTTGCTTTACAACAGTACAAAATTCACCACCAGGAACTGAACTTGAATAAAAGTCTTTGTCAATGAACGTGGCTGATTGTATGTGTTAATATGTCATGCACAGGAGGACACAGGGCGAGGACACAATGCTTGAGAAATGTGACCACAGATTAACTGCTAATAACCAGATGGTGTCTGTGTGTGTGTTCCCACTTACAATCAGTTCAATATATATTATTACACAAATTCTTTTTTCTTTTTTTTTCCCCCCAAAATCTAGTTTAACTCTTGTGAAAGATCCTGAACGATCTTTTCTTGAAGGAAAAAAAATACAGATTCTTCTTTTCCCAGTTGATAGAAAACAGTGATCACCAAGAGTGATATTTAAGCTTGGAACTACAGTGAAACTATTAATTACTGACCACACTGACTGCTGAACAGGTAACCAGCTCAATTGATTTGGGTCTCATAAAGCTACAAAAAGAAAGCTTTCCCTTTTGTTTTATCCACAAACATATTCTACTTTCTCCCGTACAAAGGTTTGTTTCTTCCCCGTCCCTCTAATTGCTACTAACCCGAACAGCAATTATATTATTACATGCTGAGGGCTGAACAACCTAATTGGTGCAGCCTGAACCAGACCCGCTCCAAACATGGGAGACATGGGGCAGGCAGACAGCAATCTTCCCACACTTTCTTTTGTGCCGGTTTACAATTCACCAGGGAGCTCACAGAAACCTTACCTATAGCAACTGCTGAAGAGAGTCATAAATGCAGCTGCTCCCAAGGCCGTTAGTGCTCAGACCGCACTAGCTGGTGCCACGTGCCCACTCTCCCTCCTGGAGGAGTCTGGTTTGTGTTTGCTCCAAGGCATCAGCGTGTCCTTTTTGGCAATTCTATTTCTCTGAAGGCTCTGCCCCATTGCCTAGGCAAAGGAGGCAGCTGAGCTGAATTTAGTATGATGGCTGTATAATCGTCTTGACATTTTCCTTTTATTCAGTCGTGATTTTTTGCCTATTTTATTCAGCCCTTTCTCTTTTTAACCTAGTGAGTCAGGTATCAGACTGATTGCACATTTCTAGCACCATATGAAATAGTAGGGAAAAGGACATAGGCCTCTATAGTATACCAAAAGCCTGAAAGGATTTGCATTAAGTATTAATTTGAAGCTGGTCATAATGTCACAGAAGGTGCTGGATCTAATGACTGAACAAAGATTTAAAAAAAAAAAAAAAAAAAAAAAAAAAGCCCCAAAACCAAACAGACTTGCAAGTCCTGAAACCAAACAAGGACAGCAATGGCACAATCAGATGAGTTTCTAAACGCAGCGTGACTAGTCTGAATGCTGCACTGTTTACTTTGGTAGTGACCTGGCTGCTGTTCAAAAGGATATACTTTTCCTGGAACGCTGTGGCTCTACTTTGACCCGAAGCAGAAGCACACCTCATGTGCCACCAAGCCCTGCAGAATATTTGCAGGTTGCAGCACAGCTCCTGCAATGGTCCTGAGCTGCGGGAGGCCAACACCCACCAACCGGCAGACTGTGCCTTGGGAAAGAGGGAGGGAAACCAGCAGGATCTCTGGCCTGGTGCATCACAGGGGATGCTGCCATCCATCTGCATGGGCTGGGGGGTGTTCATGCCACGCTACCAACCCCACAGGTAATGTGGCCAATTACACATTGCTATTGCCAAGGAAGCTTTGGATCCACCAAAGTATTAGGGCACTTGATGTGCTTGACTTCCACTTCAGGCACAGAACCATAACCCTCCCGTAACCCTGCTCTGCTGTCATCTCACTGAGGAGGCACGCAGCCCCCTCCGTTTCCAAGCTCAAAGCTCCCTAAAGGTTGTCTTCTGATCACTCGCAGCAGTACCTTATGCTCAGCAGGACTGCACTGCTCAAATCTCCTCAGGCCACAGTAGCATCATTCTTCACAAACCATAATCCTTCACCTGTTTCATCTGCGAGAAGTTCTCAGACACACTTGATACACTTGCTGGGGGGAAAATTGTTACCAGTGATCATCCTTAGTACAGCCATCTGGGACTTTAATTCAACTTCCACCTCTACCTGTTGAGGTCCTCATCCATACTTCTCGCTTTCTAGAAAAATGACCAAACTACCAGTCCAGGGGCAACTTAACAGCAGGGCATTTCCCCCAAATATCATAGAATCATATAATAGTTTGGGTTGGAAGGGACCTCAAAGATCATCTAGTTCCAACGCCCCTGCCATGGGCAGGGACACCCTCCACTAGACCAGGTTGCCCAAAGCCCCATCCAACCTGGCCTTGAACACTGCCAGGGAGACAGGGGCAGCCACAGCTTCTCTGGGCAACCTGTTCCAGTGCCTCACCGCCCTCACAGTAAAGCATTTCTTTCTAACATCTAATCTAAATCGACCCTCCTTCAGCTTAAGGCCATTACCCCTTGTCCTGTCACTCCATGCCCTTGTAAACAGTCCCTCTCCAGCTTTCCTGTAGGCCCCTTCAGGCACTGGAAGGCTGCTATCAGGTCTCCCTGGAGCCTTCTCTTCTCCAGCCTGAACAATCCCAACTCTCTCAGCCTGTCCTCATAGGAGAGGTGCTCCAGCCCTCTGATCAGCTTCGTGGCCCTCCTCCGGACTCACTCCAACAGCTCCATGTCCTTCTCATGTTGGGATCCCCAGAGCTGGATGCAGTACTCCAGGTGGGGTCTCACAAAAGCAGAGTAGAGGGGCAGGATCACCTGGTCACACTTCTTTTGATGCAACCCAGGACACGGTTGGCTTTCTGGGCTGCAAGCGCACACTGCCGGCTCATGTTGAGCTTCTCATCAATCAATACCCCCAAGTCCTTCTCCTCAGGGCTGCTTTCAATCCATTCCTTGCGCAGCGTGTTTGAGATTGCCCTGACCCATGTGCAGGACCTTGCACTTGGCCTTGTTGAACTTCGTGAGGTTCTGATGGGCCCACCTCTCCAGCCTGTCAAGGTCCCTCTGGATGGCATCCCTTCCCTCCAGGGTGTCAACTGCACCAGGCAGCTTGGTGTCGTCAGCAAACTTGCTGAGGGTGCACTTGATATCACTGTCAATGTTGCTGACAAAGACATTAAACAGTGCCAGTCCCAATACCAATCCCTGAGGAACACCGCTAGTCGCTGTTCTCCAGCTGGACATTGAGCTGTTGACCGCAACATTTTGAGTGTGACCATCCAGTCAATTCCTTATCCACTGAGTGGTCCATCTGTCAAATCCATGTCTCTCCAAGGAAATTTCTCATTAAGTTATTAGGGCCATTTCACTCAGGAGAGAAAAAGAGCATACTCATTTACAAAACTCTGTAAGAGTCTGCAAGAGAGGAGATTTGGGTTCCAGATTGCAAACATATAGTTGATATTAAACATTAAAAAATAATTGTTGAAATTACTGTAAGCAGTAAAATGGATGTTAGTTGTATCCAGTTAGCACCCTAAACATTATGCAGCAGAGTATTATTCTGCTTTTCTAGTACTAAAAACACAACCACTGAATTGTAGCCCATGGCTGTAAAACCCGTAGCGGGGGAATCTTAACTGTGTGCTTGCACCCTCCATAGCAAGAAGTATTTATCTGTTCCACAGCAAGCAGAACAGCCTCACAGCTTGGTTGCTAAGGCACTATAGTGAGAAAAGTGGGTTTCAGTGCCCTTGGGCAAGGGAGGGAATATGCTGGGAGAAGGCACTAGCCACTGAGGTGTAGGATACAAGGGACTTGTCAGAGTTTGTTTCTGAAATGAAGAACTAAATTATAGAGCTGTGAACCGCCCAAAGAGAGAGGTATCCCTCACAGCCCAGACATAAGCAGCAAAAGGTGAAAACCACTACAATAATAGCAAAAGTTATTCACACTTTCTGATAACAAAAAGAGTGGTGATGTTTTTCAAGGAATGACACATTTTCCCAGCAGTTTCTGACCACTCTTTTATTTTTTCTTATCACAAGAATTTCTCAGGAAAACCCCCAGACTGTTCCTTTGCTTTAGCTTCTGTTGGTTCATTAATCCCTAAAATAGTAATTTTTCCTGTTTTATTTCACAGTCTTGCATAACCTGGGAATTTCACATCATAAAACCTGTGATACTTGTTCTTCTGGTACTAAAACCACACCCCCTGCATTGTAACCTATGGCTGTAAAACCCATAGGGAAGTAATCTAATATGAGAAATTATCAAGTAAATTCCCACTGAAGTTCTCATTAAATTAGAGGAGATGAATTTTGCCCAGGCTGAAATTGGATCTCAAGGATGATGGCCATTCCTGGCATTATAACCCACGGTTATAGCTGCTCCAAAAGAGTTGCTATATTGAATTAATAACACAGCCCACAAACTGTTTTTCCACATCATCTTTGTAGAGCAGAAAGGAGGAAGCATCATAGCATACGACATCACATCCACTGAAACGCTCTTTGCACATCAACTGGCTGAGCACCCCTTAAAAGCGCTCTGAGTCAGCAGGTTTTGCAGTCAGGAAGGCAAAGAAAGACAAGGGATTTAAGCAGATCACAAAGCACACCGCAACTCCTACTCATCGCGCAGCTTTTGGAGCATTCTCAAGGAAGATGAGGATTAAATGGGCAAAGGCTTTTAAATATTCTCTCATGCGAAGGAATGGAATTAGGCCCACAAAAGTAATTTGCTTAGAATATTAACCTGGGAAATGGGAGATACGTTTGAACTCCCTTGTGGCAGAAGAGAAACTGAACTTGGGTCATTTACAACCTGATTACCCTAACCATGAGCAATTTTAAATAAAAAGAGGGAACTGGGAATTCTTCTCCAGCTGCGCTTGTCACAGGGCTTGATCTTATAATTGTGCTCTTAGGATAGCTACAGGATGAGACAAGTAGGAATCAGACCTAGGAATGAGAAAGGTAAACTAACAACTTAAATTTTAAATAGAGAGAGTTCAAAAATATCTAATGTATACAATATGTTATAAATTAATATGTATTTATATAAAACTAAGAATGGCTTATTTAATATAGAAAAATACAAAAATATATTAACATAACCATACCTAAGGATTACGTTATGTGGCCTAGGTGCTTAGATGCTCAACGCAGCATCTGGTCAGACACCGTGTGAATTAACCCACCTGAGGCTCCACCCTGCATAGACAGTAGCCAGGTATCTCATCTGTTGCTTTCTCAGGCACCTGGACATCGCATTACAGGACACAGAGCAGACATCTCTTTGGACAGCCCTGCTCATTCCTCACCAACTTTCCTGGCAATACCTTAGCTGCTTAAGTATACCTTGGCTATACATAGGATCATATGAGCAAAAGGTGTATCCTGCAAACCCTGTAATAAATAGAAGGAAAGCAGAAATGAGTAAATCAATGAAATTAGCGGAAATGCTGCAACATTTATACATACAGTTTTTCATTAGAGACTGTTGTCTGATTGAAAATATTAGGAAGTAGGGAAAGGTAAAATGACAATCCGAGCAATGTCCTCTCCTACATTATCAAAACAACAGACTTTTCATGCCCGTTCCTTCTATAGGGTGGTTGGGGTTTTTTTGGTGGGCGGGTTTTTTTCGGTAGATCGTGCCACATGACGGCAGCCATCAGTGGCACAGAGGGAACGCGGACCCGGGTTGTTCTGAACGTTGAGCTGTAACAGACGTCCAGCACAGCCACCATCTGTCTGTCTGTCTGTCTGTCTGTCTGTCTCCTCCTCGGCTCCACTCAGCCGGTGGTAGGTCTCGCCTCAAGTTCCCTTTGAAAACCGAGTTGTCCATGGGGAAACCCTTGATAATTAAAAAAAAAAAAAAAAAAAAAAAAGACAAAATATATTTTTAAAAGAGCAAGGACCGCTGAACAGCCGCGCAGCCTGACCGGCAGCAGGGCCAGGCCTCGCTGGGACCGCCCAGGCGGGGGTCCCAAACGGCCGCTGGGCGCCGCTCCTATCGCCCCCCCGTCGTTCTTCGGCGGCCGGGGCCGCCCCTCAGCGCTCCCGGGGAGGGGAAGGGAGGGGAGGGGAGGGGAGGGGAGGGGAGGGCCGGGCCGGGCCGGGCCGGGCCGGCCGCCGTGACTCCCCTCTCCCGCGCCGCCCCCGGCGTAGTGCGCCGCGCTGCCATGGCAACCGAGCCAGGCGGGGCTCGGCTCCGGAAGCGAACGCGCGAGGGGCCGGTCCGGTTCGTCGCGTGCGCCGGCCCCACCCCCGTCGCGCTCGTCAGGTGGTCTGCGCGGGGTGACGTGTCGCGCGCGCGAGAAGCCGGAAGTGGCGGCCGTCAGGGCGGGGGGAGTCGCCAGCCGCGACCGTTTGCCGCCGCGGGCGCGCGCGAGAGGCGCCCAGGGACCATCCCCCCCCCCCCCGCCCGCGCAAGCCGCCCCGCGCCGCCACCGCCGTTCCTCCGCGCGCCCACCCCCCCCCCCGGCCATGGCTCTGCGGCGGCTCCTCATCGCCGCGGCGCTGGCGGCGGCCGCGCCCTCCGCCGCCGCCTTCTACCTGCCGGGCCTGGCGCCCGTCAACTTCTGCGAGGCTGGCAAGGAGAAGCCCGAGTGCAGGGTGAGCCTGAGGGGGCCGGGCCGGGCCGGGCCCGCCGTCGCTGAGGGGAGGCCTCGACGCCGCCCGCGCCCCTGAGGCCCGGGTTGCTGCGCGGTGTTTTAACCTGCTGCTGCGGGGGGGGGTGTTGTTGGGGGTTTTCCGGAGGGTTCGTAGCTGTCTCCCTGTAACGACCCTGGCGTCCCGGGGGCTGTTGCCGCAGGGACTTGGAGCGCGTTTCAGTCCCCGCAGTAGTGGCTAATGGTGAAGTGTCCGCGGTCCCTCGCAGGGAGGGAAAGAGCTGTCGGTTCATCTCGTGAGTTACGGTCACGTTGCGGAAATAGGAAGCCCCGGCCGCTTATCTCTCGGGCCCTTTTAAAAATACTTGCTGGAAAGCTGCAGAAAGTAAGGGTCACAGTGACAGGTCGTGCCAGGGGGGGTGTGTGTGTGTGATTCTTGGCAGGAGCGAGCAGCTGATGGTCACAAGCAGATAGAAAATCAAGGCAAGCAGGCAGTGACACTCTCCTTGCTGTGTCTTCCTAACTGCAAGAATCCGAAGTGTAGGGGCTTCTAGGCCCCAGAGCCCCAAGTGAAGCTTAAACTTCTTGTCATGCCTACATAAGTGACAAGCAAAGTTCACATAACCAAAATACTTATTTGTAAGGATGTTGGCTTGTAAGGGGTCTGTACTTAAAATAGTCTTCGGTCCTTTGGATGAGCTGTAGAAGTTGTTTGCTGTTACTGTGATGGAAATTACACAAGACCGTGCTTTAAGACTTGAATGAGGAGGTTCAAGACCAATCGCTTTTATGATCTGTTGTCTTACTGCTGTTCAAAGCGGCTATCTCACACTTTCTGATCTCTTAGCTTCTCTATTACATGAAACACTGGTCCATGATTCTTCAGAATAAGAGTCTGTTTAAATTGCATGCTTTTGGTAAATACCTTGCACTGACTTTGTCAATTTGCTGTCCAGAATCAGAAGAGCAGGTAATAGGCTAATAAGATAATTAAAGTGTAATTGCTATGAATGTTTTTTCCCTTCTTTCTCAAGTGTATTGTTCTATTCAGACCAGTCAAATCTTGCACCTAACACAGAGCTGTGGATTTTTTCACTTTTGTTTCCGTACCGCTTGTGTTGTAGTAGTAAAATATTCTGTGGATATTCTTTTATAGGATCATAGAAATGGTGTTTGGAATTGACCTCAGGAGGTCACACAGTCCAACCTCATGCTTGAAGTAAGGCTGTTGCCGGCAGTAGATCAGTTCAGCTCTACCTTTGTTTAAGCAAGCCTTGAAAACATCCAAGCATGGAGCATCCGTTACCTCCCTGGGTGACCTGTTACAGTGCTGCACTACTCTCTTCAGGAATGTTTGTTTTTTTTTTTTTCTTCAAGTACAGGCTAAGACTTTAAAGCTGCAGTTTGTAGATTTTCACAATATCCCTGAAAAATATCGCTATGTTTGAATTATTCCTGTTTTAAGTTAGGATTGTGGCAGAAATATTTTTATTTTTTTAAAAGTGAAGTAAACTAGGTTACCTACTGTCTTTTGTAATCAACCTGAGACACGGGGTCATCTTTTGCAGATATGTCTGTATTTTTTTCCCCTTGTGTACAAAATGCTTGTCTCCTTATCCTGAGAATTTATCATTTTGTAAATGTGAAGTAAGGTGCTTAGGTGATGTAAATCTACTACCAGTGGCTAGCTGAACATTTTAGGGTAACCTAACCAAGTGTATTATTGCAAAAATATCTTTCTGAAATTAGCCACCTCTTATATTCCTCTGCCTTATGCTAGCCATATACATACAAAGTGAGACATAGGTATATGAAGAAAGCTAAATCACACTTTGCATCCAGGTCTCTCCATGTAGTCTGGTCCCTGGTGAGGAGAAACAATACGCGATCAGATAATCACTATATCATAATATTTATGTAAGTGAGTAAAACTAAGCTTCCCTGAACAACCTTAATTTTTCACATGCTCTTGCTGAGTTCTTGCAATTGTCACTGTTGATTATGTCAGTAATAATGTTGAGTTTTCCCCTGCCTTGAGGATTTTGATCCAAAGACCAGATCTCTAAATGGTACTATTTGTCTATTATAATCTCTATAGCTTCTATATGTCCTCTGTTGGTGAGATGGGATGTTGTTAGTGGGGCACACAGCTAGCAGCACGAGAATGATGAGACTCATAACTTTGCCCCTTCCTCCAAGCTGTCTGCTAATCTGCTTGGGCAAACTCAGTTTGGCTGCTTTCCTGTTTCTGGTTGGATTATCATCAGAAATGAAATGTAATCTATGCAGACTTAAATAGTAACTCTTGCCTGAGCATTAAGAATCCTTACTCAGTTTAAAAAAATACTGATGGCTCCAAAGGGGACTTGTTGTTTTATGGGAAATTCTTTATCAAAGATGGTGATCTGCAGTAATGCATATACTTCTCATGGAAAATTGGAGCATTTGGGTAAATTCCCTCCTCCAATGAAAAATAGCTACTTTTTACAATTCCATCCTTTTTTTTTTTTTTTTTTTTTCTCCTTTTCCCTCCAGAATTTCTTGGTTTGGCTAAACTTGAGTGAATTTTCATAGGGAGGAAAAGCTCTCCTTTTGGTTCATGGTGAGAAAATAGATGGGTTGCTGTTGAAAGGGGGAGGTCTTGTTCATGAAAGCACTCCCTTCCTTTTGCTGTCTCCAGTTGTTGTCTAATTGCAGAGTAAGATAGTTTAACTTGCTATGCTGCTAAAAATTGCTCTTTAAATTCTTTTGGGGGTAAATCTTTTGCTGTTTTAGCTAGTTGAATTGGTTTACTGTGTAAGCAGATAACTGCCAAAAACAGTGTAAGGTAAACGGTTGAGATGTTTTGGGGCTGCGGGACTAGAATAAGGGAAGGAATTTTGAGACTAAGAGGAAAGAGTGAGAGACCTCTCCCTTTCTGTAGCAGCAGGCTACCCCATCTGTAATTAATGTATATAGACCAAACTAGTCTGAAACCACAGCAGGCTGAATTTCAGGTTCTTAGTCAAGAGTTGCTAGAGTTATTGATAAACTTTTATAAGGAGGTAAATGTGGATATCCTTGCCTTCTCTTTGGAAAGAGCTTCTGTACAAACTTAAAACAGTGTATCAGTCTGAATACATTGTTTAAATCATCATAGTTCAGTTTCCAGTTGCTACATAGATAAAATTGTGGAGTGGCTTAGTTATAGGGAGAAGTACTGATATCATCCATACTTTTATTCATGTTCTTTTAAGACTTTTATTACACAAAAGTTGTGGTGATGATTAATATGGCTCTAACTGGGTACACCAAACTAAAACACTGGCAGCTGTGGTAACTGTATTATTCTTGTGCATGATTTCTTTGAGTTTGAATGGTTTGTTAGCCTTAAAGTGGTTTTGTCATGTGATCACTGTTTTTGTGATGGTTAGATAGTGTTTTACTTATGGTCTCAGCAGATACAGTTCATTACACAAGATTCTACATTTCAAGATGTATAATTACACAAATCTTACATTTTCAGCTTTCCTTTACCTTATTCATGCAAATCTATTTATATATATATATCTGTCAGAATTGAAGAAGTGCTTTAATATAACTGATGACTATCTCCACTCTTTCAGTCTGGAATCGAGCTGTTTGTGAACAGGCTTGACTCTGTAGAGTCTGTCCTTCCCTACGAATATACTGCGTAAGTATATTATATTGTTTGTGTCATTTTAGTTGCCAGTTCTTCCAAAAAGATGAATTTAATTTATCTTAAAGTATTATCTGCCTCTTGCTACGGCAGTTTGCCAGTGAGTAATGTCTATTTGTTTTGCTAACATAAGTTTACCAATAGAGAATTTTCAACCAGCAGATGGATGCATGCATTGCTTCCTTCTTCTTGGTTGTCATTGCTCATACTTCAGAAGTAGTGCATGGATTCATAGGCCCTCATGTAGGTCGAATCACTGCTTTAGAGTAACTTAAGGTTAAAATGTGTGTGTGCATTAGTTGTCATTTTATAGATCAAAGTATTACTGCTGTCTTTAGTAGCCTATAGCCAGAGGAGTTAAAGTGGTAATGAAGTGTGAACTTCCCATCAATTATCTTAATGAGGTGTTAAATGTTTTCTTGGTACACATCATAGGAGCCACAAAATATGTCAGTGCCTGGTACACCTGTGTAAAGTTGTTGCTTCAAAGAATATTTTGATTGTTAACATTGGAGAGGTTAAGCAGTAGTTTTGTCTACACTTTAATGAACACAAATGTGATATACTTGAAATTAGGCTGGAAAAACTTGGAGGATGTGCTATTAAATGTTTTGGTGAATAAAACTGCAGTAACCTGTTTATGTAATAGTGCTTGCTGTAAAGGAGCTGTCTGTATACGTGTGTGTGTCTGTGTAATTTTGTAATTTTTTTTTCTTTTATTACTCCCCAGCCCGAGAATCTGGCCTGCATGTTTTTCTCTCAGAGCTGTCATGAAACTCTATGTGAAGGTTTAATTCTTGGCTAAAATCCCTGTTCAAATAGGAAACTTCTGATTACTTCAGGAAACTGTTATGCTGCCATGTTTAATATAAACTGAGTTCTGAAATAGCTGAAGAAGAGATTTGATTGTTGCTTTTGTTCCGTTTTTTCCAAAACGGGACTGTGATTTTCACACTTTGCCTCACAGGTTTAAGGGAGAAACTGTTGTCTAGAAGGAAAGCCATATAGTTCCTTTACTTGTGATGAAGGTGCTGATTTGCCGCAGAGAATATTTTTATTAACTTTTGTATCTTTTCTCTAATTCAGGTTTGATTTTTGCCAAGCGGAAGGAAAGAAGCGTCCCTCTGAAAACCTTGGCCAAGTATTGTTTGGAGAGAGGATAGAACCATCTCCTTACAGGGTTTGTTCTCTGACAAGGGCTGTTCGGTAATATGTATGTTCAGATGTAACCAAAGGAGATCAGAATCTTGAGGATCCTCTTCACAAGGGCTTTATCTCAAAGAGCTTCAAAATCTGAAATTCCATATAATAGAAATCTCTCGATTTACCTAATTGTAACTATGCATTTTGCATCATGAAGCTGTAGCCTGAAATGCTGTGGAGGTTGTCTCCTCTCTTTGGAACCTGCCACAACCTGATTCTTGCTCCTCAGCTGTCCCCTTGTTAGAAGGAATTGAGTACTCTTATTTCTTGGAACCAGATCTGAAAAGACCGCAGCTGTAAAATGGAAGAATTAGAAATGGTGTTAGCCAGCTTGTCTTTTCTGGTGACTGAAGCTCTCACTTTCTCTCCTACATGTACATGTAGTAGGAGAGACAGTTATCAATTGAATCTGCCTGGGATGGCAATGCTGCTGTGAGGTCAGCTGACTTGTTTGGTAAATCATTGCAGGAAACAGGTTTTAATCAGTAAAAAGGAGCTCTTAGTGCAGGGCTCCTACAATGAACACAGGAGGGGTTTATAGCGCACACCAATATAGAAACCTCCTCTGGAGGTTAATACACGTAGTCTTGGTAATTTATTAGGTGTTTTTATTATAATAGTATAGGCAATTATAAATGCATAGGGGAAACTTGTTAAATACTGAAATGACACACAATTTGTTACAATCTTTTTGCTCATATGTCTTTCATTTTTCTTAGTTCACATTCAACAAGAAGGAAACATGTAAATCTGTTTGTACAAAAACATACGATACCACAAAGCCAGAAGATAAACAGAAATTAGACTTTTTGAAAAAAAGCATGCTACTGAATTACCAACATCATTGGTAAGTTGATATCAAAATCCATAGCTTGGTTAATCTATATGTTGGTGATTATTTAGTTTATCATTTTGCATTTGCAAGTTAATATAGATTGAACACTAGGTATTTGCACTGAATCTATTCCCCTTCTGTTCTTGCTTGTTGTCTTCATTAAAAAAAAATTCCTTCACTTGAAGGATTAGCACCAGGTATAATGGAAAAGAGTCTGTTTCCAGACACAAAGCTTTGTGTTTTTTGTGCTGCCTCTGTGCTTACTGTAAAATACTGCTATTTCTTTTCACCTGTAAATCTAGCAGTTAACCCTGCCCTAGCTTGAGAAAAGTCTTAAGGGACCTTCATTCTATTGCTGTGTTGTCTTTGTTTTCCTCAAGAGCCTTTGCACTCCCCTTCAAGCACTGTGTCCAGGAGATAGGATCAGCCTGAAAGTGTTTTATGCAAAGTTTGTTTCTCTTATAGGATATGGAAGTGAAAGGTGGCCAGTGAAAATTAATTGATGAAATAATTTTGAGGAATGCATCAACACTTGGTCCTTTCCTATTCCCTGAGTCTCTCTGTAACCATCTGAGTCGTCTTGGAGCATGCTGGGGCTCTGTTTCTGCTTGGACATTGAGGTCCTTTTCCAATGGGCGTTAAGGGTGGGGCAAGGCTGAATGTGTGCGCTGAATCTCATGCTGATTGTCAGTTAGGATGTAGCCAAGCTCTGCGCCCACATCCAAAAGCTGGGAAATGTTTATCAGCAGGCTCCGTCTTGACATTGGAAATACCCAGCCATGCTGTCAGTGTTTGTAGAGTGCTTTATATCTCGGTGTTCTGTGCTAAGAGCAACCTTTAGTTGCAAGGGTAGAAGGAACAACTTGGGCACGAAGTTGTCAGAGTTGCTGTGGCATGTCTTTGCAAGTAATATATGAACATAATTAACCAATGTTGCTCATATGTTTCCAGGTGTGTGCTCCCTGCTTCACAGAAACAAACATTTTGGTTTTCATCTAATTAGATTAAAACTTTCTGGATATATTAGTAAAAATGCAGGTGAAATGTTGAGTTTTGATACTGTCATTAAATGTTTTTCTGTAATGTCACATTCCATTTCTTCAGTTTTGAAAGAGCCACCCATGCTGGAAAGGCAATGAGTGTATTTTCTGCTGCTTTTGGGAACTGATATGGGATATCCCTTTTAAGGGATAAACTACAGCTCACTGATGTAAATATTTCTGGGAACCTCTTGAAAATTAGTTTAGTTGGAAGTTGATAAATTAGGTCAGAAGGGTTCACACACAATAGCCATATGTTCTTGTAGGTGAACCAGGAAGCAATAAATAAACCCTGACAGATACAGCTACTTTTGCAGGGATTCGAAGTGTATATGCCTAATTCTGAAATAAGTAGAGCTTCAAACATGCTGGATTTGGTTATATTCTTGTTAAATACTACATGTATTTATAATGTTACCACCACTTTGAATTTCACTGATGCGTGTTGGTCTGGCATAAAGCTTCAGCTTTAAAAGTTTGTGTATGCTTTAGTGTGTAAATGAAAACTAGTTTCCCAAGGCTGTGATCCTGTCACTCTTTGAAATAATTTTATTTTTTTAGGAAAGCCCAAAACTTAAGCTGAAAGAAACTGAAACAGAACTGTGTAAAACTAATCACACAGAAAAGTACTTTAGACGGGGGGGGGGGTTCCCCCTTAGTGTATTTAAGTATTTTTTTTAGCCTGTACAGCTAACTTGATAGGATTGTTCAGATTTTAGTAAGATGTAGTGCTGTTTTTCAGTGTGAAAACTTCCCTTTTAATTTAGGGTACTACTTATATTCTTAGTTCTTTTAATAGCACTTCTACTATTTATTTTTTTGCTAGGCCCACTGCCCTAAAACTTTAGAACCAGTGGCATGAAGAATCTTCGTATACGTCTGTCTGGTAATGATAGTCCTCCTCAGCCACAGCTTCACAAAGTTAAAGTGGCTGGGTTTTGTGATGAATGATGCATGGTCTAGGAGCATGGTATGGTACAGGGCTATGTTGTGCAGGGATCAGCAAGGTATCATAAGTGAGGATTTAATAGAGGCTTATTATCCAGCTTCAATTTATCATAAAATTCCTGGGGAATACAGATGGTGCAAAGTACTTTAAAGGCTTTAAAAGCCACTTAATAAGATTAGGAATTGACATACTGAATTGGACTCAACAGCTATACTGATATCTTGGCTGACAGTGTTCATCACCAGATGTTTTTGAGAGACATATAAGAACGCTGTTGTATAACGTATTTGCCCCACGTGTATAATCTCTTCAAGTCATTTTAAATTTGGAGATTAACTGTGAAAAATGATTTGCTTCTTAAATCATCAATTTGTTCCAGCATTGCTGCTTAAAGGCAGCTCAGTATGCCTCTGCTGCAGAAGATACAAGGGAAAAGCCCTTACCCCAATCAGACTCATTTGCAATAAGTTAATGCTTTACCTGGTTTTGATTATGAAATTAAAATACTAACAAAAGCAAGAGATATGTCTAGTGTATATTGTGGGGGTAAAATTCCAAATATGGTCCAAGTGTAATGAATCTGCATCTGGAGTAGCTCCTAATTAGCAACTTAATTGTACCTTGTAGTAGCATGGTGAAGTGAGTAGGATTTGGTTGGTGGTGCTGCTGCTCATGACTGTGGTATTCTTGGGAATCTCCTGATAACCTGGAAACTGTGGTTTTTGGAGGGCCTGTCTTCAGCTCTTCCTCCGTGTCAATATTGAGCCAAGAACATTGCTACTCATTTCTGCCTGGTAGCTAATGGTATGGATGATGCAGATCTCTTTATGTTGTGTGAACAAAGACAGCATGTACTGCTCTTTTTACCCCTATCAGTTAATGTGCTTTAAGAAATAGTGCTAATTCAGAGACTGTTAAAATATGTGACAGACTAAATAATGCTTTGGTTTTCTTGTCTGAAGTCATAATTCCTGTGTTTAATTAGGTATTTAAAAGTACCTAATGAGGTATTATCAGGTATCTCTTAACATTAATAGTCTAGTGGTTATAGTGATGAGACATTTAATTGTAAAGGATGTTCAGTAGCTTGGTAAGTTTTGCAAAAGTGTGTTGTTGACAACCCACTGAAAGTTCTTTTCTCGGTCCAGTGGTGCACGCAAAATAGCAGTTGTCTCATGTCTTCATGTGTGAAGTTTATTAACAGACCCTTAAAAACACACCTTGGAGCCATTAATGTTGCCCCAGCGACAGCTACTGAATTTCAAGTCATCTTTGAATTACTTTCTTTTGGGATTTATCTTTCAGCTAGTTAAAACACTTCATAACATAAAGAAACAGGCTTGAGTTTTTTAGTAGTTTCTTTTACAAAGGGATGGGTCACTATGTCTGGTATCTTTGTTTAAAAGTGTATTTTTGGGTTTGACATTTGTACTGTTTCTAGCATGTTGGATACTGTTTGTATCTTAATGTATCATCTTCTGCAACTCCTCATGGGGGTGTGTTCCTCCACAAATGTTTCATTGAAACTAAACTATAAACCTACTGGGCTCAGGTCTTTTAGGTAATGTGAATATAAATCTTGTGAGGCTATAATATAAAAGCAGCAGGTAGACAACGGAGGGATGTTTGAAAGTGATTACTTTCCCAAGTGTGTGATGGCTTACAACTTTTTGCTCACATAACCTATCTAGTTAAAATATTCCATACTCTCAGGGAACTACAGCTGAGGTCAATGGTCAGGAATTCACTTGAATAGCAAAAACAAAACAAAAAAACAAGCAAACAAACAAAAAAACAACAACAAAAACCCACCACACACAAAAAAACCCACAACACCAAAACAAAAAATCCTTGCACTTTAGCTTTAATGAAAAGTAAAAG
Source organism: Balearica regulorum gibbericeps (assembly GCF_011004875.1). Lineage (NCBI taxonomy): Eukaryota > Metazoa > Chordata > Aves > Gruiformes > Gruidae > Balearica > Balearica regulorum. The sequence goes on along the minus strand of NC_046184.1, from coordinate 159,827,784 downwards.
TTTGGAGTGCCATGAAAAAATGTATTTTGTGATGGAAGAACAATGAGGAAGCTGGAGAATTAATAATGTGCATGTAGGCAAATTTATTTTGTGTTTTGTCTTAAACTTGAAATTACCAAGTTAGTTGTAGCTGGTTTAGTGGATGATTTTGGCCATTTTTAAAAACAAAACAATGAAATGTTATTACTTTGGAGTGGGAGAGTTTTATGTATTGAGCTATAGTTGTAAGGGGACTTCGGAAACCAGTCCAATGAATAGAATGTTTTGATGGTCACAGAGTAAGCCTCCTTTTACAAGCCACCTTCTGAAGAACTAAATTGATTTTTTTAAGTTATTTTTTTCTAGAAAAGATAGTTTCAGTGGAAGAGCTACATGCTTACCTCTCATTTGGAAATTGGATTGACAATCGGTGCAATTCTATGTGTTAAGATCTGAAAGAAGTATTATTCTTGTAGTTAATCTTTCAATAACCAGTGTGGCAAAGTTAGATTAATATTAGTCTGGGTTTTTTTCCATTACACTCTGTATTTTGGAAGATTGTGAAATGTCAGTATGCCATTTACAGGATTGTAGACAACATGCCTGTGACCTGGTGTTACGATGTCGAAGATGGCCAGAGGTTTTGCAATCCTGGGTTTCCTATTGGCTGTTACATTACAGAAGATGGCCGTCCAAAAGATGCCTGTGTTATTAATGTAGGTTTACGTAATTTATTTTTTTTAATACCTCCTTTTTACTAAAGACTGGCATTTCTCCTATGTCATGTTTCTATGGCGAGTCCTCACTATCTTAAGAGCCCTTGTTGCCTAAAACTAAGTGTTTTGATATCTCTCTAAGTACTGCAATTTGTAAGCCTCATCTAAGCCTGAGAACTCTGTCTCTTCTGTTGCATAATACAGAAGAGCTCCAAAAGATAGCAGAGATAAACGTTATGCACATTCAGTACATGTAAAGGGTGAAGAAGAAAAACACATCATCCTTCATTGCCTAAGTCGTCTGAACATCTGAAGGCTTGGACTTTACATTTTGGTGGGATAGAAGTGTTTGTACCACTGCATGGAAATTAATACTTCTTGAAGCATTGCTTTCCCTAAAACTGTGTGAGCTAATGGAAGAAGGCAGAATTTAAGATTTCTAAGTGAGCAAAGCTTTTCCTGTGAGAGACAGATCTATTAGATTAACTGGTGGAGGTCCGGATGAATGCACTCTAAGCATTATGAAGATAAGAACGCAATAGAAAGTCCAGGATATCTTTAGATTACCACAGATCTCTTCCATGGAGAGGTCACTAACACCCCGGATTAGGTTTTTTTATCAAAATGGTTTGATTTAGTTAATGGATCTTACCATAGGTGACAGTTTCTGCAGTTTCTAATTTTGTTTCCTTGCCTCCATAATAAATTGATTTCAGAGGCTCCATATGAGTGGCTGCATTTATGATCAAATATGTAATCTGACATTATTATTTTTAGTCTATTTCCCTTTTCTTAAAAACAAGTATTTAAACAACCTTGGAAGGAGTAACTGAAGGACTGTAGAAGAACTCTTTGTTTATATAACTATTCTTATACTTAGGGTGCTTTGTAGAAAGGGCTGGGGTTAGAACCCTGAAGAAGTATTAGTTGAACTTCAGTAGATATAATGCTCGTGATTTAACCACCTCTTTAACTGACAAAATTCCAAGCTGATGTTTCCATTCACCTGAGATTTTTCAACATTCTTTTCAACTGCTGCTTGCAGTTCATCCCTAGGCATCTTTGGTTTCAAATGTCAAGGTGGTTCTGTCAGCAATTATTTGAATTGTTTGTCTTGGAAGGTTCTGTTTAATCTATGAAATATATACATGTTGTTTTGAAATAGCTGATGTTTATGAACTACTTCTGATATGAAACTTGGCACATAATTATCTATTCAGTTTGCTACTTCAATTAAATAACATGGGGCATCTTCAGTTATTTTAATAAATATATGTATAGTTTATAATACATTTTATATTTAAAATACATTTTTCTACTTTCAACTGTAGTAAGACAGTTCTTAACACTAACTTTTCTAGTTTGTTTTTTTAATGCAAGGCTTTAATGCAAAGACTTTACTCTCTGTATTCCTAGAATCTTGCATTTCTTGACTTGATTCTGCATTCAGAATCCTGAATTTCTTGACAGAAAACTGTACACAGTCTAAAATTCTGCTATGTAAGCTTCTGCCTAAGGCTTTTAGATGTCTTTATATTTTTTGATTGTTTAACATCATCTCTTATCATTGCAGTCAGAATTTCATGAAAAAGATACTTTTTATATCTTCAACCATGTTGACATAAAAATACATTACCATGTTGTGGAAAACGAAGCTCTGGGAGCAAGACTAGTTGCTGCTAAACTTGAACCAAAAAGGTTAGTACTCAGAAGTAACTTGTCTTCTAACAGCGGTCCATCCCAAGATACTTGCTTTGATTTGTTGCTAGTCAGAAATGTTTTCAGATAGGTGACCTGCAGATTAGCTTTCCTTTTGATTGCTGTAGTGCAATGTAGGACAGTCTAACATAATTTTGTTCTGAATTTGATAGATCTTTGTGCACTATTTCCTATTTGGGCCAAAAAAATATAAAATAAAAACTGGAAGTGGTATGTGTTCAGTGAAGCAACACTCACTTCCCTACTGGGGAACATTTTGTCTTGTGATGGAATAGCCCACCAGTGCCTGATGCAGTAATGAGAGTGCAACATTGGATGTTTTCAGCAATCAGGGTTTGAATGGAATGATTTCACAGATTTACCCATCAGTTGTTTTGGTGTCTCTGTGGCTTTTGCACACCTGATATCTTCTTAGCATCTTTTATTTCCTTTCTCTTGTATTCTTGGTATAACTGAGCTTGTTGCACTGTTGGTCCAGCATCATGATGCAAGTATTTCTTTTCTGACAGACGTTAGTAATTCTGTTGTAACTTTGAGTGTTGTGGAGGGTCTTAGCAGTATTCAGACTTCTGTAACTTTTGGTGCTCTGCTTTAGAGACTGTGCTCTCTGTAGTTTTCTTTTTAGAAGACACAACTTTGGTTTAAAAAGTTCAAGTATCAAAAACTCCTGTTCTTATGATACATTCCTTTTGAGTTCTGAAATTTATGAGGCATTAAGAACAACTTTTATACTTAAGGGAAGAATCCTGGATGAAACTGATGCTTTTGTAAGATGAACGAATTCTTTAAGAGTGTTGTTAGTGAAGCAGTTTTCATTCTATTTTTTTCTTCCCGCAGTTACAAGCATACTCATCCAGACAACCCTGATTGCTCAGGACTACCTATGGATATAAGTAATAAGGCTAACGGAGAAGTCAAGATTGCTTACACATACTCAGTTTCTTTTCACGTGAGTACTAAGCTTTCTGTGGTAGTTGCCTCTTAAAATCATGCATTACTACTCTGAATTACAAAGATGGACAACTAAAATTCTCTCAGAATAGTAAATTTGTGGTTTTAAAACTTTATTTGAACTGAAATGTCAGAGATGGCTTGGGATTTAACCACACGCTTTACAGTTTTGTATTCCATCCCATCCCACACACACCAAATGTTAAATTGCATGTGTTTTTTAGAAGAATCACATTTTCTGCACTTACCTAGGTTGTCTGGTAGGTTATTTTTCAATCCAAGCTCTTAAGTCTGAGAAATTATGTGTTTCAGCAAATTACTGTTGTAGGCAGGTTGAAGCTGCTGTCCTGCTGCAAAAGCTTTCTTCTCTGCAAGGTCTTCTTCCCACGGTAATCTGCAGAAGAGTAGGAAGCTGGTATTCTTTGTTCCTCTAGTGTCTATTTAAAAGCAGAAGAGCAGTATATCAGGCAACTGCAAGGAACAGTGATACTTAAATATGTCTCATTCTGGTGACAAGCAAGAAAGGGGTTGGGGTTTTGTGTTTTGTTCTGTTTGGTTTGTTTGGGTTTTTTTTATGGAGTTTGCTGGACAAACTGTTTCCCAAAGTTTCCCACTGTTTCCCTTTTAGTCTAAGACTTCAAAATGCAAGTGACTCACTAGAAAGAATGCAGATTATAACTAAATGAATTTTCTTGACTCCTTGTGTATGTATCAAGGGGATAACTCACACACAGCAAGTTCATATTTTCAACCTCAATATTTCTGTGATTCTCCTGGATATAAAGGAGTCTACTTCCTACTTTTTTTTTTTGTCATTATGAACTTTAATGAAAATCTTGGCAATTAACAGATTAAACAAAAATAAAAATTGCCTTACTGCTGTTTTTTAACCTTTTTCTTGTTCTGATTGAAAGGTCAGTGGTGTCTTTCAAAATGATAGGCCATTGCTATATCAAGGCTGTTCATATATCTTAATTCTAGGCTTACAGCCTGCTGTAGGGTTCAGTTCAACCGTGGTGAAATGGAGACTGAATAGTTGATGTTTAAACTTAATTGGAGGGTAGTGTTGAGTTAGGGTGTGGGATCCACTGCCACTGTCATAAGAAGTACACAGTAAAGCATTGGCCTTACAATATCATTACATTGCTGCAGCTTCTCAGGCATGAACACCTCTAATCTCTTACAAGCTGTTACAGCAGTGTTTATAGAATTACCATGATCGTTCTTTACTCTAGTAATGTACGGGATTACATGGTAAAGTTCAAAACGCAATAAATGGTTATAGGAAAAAATGTTCAGAGGAGGTTATATTATGTATGACAATAATTATATTTTGATGAATTATATCAGTTATGATGCTGAAATTAATTTGTGTACTGAAAAGCAAGTACTTCTGGAAACCTGTGAGAAGTTAGTAATTAAGAATGACCTTAGCTTCATGCTATTAGATTGTTTCTCTTTAAAAAATGACATGCCTGTGTGTGGGTTACTGTCCTGTGTGCAATGTTACATCATTTGGAGGTTATCTTTTGAAATTCCATTAGGTCGTCTCAGGAAGACGGAAAAAAAGGCAGTGTAGGTATGGGGAAAAATGTGATTCTATCCTAGAATTGTTGGTATTGGTTTAGAAACTTGTTGTTTGCTTTGTGACCTAGTTTTATTACCTTAGTGAACAAGGTATTTGATCTTGGCTAGATTTTTTACCTTGCTGGTTCTTAAATTTTCAAAAACTGGCTTTACTGGAAAGCACTCTTGCTCTTGTATATTAGAAATTACTAAGATAACATCCTGTCAGACACCTAGCCATTTTTATTAATTGATACTAGCATTTATGGTTTATTTAATAGCAATCTTCAGGTCAATCAGCACTGTTTGTTCCTTTTTTTTCATGTTTACTCTGCAAAATAAATGCTCTTTTTGAAGTATTTCTGATCAATGAATGTTCAGTATGAATAAGCATAATCAATTGAAATGCCTGAAGGAATAATTTGTTTCCCTCTACTAACAATGTAAGTTCTGTAGTATTGTCCCCCCATCTGTCTTGCAGCGTAAGCTGAATGTAACCAAGATTGGTAGTTGCTACTGAAACCAGGTTGTATGAAAGCAAAGGATAATTTGGACAGAGCACTATCTAGAAAGTGGTATGTTATGCTGGAGACTTTATAGAGTTTAGTTTCTCAATGTCTCTGGTGTTGACTTATATATGCTAAAAAGGCATGTTCTTTTATTATGCTGCTAGTCATTTGAATTCAAAATGAATTAATGAAATTAATTGTACTTCCTCCCTTCAAGAATTAAATAGGCCTTTATGTCTTAAAAAGACATGGGTGCTCAATACTATTCAGAAAATACTTTGGGTTAGATTCTATGGTTAAATCTTAGGTTTGTTTTAGGTAGCTATTATTAAGCTATTCCCTTTAAGGCATGCAACATGAAATTTCCAATTTCTCATGAGATTTAATATTGGTTTGCACGAAAATCAACTTGTAGATTTACAAGTTGGATACTGAATGTATGTGAAACTGCTGTGTTTACTCTTACAGGAAGAAAAAAGTATAAGGTGGGCATCAAGATGGGATTATATTTTGGAATCCATGCCTCACACTCACATTCAATGGTTTAGGTGAGAAGAAAGTTTGTCTGCAAGTGTACTGGACTGAAGTGATTACATTGCGATTTGAATGATGATTTTTATTTTTTCTCTTTTTTTTTAAATTCAGTATTATGAATTCCTTGGTGATTGTCCTCTTTCTATCTGGAATGGTAGCTATGATTATGTTGAGGACACTGCATAAAGACATTGCAAGATACAATCAGATGGATTCCACTGTAAGTCTAAAACCTACCTCCTCATTTATTTGGAATGTAATTTTTTTCAGCTAAATGTATTTCTGAAACGGGCTATTTAAATGGTAATCTACTGTATTAAAATAGATGTATTTCCTTTACAGGAAGATGCTCAAGAAGAATTTGGCTGGAAACTGGTTCACGGTGATATTTTCAGGCCGCCAAGAAAAGGAATGCTGTTGTCCGTTTTTCTAGGCTCTGGCACACAGATCTTAATAATGACTTTTGTTACCCTGTGTAAGTAAAAAAAGTGAGGAGGAGTTAGTTCAGTAAAGGTGATTTTTTTTCACTGCTAATTGCATGGTACTAGTAAAAATAGCAGTATAGGTTTTGTCTAGAAATTTCTTACAAGTCTTAATGTTAGAAACAGCTGAGCTGATACAGTAGACACAAAACTTTAGTATACACATATTTTAAGATAACTGATGTACTGGCTTTAATTGAAACATATGGTTGCTTTCTAAAATCATGCATCTCTGCTTCATAGTTTTTGCTTGCCTGGGATTTTTGTCACCTGCTAACCGGGGAGCTCTAATGACCTGTGCTGTAGTTCTGTGGGTACTGCTTGGAACTCCAGCTGGTTATGTTGCTGCCAGATTCTACAAATGTGAGTAAAAGTTATTTAAAATGACAAGGCTTGAGTTCATTAAAGTAAATTATCATCAGAGAACTGATTTTTATTTTGCAGTGCTGTTTGTAGTTTCCCTTGGGGCAAGCTGGAGAAATGTATTTACCTTAACAACAGAAAATGCATATAGAATACTAACATGGTTACATTTGTTTTGATGTGATCATGCCTAAAGACCCTGAATTGGTCTTACTACTATGTATTTATGGAATTCAGAAGCAAATTCCATTTTACTCGTACTAAGCTCATTACATCAGGCAGTTTTGTACTTCTGTTTCCTACAGGGAGGCGGTGTTGCATTTAGTTTTAGCCAACAATGTTGCTCAGTAACATTTTTTCTTTTTTTTTGACCAAATCATGACCTCTCTGTTCTTGCACACCTGAGATTTGTCACCTCTTTTTAGCTAGTTCCTAGGTCTTTTTGGAGAATGGTGCTTATCAGTCTACGGCAAGGGCACAGGGGGAAGGATTATTAGGAGTTCTGTAGTTGTAGAAATCAACCCAGTGGTGCTTGGGCACCTGACAGTAGTTAGCTGATACTGTTTTCCTTCCCTGATCCCAGCTAGCTATTGCTTCAATGCCTGCCTACCAACCTGAAATGGTTTGTCCCTGTACCTTCTGGTTTATTTTAAGTTGAAGCATGCCATTCAGCATACAGCTTGTTTTAATTACCTTACTCAAGGTAAAAGACTCTTTATGACTGAGCTGAATCTTTTGGACTATTTTAGTTCTGAATGTACAGGACTAGAAGGAGCTTATTTCTGAACTTCAGCCTGGCAGTAGGCATTAGAGTTGTTTCTTCTAACCATTTTGTAATTTTTATGTGGGGAGAATCACTGGGGAAAGAGGGTTTGTATTTTCTAAGGAGTTTTTCCACAATGGTAACGATGTGATAGCAAATACTCCTTTTCCTAATGTTCAGGCCAATTAGTCCCTAAAATCTCCTTCCATTTAAGTCTAAGAGGATGTTAATCTTTATGTCATGCTGCGTATTACGTGTTTTGAAGGCTATTTTGAAGTGTATTGATGGTAAATTGAATCCTGTATCTTTGGTGGAGATGTAGCTAATAATAATATTTCATATTGTACTTACTGGGAATCATTAGTTGATACTTGAATATTGTGTTTAACTACTAAGACAATGAGAGACTGATCCAGAGATATTTTTGTTCTAACATGAGGTGGTCCATACCCTGTATAGAGCATGTAAACATGAGTGTTTCTCCTTGTAGTATACAAATGAAGTAATGTGAGACATAAACCAAAATGCAACTGAAATGGATATTCAGTTTTAAAAGTGGGGTTTTTTTCCCAACATTGCATTTAAAAAGTGAAACCTGAGTTGAAATTAAATGTTTAATCTTAATAACCGGTGCCATGCTCTACCAAGATTTTTATGAAGAAATAGAAACTTAATTAAAATCACTCTAACCATAATCGACTTCTGACTCATAAAGAAGCATATCATTATGGTAGTGCTCAGATGAAATTGTCAGCTTAACTGAATTCCAGCAGGATATTTTCATTTGAAAGTATGCTGACTAGAATTTTATCAGCATAGTGCAAATTCATAAAGATTTTCTTAATAAAGCTATCTTTGGTCTTTTGGTATCACCACTGCTTTAATGCTGTTAAGACTGAAGAGAACATCACTACTTCCTGTAAGCGTGTTAGTCCTGACTTTCTTGTAAGATTCGTAAACAAAAAATTATTTCAAGAAAACTGTTAAGCTTGCTTTTCACATATTTATGTGGGTTTTTTCCCTTCTGGAAACCTGCAGTCAAATGCTAGAAAGCTTAAAACTTCCTAATCACTCCAGGTTTAAACTGTTTTTAAAGATTTAAAAATACTGCAAATCTGCTTCCTCCTTTTGACAGATAAAGTGGTCAGAGACCCAGTTTATTTAGTTGGATACTTTTCCTGACCTTGGTCTGAGGCTTTTCTTTGGTTTGAAGCTCTGCGATTAAGCAATATGATGAGGGAATTCAGTGTTATTACTGAAGATTTAGTTTACTGTTTTAAACTTGAGCATGATAGCACATTATTGGAGTATTTGCAAGCTAAGTATAACAGGTAAATGGACTGGAAAATTAACAATTGTGAGCTTAATGCATGTTTTGATGACTGTCAAATGTTTTAATACAGCATTTGGAGGTGAGAAATGGAAAACAAATGTCCTGCTGACATCATTCCTTTGTCCTGGGTAAGTTGAGAATATTGGCATGATTAAAAGAATTAAATTGCTTCTCTGACATGCATAGCTAATTTTTAAGTTTCGGCTTACAAGTAGATCTTACTACATCTTCCCTTTATTCCAGAAGCTACAAGAATGTCACAGCACTTTTGACAAAGATGAATATGTTAATGGGATATCATCCCTAGATATTTTTTTTAGCAGGCATTTGTTTACCACATGAAAAGGTTGATTACGAAAGAGCATTATGATAGTAGTAAGTTTTAGACAGGCACACTTTTTCATTGCTCTATTTTATTCTCTAGGCTGTTTCTCTGACCACGCTGTAGTTGGTCTTATACAGTGTCATATACTGTATAATACGGTGATAAATTTTTCTACTTAATCACAGCAAGCAGTCTTACCCCGAAGTGTACTTAAGACAAGCATATATTTGAAATTGCTTAGTTGGAATGTCAGCTCCTGCTGGAGTTCAGTCCCACTAGATTAACAAAGAATTGCTTGTTTGACCTCTTCATTTTGATATTTTGTATGTGTTACTTGGTTTTAACAGAGCTTACACTAAAATCTTAATACAGTGCTATTGTTTTGTTAACACTATTAAATATGAAGTATTTCTGTGCTTTAAGTGTGTTATGTATTTTTCAGAATTGTATTTGCAGATTTTTTTATCATGAACCTCATTCTCTGGGGAGAAGGCTCTTCAGCAGCTATTCCATTTGGTACTTTGGTTGCTATTTTGGCACTCTGGTTTTGCATATCTGTACCGCTGACGTTTATTGGTGCCTATTTTGGTTTTAAGAAAAACGTAAGTGTTTTTTGAGAAACTGTTTTCTAAGTGTGTGTATACGCATATATCCACGTATATATTTTTAACTGTATAGACTATTGTTGGCTCCAGTCCTGTTTGGTTACTTTAGAGATGCGTTAGAATTTTGATCTTGAGATTCCAAGACTTCGCTATTCAGTTGGTTGTTGGTGGTGATACTTCTCTGCAACAGTTAAGGTTATCGTTGTCTTTAAGTGACTGCTCCAGATAAAGCAGTGATTTGGGCATTCTTTATTTTAATTAGCATCTCTTTCATTACTAAAAAAATTAGTTGACCCAGCCAAGCGTAAGGGAAAGCAACTTATGCAGTTCTGGTTTTCCCCTGTGTTTTTTGTTCCTATCTGCCTTCTACACTGAGTCTTTAGAAGGGTATTTTCTGATGAAATTGCTACAAGAGTTCTTGTGACATCTCTTTGCATAAGAGTTCTGTGAATGGTTATCACTGCTTGGCAGCCATTAATTGAGACTTACTCCTAAACTGACCAGTTTTACTTATTTATAGGAGCGTTCTTTGTGATACTGGTGACCAAACCTGCTTAAATAGTGAAATCAGTTCTTCCCCTTTTTGCTTCAGAAGTGGTTTACTGTGCCCCACAAACTTAGATCTGTAAGTTCAGATATTTTTGTGGGTTTTTTCTTGTATAGGAAGCCAGAGTTCCAGCTGTCTGTAGCTCTCATGGAATACCTTCAGAGAATTTTTAAGTATCTTAGAAGGCACTTTTTAAGTCAATTGTAGTTATCCCATTTTTCTTAACCAGATTCAGTGTTTTCTTCTGATAACCAGGTTGAATTCAGCAAACCCTCTGTATTGTACAGAGGCAGTTCCTTTAAGAAGGGAGGATTTGATAAACTATAAGGCAATGTGACAGGTGTCACAAATATGTTAAAATCAAATCAGAAAGCAAGTACCTAGCAAGTATCTATTGATGCTTTTGATGTAATATTTATGAGAGTGGAAAGATGGCAAAGTATGCATTTATCTGCCCTAAGTTTTTTCTTTCACCATGCTGATCTATGCATGCATCTTAAATTAGGATTTAATTGCCAGATTGAATCATCTCAGTTTGTAAGTTTACCCTAATGTGATTTTTGGAGTAAATCCTGAAAAACAAAATACAGGGATTTTTAGAAGGGGAAAGCAAGAGTCTTCACCAGCACTACCCCCTCAGCTCAAAAGTGAGAAATCAGCTTGGGCTCTGTAACAGATCATAGGTAGGTAAGCATAAAAAGGGAAGTCCAAAATATCTGTTGCTATGTTCCCAATTAGGGCTTTAGCTAAGTATTTTAGCTTGTTTGCCGAGCAAATCTTGGTAGCTAGGCTGGTAGCGAAAGCAGAGGTAGTGGTAGCTGGGTATGCGCACACTCAAAACAAATAGCAGCCTTCTGCCACCACTCATTTCAAAAAGAAAGCAAAAAGGTGATGCTGTAGTTTGACATGTTAGTTACTTAGCAATTAGCTTATCTTCGTTTAAAGGCTATTGAACACCCTGTTCGCACAAATCAAATCCCTCGTCAGATTCCTGAGCAGTCATTCTACACAAGCCGTTACCTGGCATTATCATGGGAGGGGATTCTGCCTTTTGGATGTATCTTCATACAGTTGTTCTTTATTCTCAATAGTATTTGGTAAGTTAACCAGAATCTATTTGAATTTTCTCTGTTATAAAAGGTGGTAATTTCTTGTGAAAAGTTTTTTTTTTCAAGATGCTTTGACTGATTTTTGGTGATGCAGGGTTACCAAAATACTGGTTCAATAAAAATGTAAATGTTAGCATCTCTTTAACATTTTGTGGTTTAGAAGATATTCCATGCCTGTTTTGCTTGGTGGGGTGTGTAGAGAAGTGGCTGTGATATGCTTAGCAATTTACAGCTGACCTACAATATTCAAATAGCTAGTTTTCTCATGCTACTCCTCTGACTTGATGTAGAAGTGGCTCTGAAGTTGACATATAGCATATAACTTGAAAGTAGCAAGTATATTAAAATTGTCTTCAGTTTTTGTTGTAGCTGTAGTTGTTGTTGTTGTTGAGCTAGAAAAGTATTACTACTCTTGGGAGAAAAAAGAACAAATTTTGTGAAAAGGCACCAGAGAGTAATTCTTTTCAAAAATAAAGCACCAAAGACTAGTCCAGTGTAAGTAAATTCTTATGTGAGCTCATAGCATACTGACAAACTAATCTACTGTGAGGGATTTGTCTTCCTTCTGGCAAATTTAGTTATTGGATCTCATTAAACTGTTTCTGAACCTTGAATAGGTGCCTCTGCCCAACATAGACAGCTACAGCATTTGACATTTCTTGTTATTTTGCAAACTCTGCCCCTTTGATTGAAATGTGAGGGTGAAATCCAAGTTCTGCTGAAGTCAGTGGAAAGAGGTCACGCTGACTTCACCGGAACTGTAATTTCACTCATGTTTAGTGAGTTCTTCCCCTAAAATCCCAACCAGGAGCATGCTTTGAGCTTGCTTTCTTGCTGTTTTCAGACTAAGTTGCTGAGGCTCCCATTCTTCAGTTGGAAAACAAATTAGTCAATTGTATGACCACGCAACTGACAGTTCCTCAGTAGGAAGGGGAATACTTAAGGTGAAGATGATCTTACCGCATATGAAGAAATAATATTAGCACAGTGTCTATTTTAAATATTAATCTTTTTAAACTCCCTTTTATAGGTCTCACCAGATGTATTACATGTTTGGCTTCCTGTTTCTGGTATTCATTATTTTGGTTATTACATGTTCTGAGGCTACAATATTGCTCTGCTACTTCCATCTATGTGCAGAGGTAAGAATTCATACTTAATATCATTTTAAGAATGCTACCAAAAAATGTTAAGGCTTCTGGAATTCAATTACGTTGAATTCCTAGAATTCAACGTAAACACTTACTAGATGAGATGTACTTAAACCATATATTTAAAAAAGTCAAGCAGGCTACTTTTGGCAAAACTTGTAACAAATATTAAAACGCTGCACTGAGTACTGCTTAGTCAGATATCTCAATCTTAGATTCTAACTCCCTGTTTCCTGAAGACACTAAACTAATCCATTAACTTTGTTCAATCAAAGTGCATTTTGGACGTGCCCAGTGTTGGGAAGGGGGGGAAATCTCTGTAGCTGACAACAGTAGGTCTGGATTATTTGAGCTTTTAGATTCTACCTACTTGATATTGATCTTTAGGTTTCTTCTTTCTGTGATGGTGTAGTTAAAGCAGTATTGATTATATATCATTCTTTTTTCCTGTAGATAAAAAAACTATAAAAACCTCACTTTTGGATAAAAAGATAATAGAAAAAGTAGATCTGCATCCAGTAATAGGGTTAGTGTGTTAGAGGTGTATGGAATTTACTCATACATTTGGTTTTTGTCTTTTTTTTTTTTTTTTCTCCCCACTCCTTCTAGGACTATCACTGGCAGTGGCGTTCATTTCTCACTAGTGGTTTTACTGCAGTTTATTTCCTGATATATGCAATACATTATTTTTTTTCTAAACTGCAAATCACAGGAACAGCTAGCACACATTTTATATTTTGGTTATACCATGATTATGGTTTTGATCTTCTTCCTCTTCACGGTAAGTATATTGAACCTTAATTTTAAATCAAAATTTAAGTCTGCCTTTAGCTTTGCACAGTAGAATCCTTGGCAAAACTTATCTTGATACAGCATTATAAATTTATGTATAGTCTTTCATTTTTTCCAGGTAGTTGTGTAGCATTTTGCAACACTGATTACAAATTTTAGTGAAAGAGATTAAGTGACAATGAGGCAAAACTACTGCTAATCTGAGATGTGGCCTATAATTAGATCTTCAAATACGACACCTTTAAATGTGATAAATACTTCTCCAGATTTCATTCCTATGTTAGTCATGTGACAAACTAAATTTTTTAAATTAGTTGTCTTCAGAGAAACACAGTGTCAGTTAAGGAAAAAATTGCAGCTTTTGTGGAATAGGTGGAAGGAAGAGAGAGGAGTAAAAGTACAGAGAATACTTTTTATTTGCTTTCTACCAGAATTTCTTTACTTTCTTACCCAATTGCATTTACCCAATTACCCAGTAGTGCGGGAAGGAGACAGAATTTCTTAAACATTTTTTGATGCAGCTGTCAGAACCTTGTCATGTTTATTGTGAGCTTTTGGAAAAGCACCTGTCTTAGTTGCTGCATTTCAATTTCCTCTTCGATAAGTGAGATGAGGTCACAAAATCTTCATTTGTCATCTTTAGTACTGAGAAGGAATCTTCAGTCAGACACACTTATCACTTGTTTAGGATGAAAAAATGGCAGTGAAAATGCTAGAAGTCTCCTTTCAAACTCTCATGCAAGAAGGCAGCAACTGCCAACTCCTCAAAAAATCTTAAAAATACTAAATTCTGTTCCAGCAGAATCTAATTTGTTTCTGTGGACTTTACGGAGCAATACCTTAAAACTACTTTGAAGTGATCGATACTTTAAATAATTTCAAGCTCCACATTTATGATGAAATTTAATGATTCCTAAGGCTTTGATACTATTTATGTATACAGCTATGCACGCCTATATTTGAGGCCTCCTAGCACACAAGTGACTTTAATTCAGATCTCACTATAAGTAGAATTTTCGTTTCCACTTAACATAGGGGAAGAAAAAAAAATCTCTGTGGCAAAGAACTGACATTTGAGAATGGTGTTCATTTAAGGTGTAACCGACTATTAATTTCAAAGACCTTGCACTTCAGCTTAGGAAATATTGAAGCTGTTTGTGTAGCACGATTGAATGCAGATGATGATGAACAGGAGCAAGAGCCTGCAAGGAGTTTCTTGGGTCATTGCCTGTTAAAAGGAGGGAATGAGACTTAAGTACGTTATATAATCTCTTCGAAAAGCGATCAAGCTGTGTTCCAAAAGTGCTTGGTTTTATCTTCCGTCCTTCTTTTTAAGTCAGTCTAATGTGTTTTGGCATTGCTCGTGGATAATTTTGTAACTTACATATCTCTACTTTTGTTTATATTCTGTGTACTGTTAGCAAGACATTCTGAATGAGTAGATCATAGATCTGCCTCCCTTTCTCACTCCCTGTTATTTCTCACCCTGGCCTTTCTCTGAACCTTTATTTCTGATCTTGGTTTACTAATAGTCTCATTGAACGAAAGAATTTAAGAATTCATTTGTTCAACTAGAAGTGAATGTGTATGGCTGTATGTAGATCAAGTTTACACACAGTGCGAACTTACAAAGTAGCATGAAAAAATAATTAGGTCTTAGGTAAGTGTAAGGTCAATTAATTTAGTTTCACTAACTTTTCCAACAGATATTCAGCATGTCTGTCTTTCAATAGTAAGCAGGTTTGGCCAAAACAAGAATTGTGTTTACCCTGCCTCCTTTGTTCAGTCTGTTTACTTTGGATGCATGCAGTAATTCTGGAGTGCACACATTCAAGATAAAGGGGATTTACGCTAGATTTTCTATGCTGAGACTTGGCTTAGCTAAGGTACCCATATAATTTCCATCTTTTGCCATTATGCAATGTCACACGACGTCATCTAGAGTCATTAAGTCCAGTGTATCCCCCTTTTCCTTTGCTCATATGTTCACTTTCAATTGCCCAGTTGGCTGTGCAGCACTTGCCAGGAAATTTTGGGAGTCCTTTTCCAAGTTGGTTTACAAGCATGCAAAGGAGAGGTGGTTTACTTTCAGCCCCCTTCAGGTGCTTTCTGTGGTTGTCATTTGTGTGTAATTGAGCAGCAGAGATCTGAGATATGCTGTGCAACTTGAACTAAGCTTTCAGAGTTTGTATGCTTTAGTTCTTTGAAACGATCAGTTTGTATACTGAAATTAGGGGAGAATACATGTGAAGTTAACCAAATGGTTAGAACTTTGAAACATCATATGCTTAACGATTTTTTTTTTAAATCTACTTCCCACAAGATGAAGTGCAAATTATCCTTTAATTTGAGGGGATAGTGATATTTCTTAAGACTTAAGAATAATTTTGTCTATTTTGGTTGATATGCACCCAAGGACGGATATGTTCAGTTCTCTGAGATTTACTGAAGTGCTTCGAGATAAGGTTTTACATAAAAAGTCAGAGGCAGGGTAAAGGGGCAGACAGTTCTCCAGTTTCTTAAACGAAAAAGCATATTAGTAATTTAGCAAAAACTGCTCCTAAAGGCAACTGACTTCCTGTGTCAGGATGATAAAGAAACTAAAAAGAGAAAATCATAATTGTATCAAAACTATTCTGCTGCTGCTTACTCATCTGTTAAAAATCGTCAGTATCGGGAAGGGTTTTGACAGTGCCCTGCTGCTATGTCAGTGTAACACATGCTTCAGGCGCTTGCATCCATGCTGCATTCCAGGTCATTGATCAGGCTCAGCAGGCAAAATACCGGGAGCTACGTGACAAATCTTTGATTCACAGCTGGGACCACAACTACGTATCATAGTCAATGAGTCAGTTAAACATCAGTAGTTTAGCAAGCGTGAAAGGAAAAAAAAATTACCGTGATACCATTCATGGTTCCTTCCAAGCTTGTGCAGTGAATGAGTTAGCACACAACTTTCGTTGTGCCTCTTATCAGATCTAAAATAAAGGCGCTTTTTTTTTTCTTGAAAGAACTTACTTGGCTCTTGCATAAATTAAGGCTATGATTTTTAGAAGAGGTACGCAGGCAAAAATCAGATAATCTTTGGGGCTTTTTCCCTGCCCTAGTTTTTGTGCGAAATGAAGTTTCCTGTAACAGTTCTGAGCTGCTGTTAAGTCCGTTATCGTTCTGACTGAGGCTGCATTTTGAAGTAATCCAGTTAGATTAACAAAGCCCAACTATACTAACTACTTTGCATTCAAAAGAATATTTTTGTTAAAAACTTCTGTTGAAGTTGCACAAAGAGAAGGGATCCAACTATTTTTCTTCAGCTAACAGGATTATAAGTTATCAAGGAAACAGTCTTCATCCTTAAATTTCAGTTCAAGTTTGCTTATATCTTCTGAAATACTGAAAGGAGTCAAAAGTGTTTATTTTTAAGGTATGTAATGCGTCATTAATAGGAAGTACAAGTTGTATAGTAACTACACTATACTGAAATTTGTATTAACTTGATTTACACAGAAAAGAGGTAGTACTCTAATTTTCCAAGATCTTGAAGTATAACTAAGCAATGCGAACTCCTTTTGATGCTGTCAATCTAACTGGTTTATTAAATATAATAACAAGATTCTGACCAGCTGAGCAGACCAGGTAAAGAGTGTGTGACTAGTTACTGAAGAAGGGGGGAGCAATATGAAGGAGTTGGACTGGGGAATAAGGAAACAACAAAGAACAAATAGGTAGGAAGGGAAATAATGCAGAAACATCTTAAAATGAGAGTCTTCCATGTGATCAGCTTGTTGATTGTGAAAATAATGAGATACTTTATATAGTAGTTGATGGCTGTAAAGACCAGGTACTATCTGCAACTTCCTATTATCTGATCTGATGGATGTATTGAACGCTAAAGATAGCAGAGTGCATATATGTATGTCCTGATTTATGAGCTACAGATAGAAATTGATGTGTCCTCTGTCAGTTTTCCTAATGTTTACTTTTTTTTTTAGGTACAATTGGATTCTTTGCATGCTTTTGGTTTGTAACCAAAATATACAGCGTGGTGAAAGTTGACTGAAGAAACCAATGTAAAGAGTTAACAGAGAAGAGGTTTAATCTTCATTAACGTAACTTAAAGACCTGGTCTAGTTGATGAACTTGAGCTTTATCAAAGTACTGGCTTCCTGTTCTTTGAGAATGATGCTGAATATGCAGCTGCCCCAAACACTTTTTCCACTAACACGTTTGTATTGTGACTTAACAACCTGTTTTCATTCAGATCTTAATGAAGATCAGAATTACGATATTTATGCATTTGTAAATACAACTATACTTTAAAAGAAATGTTAAATTCTAATGGTGGAATAGAAGTGGCTGTATTACACAACTTAATGATACTTCTGATCAAAGTACAAATGTAAATAGGTTTTTCTAGCTTGGTAGGTGGGATGAATTATTTTTCTTTGAGGGAAATGAGAACTTTTTATTATGCTAACTTTGAAGGATGACTCTTAAGAAGTGTTGCTTTTAGTTTGGATGTGATTTTGATTTTTTTTTTACTGGTGTTACGTCCATAAATATTCTGATTTCTGTGACTTCATTAGTTTCGGTGTTCTTGGCCTTTTAAACTATGTGCCTCTAAGTCCTTGAATTTATAAATTCATAATCTAATAAATATTGTAAAAATGTCTTCAGTGGCTCGTTACATATTACAAGTTCATAAAAATATGTAAATACAATTATATTGAAGACAGATGCTTAAAGATTGCATAAGGTATTTTATGGCATTTTATATGGCTTCGTGTATATTGACACACCCTTTGATCTGCAAGAAAAATGTTAGTTGTGCTACATGGCTATAACACAGAAATATGATTGTGGCGCGTGACAATTAAATTATACGCACGTTTAACAAAACCACTCTGCAGCGTTAACCCAGTCCTTAACCCAGATAGGTTTTCAGAGATTGCTATGGAATTGTCAGGATGTTAAGAAGATCTTGATGCATGAGTCAGCATTCTCTGCTGATTTTGCTTTTTAAAGATCTCGATGATTGCATATTCTACACAGCAACTATTGCTGTTTGTACTTAATGTAGGTTAAAAAAATAAAAGGAAATTACTATTTTTGCCTTCTATTAAGAAACTAATGTTGATTTTTGGATGACTAGCATTAAACCTATATTTGCTGTTTTTGAAAATGGAGTATTTTGTTCATATCTTGTTCGGTAATTTTAGACTCATAACACAAATTTGGCTTTTGGCGTGTTTCACAAGCCTGATAAAATCTCATTTAAAATTAAACTTCATGTACCAATTGCCATTCATAAGGTTGGGGTTTTTTTAGTCCTTACAGGTTTACTTTTCTCAAAAGGACCTCAACCTAATGATGCTCGAATATTGAACCCAATAAAAAATATCTTTGGTTAAGGTAACGTCATTATTAACCTCCTAGAAGTGGGCACGTAAGAAGGCCTCAGGTGACATTTCCTCAATTGCTGTGCTCCACAACCCCTCCCATATGAAACCACACCGCTCTCGCGCGCTCTGCCTGTCCCCAACCACAGCTCTCTTCAGACAACATGGACAGGCTTGTTCTCATGCCCCTCCCCACGTGCAGTCATTGAAATGCTGATTTCAGATAAATCTTCCACGTTTTGTGTTCAAAACAGGAAAAGGGTGAGTGTGGTAAGCATTGGTCTTTACTAATGCAGTGAGCTGTAGCGTGACTCTTGATTTAAATTTTTACAAGTGTAAAATTGAATATTCATACTATCCCTGGCTTTGTGATCACCTATGGTATGCATAGTCACTGCTCAATCATCAATAGTTACTACACAAATGGGAATGCTTTATTCAAGAAACATGAATCAGTTGTCTGTTATTGAAATATTCATATAATAGATGCTCAAGAATTTCAGTATAGTGATATGAAAACAATTTTTTTTGTGATGTATTTACAACTGCTGCCTAAAAATCAGATTAATAGAAGTAAGATGTAGCCACTGTGGTCTGTCATAAGGCTTTGAAACTAGATGGGTGGGGTTTTTTTTAATTTTTTTCCCCCCCTATAGACTAGTTGACAAGTCACAGCAGCTTCTCAAATATCTTATTTTCACCTTGAAATGCAGTTGTGAAGTGTGTCGTCATCTCCTGAAATCTAAACCTACTGCATACACATTTTTTTATCAAGCAGCCTTGCCTTATAGTAATTGCAACTGTGTTGGAATTTGAAATGGTTGGGTTTCAGTGCGCAATACTTGAGACACCCCAGAAAGTTTAATACGTCACAGATTTTTACAGAAGAGCTATTCTAAAATTGCCTTCTCCCTTGAACCCATTAGTCCGTCCAAAAATTTTTAGAAGCTTTCTAGCATTTAGGGTTCTGGTGTGTGTTAGGGTGTCCGGATGTTTATTGTGTACTGTACCAGTCCTTCAGATCTCTTGGGAGGCCTGGGTTTTTGTCTAAACTTTCAAAATACTGGCCTCGTCCAAAATCTTTCCATGGTCCCAGACATTTCTTAAAAGGCACTAATTGCAGGGATATCTGAGAAAACGTAAACTTAATAGGAAGGTTAAGAGGTAGGAACAAATTGCTGGGCTGCATGAAGACAGAGCTAATTTATACAAAGTAGAACACTTCAGACCAATGTCAGTTTTTGTGGGGCTGGTAAATAAGTTTAAAAAGCTCATTCTTCTGAGTCTGAAAAAGTGACCATCATTGCCAAATTTAGTCTGAAAGTAATCCTCAGTCCAAACTGGGTTTTGAAAACATGGTATGGCAGTTAGTGGTTTGGTTTTCTTTCTCTAAGAAAGAAGAAATAAAAAAGCAGCTTTAGCCTGGTAGCTTCACTTCTTAGCAAAGTGCTCAGCTGTGTGACCAGCTGTCAGAGTTCCTAGATTTTTGCTGTCATACAGATTGCACATGTCCTCAGCTGCTTAGCTTGGAGTCTTGCAACCATATCACAAGTATTAGTGACTGTGAGCTAGTTATGGACAGTATCTTAGCGAGTTTGTGCCATTTTCAGGTAACAGGCAGCGGGGAAAGCCTGAGGTCATTGCTTACCTTTCTCCCATTTTGCAGTTTTGCCTTAGGATTGCTTAAAACCCAGATTTCCTTATGTTTCAACCCTCTGTCTTTCCCACGAGTGCAAAGAGCAGGGATTACCTTACCTGGCTCTTGCAAACAGCACAATCCTTCTGTATTTGAAAACTCAGCTACCCAGAACACGTGTGGTTACAGGTATGACGTAGCTCCAAGCACAAAGGTATGGACGACGTTGTGGAACCTGTACGTGCATTCCCATGCTTGTGCAACATCACTTGCTGTCCCTTCGGGGCTTGAGACGTTCAGAAGTCATGGTATCACACAGAGGTCCGTCTTTGTGGATGGAGGGAGAAAGCCCATCCTATGTGGGGGTAGTGAGAAGAGGTAGGTGAGCTGTCTGGTTGTTGGATGCTGAGGTGGAAGGAAGATAACTAGAATTTCTCCGTGGTTGCCTGAAAATGCTTTAGGTGGGGACTTCAGGCCTGTCATGGGTGGTACCTGTATTTTCTTCAGAAGTCAGTCTGGAAGAGAAGTTGAGGAAGAGGGGGCAGAGCAGGGTGGAATTCTGGTGGGTGTCCAAGGCACTCAGAGTTACGCTGATCTGAAGAACCTGTTTTGAAGGGACAGGAAATGCAAATCAAGTCCTGTTCGAAATGATGTACAAATCAAAAACAGGAAATGTTATGGATGAGAACCACTGGTTTACTAATAGTAGTAAAGGCCAAAATACCAGTCTCTAAATTAAGAAAAAGTAGGCTGGGACAACACCTTCAGGCAAGGTAGGGGAGGAGTTGAGAGACCTTGAAAGGTGTATCTGACTTTGGTTGGTAGATTGGAACACTGCCGCCAAGCATTTCCGCAAAGCTTTGCGGGATTGTTAGGGAGGGTTTGCTGCAGCCACTCCCGACTACGTTAGCAGTGCACAGTAAATAAAACCTGAGTTGCGCTTGGGTGAATTTTTTGTTCCTCAGCCGATAGAGATCTTGACCTTTCACAAGTAAGGACTAAGTCACATGAAAGTACAGTAAATCCTTAACAGCTGGGAGAAGTTTTTATATTTGATGATTGATAAACATTGTCCGTTGTTGCTATAATTCAATGTTACTGCAGTGTTGGATTGTTTTCCCTGCTCCACCTACCCCAAACATAAAATTGTGTGAGCCAAATTGTGTGAGCCGGAACTTTCATAAGCTTAGCTGGTGTGGGATACACGTGACCATAATTTTATGCCATGAAGTTACGTGCTGTCCTCTTTCCGTGCCTTACCAGTTTGGGCAACAGCTTCGTTCTGGGGGCAGCCGTATTTCCTCATCATAATTTCTCTTAAAAGTTATTGCTTCTGAAATGAGCTGTTCATCCAAGTTAGTGCTCTCTAAAATCTTTGCTTGCTCCTTGGATTAATTAGTAAGTATCATTTTGAGAACGATACGTATTCTGCAAAGAACAATTTCATCTCTGCATTTACATCCCTTTTTTCCTTTCAATTAGTGTTCCTCCAAAAGCTCTCACTATTCGGGGTAATAGCCCCACCTCGTGCTCTTGGAGCTCATCACAACTAAGTATTTTCTTACAGGATTAATAAATCTCACAGAAGATGACTTGTGCAGAGATGTTCTCATCTTCTCTCAAATACAGTTTCGTACAATTCACCTCTAATTTAATTTATTCTCACTATCCTGCTATATCCTTATGCCAGACAGTTACTAGCAATCTACTTATTTATGTCTCTACATAAAGCTGACTCCTGAATTATTTCTGCTATTACATCATATATTGACTTTGGGTACGTGTGCATACACAAGTGTATGATACTTCAGACTAAAGCATAAATCTTCAGGGAGTACCAAGAGACTTAATGTATCAGTTGATTATTGTATAGCTGCCATCATGCATTTTCCTTCTTATTTGAAACATCTGGAACCTCACTGTTGATGAGATGAGAGTAGTTAACTGCTTGTAAATCAGATAACGCCAGAAGATTACAAATGACAACCTGTCACGTTGGGGTGATGGCACGTTCTTGCTGCTTCTCAGGATTCTAGCGCTTCCCATGAAAATGCGTTTTTAAATTCTTCCTTCCCTCGGAGGTATTTTAGCATCGCCTGCTGGCCGCAGCATGTATAAAAGTGTTCGAGTGCAGGAGCAGAGTTAATGGGACGACAGGAAGTTACCAAAGCACACGGCTGGGAGAACTTATCCTTAACGTTGTATATTTAAATACATATGCTAATGTTAAAGCTTCTGGAAGCAGGCAGCCAAAAATCAAGGCAAAAAAACCAGTAACAGTGCAAATAATTTATCTGTGAAGATGTTAAAAAACGTGTCTCCTGTGTCTAGTACGGGGATGTGGCTAGCAAGGGACCTTTAGAAGGAATTGTATTTCAGTGTGTTGGTTTTGCGTGGCAAGGTTTTGGTAGCGGGGGGGCTACAGGGGTGGCTTCTGTGAGAAGCTGCTAGAAGCTTCCCCTGTGTCCTGACAGAGCCAATGCCAGCCGGCTCCAAGACGGACCCGCCGCTGGCCAAGGCCAAGCCAATCAGCGCCTCTGTGATATACATATTTAAGAAAGACAAAAACAGTTAGAGAGAGCTTTTGCAGCCAGAGAGAGGAGTGAGAAGATGTAAGAACATCTGCAGACACCAAGGTCAGTGAAGAAGGAGGGGAGGAGGTGCTCCAGGCGCCGGAGCAAGATTCCCCTGCAGCCCGTGGTGAAGACCATGGTGAAGCAGGCTGTCCCCCTGCAGCCCATGGAGGGAGGATGAAGGGGTGTAGCGATTCCACCTGCAGCCCGTGGAGGACCCCACGCCGGAGCAGGTGGAGACACCTGAAGGAGGCTGTGGCCCCGTGGGAAGCCCACGCCAGAGCAAGCTCCTGGCAGGACCTGTGGATCCGTGGAGAGAGGAGCCCACGCCAGAGCAGGTTTGCTGACAGGACTTGTTGACCCCGTGGGGGACCCACGCTGGAGCAGTTTGCTCCTGAAGGTCTGCACCCCGTGGAGGAGACTCACGTTGGAGAAGGCCGTGAAGGACTGTCTCCCGTGAGATGGGACCCCACGCTGGAGCGGGGGGAACAATGAGTCCTCCCCCTGAGGATGAAGAAGCGGCAGAAACACCGCGTGAGGAACTGACCGTAACCCCCACTCCCCGTCCCCCTGTGCCGCTGGGGGGGGCGGAGGTTGAAGCCGGGAGTGAAGTTGTAGCCCGGGAAGATGGGAGGGGTGGGGGGAGGTGTTTTAAGATTTTGGTTTTATTTCTCATTCCTCTGCTCTGTTTTGATTAGTAAAAAATAAGATGAATTCCCTCTCTAAGTTCGGTCTGGTTTGCTCGTGATGATAATTAGAGAATGATCTCTCCCTGTCCTTATCTCGACCCGTAAGTTTTAACCTTTTCTCCCCTGTCTAATGAAAGAGGGGAGTGATAGAGCGGCTCGGGTGGGCACCTGGCCCTCAGCCAGGGTCAACCCACCACCACAGATTGCCCACTCCGACACTGTTAAAGTTTTTTTAAGTTGACTAAAGAAGGGGTGCGTCAGAGGGGGGCCCTCAGAGTGTCCCAAAGGGCTGGCCAGCTGAATGCCATTTCCCAGCTTCATGCTTTCAATAGTGTCAAGTCTTCATTTTTGAACAGTTCAGCACAAATGTTGTTTTGCTGCTGCTGAAGCAAAGATTTATTTTGGCTTGGGTTTTTTGTTGTTGTTGTTGGGTGTGTTTTGTTGTTGTTTTTTCATTGTCTTTGATCATATCAAGTCAGGAAGACAGAAGATTTAATTTTCTTCTGTATTTTGGGTGAAATTATTAAGGTAGAGAAAATGTTATTCTTGACATTTTTCCCAGCTTTCCATGACTATACTTTTGATTTGTTCACAATTACAAGGAAAAAAAAAAAAAAAAAAAGTAGAACAAACTGACTCAGCTACGCCTGCACGAGGAAGAAGTACGAGGTGGTGACCTCCCAGCAGGGCAGTCTGGCCCCTGCTTGCCCTTGGCGCTGCCAAAGACGAGCGAGCTTCTCGTTTTGCTGGCAGCACCAGGAACAAGTCGCTCTGGGACGCTACGGAGGAAGTCGGTGGGCTGGCGGGAAGGCCCCTTCTCTCCCTTTGTGGCCCAAGGATACAAGAAGTAGTAGGGTTGTGACGTTTCTTCTCTAGCCTTGCTTAGGAGCTACAAAAAAGGAGCAATCGGAAGGTCCAGACCCGTTTCCTACTTTTTTCCTGCAGGTTCTCACAAGGAGCCCTAACTGCTCTTTGCCTGGAAACTGCTCGTCTCCGCTAGCAAGGCCGCTGCGACAGGCCGAGAAGTGGACGGTCTGTTCTGTTGCCCTTTTTCCTGCTGTCCCCAGGCCGTAGTGACAGCAGCAGAGCTAAATCACACACTTTTATGCATGTTCTCCTGCTGCATGATGTCGGATCAGCGCAGCCCTCAGGCAGGTGGAGGGCAAGGCAAAGGGAAGCAATCGGGTGGCCTTAAATTTACTGTTTGTCCCAGAAAGCAGGGTGACCGAAGTAACTCTGGACAAAAAATTGCGGAGAAGAGAAAGAGGCTTCCGTCCCTTCAAGGAAGACAATATCCAGACTCAGGGAGGGCAAAACCCAAACAAAGAATTGATTAATGTACCTAGGAAAATTCTTGTTTATTAAATCCAAGTCTTTTCTGTCAGTCTGTTACCAGTTTCTTTTTTTTTTTTTTTTTTTTTTGTGGAAGAGAAGTCTTAGATCCAGAACAGAATTTCTGAAGAGAGCGAAGAGAGGCAGACAAATTAGGTAGATTAGGAATGTGGTTCTAAATCCCCAGAGATTTTCTTGACCGGTGGATTATTTTAGGGTTAATATGTCTATCTTTCTGTTTTTCAAAACGGCTTTACAGCCAGAGGTTTGTGAAGACAGTTTGCTGCACAGAATGGGACAGAACTTGCAATCCCAAGTCTCCTGTCCCGCTCATCCCTGACACTTCAGAGGATTTGCTGGTAAAATAACCCAAGCGAACCACCTGCCGTGCGATTTGATGCAATAATACACTTTTTGCACACTGTAAGACAAGTCCCAGTGCACAATGTCCAAACAGAAACATCTGGCAGGTGCCCCTACGGACAGAGAGAGTCTGATGGGCCATCTCTGTGCAGGACCAGGAAGGGAAAACTGTAGCCTTGGTGTCCACTGTGAAAACTCTGCCAAAGAAAAAGGGGATAAATAGGAAACAGAGAATTGCATGAAAAATGTCAAGAGTTCTAGGGCTGCGGATGACAGCAAAACCAAATACTCCCTCTTGTACTTTTAATCAACTTTGAATCTCACAGCCTGAGCAATAGAAAGCTGCAACGCTACTAGTTCATATATGGGATGTAGCAGAAATCCATCCAAGTCAGGGCCAAAAGATATTCATGGAAGAACAAATGAATATGCTCTTAGAAAGTTTACAGGAGTCAATAAAAGAGCTCTATTTACCGTGGCTAAGCTCAAAAGGGAAAAGGAACTGGGATAAATTGAAATTTTAAGATGCTATAAAGTATCATATAGTCAAATAGTATCATATATATGATATAAAGTATCATATAGTCATAGTAAAATAATTTTGCTGGCGCATAGAATTTATTAAATTTTTTTGTTTGGGTTTTGGTAAATATTTGTGAATATCAAGGAATTGGGGCGTTTTCAGAAAGCCGTGATGCAGAAGTTGATGTTGGAGTTTTTTCTTGTTAATAGGACAGAGTACAGGAAGACAAGGAAAAGGGCTGTCATAACCCAACTTGAGCAAGAGCGCTGCCAGGTCACGGGCACGCTGTTACACAGCAGGGGTAAAAGAGATTGGATAGGGCTAACAAATGAGAGTGTAAAAATAATAACCCATCCCTTTCATTATAACTTTGGGCAATTTTTTCCATCATTTCACTGCCTAGCCCTGACAGCAGTTTGGGGGGGGGGGGGGGGGGGGGGGGGGGGGGGGGGGGGGGGGGGGGGGGGGGGGGGGGGGGGGGGGGGGGGGGGGGGGGGGGGGGGGGGGGGGGGGGGGGGGGGGGGGGGGGGGGGGGGGGGGGGGGGGGGGGGGGGGGGGGGGGGGGGGGGGGGGGGGGGGGGGGGGGGGGGGGGGGGGGGGGGGGGGGGGGGGGGGGGGGGGGGGGAAAGTGCTGGGGTTTTTCCCCTCCCTGTTAGCTGATGCTCATCATCACTGAAACGCCCAGAGCTGCCTGCCAAAATTTTGGTTAAAACCTGCAGATGGGTGTTAAATAAACACCTAGTGGTCTTTGGGAAGCAGCATGGAAGTCTGTAGTAAAGGATCATGGATTGGTGTCATCCAATTGGTAATATAACCAATTAAATTTTTAAAATTTGGCATTTTTTATGGATCAGGTTTATTCCTTGTATTGGGTCTGGCTGAGATGGAGTTAATTCTCCCCACAGCAGCCCTCATGGTGCTGTGCTGTGTATTGGTAGCTAGCAAGGTGTTGATAACACACCAGTGTTTTGGCTACTACTGAGCAGTGCCAGCACACATCAAGGCTTTCCAACATTTCTTTTTCCCCAGCAGCAGGCTGGGGGTGGGCAAGATCTTGGGAGGGGACACAGCTAGGACAGCTGACCCCAACTGACCAAAGGGATATTCCATACCATATGATGTCATGCTCAGCAGTAAGAAACTGAGAATAGGGGGAGGAACAGGGCGGGGGCATTCGTTGTTTTTTTTTTTTACAATGTTTGTCTTCCGGAGTAAGGGGCACGCTTACTGAAGCCCTACTTCCCAGGAAGTGGCCGGACATTGCCTGCTGATGGGAAGTAGAGAATAATCTTTGCTTTTTGCTTTGCTTCCGCGCGCGGCTTTTTGCTTTAGCTACATTAAACTGCCTTTATCTCGACCCACGAGTTTGGGATTGTTTTTTCTCCATCTTCCTTTCTCCCCTCCCTGCCTTACTGAGGAGGGGAGTGATAGAGCGGCTCTGGTGGGCACCTGGCCCCCAGCCAGGGTCAACCCACCACAGTCTTTTTGGCGCCCAACGTGGGGCCCGAGATAATCGAGATAAGGATAGTAATTGGAAGAGGTAACGGGGAAAACATTGACTGAACGTAACTTGAGAGTGATATAGTGGTGAAGGGACTAGAGGTAGATTTTGTGTGTAGATTGTCCACTCTGGTGTTGTGATAGTGTTGTTTTGATTTTGGTGTGGGGAATTCTTTTTCTTTTTCTTTGTTGATGTGATTAGTGTTTGTGAAGTTTTGTGTTGAATGTATATTTTAATGATAATTCTTAAATATGTGATTCACAGAGGCGAGGGGTGGAATGTGTTGCTTTTGCGTGGCAAGGTTTTGGTAGCGGGGGGGGGTCTACAGGGGTGCTTCTGTGAGAAGCTGCTAGAAGCTTCCCTTGTGTCTGACAGAGCCAATGCCAGCCGGCTCCAAGACGGAACCCGCCGCTGGCCAAGGCCAAGCCAATCAGCGCCTCTGTGATAACATATTTAAGAAAGAGAAAAAAAACAGTTAGAGAGAGCTTTTGCAGCCAGAGAGAGGAGTGAGAAGATGTAAGAACATCTGCAGACACCAAGGTCAGTGAAGAAGGAGGTGCAGGAGGTGCTCCGGGTGCCGGAGCAAGATTCCCCTGCAGCCCGTGGTGAAGACCATGATGAAGCAGGCTGTCCCCCTGCAGTCCATGGAGGGAGGATGAGGGGGTGTAGCGATTCCACCTGCAGCCCATGGAGGACCCCACGCCGGAGCAGGTGGAGGCACCTGAAGGAGGCTGTGGCCCCGTGGGAAGCCCGCACTGGAGCAGGCTCCTGGCAGGACCTGTGGATCCGTGGGAGAGAGGAGCCCACGCCAGAGCAGGTTTGCTGACAGGACTTGTGACCCCGTGGGGGACCCACGCTGGAGCAGTTTTGCTCCCGAAGGTCTGCACCCCGTGGAGGAGACTCACGTTTGAGAAGGTCGTGAAGGACTGTCTCCCGTGAGAGGGACCCCACGCTGTGAGCGGGGGAACAATGAGTCCCTCCCCCTGAGGATGAAGAAGTGGCAGAAACACCGCGTGAGGAACTGACCGTAACCCCACTCCCACGTCCCACCTGTGCCGCTGAGGGGGGTGGAGGTTTGAAGCCGGGAGTGAAGTTGAGCCCGGGAAGATGGGAGGGGTGGGGGGGAGGTGTTTTTAAGATTTGGTTTTATTTCTCATTCCTCTACTCTGTTTTGCTTAGTAATAATAAGATGAATTCCCTCTCTAAGTTCGGTCTGTTTTGCTCATGATGATAATTAGAGAATGATCTCTCCCTGTCCTTATCTCGACCCGTAAGTTTTTTTTTCATTGTACCTTTTCTCCCCTGTCTAATGAAAGAGGGGGAGTGATAGAGTGGCTCTGGTGGGCACCTGGCCCTCAGCCAGAAGTCAACCCACCACATTCCTGCAAATGAATACTGACAAGATTTTTACATGTGGGAGAGACTGAATTAATGCTATGGTCACCAAGTGCATCAATCTCATTTTCAACTATTCAGTTAAAAACTGAGCAACTGAAGGCTACTCTGAAATATCCCAATGCCACATCAGTTAATCAGGCCAGCCGTCATCATCTGGGAGACAGGCAGGTGGCCGTCACAGTAGCTGTCACTCACAGCAGCGCTAAGTATAAATCACAGCATTAAAATAACAAGCAGAAGAGGAAAGCTGGGCTGCAGAAGGATTATCCTGGGTCCCGTCCGTACCGAAAACACCGCATGACCTTCTTCACAAAATGGTAGTCACAGAAAATCGCTTGGTTGCATAGCAGCGCATGTTCCCTTGGTGAAACTCTGGAAGACGTGGCAGCCTCTTCTCAAAAATACTCCTGCTAGCGATTTTTCTTGTATGCTTACCACACAGATTTCTCTTGGAAGTTTATTTCAGTGTTTCTGAAGGTGATAATCTTCTTTTGAAGACTGTGTGCTTCCACTATGGATGATAACGGCTTTCCGTGTTGTATATGGTATATATACATGTACTGGCCAAAATTATTTGTAATTTTTACTTTCAGTTTAACTCAGGTTTAATTGTCTCGATTTAAGCCTCTTGCTCTAACACTAAGCTGCTTTTGTTTTTACTTTGGATCCAATAATTTTAATGTTTCCTCCATATGGCAGTGGGTTTTCGAAGGAAAAAACAAGGTCTGAGACGGAATTATTTGAATGGATTGAAATTAAGAAAGTGAAACGAAAATATACATAGGAAATACCAAGCTAATGTGACACATAGGTAGGGAATTCCTGCGTGATACCTATTCAAAAATTTGACAAAATTTTTCACATCTTATGTTCAGCCCTTCTGTATCTACAGCGAATTCAATATGCCTTCAGCAGCTGGATATCAGCACAGCTGCTCCTCTAGAGTGAATGCCAGAGAGTAACAGTTATAAAATACATTTCAGCAATTCTAAACAATGAATTACACTTCCTTGTCAAAAGTATTTTTGTCAAGCATAACTGGGCCACGGACTTATTCTGCGAGCGTGGTGTACTTTGTTAGCCAAGTTTCCTTTACAGTCAGTTGGATTATTAGCACAGGGAGAGAATGGGTCTGCCAATCCGAGTTTTTAGCCCAATAGGTATATTGGTAAATATTCTCCCTTTGACAATATTTAACCATTTGTTCAGTTGGTAAAACCAACATTGCTTTACCTGGAGTCTGAAATCTGGGTTGCCTCCCAGCTGTGGCTCTCCATGAGCCCAGGCTGGGGAGCTTCACTCCCAAAAGTGGTACCTCAGAGACCTGTTAGATCTGCAGGCTGCGATGTTCGTGAGACCACCCCAAACTTACTTCATTTCAAACATGCTAGGTTAGCCAAGATCTCCTACTTAAACCAGCTGATTTCAACTAAAGACTTCTGTGAGTAATCATATGATCCTTTCTCTCGAGTCTCCAGGCAGTTCAGGAGGTCCTGCAGGTAGCAGTGGGTCATTTATAACCACAGCTGATGCAAATCCACTCTGAAACAGAGTCTCTACATTGCTTTAGTTAAAGCACAACTCTCTTTTCTCTGTGAAGATGATGTGAGATACGGGAGATGGCTAGCTGGCACGTTTCTGCATCTGCTAGGATTGCTCTACTTGCATTTAAGTTGTAGGTCACTCTCCATGGCTGGGCTCTAAGGTGGGAAGTTTTTCAGTCCTTGGCTGATCCAAAAGTAGCCCAAATTGTTAAAGAACAAATTTCCTGCCATAGGATAGCCATATGGCACAATCTGTGAAATGACTGAAGATTCTGGTCTAGTTGATGCAGAAAATGCTTACGCGTCATTTAAGTCATGGTGACAACCGTTACTTTTCATGCCACGTCAGTCACAAAACTGAAGGTTAAAATGGAAAGTGTATTTCCAGTATACTCCTGTAACATACAGGCTACTGTCTGTACCTGTTGGGCTTGATAAACGTGGATGATGAAGTCAGCAGATGCTTCAATTTGGGATCTGGAACCGGCATTAAATGTGTATCTGCCTTGTCCACACAGAGGTCTTCGGAGAGCTCCCACCATGAGTCTGCTGTGGCGCGTGGCACTGAGCAGAGACGAGTCCGTGAGGGGGCTACCTGGCGTTTTTATCTGTCCAGACCAATGAAACAAACACAAAAAACCCCAATTCTGATTCATGCAAAGAGGGGAAAGGAAAATTTAGTCTTCAAAATCCTAGCCAGGACAGAACATGGCACACAAAGCGCTTCTGTGCGTTTGCAAGGGATTCCGAGTTTTCCCAGGGGCCGGAGCCTGAGGGAGTTCTGCTGCCAGCAGCGACAGCCTGTGCTTAAGGACAGGGGTATAACGCAATTATGTCCCACTGTTCATCTGATGAAGTCTCTGTTTCTTGCTGGGATGCACAGGTAACTGGGTTATTTGAGGAAAGCAAAATCATTTCACTTGATGTTTCGCACACCGAAAACATTCACAAAATCTTATCACACTCGCCAAATTCTTTTGTTCTCTTTATCAAAACGAGAATATGACCTCATTGAAGTGATGTGAGACACTAGCCTTTGGATGCTTAATGGTCTTTGGAAAATTATTTTGTTTTGTGATACACTGCTTTCTGACATGACAGCAGTAGCATCTAAATGATGTTTCAGAGTCTATAAACAGAATAATATATTCAGAGTATGCACTGTATTCAAACCACATTCTTACCCTCTTGATCTCAGCAAATTTACTAGTTGAGAAAATCTTACTGGAAATCAGTGAAATCTGCACTTTCTGGTTTTCTTTTTCTACTTTTTTTTCCGTTTGGCATTAAAGGATAATGTACTGCATACAGTCTTTTACATAGGGACTTCAGAAATGTTAAAAAATTATGAAAAGACTGTTAAAGCGGAATGTAGGTAGGCTAGATTTAACTTCTCTAAGACTTCCTTAAACTTTTATTTATTATTATAGTGAAGTGTAACTTCTGAAGCTAGCAGCAATCTAATCCAAATTGCTAGTACCACAGGGCTGTTACAAACGACTTTTTAACTAAGGAGAGGTAAAAGCTAAGTTGTACAAACCTTTAGTTTAAGATTTGATAAAAATTGGACACTGCCTCACAGAGAGCTGTGTGGGGAAATGGATTCATGAAAGCTCACCAGCTTTTTTCTAGATGTTTTCCCTTCCAGTTTCCCAGTGCCGATTCTTCAGTTCTTTGGCCGCAACTGCTCTTTTGGACCTGCACTGAAAGGTTACCAGAGGTCTGTCTTTTCTTTCATATCGATTCAGGTGACACCTACTAGAATGTGAGGTTTCCCGGTCCCGCTGCGCTACCCTGGGCACAAGCATCATTGCCTACAGTAGCAGGCAATAGTCTTCCCTACGTGCAATTCACACTTGGTCCCAAAGCCATGCCTTTGTGGACGCCTTGTGCCACCTCCATTTGCTATGCCCTTCTGCGTGGGGTTTCATAAGCTTCTTCGAAACCACAGCATCATATGTCCAGGGACTGTACAGGTGTAGGAAGAGGACCTGAAAACTATCAGCTGACAGATAGTCCGTGGAAGAGAAATCTCTGACACAGGCACACTTGCAGAAGGAGTTTACTTTGCTTGATATGGAAGAGTCTGAACCTCCATTCAGAACTATCCAAACTCTTCTGTAAAGTACAATAGGGACTTGGACTATCAACTACAGGATTTAAAAAAAAAAATATCCTAAAACTGGGATTATAAACAATTTTTAAAATATGACTTGCAGTATAACTGAAATTTGATACTAACACATTCTACCTTGGAAGAAAATGGCTCTGTTCTACTTATAGTAAATATCATAGAATTTTAATAAACAGGTTTTTTCTTTTCATGTTGGTGCTTCACTACCGAAATTTTACTTCGCCTACCAGTTCACTTTAAAACAAGTGTCAACCAGAGTTCAGCTCTCCAGTGCACAGAGCCGAGCTTTAAAGACAGCGATCAGTGGCAGGCGCACAAACGCACGCAAGGGTCTTTGCTTTTTAAACAAACCCCACTTCCCTCCCCCTTCCAGCCAGTAAACAGCTTCTGGCTGCAGATTTGGTCCTTTACAGAAGAGATTTTTAAGATGCCAGCTGACCTGTCCAGCAGCCTGGTAATCCTCAAATCATCCGCTCGCCATGCTCATGTGGAGACGTCACCGAAAAGGCTTGTTGACAACCTTCTGTGGCATTAAAGATAAGGCTGTAAAACTGCCACTATCTTACTCAGTTCAGCTTTACCACACGGTTGAATAAAACTTCCCCTTCTGACAAATTCAGTAAGATTGTTGACAGAAGAAAATTGTATGGAAAAATACTTCTGGTTTCTAGTTCACTCTGGGTTAGATTAAATTAATGCTGATCTGTTTAACAGCTTGCAAACTCTTTTTTAAAAAAAAAAATATTTTACAGGTTATTATTTCGGAAGCCTGAGTGTGCTTTCCATGTACGTTTTCATACAATGCAATTTAAACCATCTAAATGCCATGTTAGTATGAAGTTAAAAAAAATATTTTAATTAATAACAGATTTACTTTGGTTATTCAGTTTTTACTTTTTCACACAAAGTGATTGTTTTATTCTCAGGTCTTAATGAGAATTTGTATGGCAAAAAGGCAGCAATTTAGTGATCAAATACAAACTGTGATATGGTAAGCATCTATGAATCTTTCAATTAATTTTTGCATTGAGTAATAAATACTAATCTCGGCTAAACTGTTTTGTTAGATATACAGCATGCTCTGATCCCAAACAACTCCTTAATCCACTATTTAATATATCTATGGATTAAGGGATCTATACTGTATACTGACACAGTGTATTGAGTTCAGGTTCTATAGATGAACCATTTTAATGGCATATAAGCCATCGTAGTGTTACGGTGTTAACAGCCTGCAGATTATCTACTGGCTTTCAAAGCATCCTGCAGCAAAGCGAGTTTAATGAACCTCCATAAAGGTGAAAACACTGTCAAATGTATGGGGAGAGAGGACTTTGAAATAAAAGCCTAGGGTATATCAATACCCACAAGCGTTTATATATAACCAGCTATGAGACATACAGAATGTTTTGAGAGTCTGTCAAAATAACAGTCTGCTTTTTTGCCCCCCCATCAACATCCCCTTTTTTTTCCTAATTCCTCCCAGCACATCGAGCGTGTGCTGCTTCCCCGCATGAAAATATTTTGACTTTCCTGAATTCCAGTGACTCCACGCAGACACTTCACAGCTATCTGCTCCCAGAGTTGCACCGTACGTAACAGTGTCCGAATTCGATGGCAGCAAGCATTCAGTGTAACATCCTCCTGAGGTCTGAAAACACGCCTCCCGTACTTGATATCACTTATCGAGCATTTTCTTTGATATATGGCTGGACCTGTTCTCGTAGTTTCTGCTCCCTGCAGCTTCACCTCAGCTACCGGCCTTTCATTTTTTCCAGATGTTTCTCCCTTTTTGGACTTCCCTGTTCCACCCGCTGCTGATGCTCACCAACAGCTCACCTGGCAAAGGGAAGGGTTTGATTTCAAAGGAGGACAGCTGGACTTGGACAAGCAACCTCTAAAGATCATCTCTGGTGAGGAGGTTGGGACGGGCAAGGGGTATTTACCTTTTCCAAGGAGCTTCCTGTGATCTGGGATAAGCATAAGGCTGCAGATTTCCCTGGTTCAATAGGATGGTGGTAGGAGGGACTCTCTGCTTTGCCCAGGAGGAGGAAGCAGCTGCCTGAGCTGCACTTTTGAGGTGGTTGAGAAGGGGAAGCTAGGGTGCTTCAGACCCTTCAAGACTGCAGAGAGCACTTTTCTTGGCCAAATGATCCTGTCTTGATATACCAGGGCTATTCAATCCATTTTCACCAAAATCCACTTTCCATCATGCCTAATGCATAGGCTCTGGATGATGGATTTATAGTGGATTAAAACACTATGCACTGCTGGGCTGTGACCTACACTGCAATTCTGTTAAACATAACAGTGCAATGAATAGACATTGGAAAATTCATTTTTCACCCATGAAAACTATTCAGAGTTTGCTGGCTTATTTCTGTTCTTATATCAATACAGTTTCGGGAAAGGTTCCCCAAGATTTTCTTGTTGCTGGAAAGCAGGTTCTTCCTTGGCCTCTCCTCCTACAGGAGGAGCCAAATTGTCCCAGCAGCTCCTTGGCCCAGCTGCATCCCTGCATGTGGGCACATTGTTGGGTCTGCGTGAGGCAGCGGGCCAGGACAGCTCTCCCAGGAGATGGGCACACCCATGACAGCCAGGAGCTGTGGGCAACGTTAGGCTGAGCACACGTGGCCCTGGCACCTGCTCCACCTGGGAGCCAGGTGCTACCACACACCTCACAGCCTCAGTGGTCCTGCCTGGCATGGGAACACAGGGCCCAGCTCAGCTTTCCAGACTACTGGTAAGATACTTCTCAGGCAAGGAGGCTGGCAGTAGCATGGGCTCCATTTGGCATCCATAGATGTCCAGTGCCATCTGAGATGCTCTTGGTGCATCTCTGAACAGAGGCTGGGGCCCAAGAAGGCTCTGAGTCCTGTGACATATCTGCTGCCTGGTGCAGACAGGACCTAAGGACTTATATCTAAGTGGCTGGATTGAGCTCTCCACGGGTGTTACACCTTGTGTGAGGTCCAGGCATTATTTGTGGTAGCCTGGACCCAAGGAAGAGTTTCCTGTCTTGGGCTGTCTACACTACCAGTGGGTCCAATGCAGTAGTGTGGTTTCAAAGTGAAATCCACCACCGCACTTACTGTGCCCTAGGTTGGTTCTCATCTGGTTGGTTCTCCCTTCACATCTGTGAAGTTCGGGAATTGGATGCCTTTTGAAGGAAACTAAGCTAGAAGCTGTGCTCCAGGGCCTGCTGGGGACACCAGGGCAGGGGTGAGCTGCACGATTCTGAGGTCTCCTAACACAACACAGATGGGCCAACAGGAGATGGCTTTTGCACCATCAGGAATCCTGAAATAGTTCTTGCACTATATATGGGGCATGTGTGCCTCCCTGTTAGCCTTTGACTGCTTGTCCTCAGCACTTTGCGACTCCACCACCCCTTCCCACCCATCCACCTTTCTTCTGGCTCAAAATCCTTTCTCTTCCCTTCCTTGCCCTTGCTTAGTCACCTGTATTTTTATCACCTTTTCTATCACCTCCTTAACCCACTGTACAGGCCAAGTCAACTCCTCCAGAAAAGTCGGTGAATCCCGACCAAGGTCCCCTAGGAGATGTCACTGCTGGTCACTGTGCCCTGAGGCCAAAGGCAGTTTCTCAATGGCCAGATGACCCATGGTGGTCTTGTGGAGGTGTTAACCTCCTGGCTGCTGCGGGGTCTGAGAAGGCCACATAAATCCGAAGGTGTTGAAGGCAGTGTTCTTCAAGAGTCAGGACGCCAGCTGGCTTAGGGGGCAAAAGGTGACCTGGCAGGTGTGCTGCTGTTGCAGGAGCTTGAGATCTTCTGACGAGAGTGCCCCACTGGCCCCAGGGACGACCATGTGGCAGCATCTGGAGGAGAACACATCCTCCCACCTTGCTCTTGCAGGAGACTCGGGGAGGGATAGCTGGCATTGCAGCCTGCAAAGGGGCCTGGTGTGCCCTGCAGAAGGGTCTGGGGTGCAGAGGTGTGCGGTGGCTGGAGGCAGGCAGGAGGCCAGTACGGGGTTCCTGGGGTGCTCCAGGGGGGAAGCAGAGGTTTAGCGCCCTTCTCTCCGAAAGCCTGGAAGTACAAACACCATTTGTAGGGAGACCAAACACAGCCCACTGCTCAGAGACCTCCGCAAACACTTGGCCAGGTAGGAGACCAGGCCCCAAGTAGTGTGTTCACCAAGAGGCACTTCAATACTGCTGGCCAGCAAAAACAAACCCCGCATGAAAAGAGGCACAGAAATCTCAGCGAGATTGGTGCCAACAGTTATTTATTTCCCATTTTTGGACAACAAGCTGAGGAATACATCCCTCTGTGTTCACAGTATCAAGAGGAAGGCACGTCATTCCTTGGCTGTTGCGATGCTCATTTCTCTCTTGAAAAATCAAAGTAAATGAGTGTCAAGAGGACATTGACATGCAATAGCTTCAGGCAGCAACACAGGTCTTTTTTCTACTCGGACTCCACGCAGACTCCAATAAAAGATTATCTATCAGCTCATTAATAGTTCTCTTTGGTTCTACTCAGCTTCTTTTACCTTTCTTATGCAAAAATACCTGCTTTAGTCACTAATCATACCATTAAGAAATCGTTAATGAATTAGAAAATGAATATAGAACAATGAAAACCTGTTGTGGTTTAACCCCAGCCGGCACCTAAGCCCCATGCAGCTGCTCGCTCACACCCCTCAGGTGGGGTGAGGGAGAGAATTGCAAGAGTGAAAATGAGAAAACCCGTGGGTTGAGATAAAGACAGTTAAATAGGTAAAGAAAAAGCCAGGCACGCAAGCAAAACAAAACAAGGAATTCATCCAGCACTTCCCATGGGCAGGCAGGTGTTCAGCCATCTCCAGGAAAGCAGGACTCTGTCATGCGTGATGGTCACTTGGGAAGACAAACACCATCACTCCAAATGTCCTCCCCTTCCTTCTTCTTCCTCCAGCTTTACGTGCTGAGCATGATGCCATATGGTATAGGATATCCCTTTGGTCAGTTGGGGTCAGCTGTCCCAGCTGTGTCCCCTCCCAACTCCTTGTGCACCCCCAGCCCCCTCGCTGGTGGGGTGGTGTGAGGAGCAGAAAAGGCCTTGGCTCTGTGTAAGCACTGCTCAGCGGTAACAAAAACATTCCCGTATTAACATTGTTTTCAGCATAAATCCAAAAGCTAGCCCCGTACTGGCTACCATGAAGAAAATTAACTCTGTTCCAGCCAAAACCAGCACACAACCGTATCTTCTTGCAGAATAACTCTTCTTCCAGTGCCTCGCTCAGGAGGATATCAGTGGGAGTTAGGCTCGTAAATATCTTCAGAGCATCCTGGAAAATGTTACAACTGGCTTAATCCAATTCATGGGAAACAGAGCATCTTTAAAAGGCTTCCATCTTTAAAAGGGCAAGAGAGATGAACAGTATTATTCCCAGAATACAGAAGGGAAAAGATGGTAATGAGATTTAATTGACGTCCCTGTGTTCCTATGATCATTTACAAGTCAAAGGGGCATATGTCATTCAGAAATGAGCAGGCTAGGCTACCCCAGGCTTGCCAACACTGGTTTATACAAAACCTACACTCAGCTACTAGGGCTGACAAAAGGGCGTTTCAACTTCTGACGTAAACTGCAAGCTGCTCTGCACACAGTGGCAACGGCTGATCCGCTGTCACCATGGTGTCCTGCCTCCACCTGATGTTGCAGCACTAAATGCCATTGCTGGGAGGGAGATCCACATTTCGGGGGGTCTGCCCCAGGCTGGCTGTACCCCTGCTCTCATCCTCTCCAGGCTGGCATGGGAGCCATAGAGAGACAATGGCTGAGGGCGTCTGTCAGGGGCCACACATCTCTTTTCTCCCCCCACTGCTGGCCAGCCTCACTACAGCAAAGTGGGGAAGGAGAGAATTTTGTGCACCTGGGAGTCCTGGAGTTGGAAAAGCCAAGGAAGAAAATCCTCTGTCCCTACAGAGATAAGAGAGGGGCAGGAGGAGACAAGTCCCAGGTTCTCCTCCACCACCTCCTGCCATTTCACCCCTCATGAGGAAAAGTTCCCCAAGGAAATAGGATTGGTGGGAGGAGAGTGAAAAGGGAGGGAGGCGTTAGTGATGGGAGAGAGAAGGGAGTCTCTGCCACACAGAGTTCACTGGCCCTACGCTGAAAAAGGGTTAACACTGTCATGGTGATACCAGGAAATGTTCGTTAGCACGTTTTATCACATTCAAGTGATATCACCCACAACTAGCACACAAGATTACAGAGGGGAGGGAAGCTGAGTTGAGCACAGGTCACTTTCATGCTTCAGCACAGCTCTTCACAACAGAGTATTTCATTTTGCTAGGAGGGGAAACTCACGCTTGCTGACACCACTTCCCCAGTAAAGTGATATTAAGCCAGACAGGGAAATTTCTACACAGCCCTCTGACAAAGAAAAGCAAATTGGGTGTCAGGGAAAGAATGAAGTTATACAGCAAAACTGAACGACACTAGAAAATAAAAAAAACTCTTCCATGAGGACCTGGGCTTGATCTGCACGGAGTCAGCCTGGGCCTTCTGAGGAGTGGAGCCACTGGTTTGGGGTGTTGTTTTTTTATAAAAGCTGTCAAAACTGAGTGTCTTGGGGATCTCTCTCTCATGGCCATACAGATGTGGGGGGGTAGGGAAGGGAGACGACGGGACAGATAGGTGGCACGATCCAAGGTTCCTGCCCTTAGGAAACCTGGCTGAGACACCCACGCTACTGGAGGAGCTTGCTGGGATTATGCTTTGTGGCCTCTCCAGCACATTCGAGCAGTGTGGCAAGGAAAAACACATTCTAACTCTGGACTGAAGAAGGTGGGCAGAAGCCCTGCTCCATTTTCAGGCTCTTCCTTTTCAATTTGGTTTCTCTCCAACCCCCCTCCTCTGCTACTTCATATGTTAACTTTGGCCTCGGCTCGTTGTCTTCCTCTGCGAGGACCAACCTTCTGCACGCACGGCGGTTATTTCCGCGCAGAGCAGAAACATCCCAGCCGGACCCGACCCCTGGAGCCACCCGTGCCAAAAGCCTCCGCTGCGGCAGCGGGCCTGGCCCACCGCTGAGGTTCAGTCAGCGTTTCTCCAACTACGTGCTGACTCTAGCAGCCTCATCACAAATACGCTCCCGACCGTACACGTTTTGCCACGCCGCTGTGCTATAGCAAGGTGTACACCAGCACCCCGCTGCGTGACGTTGACACAACCGCAGTGGCTGTACCGGTAGAGCTGCCACTGGCACACAGGCCCCGGGCCGGGGCACCGCACCCCTCCTAACGGCCGGTAACGGCCGGGGGACACGCCCCGCCCCCGTGGTGACGCAATGCTCCTCCCCCGCCCCGCCCGGCCGGGTCGGCCACGTGGGGGGCGTGGCACTGGGCACGCCTCCTCCTCCTTTCCAGCCAATCAGCACCGCGGGGAGGAGGAGCGCGGCGGCGGGAAACGCCACCGCCCCAGCCAATGGACGGCGGGGGGGGCGGGGCCGAGGTGGTGATGATGGCGGCGGCGGCGGCGTGGGTCTTCTCGCGGGCTGGGCTGCGCCTGGGGAGGCGGAGACTGTGAGTGACGCGGACGCCCCGCGCGCGGGGGGGGCGGGACCAACAGACCCCCGGCACCGCCCCTCCCCGCTGGAAACGGCGCTCGGGGGTCTCCCCCCGCCCCCACCCCCGAGGCCGTGGCGCGCGGGCCGGCGGGGGGTGGGGCGGGCGGCAGGGCCCGAGCGGCGGCTCTGAGGCGGCAGGAGGGGCTGGGGGGGGCGGAGACCTCCGCAGCCGAAGCGGCTGGGGACAGGCCGCCGCATCGCGGCGTGGGCGCGGGGAGCGCAGGGCTGCCTGCGGGAGAGGCTGCGGGGAGCCGGGGCGCCTCCGCCGTGCGCCAGCGGGGGAGTAAACCGCGTCTCCCTGGCTCTGCTGGTTCCTTGCCCGGCCCCTCCGGGCGGTAGCTGAGGGAGCCTCTCCCCGCCCCAGGGGCGAGCCCCGGCCTTTCCTTCCCGCCGTCGGGCGGCCCCCTGCCTGCGGCCCGTGCCTCCCCGTGAGGGGCGCTGATAACGGTCGTGCTCGGGCACGCAAAGAACGTGAAAACAAATCCGTTTCCTCCAACTACCGCAGAATTGCCTTTGCCCGGTTGTCCGCTGTGGTACTGCTGCTGCGCGGGGAGTGAGCCGCGTCCTTCCCGGCCCCGCGCGGAGCCTCCGACCCGGCGGGCTCCTCACAGCCGCTGTGCCCCACCTCCTTCGGGGGGGAAGCCAGGGCTGGCCAGAGGGGCTGGACCCGCACCGCGGCCTTTCCTCTTCTGAAGAGAATACCGTGTCGTCTCCTCCCTGGGTGGAGCTGGGTGTAGGCCGTGATGTGGGCTGAAGCGGGGCCGTCAGCAGCCCCACCGGCATCCCTCGTCCTGGGCTTGGGGAGGCCCCTGTGAGTCCCGAGGGGTGCTGTGTGAGTCCGCGGTGGTGGCTGGACGAGGGGCGGTTATGTGGGCAACGTCCTCGGTAAAGGGACTGAGATCACCGGGTGCTTTCCCACCGGTGGCCAAATAGCTGTTGGGGCACGGACTTTGGGCAGGATGCTAGGGAAATACGCAATCCCCATGCAGGTCAGTTTGCAGAACGGGGCTCTGAGTGACGTGCTATGTGAGATGAGGGCTCCGCCACACCTTTCTTCTGGAGATCTGCGTGGTTTTGATGTCCAGCTTTCTGCCTGGAGGTGCGTGCTTACGTATTACCGGCGGGCAGAGAATGACTTCTGCCAGTGTGGTTGATTGTTGAGTCTGTGCTGAATTAAGGGAGGTTTTCAACAGCACTTCTAGAGGGAAAGCAGATTTCTTGCTACCGATATTATGCAGACAATCAAGTGTTAATTCATGTTAATATTTAAAGCTTTAAATTCTTGCAGTCTCTGCTGAGACCATGATACTGTAAATATTTTATAGTTGACTGACATAAGAGTATGCAGTCTGTAATAACTGTAATATAGATGTTACTGTGAACACACAATATTGATGCTGGTGTTCTTGGGGAACCTCAGGAACAGCTGGACTGATTTGTGCTGTGCTAGAGGCAGTGTGAAGAGCCC
The DNA here is from genome assembly GCF_011004875.1 of Balearica regulorum gibbericeps. Lineage (NCBI taxonomy): Eukaryota > Metazoa > Chordata > Aves > Gruiformes > Gruidae > Balearica > Balearica regulorum. Next base: position 159,786,203 of record NC_046184.1, on the reverse strand, counting down.
ATAAAACCCACGTCAGTCTTTCTTGTCTGCAGTTACACTGTCCTACATAGCACCCAGGGTCATTTTTCCAGTCTGTCTTCTGTGGCTTGCTGAAGAAGATGCACAAGTGTAAATGCCTTCCCCCTCACCCCCTTCTCCCCCTATATTGGTGCAGAATCATAAATGCTACGTCTTGCTATTTCTGGTCATGAGGGATTTTGAATATTTATACTGTTGGGAGAAGAGGAGTCTACACAGTGTGAGGGCAATCAAATGATGACATTTATATGTACATAGCAGCAGTTCAGGGCTGGGAGAGGAGGTTGACTGCATGTTCTCTTCAGTCGTGGTCAGAAAAGAGCTTCCTCGGCTGGGGCTGCCACAGGATGGGATGTGACCTCTGAGCACCGCAGCCCCCTTGCTTGAGTCCCAGGAGATGTGATGGCCTTCCTGCAGTGGGAACTGCCTGCCCCTTGTCATCAGTGCTGCTGTGGAGCCTGAGAAGCCACCACACAGGTGGAGACCACAGAATTTGGGGCATCCAAGCAGTTGGATACCAGAGCAGAATGAGGAATGAGGAGTCTTTGCTCATTTTTGAGCTGGGCAGCCATGTAGGCATCTGCAATGGGGAGAGAAAATACAGGAATGACTTCAAATGTTGGCAATCAATGCATGTGTTGGATTTAATTTGCAGCTCCCTGGTCTTCAGCAGGAGTTGGTAGGTCCTGCCAGGTCCAGACTCTGGTGCCTGGATCCTGTGGCACTTGCTGCTGCACTGTCGGGCTGGGGCCCTGAAGACAGCAGGTACCTCCGATGCAGCGGCCTTTCCAGCTGCCGCCATCCTCTCTTTATGCAGCTGTTGCTGCCCTACGAAGCCACTGTGCGGTGCTGCCATGAGAATGCAAATGGAGCATTTGTGTCATTAGCAGGCAAGCGAAACCTACAGTACCCAGAGCTGCTTCTGTTCACTTGTGACATTCCAGAGCCTTTTGGGCTGGAAAAGATTTTTGTCTTGTTGAAAAAAGTTCAAAAAACCTCCTTCCAGCTGTTTTTGAATAACAAATGCAGCTGGGGGTTTTGTTCTTGTTGTTAAGAGCTTCAAATGTGCTTTTCAAGAAAATGTTGCAGTAAAGCATCAACGATGAAAACTTTCTTGATGACAGATTTTTGTGAAGGGCTTTCTCTTTGCTTGATGGTTACAGCGTAAGAGAAGAGCACTGCACGCATAAGCATGATCGTCTGCCCTCAGCTAGCTGAGTGCTTCATGCATGTATGTGAGGGGTTTTAAAGTATATTTCTTTACGTGGCATATTCTAGGCAGAAATAAACACATGTGCCCCCACTAAATCAATCAAAAGTGGCATCGTTAAGCTCACATCTCAGCGGAGCACCGCAGAGTATGGAATATATCACGTAGAGCATGTTGCGCCAAAGGTGCCAACACTGGCACGCCTGCCAGGAACAAAGGAGCCTGAGAAGAGTAATAACCCCAAGTCAGATCTTGTTCCGCGACTGCGTCTATGTCATCTAAAATTTCTAGCATTGGGAGTTTCTTCCTTCGTGTCTGATTGCCATCTTCCCTCCCAAGAATCCACCAATGCAAGTTTGTGTCTCCTTGGCAAATTAGTGATGATGTTGTTTTTCATGGATTGGACACTGGAGGGTGCTAATGCAATGGGAGCTGAAAATGTTGTAGCAGATTAAAGGGCTCCCCTTTGTTAGCTGTGAAATACTTTTATTCTTTTTTGCAGCGTTTAAATGGAAAGACATGAGTCGTGGTCCTTATCGGTAGCTGATCCTGTTCGCCGTGTGTAGTGCTAAAACCAAGAATATCAATAAAGCGTTAAGTCTGTTAGGGATTTATTTCCTGAACCTCTATCAAAAAATCACTCATTTTATGTTCTACACATTAAGTGTGTCTTTCGAGATTATGGCCTCAGGGTGAAATTTATTTGAAAGTGTGACTTCTAGTGATAAAAACACTTTATCTGGCAGAACTGTTGAGCCGTATCTGCAGAATCTGCTCTTCTACAAGGTCACTTTGGTTCACCTAAACCAATGTTGTTGTGTTGCTGGTGAAGTGAGAACCTGATAGCGGCTCAGTCAGGGAGGGAGGGGACACCTTGAACATTGCTAATGGAGTCCCCGGTGTTGTGGTCCTCTCTCTGGGGATGGACCTGATGGAGCCTCAGTTTACCTTGCAACCACCATCACCGGGCCACGCACGAGGGAGTATCGCTGCTGGGCCAGGCGAAGCATGTTATGAAGTTGAGCCTTAGCTCCGGTGTTTCAAATTCACTCAAAGATTTTTGGCAGGTTGAAGTTACGCTGGCAGGTCTTACGCCAAAGGAGGTAGTACCTGTCCGCGCTGCTCCAGCTTTCTGCTGAACCGGATCTCCCCTCTCCTCTGCCCTTGGCAGAAAGACATGGGTCTGAGATAAGCTCCCTGTTGTGCGCTCTGGCAACTCCGTACTCGGCATTAAAGACTGCGAAACTACTGCCTGAGCCAGTTCTCATCCTGGCAGCAGCAGAGGTATGATGCTGGCTAATTAATGCTAATGAGAAGCAGGGTGCAAAGCTGAGTGTGTCCAGCTAATCACCACTGGCAGAGCTAGTCTGCGTAAAGCTAATGCAATTCTGGACAGTCCTGCCTGGTCCTGTACCTACCTTTGCGGAACTGTTAGCCAAATGAAAGCCAGTATTCATAAAGCATGCCAGCTAAACAGAATTGGGTACAAATACACTTTTCATTAGAAGTCTTTCTCAATGGCTACAAGTGGCAAATGAGTTACTCCTCTGTCTCGTTCCCCTTTGCAAATGAATTGGGCTGTCCCCTCCTGGAAAACATTGTTACTGTGCTGTATTGATCAGCTTTTGTTCTCTCCCAGCTGTTGCAGTTTGCTTACATACGGCTGGTTTAGTTTTTCTTTCTTTTAAAAATATGCATCACTTTTGTCCAAATTACCCCTCGAACAGAAGATGCAGCTGTTCTCTTCTGCAAAAAGAGTTTTAGTAACTTACTGGAATAGGGTCATAAGGGGATGTGAACAGAAAAGCTTTTAAAATCATTGTAATAACTATCGGTACTGAAGACAGTCTGCTTAAGAGAAGATAATTTAGTCTAAACACAAGAAAAAAAGATCTGATTGACCATGTATTCATCAAGTTTACCAGCTTTTAAGAGAAGACTGCTTCCCCCATTGCATCTCTGTGCTTATGAGCAGGGAGCCTGGTTACTCCTCCTGGCGCCCCTTCAAGAACCGACACGCTAGCTGTGGTGCCAAGAGGATTTGCAGTTGTGCATTTAATGTACCCGGTGTCCTAATTTATCCCAGGAGACCTTTCTCTGGGAGAGAAGGTTAATGGACCTTCCACCAAACCTGCTCGATCGCCTTGAGTTTAAATGTCACCAACTGCGGGATGCTGTCTTGAGGCCCAGCACCGCCCCAGCTCCATGGCCCTGCACCGGGAAGGAGCGTGCCTGTTCCCTTGGGGATGCTCGGTGCCTTCCAGCGTTGAGCCTTCGTACGCTTGTGCAGCCTTTCTTGGCTACTCATAAAGACTGGGTGAGTTTTATGCCTTTCGGGGAGACGGGGCTGCTGTGCTTGAAGCCTCTTCTCTTAAGAGGCATTCTGGCAGGTAAAAGCCCCTTGATGCTAAGAGGTTTTTTACGATTTCTGCTGATGAACTCATTCTGTTTTGAACCTCCAGTGTGGTGTTTGCTCCCATCCTCTGCGCATCAGCCCTTTCCTGACTTTCAGGCGCTCTCCTGGTGGTGGTCTCTCCCCAACCCCTTTCTTGTACCTTCCTGAAGTCCAAGCCTCCTTGTTTGGAGAGGGGAAATACTGGATTCATCCTTGTTTTGCCAGCCAGGCTGCCTACGGAGGTGTTTCTCCAGTCGCTGCCCTTTGCACGCTTCCTTCTGTTCCGTGAGGCTGTGGAGCACAGCAGATCTGCAGAACTTTGACTGCAAGTGGGTCTGGAGGTCAGCTGTGTGCTTACTAATCCCTGGGTACTGAACAAGTCCCCTTCTTTATTTTTCCCTTATTTTCTCATCGGTGCTATCTTTACCTCTCAAGTCTCCCTATGCCCTTTAAGTCTTCTAGCGTCACTGGCATAAATAGGATTTGCCCATGCCTGTGAAACGGGTATCGCTGCTGCTACCTCCATTGCTTTCTCCACCCTTTTGTGGGCCAGGGTTGACCAGTTGTCACAGGCTGAGTGGCCAAACCCGCTTCCTTCTCTGCCATTTTAATTAAAAATGGTTGGCATCAGGGGCTCTGCAGCAATGAAAGGGAAATGATGAAACTTTGAAGAATTTGAGGCATAAAGTCAATCTCTAAATTTTAATGTACTCATTGCACTTAAACAGTTGATACATTTTATTATTGAGCTTTCAGGTGACCTAATTTCCCTTAGTACTGTACATTTAGCTTTATACATCTGCACCTAATTTGTAAAAAAGGACTTAATGAGAAACTTCAAACAGTTTAAATGTCAATTACAAAGAAAGCGAGGTTTTAAAGTTCCAGTAATCTGTCCATATTGGTCATCGAAACATGATCCCAGGTGGATGTTAATTCAAGACAGATGGCATTCCAAAGGCACAATTACAAAGAGCTTATATATTTTCAACACTAACAAGCTGTCACGCTATGTTGTAGCTACACTTCCAATACTGTATAACCACAATTGCCGCTTTATCTGCTGCGAACTCGGTAATAAAGGGGTTTGATTCCCCACTCTTGATATTGTCAGTGGGATTTTTGGAGGGGGTGTGAACTGGAGAGCGTGGTTAGTTAGTGTGAATATCTTTCATTCGCTCAATCCATTGCGGGGGAGGTTTTGTTTGGTTTTATGTTTGGGATTTTTTTTTAAGTTGGTGAAATGTTCTTTAGAGAAAGGAGGAAAAATATTGAATATGGGCATAATGAGACTAGCTCATTGCAGGCATATTTCTATTTCCTGGCAACATTAATTAATTTTAGTCTTATCAGCTGCTGGACAATAGCTATGATGATTTGTAAAAACCCCCAACATCCTGGATGTTTTCAGTTAAAAAGTCATCTGAAAGCCTTTGGAGTAACACACGTGTTACTTGGAAGACTGAAGTCCAAGGGAGTGATAGTGACTTGACTACTCCAGGCAGGAGTGCTACACCCTGTGCAAGAGATGATCTGAGTTATTTTTAGGTTTCTGAGAGTATTCTTAGGCCCAGAGGCAGAAGTGGAGGGGCTGGACAAAGCAGGGTCAAGGTAGGACTTCCATTAGACTGAAGCATCAACATGTGATGTAGTTCATCTAGTGGAGTGTGTCCCTGTCCATGGCAGGGGGGTTGGACTAGATGACCTTTAAAGATCCCTTCCAACCCAAACCATTCTATGATTCTGAGGTAGATGGCAAGGTTTGTTATAGAAGGACGATGTTTGGTATCTAGTAGTAGTTGAGGTGGGTGATGATCTGCCTAACTGAATGATGACAGATAATTGGGCATAATTTCCACTGGGTTTTTTTGTTTGTTTCTTGAAACCGGGTTATGAAAAATCAAGACTTGCACGGCTATTACTAGACAGTGTTTTAATAGGCTTTAAAAATTCTGTGCTGTTAGGAGCAAGATTAATAATGCTCCCCAGGAAGGTTTTTAAGCTCCTATGGGCACGTGTATCCTCTAAAGAGGTACTGAAAATGAAGAGCTTGTATTCCTGCTAATTTCCCTACCTTTCACTGGAAACTGGAGAAGAAAGCAGAAAGACTAAGATGCTTCATCCTCGGAAAGCAGGAATTAAACGGTGAGGTATGCTCTTTAATTTTTGTTTTTCAGTAATGAATGTTGTAAATGTGTGGTTTTTTGAAAGCATCTTACCGGGTTTCCTTTTTGGAGGAGATGCAAGTGCTATTTGAAATATGCAGCGCGCCAACAAGCGAATTGGACTCCTGAGCCACGCTTGAAACAAAATGCCAATTTTACCTACAGTTTTACTAGGTTTCTTGGTTTACGCAGTGGCATTTGAATGGCCTCTAGTAATTGTTTTTAGCAGGAAAAAAAATTAAAACAAAAATGAAAAACACAACCCAAAGCTCATTAGCACTGTATTTGGCATGCCATGAATCGTTAAATCTTTATATAAATGCAGAAGTAATTTGTAACAAACAAAATCCTTCTCTTTTTTTGTTTCTTTTTTTTTTCTTTTTTTTTTTGGTTTTTTTTTTTGGTTTTTTTTTTTGTTTTTTTTTTTGGAAAGACTGTCTTTTGAATTTTTGTTCAGATTGCTGAGGTACAGCATGTTTTCCACACATCGGATGTTATTACCAGAATAGAGGAGGAACCAATTCATGTTTTAACTAAATATTATGTGTAATTATTGAGTGTTAGATATACTTAGTGGTGATGAATGAATAAAATTAAGTGGAAAACAAAAGACAATAAATAAATGCTTAGATAGGGTTTTTTAACTTAAATTTTTTTTTAACCTAAATTTGATGCTAGTGTGTGATGCTCTCAAGTGGTTTCCCCTCAGCTTTTCCCAGTGCTTATCGGGGTAACAGACTGTGGTCTTTTTATTTAGATCAGGCTTCGCTTTGAGAGTTAATTGTTCAAGCCCAAGTGGGAAACTTTCTTGCACCTGGAAAATTAGGAGAGCAAAAGCAAGAGACATGTCCGCATCCTTTCCCTGGTGGTTCTTCACCTGCGAATTTGAACTGCAGCGGTAATAAAAGTTTTGTGGACCTCATTTTATGTGAGATCATTAAGCGACAGGAGAATTCAGGACTAGCTGCCCTTCATAATTCAGGACACCGAAAGGTGCCATTTATAAGCTCAAAGTGCCTGCAGGAAGGCAAAACAGGCTTGTAAAACCCGTACTCCAAACCCTGAAAGGGAACCGGTTTGTACTGCTGGTTGCAGCCTTGGAGTGGCAAAATTGCAAAGGTGGTGGGGATTGGGTTTAAAAAAAATGGAGAAACACCTGCCTGTAACAGTTAATGTAATAGCATGGGTTTTCACACTTCTTGTGTTGGTATCTCTTTTGTCCAAAAAAAAAAACCCAAAACATCCTGGGGGATCCCAGTTATACATTATCAGTTATACTGCCCAGCTGTTGGGCTTATTGTCTTTCCTACTATTGCCCACTGTTGCGCTGAGCTGCTAATTTGGCTATAAAATAAGTTTCTTCTGACTTTTTAATAATATTTTGCAACTGGTGACCTTTGCCCATTACGTGGGCCAGGCATTTTGTAGGGAGAGCTTTCGCCTCCTTATTGCTTGAGAAGCAGTAGCAGCATGCACAACACTTGGAATGAAAAGAGGTTTTAACAAAGTGGGTGATATGCCAGCGTACCCAGTCTTCGTAAAACTGATTGATACGGCTCTAAACAGGCAATGTAATCTGCTAAATTCACAATATGCTGCAGCTTTATGGAGCCAGAAAGCCTGAAAGGCACTAGAGTGGCAGCCCAAGGAAACATTGAGTCCAGTGTTCATCCTCAGAGCAGGCACTGCTTTCCCTACATGCTCCCCTGTTACTCCTCACTTGAGAGTTGGAGCAATCATTTTGATGAGCGAAATGTAGCAATTGCTGCCTAGAAATGAGGCATCCATACCCGTAATCTTAAACGGCTGGGGCTGAACTCTTCTAGTCCAGCCAACGTCAGCCAAATATTCATGGCCTCATTAATGTGCCGTGACTGAAGTTACGTGGGTACCAGTTTGCGCCATCAGAGCCTAAATTCCAGTGAAGACGAGCTGATTGCGCATCAAGGCTGTTTGCATCGTCTTTGCTTTATTAATCTGTATTAATTCAGTATCTGTGTGTTTACACTCATCACTTCCAGCAGCAACTGGCTATGTGGTGTGATATCCAAACTGTCGTACTTCTGTATGTCAATCACGTAGGAGCCAGAGAAGCAGCTGTGCTTCAGAAGTGTATTGGTATTATTCCATTTTCTGATGCTGCTTTTGTTGCCTAGATTGACGTGCTCGGGGGCCCAAACACTGCACTGAGTTTAGTATGACCCCAGGGCCTTTGGAGAGTCAACTGCAGGACTCAAACCTTTATATCCACTATTAAAAGGCAGTTATGTGACTGTTTATGTTAGAGCCAGGTGCTTTGTTGCCTGTGGACATGCTGTTACTTGACAAAATTTTCTTTTTTTTTTTTTTTCTTTATGGTCAAAATGTGATAAACGTACTTCCATGAGTACCTTACTCTTTGCAAATGGTCTGGCTGCCTTCAGCAACCACTCAGCTTTCTGTGGGAGGACGGGAGTCAGGGTTTTCCAGCTCTCTGTAGGGATGTATCCATGGCTCTGTTCCCATTACTCCTATATTTTCTTTGTGAAGGAAATACAATTTCTAGATGGCATGCTGTCAATGTATTTTTAATGACTTTTTTTTGGTGGTATTTTTCACTTAGGCTCTCTAATTTGTAGTGCATTTCTAGGTTTTGTGGGTTCATTTATTTAGGCTTTATATATGAACGCGTGCTTTGCAGGCTTATGGCATTAAACGCTCGCTTATTTTTTTGTTAAATCTGTAGCAATACTAAAGCACTGAAGGTGGTTTGGGTTGGGTCAGTACCAAATTGTGAGTTCAGCATACTGCAAGTATAAAATCTGTTTTCTTACTAGCTGTTTCTTTGAGAAGTTGATAGATGTGAAAACCGTTTAACAGTTGGGTTTTTTTTCCTTTCCTGTTAAACTAAGCTACTGAGGAAATCTTCTACTGCTGCACACTGCAATATGTCAGAAACACCGTTATGTTATAGTTGCATCATTATCTAAAGGAAAAATTGAGTGTGGGTTTGAAGTCGACAAGTGATGAAAGTAGCCCTGAGGTTGTCAATTAGAAAGCCAAGGCCTGGAATTGATAAGTTAATGGCCAGTTCCCTTCTCACCCCCTTGCTTTGCTGCCTGCTCACACTTCGCCCCACAGAGGCTTTACTGCGCGGAACGTGAAGACTGGCTTTGGTTTGTGTCCCAAGATTTGTCTCACTAACATGATTCACTTAAATTCTTGGCTGGTTGCAATGTTCTTAGTAAGGACAGATAGTTAAACAAGGAGAAATGAGATGCAGCAGATACAAAATTTAATCTTAAAATGATGCCCCCTTTTTATCCTTTGTTTATTTTTTGTTTAAATGTTGAACCATTAACACTGTTTCAGACCATCCTCCCGCAGTACACGCGGCAAGTTTAGCAGCAGTGCATAATTTAACTTCTACCGTATGTTTGTTTGCAGGTTTTAAAACCTGAAATTTAATGGCAGCCAGTTGGAACCCATGTGTTCCTGTTAAAGGCAGAGGGCAACACGTGTGGTTTTTCTTGAAGGGAGATACTGGTTACCAAAGTTTATGATATAATGTAATATAATACATAGTTCCCTCCTGCCCGATAGAAACACTAACATGTTGCCATTTCTCCAAAGGAACACATGGATTTAGATAAAGAGGTAAATTATGGAAAATAACAAACAAGAGTTATTCAGATTTTAATCATTCTTGGTGTGCTGTGTTGTGAGAATGACAGTAACATTATGAAAACAGCTTTAAAGTAGTATTAGAGGTAGAATATAATTCCAACAGGCATTATGCGAAGGAAAACATGTAATTCATCTTCAGTTTTTGAAAACCTTATGTACAGTATGAGTTTTTAGGGCTTGTAAAAGGTTACAGATGGGCACCCCCTCTGCAGCCTGAGGTTCTCTGCTCATGGCACAGCTGCTTCAGGGACAATGGAAATTCAAGATTTTTTCCACATAGCCCTTTCTCAACCTAGAGTGGACACATAATAATTATGGGTATGAGAAGGCAGTGTAATTTGTAAGCATATTCAGGTTTTTGACCTTTCTGGTGGTTTCACTGTAACCAGCAAACATCTGTTGAATAGTTTAAAAAAATTTGCCATTGCTACTTACCCACCAAACTCAAATGAAACAGAGCTCTGAGCATAGACTGCTGCTCTGGAGTCCCTCTCTCCTCTGGCCAAATTTCAAAACATGAAATAAATCTTATTCTAGCTTAACTGACAGGAAGAGAGACATGACATTGTATTAAACAAATCGGCTTTGGATGGTGCTTCTTCTGCCTGACGTGCTAGCTTTGCAAAAGCTCTGCCCCGTGGGTCCTGGGCAGTGCTTCACCAGAGGTTCAGTGCAGAAGACGTAGTACGTGATTTTCCAAAAGCACGTGTTCCTTCTGTGCTGTACTTTGACTTACTTCTCAAGATAGATGTCTCATAGTACCCACAAATTATGAAAATATACAATTATATTTTTGATGAGAGGTTTTCTTTTCTTACACGTTGTGACTCTGGTGTTTCTAGTGTTACAGGAATAAATAAGCTCCTGTGGTGGCCTGTTTCAAGAGAGGTTATCTCAGGATGAAGTAAGAACACTTTATCTAATTTAGCCTGATCTGTTCAGGTATCACACTTACCAGAAAGCATAATTCTGGGGTTTCCTCTTAAGTTGGTGCTTTCCTTGGATTGTAATTTTGTCTTTGCAGGAATCTTCTGTAGTTATTTTCTGAATGAAGTTCTGAATGTTGATGATGGTGGGTCAGCAAAGCTCATCTTCTAGGGGGAGAATCTTCTCTTGACCTCTTTCATGTGCTCTTATATACCTGTCAGCCCAGCAGGGTTGTTGCACAGGTACATTCACATGCTGTGTGGAAGCCAATCAACCAAATTTTGGTGGAGTCAGTTGCTGCTCTGCAAAAGGCAGACCAATGCCAAAAATCTCCATCTCTTCCAGTGGGTTGCTGCAGGATTTTGGTCTCTGCTCTTGCAAGTTTTTTTTCCCCTCCTGTTTTGTTTTTGCTGTTGATCAACTGCGTTTTCTCAGCCACAGTACTCTTCCAGTCTGAGAGTCCCTCTTCTTGCCATGTTTCTTTACTTTTGTCGTGCCTTAAGTACCTCCACATTGTTCAGTGTGGATGAAAATTTCACTTGTGTGCTGTTTGCTAACCAGTTTACTCTAGTTACTTCCATACTTCCACAGCACATGAAGCTCAGGGTGCTAAATAGTGCCCATCTTAGGGTGAAAGCTACGGTGCTCTACAGAGAGGTTATGAGTAGAATTAGTCTTTTTTTTCCCTCTCTCCCTATCTAAGGAGAAAGAGTATTATTTTAGGAGGAAAAGTTTCTCTCTTCCCAGCAAGGCTGGGTCCTCATAAACCCTTCAGCTCTCCAGAAGTTTTGTTGCATTGGATCACTTCAGTCTGAACACTGAGTTGGAACTTTTGCGGCTATAGAGCTTTCTAGGGCTAAAAATCAAATGCATTCCCCTTCACCCACATACTTTACCTTTTCTCACCAATACAGCCTGAGCAGTGCTCCTTCCTCCCCACATGAACGTTCTCAAACCTGGAGCTCCTGCCCCGCTTCACATTCATCCATCCTCAGAGGAATGCTGGAAAGAAATGAAAATTACTTACAAAAAAATGGTGTGGCATTTCCTATTTTTTTTTATTCTAATATAGAATCTTAAAATATGGAAAAGCTTGTCTAAATTCAGTAATTTGAAACATTTGGAATGGATAAAAACCTGTCCTATACACTAGAAATAAAAAAGGAAAGGAAAGTCCAGTGTTTGCACAAAGGTGCACTTGGAATGAGAAAGTTGACTTGGCATTTCCAGATTTTAATTTCTAAACCAAAACTGAAGTCCACTGTTATCTTTATGCAGTCAAGATATACTCAAAGGGAATCTATCTGAAATTATAGAGTTCAGTTAAGTCAACTTTGTCTTTAAGGTCAGTGTCATCATCTAAGGCACATGCTATTAGCAGGTTGTCGTCCCACAGAAACTCAGCACTGATATTCCTGAAAAAGATAAACCAGAAAATGAATATGCTATCAAAAGGCTGTATTTCTTCGGGCAGCTGGGGGGAGGTGGGGTGGTAATCAGCCTCTTTGACCACTTTTGCCTGAAAATGATCTATTAACCTTAAAACACAACTGACAAATGGCAGAATCTAAAAAAGAAAAATGAAGATGTGATGGTTTATGATGGTATATGATGGTTTAGGTTTGTTGTTGTAATCTGTGACTGTATAAAATCACATATTCATTATGCAATGGTAATGGCAAAATTAAATGGTTTTGAACCAAATGTAAAGTTATTGGGGGAAACCAGCAACAGTTTGGGCCTTTCTGGTACTGTAGACATCAAAGATGTTTGGAGGCCTTGACTTTGGAGACTGAAATATTCACTACCTCCTCGATTCATCCATTGTAATGCGTGGTGGGGTCTGCTGTGGGGAGAGGGATGGCTGAAGGATGTCTTCACTCCACAACCATGAAGGGAGTTAGTTTGCAAGAGAATTATATTGAAGATTTTAACACTTTAGACACTTCCAGTTTATTTTTCAGACCACTTTCAGCCTGTTCTACAACTGATAAAAATATTTATTTTCTGGCATTTTTATATCAAATATTTGAGAGGTAGGTAGGTATGTCTTGCTGCTTTCTGCCACTAGTAATGGTAATGCTGGCACATTCCTCCATGTAAAAAAAAAAAAAAAATATTCTGGAACTAAAGGATAAGCAAAGAGCTGAACCCTGAGTCAATGAGATGGTAAAAACTTAGTGATCAAGAAATAAATAATGAAAACAATTTTCAAAATTTGTACTAAGTGTATTTCTTCTTAAAATACATCTATTAAAATTATATCAAGGCCTAAGTTTACTGTAATCTGCTTAAATCATAAAAAATAACAAACAAAATAGAAACAATGCTTCTAGGTTGTGGGTCAGACCATTCAGCTGATAAAAGTCCCTGCCTAAACTCTGGAAACCCAAAGTGTTTGAAATATTGAGTTGGCTTTTGAGATCCGTAGTCTCTTCTGGAAGTACCAAGAGAATATTTTCTTCAATATATTCAATTAGCTCAGTTAAATGACTAATTTATTCAAACTTGACCAATTGGGAGTTGAAAGAAGCAGAAAAGCTTGTTCTTCTCTACCAATCTGTGAATAAAAGCTAATTATGAGAGGATTAGATTTGCTAATACTACAATATTAAAGGATTTTATGACCAAATACTAGATTGGTGCTAATTCTAGCTAATACCGAGTTATTTTAATAGATCAATTTTTAAATAAAATCACAATTTTCTTAAAGAGGCTAGACTTCTAAAGACAGTGCTATGCAACTGAAAAACCATCTTGCTACATTTTAAGTTGCATTCCAGTCTCCATCCAAAGAAACATAAATCATAAGTAAACACAAAAGGATCAGCTAGTAAATAAGAATTGTGCCACACATGATTTTCTAACAAAAACAGTAAAATTAATCTGAAAAAATGTATAATGAAGTATAGAAAAGCTTAAATATATATCAGTGGAGCTACTCTCTCCTTCTGGCTAGCAATAAGTGGTGCCAAATTTAGTGTAAAAGCTATATTTAGTTACAAAGCAACATACTTTGGCGGATACAAACTGAGAATTAACCTTTCTCCAAGAAAATAAGGTTTAAATGGGAAAACAAGATTCAAATTAATTACTTAACTCAAGGTTCCCCACTTGGTAGTTTAACTCATTATTTTAAAATAAGTGGCTTAAAAGATTTCATCCTGCTGAAAGTCATCGATAACTGAGGTACCTACACAGGAATATAAACATAAGTGCAAACTTGACATAAGGATCCAGAAATTCAGTCAAGAATGTGATGTCAAGAAAATGTGAGGATAAAATTTTCAGTCCTGTCCATAAACATTTGGTATATGGGACACCCCACAATGAAATTTAATTACCTCTTCTGCTGATAGGATCACGAGAGAAACGTTGCTTCGGGCAGCAGCAGAATGAGATACGGAGGACAGGATGGAGAGTGTCTTGGTCATCGCGCCCTTGCTACAAAGACACCAACCTGTTGGTCTGTGGCATCTCAAACGTTCAGTCAGATACTATCATGGTTCCTCTCCATCTGCTGGCTGCATCTGATGCTGTTCCTCTAAATGCTAATTCATAACCTTTCATCAAATTGTTTTGAAAAAACCACCGCTTTCTGTTGCTGACTATTTAAAAGATCAGTTTGGCAATGGTGAGTCTGCCCGTTTTTTATAGCCGTTCCCCCACAAGCGGAGTCCATGAACGGTGCTGAGTTTCTGAGAGGTGGTCCTTCTCCAGTAGCTTATTTGATGTGATGGCTGGCTGGCTCCTCCTCGCCTCCTAGCCGGGATGAATGACCGGGGCAATACAGACAAGTGCTTGGTGCAGAAGCAAATCTCAGGCTGCTCCAGCGCTGCGCTGTTTGTACCCGCTGCTGTGTGCCTGGCTCTACCTTGCCGGGTAGCTTCTTTAGGCTTTAACCTCTTGTGAACGTGGGTTCCTCATCTGCAGCAGGTCTACAAGCCAGCGGTGTAAGTTAGCCTATTAGTAAGTAGAAAAGGAGTTTACAGCTGGAAATTTTGCTGGGTATAATGGCCTGTTTCCCCAGCTACCCCTTTCCCCCACGGTTATTTCCCAAGGTAGCCCTGCATGTTTTGTCTATATGTCCTGAGCCTCCGGGACCCCCCTGCTAATCACTTCTGTCCTTGATGAGCCCAAAAAAGGATTTTTCTTAACTGACCGCCCAACCCGCTACTCACTGCCGGAGGCACAAGGATGTAACAATGAGGGGTGCGTAACGGATGAAAAACCTAGATGATGGCATTTGCCTCCCCAAAACTATTAACATGAACAGGCTACGGGTGCGCCCCGGCCTCCATTCCTCTCCGCATCATCTGCCATCTCCTTCATCGGGCTCTGGGGTCTGCGACCCTGCTTGGGCGTTCACCGTGAGAGCGATGAGGCTTTATGTGTTTATTGAACAATAACAGCCAGTGTAAAGGATGCTGAGATAAAGACTGCGTGTTACCTGCCCTGTGTGTCTGCCCCGGGGTCCAGAGTTTTAAATGTGCTATTTCTTTGTAGTCTTTTTCAAGTAAAAATACAGGTTTTACTATCTCTCCCTCACGTGCATCCACCATGAAAGATTAGCACAGTATATGGGTTTTTTTCCAGACTGATTTTCAGGACAACTTGGACCTTTTTTCCTGTAATGTTTCTAAAACTGGCAGGAGAAGAACTTTTTTTTAAGCCTGCATACACTGCAAGGAGTATTTTAAAATAAAGATTTATTTATTTTTTTAAAAAAAATCTTTAAGCATGTTTAATGCTTGTATAAGGTGCCAGATTTTAATTACAGTTGGCATTTATAAGCGTGGTGCTGGCAACGGCAACCATATTGCTGAAAAAAGGCATAAATTTTGACACTGGCAATATGGGAACCCAGCATACGAGACTGTAAACCTCATTGCTTTCTGTTTTAATATACTAGTTTAAGGGAAGAACTTTTAACAGTTAATATTTAACTAGAACATTTAGGGTTCGATATAAAGTTGTTCTAATTTCAAACTATTTAGTAATTTAGGCTCTATCAAAGATCAGCTTAGGTAATAACTTTCTATTAAACAGCCTTTAAATAAGCATGCTTAAAGTAGGGAAAATAAGATGCTTCATTACAAGAAATGAGGTTGGCATCTACCAGGTTTTCCATTAAGTTCCAGGTCACAGACAAATAAAGGAAGTATGTTAGAAAAAAAAAAACCTTTTTAAAAATAATTAGGGAGATGTCTGTTTTGTTCACCAGATGGAAAACCAGTAGTTGTGGGTGGTCTGTGCTGGATGGGGCATCTCACAATTGGCAGAACTATGCCTTTAACTTTTAAAGTCCTGGGACAAAATGTGAAAGTAATTGACTGTTCAGAATGTGCTCTCTCTGGATACCTAGCATGCTTTTAAAACCAAGATTTGGTGAGTTTCTGACTTTTTTTTTTTTTTCCTAAGAATGCTCAAGCTGTTGTGTCTAGTATTAGGCCAATTGGGTATATTTTTGGTAGCTGTTTAGCGGGGCTGTTGTCTTTTGTGCTTACGCCTGTGTGTGCCTGGACTTGCATGTGCACAACTGAAATGCCCCAGCTTTACAATTCTCCGTTAGCATGTTGTGCACATGGTTTTCATAATATTGTCAGTGTTTGCCTTGTTCAGGGTATACATAAACTGTTGGTTAGCATTGTTTCTCTAGTCTAGTTAAGTCCTTTTTAAGAAATTTAAATCTATCAATTTGCTGACCCACAAACAAAGTTGCAACCTGATTTTCGCAAACAAGAAAATTCCTGTTTTAAAATAATTCAGGGCTTTGCAACAGTATTTTAAATCCGTAATATTCTTTTTTTTTTTAATCTGAATAAATAAATACAAATGTGCATGTGTGGATAGTATGTGTACACATATACGTATTAAATACCATCTTTTAAGAATGTGTTAGAATCTTCTCAGTGCAGTTTGTAACTTTGCTCGCTGTTTCAGGACTGATACTTTCTAATTGCCAGATTAATGTGAGAGAACAGTATTTCGAATGTGGAAGATAGGTTAGAAAATCTTTCTACTCACATTAAGAATAACAGATTTTATTATCTGAACTGCAATAAGAATGTGTGCTGTTCAGCAGTGACCTCTAAAAGAATGAGGCACAACCCATTTATGGCACAGGAGGCAATTGCTTTATATTTACCTTACTTTACAGGCAATTTTTTTGCAGTTATCTATATGAGTGGTCACAGAGAATTGTATACGTGTGTTATATCTATATTGTAGCTTGTGTTAAACCGATCCCCACACTTATTATGTAGAAGCATTCTTGAAGATAAGTGAGGCACTCAACTTAGTGCCTTCTTTGTAAAATCTCTTTTGCTATGCATGACATGTACTCTGTATTTTTTTCCTTGCAGTAAATTATAAAGCTTTTTTCTTTCCATGAATCTCCTTCCAAGAAAACACATACAGCCTAATAACACTCGCCTTGAGAACCATGCATTGCCTCCGCTACAAAGCTGTGTTTTCATTGAAGAGATAATTATAATACGGTTTAACGTTCTTGTCAACCCTGAAACACTGTCCCTAAAGAATGCTATTCTGGAGGATGTCTTTTTAAAGAGACTTGAATGTAGCTAAGAAAACATACATAGAGCCACGCACTTTTCTGATAAACCAAGACAGATTTTTGATACAATATGTACTCTCTGAAAAGAATTATACGTTTTCTAAGGTGTTAATTCAGAGCTGCATCTTCCTCCAGATTTCACTGTTACAAATACGGAAAATTTTCTTGGATTTATTTATTCTGCTTTCTTCCTCCTCCCCCCCCAATTATATTTATAGCCTTTAAATCTATACAAGGACATAAACTCATAATAATAATTGAAATGCTTTTAATGTGCTTTGAGGCACAGACTTCAAATGCGTAAAAAAGCCCAAACTGGAACACAAATGGTTCTTCCCAGGCAACAAACACGCTTGGCTGTTGATATGCTGTAATTTTCTGCTTTACTTAGTAAAAACAGCAATTACTTATTTGTTCCATATCCCCCCCCCCAGCACAGATGCTACTCAGTCTGTCCATTTTCCGAGCACTGAGCAGGCTGTGTGCGCGCCTGGGCGCGCGTGCACGCGTTTTAATGTGAAGCAAGTCAAGTTTTCCCCTTGCACGCTGTACTGTTAATAGCATTTATTTGCCGCTGCTGCTAGTTTACCACCAGCCCAAGACAATGGTGTGCTGGAAGCGGCTGCGGCTGTGAAAAGTCTCGCTTAACAGTCTCTCCTACCGATGGCAAACGTTTCCAGGTGCAGCTTTGCAAAGCATCGAGCTGACCTCACAGACCAGCGCGAGGACAGATAAAAGCCGGATGGTCACACTGGTTAAGATTGTAGTCCGGTCAAATAAGTCTTTAACAGCGATTTCACTGTATTGTCTTTCTTGGCAGTCTGGTGGTTGTGAACAGTGTCTGGAGCTGCTAAAAGCAACGTAGTCTGAAGCAAAAAGCCTTTGCGGGAAATGAAATCGCAGGCTGGCTGAAGGCGATGCAAAATTCCCCTTGGCTTCAGGCCGTCCGGGATTTCTCCCTTGGGTTTCAAAGCCCAGTTAAAGGCTGATAAGTAAGAAAAATGTGGTTATCTGACGCACCATAAAAAGTTCATATGACCAAAAAAAAACCCCTGAAAAGCTAAGGATGACAGAACTCTTTCACTGCTCATGCTGCGAGCGTGAGGCTGTTAGCGTATACAAGGAATTGTGTGGCTCAGCACAATGCAACCTGACTGCTGAATTGGGTGCTTGGGATCTTGAATTTAATACCAATTAATTTTAAGAGCTACTGTTAAATGAGGAATATGAGCAAATACGTTAATTAATTGAAAGGCAGTTTATTAAGTATTTAATTAGTATAATTCTGGAGAGGTAGTATAAAAGAAGCACCTGGCAAAAGTGTACCATTTGAATCTTCATTACAGTCATCTCATCATTAGCAATCCATTTGCTCGCTCTGAAGTCAGTGATGGGTTTTTTTTCTTCTCTGAGGAGGAATTACAAAGTAAGGCCTTAAATTAGTATTGTAAATAATCTCTCTAGAGAAACTTTTCGCTGCAAAACCTTCCTCAACAGACAAGGGTTAAAACATTTCTGGTGCTGCACGGTTTAAAAATATCCTTGAGATTTTTCTCCTCAGGTTTATATATTCAAGGTAGATAGCCACCGTTCAAAGAATAAGCAAGTGTTTCTGGCAGAATTAATGTTTTATAGTCATGTCAAGTATGTTTTGGTTCCCCCACCATTTTCCTTTTGTTTTACAGTGGAAGGAAAAAAAAGCCTAAAAATACAAAAATCTTTGTTAATGAACATAGGTGCTAAGTGGCATGAAAAGAAATGAAAAATGCTGGTTTCCCATTGCCCCTTCTTTCCTATCTTTTGAATTTGTTACTACAAACGTTATTTTTAGAGTTTGTTTTCTTGTTACAAGATACGCTGTGTTCCTACCTAATCTTTTTAATGAAATTCAGCACCTAACATTCTGATTGATATTTCTTAACTTAAATCTTGGGTTTGGGGTTGTTTGGGTTGTTTTCTTACATTACCCCTTTTCTTTTTTGAACAAATAACTCATTGTGGGATTAAATATCTGACAAAAACATATGGGACTTTCCCAATAGGTGAATATACGTTAGTTTTGTAATTCTATTTCCTCAATTTTTTCAGGCTATGTATTCGATCTATTGAAAAAAAAAAATTTCATTTTAGCTATGATGATGTCGTATATAAATCCATTGCCACATTAGATGCTGCTACGACCACAGGTAAGGCTCGGTGATCTCTGTCTGACAGACAGGTAGTTTTGCTGTTGTATGTCCTCACAAATTTCCCTCTCTGCGAAAGGCTGTGTGGAGGGATACTTCCAGACAGCCGGTCTTGTGCAGTCCTCCTCCCACTGCCCAGAGGCACGCTTGCCTCTTAACACATCCTTAATATTCTACTCTCCTTTTTTCCACATGATTTTGCAGATAAGGGATTTTTAAGCTCTAAATACTCTCAGTGACTGTTTAAAACCAACTCGATTTTTAACATCTACTGTTTCTGAAGGCACTTAATTTCCAGCTTTCACATCCAAGTGTTGAGATGGAGCGAGCAACCACATGGAAGGCTGTATTGTTGCGTGTTGACGACTAAATCTTGTTTAAGTGCGTAAATGCACTCTTTGACCTCATTTCCTCTGGAAATTCCCATTGGTTATATATTATTGCCATGGGATGTAAATTGATTCACTAGTATTTTCTTGCATTTAAAAGACTGGCGCAAATTTTTGCTGAAGTTTTCTTTAGACAATTGCATTATTATTGTTAACCTTGTTTTCTTTAATGATACTGGCATTCATTCAGCCTCTGTATCTCCCCGCACACTGCAGTCTCGTAAGTCTTTTCTTGTAAGAGGAGACTGCAAAGACATGCAACAGCTCAAGACAGCCTCATTAAGGCTGGAAAGTAAAATATTCAGGAGTTAGAAAATGTCAGAATCAAGATAGCTGATGCAATCGAAGTTCAGCCCCTTTTTGCATGATAGCATAGTCTTTTAATGTCAGGATCATACACGGGTTTTTCCACAGGACCCCTGCCTCAGTTAGTAAACAGGATGGACGATGCTGAGTTAATGAGCAGTTATTCAATATTTTGTTTTCTCCTAATTTTTCAATGTGTAGCCCTAGGCCTTATTTACTGCACACTATTGAAACCCTGCTGTGAAGACAGAATTGTTAATTTCCTCATGAGCTTTTCTATGGCACTTATTGCTATAAATATCTGAATGCTTAACAAACATTAATTAATTTATCTTCAGAAAACCCTCACGATGAAAAGGGCTGGTACTACTACTGTTTTACAAATAGGGAGCTGAGGCACAGGGAGATGAGTCATGAATGTCCCATAAATTTGGGTGCTCGGTTGTCAGCTTACAGTTAAGGAGGTAGACGGGTATATTTCAGCATTCAGTTTTGAGGCACCTTGCCATCAGAGCAGAAAAGTAGTGCCAGGCTTTCTCTACTGTTATTAGAAGAGCTAGTGAGATGAGCCATGCAGGGAGCACTAGTGCCATTTACTGCACTAATAGCTTTTATGTGGGGAAAAACCCCCAGAAGCCTTGGGCAAGCAAATCCTCTTTACCTGCACTCTTTTGCTTTTGAATGTCCGAATACTTTTAATTCTGTGCCAAGTAGAAACTTCTAAAGAGACCCACAGAGCATCATGGCTGCAACCTCACTGCACTTGAGAAGAGCTCGAAATATTTAGAGGATACAGTGAGCAGGGAATCACCTAAACCTAGACAAGGGGAAATGCTGCAGAATACCATTCCTTAAATCACAGGCTTTTCATAGATTTACTATCCTTACTGTGGGTTTCAGGAAAGTGCCTTCTTCCACTCAAGATTCAGAGCTCTTAGCCCTTTATTAGAGTCACTTATCTAAGCTCTTGCTTCCAAAAGCATTTTGGAATTTGATTTAATTAGGTAGGACCCTTCCAGAAGAGTACCACAACAAAAATGTTGACAGGAGTGTCCTCTTTAGAAATTCCTCAGTGGTAAGAAGCAATGGCATCAGTTCATCCTTATTTTTGAGGTGAGCCTGTATTTCCAAAATACTGCTTTGACTAGTAATGGGTTAAACTATGACCTTCTAGATGAATAGGTAGAGGCATTCACTTGGTAGAGGGCAGACCCAGTTCCTGTCCTTGCTCCAGTTAGTTAGTTATCCAAGTAATTGGTATTAATCAAGTATTGAGTAAAGAAAGAAAGTAGTTTTTAGATGAGTCTTCATAGACTGGCCTCAAAGGTCATGCTTGGGTTGTATGCATCATCTCCCTCACAGTGCACATGTAACCGTATGCCAGCTAGCACTGCTTCTGCAGTGTGTCCCCAGGTAAGGGCAAGACCTTAAAAAACCTTAAAATGAACGCAAAAGCAAATAAACAAAAAACCTTCCAGGTGTCCCTACAGACAATAATCTTCCTTATCCAGTCATGATTCAGGTCTGTCCCATAAAATATCTCTGCAGGAATATATTATTGAAGACAGTTTCATAAGCTGTGTGCCCCAAGGGCTGAAGTTAGATTACACAGAAACGTCAGTTTGGCTATTTCCTAACTTTCTGTTAGTTTGCCTCGCAGTCTTAGCAGTAGTATTTTAATGTGGCTTTCACATATTGCTAAGAGTACGTTTTAGCCTGAAATGATACTCGACCCCACGTGGTTTGTCAGCATGGCTTGTGAGCTGGAGAGCACCGAGCCACAGTGGGCAACGTGCAGGTAGTACTGCAATAGTTCACTTAATCAATATGTGTATGGCACCAAGGTATTAGGCGCCGATACGGCAGTGGTGTCCTCTGCGCAGGCGTTACGGTGAGGCCTGGCGCCACCGAGCCGCTGCCCTTGCCGCCTTTGTCCCCGGAGCACGGTCAGTGCCCGGTGCCGTCTGTGGGGAGGGAGGGGGCCATGCTGCTTCCTCAGCATAGAGCCGGGGCAGGCAGACTGGAGCCTTGTCCTCGTAAGAGGGGGGGGTCAGAAAACAGGACTGCAGGGAGTGGAAGGAAAACGGGGATTGCAGTGCCCTTAGGGCCACTTTCTGCCATAGCCTTTTGTCACAACGTGAGTATGACCCCCTGTACGAGCAGCTCATGGGAGCCGCAGCCTGCCCATAGTCCCACTGACTTATTGTCTAACAATTGAATTATAGTTGGTGGTACTATGATACTTTTACTGGTTTGGAGGGGAATGTTTGCAACTAAAGAATCACAGGAGCACAGGGGGCAATTACAAGTGATGTGATGGCAGCTTTCTGCTGCAGCTTTCTCTTGTCCTCCCTTTTCCTCAGTGCGGTGTTTCAGTCCCATTCTCCTGGGGCTTCTCATTTACTTCAGCCCTCTTGCCTGGCCAGGACTAGCTTTCCTTTTATGGCTCAGCATTGGGGGAAGATTTTTGGGAAAAAAATCTGCATAAGAGAAAATCCCTCATCCCACACTTTCCTAGAACTGCTGGGAGCCATGGTCATGGGGCAGGAGGTTTGGGGTCTGCACCTGAGCCATGCCATGGAGCTCCCTCAAGGGGATGGGGTACTGCACAGTCTGGTCTGACCAAGGTTGCAAATGGAAGGAGCACAGCAAAACATTTAGATTATTATTATCTTAAATGAAACAAACATTCCCTGCCTATGTTGAATTGCAGTTTTTCAGAGGTTTTAACTTGGCTAAATTTGGGTCACTTCTAATGAGCATGACAAAGACATACATAAAATAGAAAAGACTCCTAGTCCTCCTTGCTAAGTTGGAGGTAATTTGAAAAGGAACAGTTTTCAAGGTCTTGGTAATTTCAATATGCAGAAGAACCTCACTCTTTGAAATCACCTGCTAATACTGTAAAATTCCCAGAACTTGAGACCAAAGCATAGACAATTCCTGTCCCTGCTGTAGGCAGAATTGTGTGCAACTAAGTATCTGGCAACTTAGTAATAGGCCATAACATGATCCTACTGTAGATGGTCTCCTTCCATGAGGGAAGCTGAATGTGGAGAATGATGTCACTCTGTTAATGGAGAAACAAAACTTTCTGTGGGGTTCGTGGAGAAAAATGGGTACTTTTCCAGTCTGTTTAGTCTGCAAATTCCAGAAATTTAGAAGAAAAGAAGGAATCCAAGCTGTAGGCAAGCAGATATCCCTCTCCAGCGCTCAGGTGCAGATCTAACTAAATGTGGAGGTTTGAGGGGTTTTGTTAACAAGAAGACCAACATTGCTAACGCAGACCCCCTGCTATTGGAACACCAGAAGTGTTGGGCTAACAAATTAGCACGCAGGAAATCTGCAATTGCAGAAAAACTCAGGTCTCGTGATTGTTGCAATTGTTTACATCTTTCCACGGCAAAAAGGCTGTTTATTCGTGTTACATTACAACCTTGTGTTCAGATAGTGGGGGCTCACATTATTGTCTTTGTGAAGATGAGTCGTCACTTCTCTGATCTAGGCTGGTCTCACAACAAAGAGGCAGCAGAGCTTTCTATTTGAAATAAAGAAATTGAAGAATTTCTTTTGGTGATAGGCTGTGCAACAGTTTCCCTTGTACGAGCCCTAAAGTTTAGCCTTTACTAATTGATACTGAAATGAAAATTAGTCAGTGTGAGGAAAGGGAATTCACAGCTGAGTTCTAATTATTGCAGAGTAAGTAAGCAAAACTGTGGTTGGGCTGTGTGAAAGCAGGGCATAGGAGTGAAATGCTTAGCTCGAGCTTGTTAACTGGGTCTGATGTCCCAAAACACCTCCGTCTGTTTGCTCTTACCAGCAGCTGGTAGCGAGAGGAAGGTTGTAGCTGTGCATTTTGGAGCATTTTGAGAATGGCACCGCTCCCCGTCTCACTGCCGCTCCAAGAGAGGCAATTGCTCCCATAGGTCTCCCTTGGAGAAGTTTGATATGCGCTAATGGGGCTCACTGTGCCTGGAGCGGGGTTGGGGGCACTCATGCAACCCCTTCCCACCAATGTGGTTGCAGAGGCAATCGCATATAGCCAGTGGGTGATCCCAAGCACCCCAGGCTGATACCATCTCAAGTTTAGGTTCAGAAGAGGACGTTTGCCTGCAGCCTTCAATCACCGAAAGCAGTAGGTGTCCTGCCGGCAGAGGTTTTATGGCTGCTGCTTAGCACAGTGCTCCCTAGAAAGCATTTCATGTTCCTCTTTTCCCTTCCCTAGCTGAACTGCATTTCTTCCCACATGGGTACTCATTCAACGGCAACAGATACCTAATCAATTTAATAAAAGTGGTTTTTTTCCATGTTCTCTGTGAAGAGTAAATTCATCCACTGGCTGATGTGCTACATCTCTACTAAGCTCCTGATCAGATAACATTAGAGCTGGTTGAAAAATGTAAAGCAAAATATCCACAGTTTTGGAAAAGGACACTTTTTTCCTCTTGATATTTGTTGTTTAAAGAAAAATTAACAACATTTTGTTTTGGTTTTTCTTTCCTTACTCTCTCTTAATCTTACCCTTCTTTTCCTTTTCCTAGTTTGCTTTTGTGTAAATAGAGGGCCAGTAAAATGAAAACCATAGACCAGGCTGTGCTCATATTCTTTGCCTTCCAATTTTGACTGAAATAGTGAAATGTCAAACCTTTGACAGTGGGGTTTTTTATTAAGACTTTCTCAATATAAGAAAAAAAAAAAATCAACCAGATTGAGTGAGTACCATCTTCACAGTACTCTTGGCGGTTGTTCCTAAGCAGCCATAAGTTGTGATTAAATTCTGTGGTGGCAGTACGTAGGCTTGCGTCCTTCTGGTTTGCATTGAGGTCATGGAGAAATGGGGTGCCCCTGTGCAATGGGGAATTACTGTTATCACCAATTTCGGCTGTTCTGTAAGGAGCAAAAGCGACCATGACTGAAGCAGTACAGAGCAGGAAAAGATTGTGCCTTTTGCAACCTCTTTTCTGATTAACTTCTAAGGATTTTATTTGAATTGGCAAATTGTGATAAGCACTGATTTTTACCCCAAAAAAATTTTGAAGGATGCAAAAAAACTTGAAAATATGGTGGCAAAAATACAGGTGTCCAATTGATTCTTCAGCATACACTCATTTGCTGTCTCGTTCTGCTCTAGAACCACGGCACGTCTTTGTCCTGCATATTTAGAGGGACTTAGGCAAGAGAAAATAAAAAAGGCTGAACTTGACAAAAACTATAGTTGGCGATTATCTTTGTCAAAGCTAAAGTCTATTAACTGTTGATTTAAATATTTTTTTTTCAATAAAAAGTAGAAATTAAATCCTACTGTGCCCATTGGAGACTTTTTCCAAAGGAAGAGTTACTGATGAGCTATTCCATGATTGTGCAGGCTTGTACAAATAACAACATTGCTGTGTGTTTTTCTCAAAGTGAGTGTAATTTGCATAGCATGCTTTTGGGGGTTTCTGCTGCTGCCAAAGCTAATTTAATACTCATTAAAGTACTGAGCAAGTCTAATCCAAAGCCTTATGGGCCTTCAATGCAGGCCCATAAAATGTGCAGATTTGCACTTGCCAGGCAGCTCCAGGGGAAGGATGCTGTGGGAAGAGGGGGTTGGTTTGCATCCTGCTATCACAGAGCTGCCTCTAGGTTGGGGGAAGTTTGAAGATTTCCATCACTGTGGGCAGAGGTATATATCCTCTGATAGCAATCCTACCTGCCGGAGCCGCTTTTGGAGCTGGAGTCCAGCTCTGATGATGATTATCCCATCCCAGCGGGCTGCCCAAACCCAGTGTCCCAGGAGGGACAGCTGGCGAGGGCTGATGTGATCCTACGGCTGCCTTTCATTCACCTCATGCCTACAGAGGCACTGGGCTGCTGAGCTGTGCCCACCCACCAACCCTACTTCTCAGGACGGGGGTCCAACACTTGCTCACCCCCTGGCATTTCCATCTTGAGTGGAGTGTCTCTGCAACAGGTGAAGTCATGGTGCTGCCACCACTTTCTGTGGGGACAAGGTTTTACCTAGCCTGTTGTAGATGCCGAGCAACTCAGCTGCCCACACTGACACTGGGGGTCAGGCGACCCCCTGCCAGTGCAAGTCAGGAGGTGGCACATGGATCATGTAGGCAAAGCCACACACATGGGCGGTTAGCCATGGGCTTCTCCCCACTTGGGCTGAGCGCTGCCAGGGGCACGGAGGGGCTGCGACTGCCATTGCCTCCCCCTGGCAACCTCCCTGCTGGCAGCCATGAAGCCAGTCCCTCTTTTGGTTGGCGTATGCACCCCACACCTGGAGGAGTGTGAAATAGGACGTGGCAGCTCTATAAGCACCTGTGCAGCTGTGTGGGGGCAAGAGGTGGCTGGCAGCTGCTCCTCCTGCTGTTCTAGCTTCTCAGCAGCAGCAGGCTCGCTCCCAGTGGGGCATGTACCCTGTCCTGTACCCCACTTGCACCATCAGGGCAGCTCATGTCCTGCCGGTTATTTTCCAGGTCAAGAAATGGGGGTTGCCGCAGCGGTCTGCTAGCAGGTGCGCGGGATAGATTTGGCCCTTCACCCTGTGGGTGACGGTGCCCCGTCTGGCCACCCCATCTCTCCAGTGCCAGCAGCCAGCCCTGGCACTGCTTTGCTTTCTTCCTCCAGTGCCTCTCTCAAGTAGCTGTTCTTTCCCCGGGGGACTATGTTGTCCATCTGTCCGTCCATCCATCCACGTATGTGGGCAACTGGTGAGCAGGGCAATCGCGCAACAAGGTTTCTGATCCAGCTCCATCCCCTTCCCTCAGGGAGCGCGGGGGCAGTCGGGGCCGGGTTTCGATGGGCAGCGCAGCTGCAGAGGCCGAGCTCCCCGTGGTGCCGTGGAGCGTGGCACAGGGGAAGGAGGAGGAGGAGAGCCTGGGGGTCTCCGTCGGGGGACAGGCATGGTCCAGTCCCCCTCTGGCCCGGGGACAGGGCAAGCAGCCCTGTGCTGTACGTGGGGAAGGTAAAACCGTGCCGTCCCGCCGCTCCCACGGGCCTCCAGCGTGGGCCCGGGCCTCCTCTCATAGAGCCCCGCGAAGACAGAGGGCGCTGTGCCGGCTCCAGGCGGCCCCACGCACGGAAAACCGGTGGCGGCCTTCCCCAAACCCGGCATGCCCCCGGCCGGCTTCCGCCGGCCCGGAGGGGAAACTCGGCCGTCGGCATGAGCCCGAACCTCCAAACCGCCCCGCGGCCGCGGCCTACCCAGCCCCGGCCCGGCCCAACGCCCGCCGCTAGATGGCAGTGCTGCCCCGGCGGAGCGGGGCGGTGGGCGGTGCTAAGAGGGGCGGGGCGAGGGGGCGGGGCGAGGGGGCCGGCTGGGTGGCCCGGGGGGCGCGGGGGGGGGGCCGAAGCGCGAGCGCCCGCCTCCACCCCCCGCCCCACGCGGGGGGGCGCCGCGCACCTGCAGCCGCGGCGGGCGCTGGCTGTGGCGGCTGTGGCGGGGGGTGGGCTGCCCCCGCAGGACGGGCACCGGCCCGGCCCCGCAGGACGGGCAGACACCGGCCTGGCCTCGGCTCTTCGGCCGCAGAGCTCTGCCGGAGCCCGGCGGTCACTCTGCTCGCTCACCCACGGGAGCTGCCCCCCCCCCCCGTTCCTAGATACAGCCCCACGCCGTTATACCAAACAGAATGTGTGAACATACATAAAATATACCGTCGTATATATATTGTATTATCCTTTAAAATACATAACTGCGCAGTTAATTTCTTCTTTCATCCCAGAAGCTTCTTCCATCACTTTAATGCTGTTTTCTAGGGCATAACTGCCGCAAATACTTTACTCTTTATAGACTCTTTATTGTGAAACATAGATAAATCGTTCCCAGCTAGTCATATAAAGAGCAACAATTTAGTACCTCTATTGAGACAGCCACACTTTTACAAGCGGCAAGGCAAACATTACTACCGAGGCTGTTCCCAGCCTGCTCCATGAAGAAGCGGGGACAAAATGTCAAGTGACACTGTCTAAAAGCCGTAGGCCTAAATCTCTCATGCTGTAAATTGAAACGCTGCCATTTAATCCAAAGGAATTACACCAGTTTATTACAACACAGAATTAGGCTGGAGAATTTTCGATGTGACCGTAGTCGCATAATATTCAGGAAATTCCTAATTTTCTGCTGGGAAGGAAGGCAGGAACGAGTCCGTTTCAACCATCATCTCGGTGAAACGACGGCTGGTTGTCTGCGGCAGCCGCGCTTCTGCTGCTTGGTGAGATGTTCGGAGCCTACGTGCAAGCGTGATTCATCTCTGCGCTTCTTAGTTGAGATAACAGCATCGCAAACCCGGCTGTTAAGGTTAACCTGTACACTGCATAAGGACAACAGATGGAAATTCTGGTTTAGAGCCACTGCAAAAAAATAAAAAACATGTTCCAAAGGGAAAAGGAGCTTGTATTTCTGTGTTTGAACCTTTGATCTTCATTCACATCTGAAGGGAAGACTAGACCTTTTGCTGAAGACACATGGTTTTGCATCTGTGAAAACACAGCTGTATAGAGCAAAACAAAACTGGTGCAAAACACAATGGTTTTGCTGTGTCAGTTTAGCTGTTGGCGTTAAAATGCTTTAGAAATAGTGGGGTTTTTTTGAAGAACCTTTCAGAAAGTCTCTGTCTTTACACTATTGTTTGTTGAGATTTTACTCTGTGGATTTTAAAGTCGTTGGTGATCAAGAGACAGCTGCTACCTAAATATTTAAAGTGAACTCATGGGAAAGTCTGGCATTCCCTCAACAATCCTATTTTAAGAGTTTTCTAAAAAAAAAAAAAAAAAAGGATGCATCAAAATTTACAGGAAAATCCACATTGGCAAAATAAGCTTGATTCAGAGAAAAAAGAATCCATGTATGTACAGTTAATGCTGTAATTCTTAATGATGTATGTGCGATATACAGCTATTTCATAGTAAAATACAGTCTGTCCAGGGTTTCCCCAACGCATCCCCCGAAAGTAAAGGGATGTCGCCCGGTGTCCTCGGCCACATCTGAGCGTGATGCCAAGCAAAGCTGCTCTCCGGTTCCTGCCTGTTGTCTCCTGACTCCCCGCATTCGCAGCGACACATCACCGCCCCAGCAGTGTCCCCAGCAGCCCCGCTGCCTCACTGCGTAGCCCAACGCCTACCTGTGTCCCCCCCCCAAAACCTACCTGTCCCCCCCCCAGCACTGCCACTCGCTCACTTGTGTCAGGAGCCTGGCAGTGGTATTCGTTTTCCGCCTTAAATCCGTACTCGCTCCGGTTGGTTTATTACCACAGACAAAGAGAGGAGCTAGAGATGAGGAAGGCTAAATGTGCACGTGGAAAATTATTTCTTGAAATAGAAAGAGATATTCTCTTATTTCTTAACCACCCAGTTCCTTTTTTGGGCAGGGAGGCAATCTGAATCCGTTTTTTTAATTCTTGACATGAGCACAACAGTGCTTTGCTCTTAAAATTTATCCATCCTGGAGCCTTACAACAAATTTTCAAATGTGTTTGGGTTCCTAAACATGCAGCTGGTGCTTAATGGGATTTTCAAAAGAGCATAAGCAGGTTCGACATCCTCCCACCCATTGAAATCAGTGGGATTTAGGTACCTATCTTGCTCAGTTGCTTTTGAAAATCCTGCCAGGTGCCTGTCTGCATCTTCAGTTGCTCTGGAAAAATCTGGTCCCCACCTCTCCCCGTGACCCCCCCGCTCCCATCAATATTTGTCTCCCGTCTCTGTCTCCCGCACTCTGGCCTGTATTGATGCCGGGGTCTCCTCCTTTGTAGTTCCTAACACCAGGGACATCCCTCTCCTTTCTCTCTACCAAGCTGGCTCTTCAGCTGGTTAAAGGCTCAGTTGAGCAGCTACGAGTGTGCCCATATTTTTCAAATTAGTTTCCCTCTCCTCCTAATGATTTTTAATTCTTTCTTGGTGTTGTTTGGACTGTGTAAAGCATTTGGGGATAAAAGACTCTGTGCAAATGGGTGTGAATGTGAGGGGAGCGCCCTGTTATGTCTCTCTGTTAGGTTTTGCCTGTCTCTAGGCTGAATGCAAAGAGATGGGAAATTAATTTCCCAATCAGCCTGTCTCTCTCCGTCTCCTGGAACGGTGAAGTGATCAATGGATTTTGTTTTCAAAGTCGAGAAAATTAATATTTTAATTTCTGGCTCGGCTGCGGATAAGAGGTGACTTGCTGGGTCTCCTCGTGCAAGCAGTTCCCCATCTGTAAAATGGATCCCGGGGTCTCCGTTTGCATGGGTATGGAGCACGGGTAATTAATTAGTGTTTGTGCAGCCCTTTGAAAATCCTCAGACAGAAGGTGCTAGAAGGTGCTGCGGCTTGGCCTGGGGCTGAAGAGGCTCACCCCGGAGCCCGGTCGCCCTCGGAGCCCCACAGGGCGAGGATGAGAGCTGCGGGACGCAGGGAGCTGCTGGCCAATTCCTTTGCCAGAGATATTTTCCATTTTCTTCAGGGGAAAACAAATTGGAAAGGGAGTTATCGGCACGCACGCCTCCCTCGCCGCCACCTTGCCTCCTCCTTTCCCCGGGAATAACAACAGCTTCATTAGCAAGCTGACAAAAAAAAAAAAAAAAGAACGGGAGTATTGAAATATTAATAATAATAATAGTCCGGGTAACGTAGAGACAGCAACTCTGCTCTCTGCCTCATGCAGAAAGTTTCCTCTTTGAAGTGGTTGCTTCCCTCCTCGCCCCGCCGGGAGGGAAGGGGGAACAATTGTCGAGATCTAAAGCCAGCCAGGAATGCTGAGCTGATGGCTTTCCTGCCTGCCCCCTGCCCGCACCCCTGCCTGCCCATATCCCTGCCTGCCCCTACCTGCCCCCCCACTCCTGCCTGCCCCCTGCCTGAACCCCTGCCCGCACCCTTGCACACGTTCCTCCCTGCCCGCATCCCTGCCTGCCCCATGTACATCTTTGCCTACCCCTTCCCTACCCCCTGCAGCTCGCTGCCTGCGCCCCTGCCTGCTCCCGCCCGAGTCCCTGCCTTGCCCCCATCCGCATCTCTGCCTGCCGCTGCCCACACCCCTGCCGGCACCCCTCCCCTCCCCTTGCCCGCATCCCTGCCCACTTCCCTGCCTGCCCCCTTGCCTGCCCTCACCCCTGCCTGCATCCTTGCCGGCATCCTTGCCTGGCCCCTGCCCGCACCCCTGCCCGTCGGGGTGGGGGGTGTTTCGGGCGGCCAGCCCGGGGCTGCATTTCGCGGCGGGGTCGGTGGGTGTCACCAGAGCCCCTGCTTTCCCCGCCCGGCGGCGGCGCTGCCGGCTCGGCCGCCCCTCGCGTGGCGTGGGCCCCGCCGCCCCGAGTGGGGGAGGCTGTTAGCCGCCGGGGGTGAAGTTCCCTACCCCACGTAGGCTCCAGAAAGAGACGTTTCCATATAGACACATCAAGCGTGGGAGAGGGTTTTAAAGGGTCGGATGGTTTGTTGTTGGTTGGTTTTTTGGTGTTTGGTGTTATTTTTTTTTACCGAGGGGTTGTCGAGTTTTTTCCCCGCGTGGGGACGATATCCCCCCCCCCTTTTTCTGAGCGTGGCGGCCGCCCTCCAACTTGGGCTGCAAAACCGGCTGCTTGGAAAGGGCGCGATCCCTGTCACGCTGCTTTAGCAACTATAGAAATGCCACCGGTAGCGGCGGAAAAGGGATTCCCCCCCCCGCCCCCCCGCCTCGCAGTGCGGTTATGCAGGTGCGTAGGTGTCTGCCTGCCATCGGCAGCCAGGACAAGAACTGTTTACATTTGGCTGAACGTGAGCGAGAAAACTCCTTGCCTGGCTTTGACCAGCGAATAAGAAGGCTATAAATGGATATTTGTTCTTTTAAAAAATATATGCTTGAACCTTTTTTTTTTTTCCCCGTGAAATTTCTTGCCTCTCTCACGGGTACAGTTTCTTCCCCATCCAGGATTATTTTCCTGGAGGATTATGATTTCTCCCTCTCTTCTTCCTTAAGGAAAAAAAAAAATAGAGAGAGATAAATACTTTAAAACATCTTCCAATGTTATGGGCTATCCACATTTTGCAATGTATTCCCAGTAATTTGCAACTTTTGAAAGCCAGGCATTGTTTTTCTCAACTTATTGAAATGCACAGATATGTTAAATGGGAGGCGGGGGGAACCCCTAACCCCAATGACTTCTGTTTCGCTGCATATGCAAAGAGAGGGCAGCTTGACTCTTCCCTCGGCGTTTGTTAGTCACATCCTCTTGGCCATTGTTTTGCTGTTTGTGCTGGGAATCCAATTTATTTAATGGTAAAGAGCCAGGGGTGTTTTGGTTTGGTATTTTTTGGTTTTAGTTTTTATTATTATTATTATTCCGCTCATTCTGAGCTGATCTGAGAAAGCAGAAATAATATTAGCCATGCCAAGGGGCAGCTCCCAAAGAGAGCTCAAATCGCTTTGCAGGAGGGATGAGGATCTCCCAAGTGACCAGATGCAAAATATACAGCGTTATTACACTTTCTAAGTCATTTTTGGTTGAATATTTAATTTTTGAAGTTCTTAAAACTCATCCGGTGGATAAGTGGAGAAAACTTGCCCGTTATTTCAGACGCTGGGCTGCATGTACAGTACTTCTTTTCGTAAGCCTAAGGAGGTGGTCCCCCGGCTGCTGTAGGTTGCCTGTTTCTTGAAAATCCTATCCCAGGTCCCCCAGAAAAGCTGTTTGTAGCAACAGGCCTCTTTCCAATGTCGGGGGGGAGGGGGGGGGAAGAGAAGCATAGTTTTCAAATGAGGAGAGTTTTTTTTTTTTTTTTTTAAGAGAAACAGAAACAAATAGGCTCCTTGTGAGAAAGGTGTGAGCTGCCTAAATGGAGATCCCGTCCCGCCTTTGAAAGCTTCCGAGTCCCAAAATTATTTTATTAAAAAAGACATCGAGGACCAAATTTCTGACGTTGTTATGGCAACAGAAATAGTTGGGTGGCAACGTGGGGATCCAGAACGTCAAGATTGTAAGAAACCAGCAAAATAAGCACCGTATTGTATGCGGAAAAACAAATTGAACGGTGGTGGCCAAGTCTTATACTTCTTTCATTCAGCGCAATCCCCATTTTCATCTGTCCAGCCACGCCGACGGTGCCTTAACGGAGGTGCCAGCAAGGCGTTGCAATATTTATTACCCTTAAATACGAGCCGAGATTTCAGTTTGCTCTTTTTGCCGTTGACATACTGGAAGAAGGATGTTTCCTTATGTTTTTTGTTTTGTTTTGTTTTGTTTTTTTTTATTTACTCCTTCTACAGAAACTCCAACTTTCTTTTGGGGTCGGTTTGGGGTTTTTTTCCCCAGCCTTTCCCTAGCGACACGTGCTCCCATCCCTTTTTGTCCCTGCGCTCCCTACCTCGCCTGCCGCAATCCGCCCCCCCCCCCCCGCCCCCCTAAAAATAGCCTCTTAAACCTCTCCGATAATAACATTTCGCCGCCGTTTTCACTTCGTTCTAGTTGAAGGAGCCCTGAAACCGCAGCCCCGTCTCCCCTAGTTTAGAAACAGCCCAACTATTTGGGAAGCTGGCGGATCCCTACTGTAACACGCTTCAGGGACCTTTTGTACAGCAGCCGAACGGGATGAATTTGCCAAGTTTCAAATTTCAGGGGCAGGCAAGACATTTGTAAGTCGGTGGTTTTGTTATTCTGCAAAAGTTCTTTGATTTGCAGGCTTTTTAAAAAAAAAAAAAAAAAAAAAAAAACCAAAAAAACCCCTTTACCTTTAATAAAGAGGAGATGGAGTGTGACATTAAGCAATTTTACAGCATTAGCAGCTTCGGGCTGTAAACAAAGACAAACGAATCCCGCTTACTTTCAGTCTCAGAAGTTTGCTGTCAGTTGGTCCTAAACTGGGGACTCGATCCTACGGGACGTTATTCAAGCAAAACACGGCTTGAAGTCTCGGAGAGTTGTGCCTGAGTAAGTACCCTGGAATCAGCCCCTCTGCCTGCTGAAAAAAACACA
This sequence comes from Balearica regulorum gibbericeps, assembly GCF_011004875.1. Lineage (NCBI taxonomy): Eukaryota > Metazoa > Chordata > Aves > Gruiformes > Gruidae > Balearica > Balearica regulorum. The sequence goes on along the minus strand of NC_046184.1, from coordinate 159,752,457 downwards.
GAAGTGCTGCTTCTCTCCTTTTCCAAGATCTTTTCCGCGGTCGCACACTTCAGCCTAACACTTTTGTTTTGCTTTGAGATCGCCTCGCTAAGACAGCGTTCTTGATGCAAAAGCTGGAGAGAATAAGGGAAATCAATGTTTTTTTGAGTAAGGCTGCTTTTTTTTGCTTTGTTAGATTTTTTTTTAACTAAAAAAAAAAAAGTCTCCTCCTCCAAATAAAACCAACTAAAACACCTTTTATCGAAGCATCTGATTTTAATTTGATGTGATTTTTGTTTCGAGGTTCCTGAAAAAATTAAAGCATATTCCCCCAACGTTTCGAGCTTCAATTTTCAGCATTTTACAGTGTAAGATTACTTGACATTATTTAATTGGACATGAGGGTGTAATACAGGAATTTCCGTTATGTGATGGATTAATTGTTTTCCTAATACTTTAAAGGCTGAGATCCAAACATTTTTCCATTCTATTGCAAAATTAACTGCAATAAATCTGTCAGACCCAATTATTCATTTAAAACATTCCACACTGATTAAATCTGCACATTTGCCTGCGTGCGAGTGCGAGGGAGGGAGAGGAGGTGTGCGCGGAGGGGGGGGGGGGGGATCCAGGTTTCCTCCTTCTCAAAACGACGACAGTGGTAGAAACGAGTCCTTTAAATTTAACCTGGAAAAAAAATGTGACTAGCTAAATAGTCCAACGAGAGGATGAAGCATACGTGGGTGCAAGTCCCTGAGCCTCCCCCCCCCCCCCCCGCCTTCCCTCCTCCTCCTCCTCTCTGCCAGGTCCGGACGGGCAGAAGCGTCACGTTTGGACGTTTGATGCTATTTGAAAAGATTATATTATTTTACTTCTGGGCGAGGGTGGGGGTTTTGGGGGGGGGGGGGGTTGGTTTTGGTTTGTGGTTGGTTTTTTTTTTCCTTTTAGTTTGTTGATGTTTTCAAAGTCTCTAAACAAAGTCAGATGTGTTAACAGTCTTATTAACAATGTTAAAATGGAATTAACAGCTTGTGGATACCTCTGGAGTACAATAGCATGTCAGCCTACCCTGCCCCCTTATAAATCGCGTCCCGCTGTCTTTCTTTTGTTTCGTGCCCAATCAGCAAACTAAAGTTTTGTTGAGGCAGAAGGGCAGTTCAAGTGTTCCTGCTCCGGCGGAGGGAGGAGCGGCGGCGGGGTCTCTCCTCCGCCCCGGCGAGGCCCCCGCGGCAGCGAGGAGAGGGACCGACCCCCAAAACCTGCAGGCAGGGTTTTGCTGACCCTCCTGCCTCCCTGACCTCTGCCGCGCTGGTTTGTCAGTTTAAAAGGCTTTGCCGAGGTTGTAGTTTACTTTTATGGGCCTTTCAGCGCCGCTACAAAAGCTTTTGTTTATTTAAGATGTAGCGCGGTTCAGATTTCTATTAATCTTCATATAACTTCGGGGGCTTCGCCGCTTCCCTAAAGCTTCGTCGACGAAATGGTGCCGCGCCTGGTCTCAGGCAGCCAGCGTCGGCTGGGTAATTACAGCGAGTTCGGGGTGTTTCCGAAATGCCTTGCCTCTCCAAGTGGAGATTGGCACCAACACGCGCTGCCCTTTAACTCGGTTTCACCGTAATTTGGGTGCTGCGCTAAGGAAAGACTTCTGTTTTACCTTTTACTCCCTCAAGTTTACTTCTTGCAGTCGGAACTCTGTAGAAACCAGCCGATTTCAGCATCAAATGCAAAACGAACATTTAATGAGATCTAATTTTTTTCATGTGGCTAGAATCACCCCGGGTTAATTTGCATAGAAAATTTATGTAAAACGACAGGCATTCTCCGTAAGGAGAACGCTTACATGTCTTGCCTTATGGTAATGATATTTTTACTCCTTTCATCCAACAATCTCCAAGTATTTCCAGTTCTTCCTAGAAGTGCAGAGCACTACCAGGCAGACGCGCATTTAAAGCGCTTTTATCGGTCAAAAAACTGCAAGACACAGGCAGGTTGCAGTTCGCCCAAGGACTGCAAAACAGTTGAAAACCCAAAATAGAGAAAGCTGTCCCTTTTGTAGGGGGGCGCAGGCCTTGCATGCTCCCAGCCGGCCCCACACGCTGCCTGTCCCACCCCGATCTGGCTCCCTGGCCCCGCAGCCGCCCGCCGGACACAGAAGGTGCCGGCTGGAGATGCGCTTGCCCACCATGATGCTCCAAAATGGGTAGTCTCCGTGTCTGAAGGCTGCTTCAGAGCTCTGAACCAGAGCAATGGTGCGGTCTCTGGCAGCCCTGCGTACTGTGCCCTCTGTGAAGTAATTCGGCTGAGCTGAGCTACGCTCTCCCCCCGATTTCCTCGTGCTCCCCAGTGTTGGTTCCCGCTGTGTCCCCATGTGCATTCTGCAGCCCAAGGTGCTCAGCTTTTGTTTTCCATGGGGGTAGCAGAGGGATGTTTGCTTTCCAGCGTTGGAACCGTGGCTGGACCGCCTGGCCCCGCTTCCCTCGGTCCCCTCCGGTGCGTGCACATCTCTCAAAGCCCAGCCTAAAACCCTGCTGCTCTGCCTTCCCTTCAGTTTACACAGCTGTTCTGTAAGCGGAGAAGATGATATCAAATGCAGCGCAAACTGGTCAGTAGCCCGCAGGCCGTTGGACTCCGCTGTGGTGCCCACCGAGCACGGCACACCCTCGCCACAGCAACACGTGCAAATATTTCCCCTTTCTGAGGATCATGTCCCCAAGAAGGAGGGTGGTGATGAGGATTGAGTTCAATTCATTATTTTCTCACCTAACTGGTATAACAAACTCTCACAGGGAAACTTGTACCACTTTTACACATACGAAAACGGGTACCTGGTCTTAAAAATGAAAGGGCCAGGGTGATAAAGACTAAATTATAGAGCGATAAAATTTGTTATTTATAGTATAGCTCACTTTGACATGTTGTGAAAATATTATATTTAATAGGCCATCCAATAATATTCTAGTAATTCAGCTTATTTTAAATGCTCTGTGCCTTTTTTTACACTGCAAAGGTTTTACATCACTTCAAAATTCTACAGATAATAAGATATATTTTGTCTTATTTTAAGGCTGATGAACTGATGAACAAAGAAAAAATTGTAACCAGGTGCTGGTTTATTCATGGAGAAAAAAATAAATGCCCATTTTTTGGGAAGTGTATTCATTTTTATGCAACATCTGCTGAGAGAATGAACGCATCTTTTGTCTGACTACTAGGAAATTCATAAATAGGTGTAGTGTTTGGCGAGAAAATATTTTTTGTTGCTGGAAAATGTGGATTGCAACAATTATGTCGATACTTTGCATTTGTTGCCATCTTCCAGAAATAGGGCATCTCAAAGTGCCTCAGATAAGCAGTTCTCCCAGGAAGGGATGCCGAGGCAAACTCCTCCGGTCGCCCTGCTCGCCATCAGCAATCCCCATCACCTGGGATACAGCCTGCCCGTTAATCATATATACAGCGCTTCTGTTATTATTCCTGTAAATCTCGTTTATTTAAGTAGCGGATCGACGGCAATGGAGGAGCCCGCACGCAGCGCCCGAGGAGCGCAGAGTAGCAGGGCAGTCCTCGCCGACTTACGTTTACGGGGCCCCGGAGCCCAACCATCAGAGGTGCTGAGACCTTCCGAGCGGAGCGGCATCGGCGGAGCGGCGGCTGCCTGCCACTTGCCAGCTTCAGGCCCTGACGTCATTTTATTTTACAGAGGCTTGCTCTCGTGTGCTAGTTTTCCAGATTCCTTGACCTACGCTTTCATTTCTGTGATCATCTTCCTGCTAGACATCTACTGAAAGAAGTTTTAATAATAATCACATTTTACCATTTTATTTCTATTCTTTATAATTTGTAGCAAATTCCTATAAAAGATTTCTATTTCGTGGAAAATACTGTGGTCTGTTTACTTTTAATGTATGGCAGTTTTGTATATGGAGCTATGTGGAAGACCGTTGTGTGTATCATCTTCTAGGTGATCTCTCGGTAATGCCTGCAGAAGTTGCATGAGTTTTCTGAAAGGAGAGCCGGAAAGCCCCACAAACTACTCAACAAATTAAAAAAAAAAAAAGAAAAGTAAAGAATAAGCAAGCTTGGTGCCACTGATTTAAAAGCAGTTTTAAGTGAGAGAATCTATTACCCATTTGCTCATCCATTTGGGTCTGAATAATTCTCCTACAAAAACGTACAGCGGAAATTGAAGCACAGGAGCAGAGCAGAGCCCAAGAAGTATTACGTTATGAATGCAGGAAAAAGTACCAATATATTCCATATTACAAATGCAAAGAGAGCTATTGAAAGTAAAATCAAGATACTGCAAAAAATCTTTCCGGGATTAGGCCTTGATATAAATGGCTCCATTTGAAAGAAGCTATGATATTATGCAGTTTGATACTATCTTTTATTTAAGTCTAACACTAGTAACTTTACTTTTTGGTCATATTTCCTGCTGATATGTCTGGGGAGCTTCTTCCAGCTGTTGGAAGTGAGTAGCATGGGAAGGAGGACTCAGTTTAGTGAAAAGTGGCTATGCAAGAGTGGCAGCGGTCACTCAGTGACTGGAGCACGGGATGGGGCAGATTCAAACCCCTTGGAGAAGCCCCTTCCCCAAGATCCCAGAAAAGGCCCATGGATGTCCATGGCAATCTTTCCACTGCCCTCATCTGCAGGAAAAGCGAGTGTGTAACTTTGGGGCAGAAGGAGGGTGTGGCTTTGACAGGTGCCGATTCGGGGTTTTCTGTTCCTTCCAGTCATATTTTTGCACGTAGCATCTAAACCCTCCTGTGGCTTTAGCCACAAACCTTAAAGCCTAGCCTCCGAGAGAGCAGAAACCTTCCTGGTGTGGAGGGCTGGGCAGGGGGGGTCGGGGTGTGTGCCGAGGGCAGAAGTTGCTGAGGATGGCAAGTCCCACCTTTCCTGCAGAGCAAAAAGAGGCGCCTCGACAGAGAAAGCACCGTCCTGAGCGGTGGGACACGGAGACGATTGAGAACCAGACATCGTCCACACGTCTGCCCGCCTGGACCGAACTTTGAAACTCCTGGGGACTTGCCAGAATATTCCTGGGATTCACCCCTAAACTTAAACCCCACCTGGCTAAGCTTTTCCAAGGCAAATACTTGTGTTCATATTCTGTGTTCATCTGCCTTGAATGATTTATTTATTTACCTTTCTGTGCCAGGCAAGTTTCATTGAGGACATCCTGCAGGTTAACTAGTTGCAGGTGACTTCAGTTTGAGTGGCTTCTGCCCTTGGAGGGAGGTGCAGCGAGGTGGCCGGAGGGAGGTCTGTTGGGAGCCGAGGAGGCTGCGTTTCATCCCCAGGCAGAGCTGCCGTGGGGCGAGCGCAGGCGAGCGGTGGCTTGGGGAAGGAGCCAAGGGACATTGTGGGTGCCAGAAAGGGACTTTGGCTTCCTCAAGTCAACTGAAGAGTCATAGCACATCGATTCTTTACTAGCACTGTATTTTTATGAACACATACTCATACTAGGAAACACCGTCTGGAAGTGTTTGATCTACATAGATATACCAATATAGAGATTTTTCCGTAGCCTTATAATACAGTAATAATTTATGTAAGAGACATGAGAAGCGTTTGGCGATGTAGCACCTTTAATTCTATACGCTTTTCTACTGCAAGCTGATTTTTAAATTGGGAAACTTGGGAAAACCTTGTAAATGAGGCTGCCGGTTTATTTATTTATTTGTTTCGTTTCAGCTGAGACAGATGGGATTCTCGGATCATGCACTGTTAAGCCTTCCTTTGGAATTCGCGCCACTGTGGCCACAGAGCCCAGATGGTGCTTAAATCTGTCATTTTTTAACAACCCGACTTTCTTAATTTTATATCCAAACACATTGAGCATTCGAAGTGATTAATTACTGTCCAGATATGTCTGTGCTGTAGCAATTTACTCGCGTGTGCCAAAGATCATTTCGTTTTGGAGTAGGTAGTCTGGTGAGGGCTGAGGGGGTGGCAAGAGACTCACCAGCAGATACTTTATGATGGAGGTAGCAGCGCTCATATCGTCCTTCTCCCACAGCAGGAGCTTACCAAAAAGTTTCCACAAGTAAACCAGAATTTTGGTGCACATCGGTATTTTACAGCTTCCGTGTGGGATTTTTGTACTATTGCCATGTAAGCTTCAGTCTCACCAAATCTTCCATTTCCCATCAAAAGGGATTTCTTTTGTACCTGAAAATTACCAACATTATCTTTTCAGGATTTTACATCCAGACACTTTTGACATGGCCAAGGTTATAACAGCCAAGTATTTAGTCAGAGAAAGCTGAAGGAGTTTCTTCAAGAATCAAAGCTTGTCCCAGAGGTTTCAGGAATGAAATTATCAAATTACCATATTTTTTCAGAATCAGATGTTTCTCTGGTGGCTTCTCCTCAATTTTTAAAGTGGTCATTCTTCTGGAAGAGTTTAAATATTATTTGCAAGTCCAACACTTGCATTAATTTGCACATTCGCAGACAGCTGCTATCAATTCCTTGATTTTTGGAAATGAGGGAAGAAGCGATGCTGCATGGTCCGTGCAGCTCTAGCTTTGCTGCGGATATCAATATAGCCCGTCAAAATCCTTGAACTGCTGCTGTTCCCTTTGACTGTTGGACAACCACTTGAAGGTTATTTTTGGATGTTACTGCATATTGTTTGTTGGGTCACGTAGGTTTGGTGCAGGTGGAAGTGCAGCTTTCAAAAAACCCAGAGAAGTGGGAGCTTCCTCCATTGTGCCTGGAGTCAACCGGGGTTTCTAGGGCTTTCCTCCCCTTTGCAAAGGAATTGTAGTGCTCATGCTATGTTAAACACCAGCAAAGCAAATGTCTAGCTCTTTCCGCTACTGGGGGACACTGGGTAGCATCGGGCTGTGTCACTCCTTCATACAGTCTTTCCACCTTGTACATTCTTAATTGTTAGCACCGCTGTTTCGTGTTTCACCCGTCATGCACACCGCCGCGGAGGGCCAGTTCATGGGAAAGAAAAAGCCCAAGTTGCTCAGGACTGATTTGCACTGATCCGAGTAGAAGTTTAGCAGTGATGAATTTTGGTTCTTCTGAAAAAAAATGGAGAAAGAACTATTCCTCACCATATTAACACACTTTAAAAGGAAAATTTACTTCTGGAAAAGAGATCTTTTTTTTCTCCCACTTTTCTGGAATCTGCATGGAATGAGATAAGTGTAAGTAATCAGATAATCAGACACCACTGGCCAAATGTATGGTAGAAAGTTTTAAGGAATACCTTCTACAAAAAAGCAAATGTGCTGACTATGAAACACAGGCAGTATTCAAAGACTCGAGTAGCCCAATTGTAATGTTCAAAGGAGTGACTTTTGCAGTGCTAAGACTTAGCTACATTTTATTGTTTCCTTGACAATAAGTGTCCTACTAGCTGCAGCACAGCACACGCGTGGAAATTTTGCTAATATATATATGTATAGATATTTATAAACTGAATTTAGACAAATACATGTATAAAGTGAATTTGCAGCTATAATAAAGTGAATGTGTTATATTCATATTGATAAACGTGTGTGTCTAATCAATTTGAATGTTCCCATTTTGAAATATACTGTAGTTTCTATTATTTAACACAGTGCTGTAGAAGGCTTTTATTCCAAGAGCACTACATAGGCATTTCCCTTGTTAAATTTCAGTTGAATTTAATTACTCTGAGTAATTACTGACTGGTGGTCACTGTTGCAAAATTGATAATTAATGTTAAACAGCTAATATACAGGATTAAAAAAAATAATGCTTTTCTGAGGAGAGAGGTGCCTCGGCACCAAAGCCCAGTGCTGCGTCCCAGCACTGCTTCTGGAGCAGTGAACATCACCTCTTTCACACCCAAATTTTCCTCCCCGCTTATAGCACAGTCCGGGAGGTCTTACAGTAACTCTATGAAGTTGTGGCAGCGCGTTGCCGTTTGCTTTTGGTTTATGATGTAATAAGGCAGGAGAAGGTTGAGTGGGCTCTGGTTTTTAGGAGAGATTTATTGGTTTTCTGGGGCAGGGAGTTCGAGTTACTGTGTGCTTCATCGCTGCCTTACTGGTGATATTTGTATCTAGCGTGACATTTTTCACACAGGCTAAGAGTGCTATACTCTTAGGTTTGTACTCTACCATATACTAAGAGGTGCGTGTGATGACACCTATAGCATTGAAGTGTTCAGTTAATTTTTATGTAAGTTATAAACCTGAAGTTTATATAAAAAGAACTGGCAAGCCCTTAACCAGAGCCCCACTATAAAAAATAACTGCTGCGCATTGTTAGTATTAGATTAGAATAATCCTGGTTAGTATTTCAATTTTTTTTTTCTATTTTTTTTTTTCTTTGATAAATGATTCAGCTTGGTGACAACGCTATAAGCTGTTAATAACAAGAACCCTAAGTTTCCATTACAGTGAATCCCGGTGGTGTGGCGGGAGTTGATCCCTTCACTAAGGAGGTTCGGGTCTCTCCTCAGCTTGCTCTCGGGTATCATAATACCTAAGTTTTGGTAGCCCATTGAATGACAGTACTAAGCATCAGCAGTTGCTTCTGCCCCTTCTAGGTCTCTATAAATGTAATAATCAGAGTTTCTTAGACAATGAAAGCACGAGTTGGAGGGGGGTGGGGTGGTTGCCTCTCTTTTATTATATACAAATACAGACAAATATACATCTGTAGCTTGAACCCTGTTTTGTCCTTCCTATGTAAAGCAACATACCTTATATTCCATGGGAAGGTCCTCATTCTGATTCCCTTTATTTCCAGATAGAGATAGAAAATGGTGCTACAAGGTTTGCACTTTTCACGATGCTTCAGGGCAGTTTCACCTGGGAGGAAATTACTGCTGTTGACACTTTAATATTGTATGTTTGGTTTTGGCACAGAAATTACTTGGAATATCTCTACACCATCTTCCTTAAATCTTGTTAGCCAGAGAATGACCTGGCACCGTTCACCGCCTCTTGACACTTAAAATGCCTGAGGGTGTCTTCTTCTTTGTGTCTACCCCTGGGGAAATCCAGGGGTTTGATCTGACTACTCAGAATATAGAAATCCTTTTGATGAGTGAAAGTTAAACCAGGTTATCTAATCAAAACCCCAGAACACAATCAAAAGGATGAAACTCCCAAGATCCCAGTTCCTTTCCACCTTTAATTATGAACCCACTTCATCCGATTTCAAATCTATCAGCTTTTATCTTAATTGTGTCCAGCGCTGAAAGACTTTCTTCCTCGCAAAATCTGTGGTGGTAGGCTAGGGTTTCCATTCTCATCAGTCCTCTGTCACACAGGGTATAAAACTTTCATACAGAAGATTGCAAAACAAATGCCTGTTTTCCGCATCTTGCCTTTGTCGTGGCATCAAAACGTGATGAGGAGAAAAGGGGTAACCACCCTCACTAGGGCTACTCTCTCCTTCCTCCACATCTTCCCCACACCCCAAACACTGGACTCTTCAGGATGCTGCTCTAAAAAAGCAGCAAAAAAGCTGTCTTTCACAAGTAAGTCTTTTTAACCTTTTCCTAATGAGTTCCCAAGTGCTTTTGGCCATAGATATTAAAGCTTGTGTGTTTGCGATTTCCCTGGCAAGCTGCCGTTCCTAAAGAGGATATAGTGTTTTCTTGGTCCTTTGCCCAAAGTAATTTTGCAAGGAACTGTAACTGCATTTAGTACATGTCATTCACTGGAGACAAGTCATTGTAATTGCATTTGATCACAATCAGTTTATGGCTCTTTTATCATGTTTTCATGCTGCATATCTACTCAAACTTCATAGCAAAACTTAATGGCTACTGTTTTACTTCTGCGTAAAACATTTTATGGCCTTTTTGTGCAGCAGACATCAGGTTTCAATCACCATTGCCCCATAGAGAGAGAAAAAAGTTGGACAAAGAACTATCAAAAGTCCTTAACTACATAAAATTTTATTTCAGGTCAACTTCCTATAAAAGATATTAAATGTATTTTGTGGTTTATTCTGCACGTTAACAATTTTAGAGGAGCTGCAATATTTTGGGAGAAGCAGTATGAAAGGGGGAAGTTAATTCACAGAAGATGTTTTACATTTGGGGTAGTTTTCCTTTGTAAAAGGATGGATTTGGATGTGGAAGGGATGGCTGGAAAGTGCCGTAGTCACATTCTCGGAGCAGCTTTAAAAGCTCACCGTTGCCTCCGCAGAATTCAGATTTCTGACCTTCTGCTGAGCCTTTTTAATCATTGCTTTAAATTTTTGATGTTCCATTCATAAAACCCAGCACAATTCATGTGCCTTAAATTATATCTTTTGCTGCCTGAGCGCTGCAGAAGTTCCCAGCTGAAAAGTTTAATTAAAAGGGAAACTTTGACATGCTGCTGAGAAGATTAGTTCGCATTAGAATGGCGAGATAAAAGAAAATTTACTTCTAATCTAATTAACACCAATTAAAAGATGTAAAAGAATTTGCATCAGCCGATTGTTAATTATGCATCAATTTGCCTTTCCTGTGACAAAAAAAGCAAAACGTGACCCGTTTTGTTTTAGGATACCTATAGTGTGATGATATTGCCACAGTCATTTTTCATGCGAATTGGCTAAGATGGTAACACTTACTTTGTGTCATCCCGGTGCTTTGGTTTGTGCTCAAGATTTTAGTGGAAGGTTATTTCAGCTTAATTGGTCTGTAACGTGACAACTGTATGTAGGGATGATGCAAATGCAAATAAAAATTCCGGTTTTACAGAAACCTATTGTGTGTATGTATATGCTGCTTCTCCTTAAATGTACGTGTGTAATAGTTTTGGGGGTGTTAGAGGGGTATGCCTGGCCACTTTTAAGTGTGTGTGTATTTACACATGCTTATATTTATTTTGATTCACAGCTTTTTTGAAGTTATATCTGGGATTATCTGGTAATAAATACGGTTTAATTCCACGTGCCTTGACAGTGCATTTATGCAGGATGTCATATTTCAGGATAACTGGTGTGAATAGCGAGCTTCTCAGTTTGCTTCCAGGTGGAAGGTTGAAGATATTTCATTGCTGTACGGTAGGCACGTGCTGCGAATTTAAAATTTTCTTTATTTTTTTTTAATGGGTATTTGCTTTTTTTTTCTAATTTTGCTTTTGCTAATTTAAAAATTAAACACGAGACGTCTAGTTCAGTATAAAGAAAGGACCCAGGCAAGACTATGCTGTTTACATTATGTTAAGCACTTTATTTTTATTGAGGTTATCATGTTATAAGATGATTTTATGTATTAATACCTTTTTTTTTTTTGGTAACACCACCAAATGAACAATTAGTTTATGACGTTGATTGCTGCTTGTGCCCTCAATAACCTGAAGATAAATTTAATACAAATTTCCTGAATTTGTGTTTACTTGATCATCTTTTTTTTTTTAACTCTTTTACTCACTGTCTATCTGTACAGCGGATAGTGTAGATATGATTTGCCTTCAATGTGGCAAGACTAACGGGGTTATGAAGATGTTGCAGTTCTGAACTGCAAGAAGGTTGTATATTTCTGGTAACCAACTACAGAGGAAAGGAGGTGCGTGCTTGGGTCTGAAAGAGCAGTTATAGCATCCCGCTTTAGGAAAGTAATATGAAAATGGAATTTTATGGCCAAGTTGTTTATTATGGGGACAAAAGAGGTCGGGGAACACATTGAAGGGAATAGAAATATTTGTGTTACAGTATTGCTTGCAATCAAATGGTATAGAGTTGTAACAATGTCTTCATTAAGAATTGCCCTGAACTTGCTCATAATATTCAAAAACCTAAGTAATTCTTTACCACCGTAAATATGTATCAAGTTACTCTTCTGTATGTCTTCCTGCTCATGTTATGCCTTGCTGTGCTATTCTTTATGCTTTATATTGCCTTTTGTGAAAAGCATCACAAAGGTTCTTTCTAAAGAAAACAAACCAGGAGCTAGAACATTAAGAGTATGTTATATATTTGACCAATCACTTTTATAAAGTCTGATGCAAGTCTTTAATCTGAGATCCTTGGAGAATGCTTTAGTTTTTAATATTTCTATGACCTTCTCCAGGGGACTGAAAAATTACTTTGAAGTATTAAAGTGGTGCATGGAGTTTTAGCTGTGTGATTCCCATTAAAGTCAGTAGGAGCCAGGTAGCTAAAACTCAACACAACTATGAAAACATACTCCTTGTGCAGTGTTAAGTAGTAAAGCAATTCTGTGACATGGCAGTGACATTTTACTGCATTTGCTGGCTTTATAGATCCACTCAAGCCTTGTATTTTTACTGGAGTTTTACTGTTCAGTGAAAATAATAAAGGAATATTCAAAAGCAGGTGTAGGCTATTCTAGAAAAAGGCACAGCTGTTGAGAAAAGCTGGCAGCTTACATATATTTTTAATGTAAAATGGCAAAATCCATTTTGCAAACTCCGAGCTCATCACCTGCGTGCCAGTCCTACTGTAAGCATTTGTTCGAGGTCCCTAAAAATACTTTGCATACTCTCAGCCCAGGGCCAAAATCAGCCCCCGGTGACCAACGGCGCTGGCAGGCAATGGGGATTTCTCAGCTCAGCCATGCTCCTGTCCAAGGAGGAAGATAAGCCAGTGCTTCCCAGAGGTACTGACAGGCAAAGCAGCCATCCCGACGAGAAGCCTGATCTAATTAATAAAGTTTCTTTCAATCTGAAATACCTCTGCATTTGGCAAACGTATCTACAGAATGGGCATTCAGTCTTTGAACCTCAGCAAAGGCAGAGGAATTAGGGGTTTTTTTTGTTTGGGTTTTTTTGATGCACTTTTTTTTTTTTAATATCAGGGTTGTGGGAACATCTAAGAGGGCAAAATGTTTTTATTTGATGTTGTTTCACCTACGGACCGGGAAGACAAGGCTTTCAGTTGGAACTCCAGCCATTTGTATTTAGGGATTGCCCTGAGGATTTGTGCTGGATAGGTCTAAAAGAAATCTGTCACCACATCTTAATCAAACACTGTCACCAGCTTCCAGTAGTGTGCCTTTACTTTCAGCTCATGGCAGTAAGATTTTTAGTTTTCTGTGTCAGAGATCTCAGTATATTGTATTTTATATGAGCTTCTGATATACTGCAAACCTTGCAGTAGGAAGTTTTACCCTATACAAAACCTATATATATTATTTTGTGTTGACCATGACAAAATGCCCTACAGCTTTTCTAGCAAAGGCAACCCATAAAATCAGAGGTGTTGGTCATCCTCATTAACTATGTTTCAGCTCTTCTGGATTTGTTGCTCTTGATACTTTCTAGCTACAGTGTATCACAGAGAGCGGCTGTTCTATACCGAAAACCTCTGATCCAGCCAAATTTACACTAAGTAAGTACCCTGGAATGTGTTTTAGAACAACAAAAAGTTAGCCCAGCTTTATATGCTGAGCATGACGTCATAAGGTATGGGATATCCTTTTGGTCAGTTGGGGTCAGCTGTCCCAGCTGTGTCCCCTCCCAACTCCTTGTGCACCCCCAGCCCCCTCGCTGGTGGGGTGGTGTGAGGAGCAGCAAAGGCCTTGGCTCTGTGTGAGCACTGCTCAGCAGTAACTAAAACATCCCTGTGTTATCAACACTGTTTCCAGAACAAATCCAAAACACAGCCCTGTATTAGCTGCTATGAAGACAATGAACTTTATCCCAGTCAAAACCAGCACACTATCTTCTTTCTTTCATGGACAACACTGAAAAAGCAAAATCAATTATTCCAGAATTTTGGGGCCTGAGTTCATCTCTAACTGGCATGGCCTGCTAAGAAGCCTACAACACTCAAAAGATAAATCTAGCCATTAATATCTGATTACAGCTTCTTCATCTGGCCAATGATACACTGGCATTTACATTTTCACCCAAAAATTGTGAAAAGCGCATAATACATCACATTACCTCAACAACACAGCAACTTTTATGCAGCTAGGAAAGTATATTTATAGTGTTCATGTTATAGCATATCACATTTTATAGCATCATTTCATCATTAACATGATCATTTCAGTTTTTCTCAAGCTGACTGAGACATTTCCAGAATTAAACATGAAAAGATAGCAGGTAGTGTCCATGGACTAATCTATCCTTAATCCCCAAATTTTTATTGTGTGCGTCTCAGCGCAGTTTGCCAGGAGCTCAAGTACTACACAGGGTTTTTGAAGAAAAGTAATGGTAATTCATCTTTAATATGGGCATATAGCTCCCAGAAGCTACAGGCTTCAGCATATAAAATGACCCAAAGCACAGACTGCAGAGATAAAAAATGTGTATCAAAGAGTTTTGCTGCACTTCTGTTTCAAAACAGTTTGCTGCACTTGGAAGTCATAGCACTGACTTCCGTGGGTCCAGAATTTATATGAATTAGATTTCCTGAGTTGCTTTGATTATTTAAGTACCATTTTCAAGCCTTTTGAGAAGGCCATATATATGAAATACCTATATTATAGGATCCAGGCACAGGGCCAAGGACTTGCTCAGTTTTCTTCCTCTGCTATCCCATGCATGTTTACACTGACCTGTTGGGAAATGTATAGTGATATTTACTGCTATATGACAGTAGAGAGTAACTTTTCTCATACAGTTAATCCAAACTGACGTTAATTTTTACCAACACAGTGCATGCATTTGCCTCTGTATTTGCCTATTTAATTAAATTACTAGAAAATTCTTGCCCTCAATTTGCGATACATTGCAAACATCTGAATAATAGAAGAAATAATAGTATAATTACATTAGCTTTATTAGACTTTTCAGTTTTAAAGATGTAAATAGGTTATGAATTTATTATTCATTTCTCTTTAATTGAGAAATATTTGGAAGTGTGCAGAGCCTGAATCGAATTTTCATTACATACCTGGTCAGGGACCGGGCTAAATGATTCTTTAAGCAGTTTGGAAAAAAAAAAAATGCTCATTGAAGACTTGTTAAGTCGTGTGAGAATATGCATTAAATGCTTATCTCTCCTGTGGGTATGTAGGTATCAGCTACTTGCTTTACTGTGTGAGGTTTAATGCTTTTCTTCTAATTTCTAATGAACTTTACCACCAGACTACTTGATCATGACTAAGCCTATGAACAATGCAAATGGAATTGCCCCCTGATGGTGAGGAATGGGGCCCAGATGGCCCTTAAAAGGTGATAATTAGGAAATATAGCATATCTGAGTAGCTAGAAAGAGAGAAATTTGTTGAAGACAGTCAATCTGTTTGAAGCAATGGTCTTTCCCTTAATTATATAGATTTTCATTTAAGGCTGCTTTAAAGTAAATTTTCCCAGAAATTTTTATTTGCAGCTGGAAACTAGAAACCACTGATTCTGCTTCTCTGTGGAACCTTTTTGTCTGTTGTTGTCTTCAAAATATGAGTGACAGGCTGGCTGTGTATGTTGTGGCAGTATTTTGGGTTGTAGGTATTCTTTTGCTGCAAAACGGTAAGAAAATGAGGAGCACCGGATATAGATGTTGGTATGTTGTGAAACACATGTGTTACCAGAAGTCAACTGTAAACTCAACTGGGTGAGGATTTGCTTGCTTCTAGAAAGATTTGTCATTGTTTTGAGAGTTTCATTGCCTTTTGGGGGTTTCATAAAGCTCAGACTTTTATTTCTCTATTTAACTTTATAACTTTATTAAAACACTGTGATTTGGAAATATATTGTTACTTTATATTATAGCTCAGATGCTAATGAAATAGTACCACAGGTCGTTTAAGGCTTTCCATTGTAGCTCTCCTTTTACAGCTGCCTTATGAAATGAGGTTTTATGTTGATTGTATTTGCTGTGTTGTGAGAAAAATGCCGGTGGGGAAGAGACATCCATATTGCTAGCTTCTGGGAGGATATTATGGAGGAAAAGAGACAACTTGCTGGTAATGCATTAATTTTTAATGGTATTAATTTTGGAAACTCAGTGAACTCTGTACCTGGAAGTGATGGGACTCAAGCACATCTCATCATTTCAGAGGACAGGTAGATAAAGGTAGAGACGTATAACAGGTAGGTGCATATCAAGTATTAATTTTTTGAACGTGAAATCTTCACTTGAATTCAAGTGTCAAATGCCAGCCTGTGACAAGTATTTAGCAGTAAAATCTGTTGGGATGGCCTGCTTGCCTCAAGCTTACACCTGATTCACCATGTCAGAAATAATTCCCCAAAACAGAAGTGTATCTTGCAGACTGTGTTTTATTGCTGTGGGAGAGGACGGGCTTGCTGACAAAGTAGGGAGAGTCCTCCAGGAGGGTTATTTTGTCCCCTAAAATATTTGATTCTGTCTCATATCCTGTCTCTTAGGAACTGGTACCATGTTCTGACCCTGTCACATTGAAATGGAAACACAGGGCTCAGCGGTCACTGTATTGCCAGGGCCCAAAAGTGCTCTGATCGTCATTGCTGGTATTAACCTCTACCTTATGTAACGTATTGTCCTGTTTCTAAATGCATTTTCCTCAGCTTCTCGTTGGCTGAATTGGGATCATCAAAAGGTCAAGTTTCTATATCTTTAAATATCAGTGCGTTACTGATTTCTCTTCTGCTGGAGCATCCTCTTCTTAAGAGGAACTAAAAACCAGTGCTAAAGGCAAGCCAGCCTACTGAGAGGGAAGCTACAGGAAAAAATATTTTTGACAGGGTTTCTTTTGATTTTCGTTCTTTTCTTCTAAGTGTAAGGTACTCCAGTGCATAGAATGGTACCTATATCCAGTTATCACTTCTCTGCCTACAAGTCTTGTTGCAGTAAGTAAAAGTATTTCCAAGACTTTGAATACACTTGTAACATCTTATTTGATGATACAGATAATATTAAATGGTAATATTAATATGAAGTGTAATTAAAAAATAGTCTTTGTTGTCAATTTGCTATAGGTTAATCTGACATAATATATCCATAAATTGTTCCTCAGACTGATAGAGGTTTGAGCTCCCAGATTTATTTTTTTTTTAATTAAGAATTTTGAAGCATGAAAACAAAGTTTGTGAAACTATTTCACATTTTTTAGGAGAGTTTTAAAACTATTAGAAATTACGTAGAAAATAATGCAAGTTGTTAAGAATAGCTCTGGCTGGCAGTATTTAAATTCAAATGAATATATTTTTAGGAGACATGTAACTGCTGAAGTGGCAAAATGTACCAGCTCTAAGTGTGGGGGGACAGAAATAGTAAATAAGCACAGCAGATTTTGTCTTCCCCACTCACAGATCACAGCATACCGTGTGATAAAGGCCTGTGGGATTCGCCACATGCCTGCCCCAGGAGTGGTCCGGACGCAGACCCCACCGATCAGCATCCACGGCTACAGCCAGATCCAGGGTGTGAGTGAGAGCCGCCGTGGTGAGAATTGCCCGTGGCCCTTGCATAATTTAGACAATTTTGTGAGTGCTGGAATAGCACTGCACACTTGGATAAAAGCAGTTTAGCAAACACATAAGAGAGGTTGTGCTGCTTTATCCTGGTCGTGAGGAGTTTTCCGCACGCTCGGCTTTACGCCCACCCGAAGCAACCAGCACATCCAAGTGGATGGACTTAAAGGCATGTAAATGGAAAGCAAAGGTGACGGGCAGTTGACGTCTGCATGTTAAAAGCTGGTTGCCTGTTTACTGGGTCCAGAAGCAACTTTCCATTTGACAAGTCACATGTGTGTCTTCCAGGAGGCTCCCACCTTTCCTTCCTTCTGCTCCGGGCAGCTGTGCCCCCTTCCCTGCCATCAGGAAAGGCTTTGCTGCCACCCCGTTACATCTCCCAAGCCTCCCGAGTATTGCATTTCTTTTCGTTCTGGCTGTTGTAAGCCAAATAAGTAAATCTTGTCTGCTAGGCACGATTGTGCTGCTTCCCAGCATTTCTATAGGGTCAACTTTTTGGGTTCCCATCTGCTTTGAATGGAATAGTTGGGTTTATTGCACTGTTCTTTCACAGTTGGTTTAAAAAAGAAAAAAAAAAAAAAGAGACTCTGTCATTAATGTTTGTTATTCAAAAAGAGTGGGTCTAGTCTCTCTATCCATCCTAGCCTACCGAAAACCTTCCAGAACATTCTATATTCTGTCATTTTACAAGTAATTTATTGCAAGTTTAATTTTACGTGGCAGGAAGGAGAAGACAGAGGTGGAGGGTTACTGTATGGCACTCTGATGCGATTCAGTGTGCTTGTTCTGTTTATTATAATTGATTGGGAATGGTTAAAGTACCCAACAGCTGCCCGCTATATTGTGCTGATATTTATATGGTATTTTTATATTCTGTCTGAAACCATAAGCACAAAGGGTTTCTAAAGAATTAATATTAAACTTGCTTGTAAAATTCCAAGGTTTATAGCACTGTTCCTTCAGTGCAGACCTGTTTGGTTTATGTGGGTGGATGCTACTTAACTCTGCGCGATCCCTTTCTGTGCTTCTTGCACAGAAAAACGCCAGGGTTCGAAAATTTTAAAACCTTTTATCTTGCTGAGACAAGCCTACTGTCTTTTTGTAAGGAAGCTGTTTTGAAAGTAGGTGACACATATACATGCAAGATTAATGTGGCATAGATATCCTGAAGTACTTTAAATCACTTGGGTAACCAGTGGCCACTTTTGCCTAGCACTTGAAACCTTTTGTTTAGGATTAACTCTTTGGTAGCTTGCAGCTTTTCCCTTTCAAGCAGACAGCCTAAGGCTTGATCCAGGAGATGATGCTGGTGCAAACTGGCTCAGGATCATCTTTCCCCTTTATCCAGCAACCACACTGGCCATGAGGTGGGCCTCTCCTGACACTTGTTCCAAAGCTGAATTTATGGTTTCATATATTTTACACCCAGCCCTGGGTCTGTGGCTCCCAGTTTCCCACTGCACTCGTACAACCCCATCTCTGGTTGGGGTAAACCGCAAGCCCTTTATTTCTTCGTGAGCCTGTGACCGTCGCAAGGCTCTGTACCACCTCCATCCAACTGCCTTGGCTTGCCACCAAAGGGGCACGGTAAGCTGGGGGAAAACCCGCTCTTTCTAGGTGTTGGCAAACCTGAATGTCTCCAACACATCCTCTGGAGCCTCTCCCATTACTACTGTGGTTACTTCTCCAACTTCAGTGACTGCCCAGGAACCACTGTATTTCAGTCCCATAAATAACATTCTCTTAGAGCCTTCTGCTCTCCATATATACTGATCATTAGCTCAACTGTGAGTATGCAAAAGCTGCAAACGATTGGGATGATAAACTGAACGGATCGGGGGGAAGGAGAGCAAGCGTATTAGTCCTGGGCGGGTGGCTTTGCTAAGGGCAAAGGAGGAGTGATGTGAATTTATTCCGAGTCCTTTCTGACTGCAGGAGGTGATGGGGCTGTCCTGGCCACCTCCACCTCTGGGAAAGCTGGTCTTTCCCCAACCCGCAGCCTCTTGGGACTTGCTGTGCTTTCAGGCTGTGGAAGAAGACCTTGCAATGAGCGGTCTGGACCTGCCCCATGACAAAATGAGCCTGGCTGGGGAGCAAGTTTGCTTGGAGCTGTGTTAGCTGTGTGAGGCACTGACCATTGGTCCTACCTGGTGCTGTAACCCTGTTTAGTTGCCCTGCTTCAATGTTGTGCCTGCTGGTGCACCTAAGTCTCTAATTTCTTTCTTGAATGGCGTTTTAATGAATCGCCACCTGAAGCATTAAACCCCACGAGGTTTTAACATGTGTAATTATAACAACAGTAAGAGTATTCTGGTTTCGAACTTTAGGGTTCCCACGTTTCCAAGCTTTTCTCTGCGATCAGCCGGTCTTGAGATTTACCCGCTTTTAAAAAATCATCATGTAGGTCTATGACTCTCAGAAAGGAAGCGTGAACAAAAGACAGCATACCATGTTTTATAATGCTGATAAATCCCAAGGGCACAGTTAGCATACTGAATGTTGACAAAACGAGAAGAGGCAAATGCCCCTATGAGTATGGTTATTTGTGCCCGTTTTCTTTTCATGGGCTGGATTTAGCTTTAATGAACGCATCTCTGTGCCAGGAGCATCAGAGGTGCTCCCTGCCTCTTCCCACCCCTCCCACCCCCCGGTCCGGATGTTATTACACAATGTTAAGCATATTCTTTTCAGGGCATTTGCAAAAGAATAGGAAGATTACCTTATTTTCATGTCTATAGCCTGCATCACAGATAACGTGTGCCCTGTTAGAAGTACTTATACTTGAAAATAAGGCTGTGGTTAATCTGCACCCGCAGAAAACCTGTATTAAATAAAGAGGCAGAAGCAGAGCGGGATTAGAGAGAGGAAGAACTAATTGGTCACACAGAAGGAGCTCTTGGGTGGGTAGAAGAGTAAGCTCCTCATCGCATGCATTCTCCTTATTTTGTTTTGGTTTGTATTTGAACAGCTAACCCATGCATTGCATACATGAAAATAGGAGACTAGGAATTCACACTTCGGGAAAGGAGCAAAGCTGCCTGCTTTAACACTGTCCTCCGTAGTGGGATATAAGGATTGTCTTCACTTTGCAAAGCAGTTTTGAGTTCAGGTAGCTAATACACATCTGCTGTGCTCAGGTAAAAACACAGTGAAGACAGGCACTTGGGTTTTGTTCTGAGGTCATACCCCGACTCCGTGTGGAGTTAACCTCCTGACAAAAATGAAGTACCTAGTTTCCACTGTCTTTCTACCTGCCAATATCTGCCATGCACAAGTTATTCCAGTGGAGAGGAAAAAAAAAAAAAATAAAGCTGCTTTTTTATCAGGGAGAAGCCTGAGGCAGTGGAATCCTCAGCCTTACAAAAATATAAATGACCAGGCTTTGATTCCTGCAGAAGGTTTAAGGCTGATTATTTTAAGAACTGTTGAAACCTGAAGCCGCAGCCCTCTGATTACAGTCCTAGTCTGTATTTGACATAGTGCAGTAATGATTTCTAACATCTATTTTAGTTTGGATTTAGAGAGAGAGAGGCAACCTACATTGAAGTATATTGCCATGCTCTGACTTGTGAGCATTGTGTAGGAGGTTTAAGTCAGATTATTTTAAGAACTCAACAAGCCTGAAACAGCATTTTTATGATTATAGCTTTTTTCCCCCCATCCTTTCCACCCAGAACAGTAGTGAATTCTAACATCTCTTTTAGCTGGCTTTAGAGCCGGAGCCAGCCTACACTGAATTGGCCTCTTTTGATGCTACAGTATTGACTGAGGGGAGGGACAGATGGAACAAAAATCCTAATTGCCCAAACTTACAATAGGTTCCCAGCAGCAGCCATCACAAAAGAAATGTTAATGCAGTAAAAGGTAAATGGAAGGAAGCTAAACCCAACTTGTGGACAATTCAAAACCTACATCAATTTATTTTAAACTGCTTCCTGCAGTTTGTGAACACCTTCCTTGTCATAGTAGAATTATATTTGTTTTAACATTAGTCACTGCTCTGCAGAAGTCTTACCGTGCTTCTGCAATTTGTAAAGTAAACTGGAAAATGTCATCTGGCATGAGGAACAAATGACTTCCTATGGTCCGGGGCCAATGCTCTTGAAGTTATTTCTTGCAAATGGTCAACTTCCCCTACATAGTCTTCACAGCTGCAGCTGAACGCTATCTTTTTGAGCAGTGAGAGTTGAGGGTATCTGCAAGCACAACAGATGGCAGTAGCATTTTGGTGCTTCGGCCATGAAATGAGGGGGCAAAATGTCATTCTCCATCCATCCATCCCACAACAATTCTGTTAACGTGTCATTCATCATATTTATATTTGCCATGTTTTCTGTTCCATTTCCATTTTCTGATGCCCTTACCAATATGTCTGTCTTTTAAAATGCAGCTCCTGTGGCTGATATTGCAAGTAATTAAGAGCATACTGTAAACTGAAAAGTTATTTGCAAGAAGCTTGTGTCCCTGTTCCATGCCATGAAAAGCTACCGCTCATTAAACCGATTTTAAGAGTTAGTTTCTTTTGCTGACTATCATTGCCTTTTCTGATAATGGGTACAGCTAAGGATTGTTTTGCCAGTTTTTAGACTTCCAAAGTAGGCATTAATTCAAGATACAACTTTGACATGCTTTTTGCCAGAGTGTAAATAATCTCTAATCACAGAGCAAGCCCCCTTGTGTTAGACCAAATATTTACTATTTGGGAAGATGATCCATCCTCTAAAGAGACATCAGTTATAAGTAATTAATATTTAATTTTCTTAACTTTTGTTTGGGATGATTTTCACAGGGTGTTTGGAGTCCACTGTTCCATGGTTGATGGATACCTACAATTACACTCCTAAGAGAAGCAAATAAAACTGTCCTTTAAAATTAAAGGTGAGAACTGGTCCATATTTAGCACAGAAGATTTTTAATTTTCCCACCTTTTTAATCAGAATCATTAACAGTAAGTTTACAAGGACCATGCTTGGAAACTAAATCCCGCCATGACTGGCTCGGTACCTTATTGAATCTGGCAGTTGGGTTCCTCCCCTTGCCTTCTCATGACCACGCACGTCACACCGCCAAAATCTCTCACGTGGACAAGAGCTGCAGAGGATAAAGCCCTTGGCCAGTGGGCATGGCAGAAGAAAGTGATTTATGCAACTGCATCTTTTAATCAGAAACTTCCTTATTTGTTCTACATACAACTTAAAGGACATTGCCATCATGACAGTCTTATAAAGAAAAGTGCGCCTCTCAGATGCAACTGTATTTGTCCTCCCATGGGGTCATGTTCAGTGAGATGGTTGGTCTCTCCCTGCCCCTCTGCACCCAGGAGGAGGAGGCAGTCAGGGTCTTGGAGATGAAGCAAGAGATGCCTTCCCCTTTGCTGGTTGTTAGTGTGAGTGTGCTTACGTGGACAAACATGTACAATGATCTGTGATGCTTTTATTGCACAAACCCCCCCCAAAGTTACCCTTATGGTTTGACATCATCCCATGCAACTACATTGTCCTGCATTTTTTGGAAAAAACATGGAAGTTCCGAGTGCAAAGCTCTTGATGCAGGTTTGTTCTCTAGGGCTTACCTGTGGGTGCCTGGTCAACAGTAATGAAGTACTAAGTAATGAAACTTCTAGAAATTCCTGCAGAAAACCATGCTGCAGCTCTGTGCAGGGCTCCCTAACTCCCTCCCTTCCTCCCTCCCTCCATGCCGAGGTGCACTTGGCATTTGCCACTCTGTTTCACCTTGTTACTTGTAAAGTTGTTCCCCAAAAAGCCCCTCTCCTCCCGCATTACAAAATTGCTGTCCATTTTCACCCAGAAAGCTTTGATGGGGCAGCAGTCAATCACTGCGTCCAACATTTGTCACCGTCCCTTTTGTTCTCGAGAACCTTTGGGTTTCCCTCTCCATCCCTGGCACAGCCTCGTGTGCCCTTTCTGCCTCCTTCTCTGGGCCACAAGTTTTGTCCAGAAACTTGGGTTCTTGTGAGCCCGAATATTTCCATCCCGTAGCTGTCCGCTACTGCGGGGCACTCAGTTTCAGTGCCCGGCAGCGGTGTCTCGTGCTGGTCCCCTTCACGGTAACAATTCAAGGTCTGTATGTTTAGTTATAAAAGTCAAAGGTTAAGTGATTTGGGAATAAAATGTCACTTAATGCGACAGAAACGCGACAGAACTGAACTCGCTGATGCTTGCGTTACTCCTGGGGTTTTCTTTTCGCTCGCAGGCTCGGTGTTAAGTAATTTTATTAACTGAGGAGGGGGAAACATATTATTTGCTAACATTTTTATCCTTGTTGCAAAATTTATTGCGTGTCACTTCGTAAGTATTTGAAAGCAGCGCAATTGGGAAAGCAATGAAAGTAAAAATGGAACATGTTTGGGTTTTTTTTCTTTTGGAGGTGTTATTTAAAACATTGTACGATTAGTCAAAAAGATTAATTGTTGCTTGTGGCTAAACAGATGATAAATTTTAAAATTATATTATTACAGTGTGTCAGCATAAAAGCTCTGTGTCCCAAGTGTGTCGCCTTTTTATGTTTCTGTTGACAAGGTTCACATTTTATAGCACACTACCAGAAAGTGTTGACACATATTCAGATCACTGATTAAATGTTTTAAAAACGTGCCACTCAGAAACTAACCCTGATGGTCTTGGAGACAGGCATTTTAGGAGTCTGAATGCATTTCCCTTCATCAGTTAGGCTGTAGCACAGTCAGCAGTATTAATTAACAATATTTAATTTTTTTTCATTTTGGTACATTACTATTTTAAGAACAGAGCTATTTATAATATATTTTCAGCCAGCCATGTATTTTTATGGTTGTCTTCAATATGTTTTTAAAATTCCATGTTAAATAGTTACTTAGGAAGAGGCACTGAAATGGGGGGGCAAAACCATCTTTCTCATGTAGGATTTTGTGGAAGTGTTTTTCGGTTTGCAGATTTTTTTGCTTTTGCTCATTGTCAACGCTTTGATTTGTCTGTCTTGACACCACTGGATGATGTTACAAAGTACAAGTCAATGCATCTGTAATTTCAAGCTGGAGACGCTCAAATTATTTTGGAGAGTTCACTCATGACTTTGTTCCAAGTCCTGCAATCTGATCTGCCACCTCGGATGTTTTCTCCTGCGTGGACTTACCTGGAGGTGGGCAAACTCCACCCGGGCCCACTGGTCAGGTTTGCTCCAAGGCATTTTATTGCCTAGTCTCTCAGGTTGCTGGGCAGTTGCCATTCCCACTGCTTGCACAGAAGGGCTGCTTCTCCCCACAGAAGATTCATAGGATAAAAAGCAAAACCAGTCCTGAAAGCACAGGTTTGGGTCGGGACCCAGGTGTTTCCTCACTTTCACAAATTCAGGCTGCTTTGTAGTTTCTGCCCCCGTCTATTTTCTTGGAAACCAGGCAGCCCATTCACAGGGGTAACCCTGGGTGTGTTCTTGCTTGGCTGTAAAAGTCCCTCCTGTGGGTCCTCCCGCGTTTGAGCTGCCTGAGCCTAGCACGAGAACCTCAGCTCTTGCTCTGGGCAGCTTCTTCACCACCTACCCTTCAAAAGAAAATAATTAACCCTCATTAGGAAAACATTGCTTTTCATTGGAGATATGCTGTGAAGCTTAACTTAGTGTTTTCTACTGGTTGGGGGTTTTTTGGTTGTTTTTTTAGAGAAGGCATTACTGAAATATGAACCATGCCATCTATTAGTGCTCTTTCTCAGTGTTTGCCACTCCAGCCTGTTCTGAATTGAGCCGTAGTATTTATGGAGTGAAACGTTTAGTCAAGTAAGAATATCTCATTGACAAATTACCTTGCTATTTCATGGGATAGGAATGTTTAAAACACAGTGAACATATCTTTAATTATCTCATCTCTTGGTTCAGTGGTAGATTTTATTTTGCCTATTATTGTCCATCAAACTCTATTCATATTATGAGTGCCATCTGTATTCTGTTTCCTTGTCTTGCAATACAACTATTCAGAGATATTTTTATTCTGGAGAGCAGTACTAAAAGTTTGTGCAAATGAGGAAGCTGACTAGCTGAGTGGAGAAGGAATTCTGAATTGCACTATTATTTGAAGCCTTTTGCATATTTTGTTTCCAAAAGAAACATGAAAAAAGGGGGAGCTTCAACTTCAGTTTCTAGTGAAAACTCCTTATAAACATTTTTAAATAAAAAAATTTTTGAAAGGAGACTTCCTCCCATCTTTAGGAATTGAAATAACCTGTTGTGAGGGGTATAAGATCTGTTCCCACACCTGTAAGACCTGGAAAGCATTGAATATATGCTCAAGCGGAGCAGTCCTATCATCTCCCCTCTGTTCTTGTGGTGGTGGTGTCCTATCTCGTGTTTTCCCTCCCTGTTACACCACTGAGGAGCACTTTTCTAGTGGCTGGGCTGTGAAACAAACCCACCTGTGGGACCGTGGTGCAGTCACACATGCAGCAAGTCCACCACCTCACCCGGGAGCCATCCTTCTTGTTTTGCTCCTTCCCTCTTGCGGCTGCCACCCTTCTGCTTGTCCTTTCTGCCCGTGGGAAAGGTGATACAGCTCATACAACACAGGGTGGTAAGTATGTATTAAAGAGAGACAAATCATAATTTTCCTCAGGAAGGTAGTTCAGCCCATCCCTGAGACAGCGGTGATGAACCATCCCATGGGGAGCTCCCTCCTTCTCCACAGAATGCCTAAAAGAAACAATAACTCAATCTTGTGGTTTAACCCGGCCGGCAGCTAAAACAACCACACAGCTGTTCGCTCACTCCCCCTCCGTGGGATGGGGGAGAGAATCGGGGAAAAAAAAGGTGAAACTTGTTGGTTGAGATAAAGACAGTTTAATAGGACGGAAAATGATGATGACGATGATGATGATGATAATAATAATAATAATAATAATAAAGAATATACAAGTGATGCACAGTACAGTTGCTCACCCCCTGCTGACCCATGCCTAACTAGTTCCTGAGCTGCAGTCACACCCCTAACCTTCTTCCCCCAAGTTATATGCTGAGCATGATGTCATATGGTATGGAATATCCCTTTGGCAAGTTTGGGTCAGCTGTCCTGGCCATATCCCCTCTGAGATTCTTGTGCATCACCAGCCTCCTTGCTGGCAGGGCAGTATGAGAAGCTGAAAAGTCCCTGACTTGGTGTAAACATTGCCTAGCAACAACCAAATCATCAGTGTGTTATCAAGTTTATTCTCATCCTAAATCCAAGACACAGCACTATACCAGCTACCAGGAAGAAAATTAACTCTATTCCAGCAGAAATCAGGACACTCACATAGGCTGGAGACCTGATATTTAGTTGACTAAAGAATTTTAAAAGGCAGACAAGTGAAATCCTGTCTCCATTAAGTCAGTGAGTTTTTTTATTTCATTGAATTCAGTAGTGCCAAGGTAATTCACCCAGAGCGCTCTGGCAGTCGGGTAAATGGCTAAGTGCAGGGCACCTGGAGCTGAACCTCCCATTCAGTGAAGCAACATGATCAACACAGAAATGCTGGATCGGTGGTCTCAGCTTGGGGTTTTCCAAGATAAACAAGAAAGCATTACCTCAGTGTTTGCTTAATTTATATTTTTGAAAACTGAAATACCTTCCGAGCACTAACAAATGGAGCCATCACGGTACTAACAGACATGAAAATGCGTCCATCGCTCCACTCAAACTACAAAAAAGCCTGCACCCAAACTCCCAGTTGGGTATTATTTCCTGGATTTACTACAAAAAGAACAATGCATGTTTATTAAAAACAGAGTGGCTTTTAGCAGCAGCAGTAGCGCTGCGCACAATACACCAAAGCACAACAGGGGCCTTCTCCCAGCAATTGATGTGGAGAAGACCTTTGGCAGAGCAATATGGAAATTCGCATTCAGTGGCTTGATTAATTTGGAGTTTGGAAGCCACCTTCCCGAGATGGATGACAGTGGCTTATTAAATAAATAAATAAGGAACGAGCTGAAGTCGCGCCGGCGTTATAGCATCAGATTTATGTCATCTGCGCAGGCAGAAAAGCCCTTTGTCGCCGCTATTGTTCGGCCTGTCAGTGGAGGCCTTGGCAGCGGCCTTTTGTCCGTGCTTGTGTCAGGGGTAATAACGGGGAGATGACGGCGGTTGGTCCGTTTGATGTAACGTGGTTTTATGGATGCTGGAGTTGGCATCCGCACACGCAGGCGGAAGAAAATAAGCGTGCCGGGGCGCTGGGCCTGTCTGCCCTCAGCTCCCCTCTCCGACAGCCGGACGGGGGAGACGCCGACCAGGGTCCCTTCGGCATGGGTTGGCCCGCGGCCTCAGGCTGTCACAGGGGGACTTGAACGGGAGGAAAGGCTAAGAGCGAGCGGCGTCCCGCGCGAAGGCAGGTTGTGCCTGCTCCACACCAACCACCGCAGCTCCCTCCTTGCCCTGAGCGTGGCACCAGGGCTTGGGAACCTGCACGGGTCCTGCGGGAAGGTGGGAAGCAAGTGGCAAAGTTCGGGGTATGTGCGCCTCAAACTATTCGGAGGTAATTAAGAAGTATTTGGTACAAATCAGAATAACATGGTGTATGCTAGTAATCTGGCATACTCAGGGTAAAAGCGGTTTTCTAATGAAAAAAATCCCTAACTGCTGCACCACAAGTTACTACATGGCAGTTTTAGTGGGGTGAAGGGACCCCTAATTTCACATCTTTTTAGGGGAAACAATATGCGATCCCTGTGGTTTTTACGAAGATCTTCGTACTTCTTTTCAACTTTGTATTTTTATGTATTATCCTAAAAAGTGGAAGACTTAAAAAAGCAAAATTTTATTTGGAATGCTGTGTGATTGATTTTCTTTACAGAAACATAAAAAAAGGTTTATGTTGCTCGTGTGGAAGTCACTCAGTTCTTCCACATTAAATATGAAAAGTAGATAGATCACCTCAAGTCATCAAAGAATGCGAGTACACTGACCTGAAGATGAGAGATAAAAAAGAAGACTATCAGTTTGTGGCCAACTCTAAGATCAACCCACTTTATTATGCCACAAAGCCAATATCATTGGGTAAAAGTTAAGAATATTTGGCACCCATTGAGAGTACCTGTCCAGTCTCAGCTCTGTGGCTGCAGAGGAGTTTGCGTGAGG
Source organism: Balearica regulorum gibbericeps (assembly GCF_011004875.1). NCBI lineage: Eukaryota > Metazoa > Chordata > Aves > Gruiformes > Gruidae > Balearica > Balearica regulorum. The sequence goes on along the minus strand of NC_046184.1, from coordinate 159,724,083 downwards.
ACTGAACGGTTGCCATTCACACTGGAGGCCTCAATTTCCAATTTGCAAACAGAATATGACAGTCATTTAAACTCCACTAATGCAGAATTGAGTAACAGGAACTTTTTATAAAGACTTCATGAACTGTTTTTCCTACTTTGGCATTTCTTCAGAGGCGAGTAATTAAAAGTGAACTGAGTTTGACACCGGTGAACTAAGTAACCCAATGAGAAAGACTCTGTATCAAGAAGCATTTTTTTTTTCTGGTGGGGCAGAGGGGGGAGTTAGAACAAAGTCATCAAGTTCCTACTTACTTGTTTTGGGAGTAGACTTTATACAGATATAAATCTTACGGTACAGAAGTAAAAGAGCCACAGTATTAAAAAAAACGGACTAACCAAACAAAAAATAACCCTGGACAAACTTCTTATCTTAGTGCATCTCATGTCACTGCTAACTACATGCTAAAGAGATTTGCCAGGGTGGAATTACAGCACAGGAGTTTGCTATAAACTCCACTGGGCAGAATTTAATCTCATTTGTATAATACAAAATCTGTAAAGATACTGGTCATTATTCTGGGTTATGCCCAAATTTCAGGGTTTTGGAAACAGGCGTGTTAATTCTTTGTGTGTGTATGTAATGGAGAAAAGTGTTTTCTTGAACCAACTTACTCGCTTTGAAATTGGAGGGGGAGCTGAATGTAGAAAAGAAATACATTTTGCCAGTTTCAAAAAAGTTAGTACCATCTCATTAGCTAGATGTATGTTCCAGCTGTGTCACTTTGCATGAGGATGCCAGAACAATGTTTGATAAGGTCAGTGATGTTATTAGGATTGCATAGTATCGATTTGGTAAGAATTGAGATCTGTAATAATAAAGTAATTTCATTTAAGAAACTGCATGTTTTGTTCACCTTTATGTGACTGGCTGAGTGCAGTGTAAGCAATGCCAATTTGCTTTGAAAGACTGTGTAGACTGGTAAGACAGAACTGCTGTGGTAAGCTAAGAAGGTCCAGACTACATGAAACATTTAAAATAGAAGGGCTAAACATTATAGGTAGCCAGACACATCAATTTAGCCTGTCTTGTAAATCCATATTATATATCTATAACTTTGGAATGTTTTTTATTAGTATTACATAGAAAACATCCTTGTGTGACTTTAGATTAACTCCTGCACACGCACCATTGGCTTCTTAAACTGGTTGATAGTTGCCTCGGTGCAGTGAGAAGTTTGTTGGCAACTTCAGTGGGGACAAGTTTTCATCCCCAGTAACCTTGTAGAAACAGAAAATCCTGTTTCTGAAAGGTTGCCTTCACTTCTGCGTGACTTCAGTTGGTGAATGTTTCAAAAGAAGCGGACCTCATTTTGCAGGATTTATCTACCCTAATTTACCCAAACCAAAAACCAAACCCCAAACAAACCAACAACCAACCCTGAAATTGTTTGTGAAGCATCCTTCTGCTGTACATGGTGTGACTTCTCCTCATCTCTGGAGCTCTTCTTTCATGTCCTCAGTTGTGAGTGTAAATGAATGTTAGTCTTTAGGAAGTATTCTAAGTGTTTTAAAAAAATTATGGTATATATCAAATGTAGGGCAACCTATTATGATTTGGACTGACAGGAAGTAATACACTAAAAAGCTGGAATGCTTCTTGGGTTGAAACAAAGCACGTATTTTCACCTCGCAAAAGTATCAAGGAAAATTTCTAACCCACCCAAATATCACTCATCCACCATCACCACCATGAATATAGGCCGGCCAGTCCCTCTGCTTGCCAATAGAACTGTTCAATACCTGCACACATAAGAGATTTTATTTGGTTTTAGCAGGCTTTGGATATACCATTGTCTGAAAGCCTTGTGATTATCATTGATTTTGCCATGCATTCTCACAGGTAGAAAATGTATTTAAACAAGCTGCTTTTTTAAAAATGTGTACCGAAAGTTAGCTAATGGCATTTATTTTTCTCCTATTCAGTCATGGAAATCAATGGAGTTTTTATCAGAGCAGTGTTTTATCAGAAATGGTGGGTATGTGGGTTTCTAAAATGTTCTCCTTTGATAAAATGTTCGGGTTTGTTTTCTGCTCTGATATTAACTATACGGCTCTGGTGTCCCTCCATCAGTCTTTTCAAATCTCCTTTTTTCTGTCTATTTGACTACATTTGCTTTTATACCATTTAATTCTGTAGGATTTAGTCCTTTCTTGTTTGTTTCTTGATAGTAAGTAGTTCCAGTTGCGTTTGTTGGTGGAGGGTGAGGATTTTTAGATGAGGATCTGGTCCCCCAGGTACAGGGATCACCATTTTAGTTAAAGCCTGTGTACTCCAGCAGCCTTCAGAGCGCAGTCAGACATATATTCCAGGGGTTTGCCCCACTAGTCGGAAGCAAAAACGGAGCAAGGCTGTTACCTTGGCATTTCCTTTGTAGTTCCCTGCACCCCCCCCATCTGGCCAATTTGACTGAATTTCATTTGGAAGAAAAAATTATCACCTACTAATTGGTATTAAAATGTTTTTGGTAAAACTGTATTACAGGTCCGTTGATGTTAAGGGACTAGAAGCAAAATTAGATTCCAGAACTCCTAGTTGCCCCATAAATTGAGATATCTGAAGACCCAAACAACCAAAAATTCATAGAGAACAATGTCCGAGGAAGCAACGACTGCTGTAGGTGTGTATGCTGACTAGTAAAATATAACTCCAAATCATAAAACTGTGGTTAAAACAATATTCTTAGAGATCCTTCTACCAGTGTTTTGTAACGTGCTGAAGTGGGTTTTTTCTTATTTCTGAGCTAAGTTTCTGGATCATAACCAGATCTTCCAAAAGAGAGTGAAAAAGAGAGAAAATCTTTACGGAGTTTGTCCTGACCTATAAAAGCACCGCTCTGCAGGAGTTACAAATGGCTTTTTGGCTAAGTTCAGCAGCTGAAAGGGCCTCTACTTGTTTTGTCTCCAGCTCTGACAATAGCCGTGGAGAAGAATGTCTTCTTTAAAAGTTCTGGGGATCAAGCTGAACCTTCAGCTGCCAGAGTTTTGGCTCTCCTCTTCCCGGCCCCCCCCCCCCCCAAAAAAAGGAAAAAAAAAAAGTATGTTAAAGGGCCTAATCCTGCTTCCATTGAAATCAATGTAACTTTGTCTCTTTTCAGGTTGGTTTTTTTTTTTTTTTTTGTAGTCTCCTCTTTTGGGCTGCTGAATGTTTTATGTTTTAGGTTAGAACCAGGTTTCATATTTTACAGTACAATATAAAAACATCTAAGGAAAGGAGACTATTTCATTTCTGACAAAACTGTTCCAGTTTGATAATAAGCAGTGGGAAGTTGGTGGTTTCTATGCAGTTGCAGATGGTGTGAGCTCTCCCATTCTCGTTTGCAAGCTTCTGTATGAGGGCCCTGGGCAGCTGTCCCCCCCCGCACTCAGGGATCCGGCACCAGCAGGCTCCCTGTAGTGCTACCCCACTGTCACCCTATGCAGATTCAAACATGCCACTCCAAAAATGCCCGAGTCATTCGGCCATTTGCTGTTTTAGTGGAGGATCCCCTGTTCCTCCTGTTGAAGCTGAGCAAGAAAGAAATACCTGTGGCTTTTTATACAGCCAAAATGTACCTACGCATCAGCCTTTCCCAAAACCAGCTGGTATCCTGGAGAGCAGGATCTCTCAGACAGCGTGGGCAATAGGGGGGACCCAGGCTCCCCTTCCCTGGGACACGCTCATATACACACTGACATGCCCTTCCTTTTGTCCAGCCACGTTTTAGGGCAAAGAAATGCCTGTAAGGGGACTCATCCCGGACTGGAGATGTTCTGCAGTGGGGTGGGGGCCCATCAGAGCACTCTTTGTTTCTCCATCCCTGGTCCTCAGGAAGAGCTGCTGAGGACATAGGACACCACAATACAAGAAGAAGGGTTAAAAGCCTCCTTAATTGCAATTGTCCTAAATTGCTAAGACAGAATCCTTGCAATGTAGCTGTAGCTTTTAAAGTGCAAGTTGTTTGGGTAATTTCTACAGTCAGTAAAGGGAGAGAGGTGCATCTGGAGGGCAGGTCCTTCAACCCAAAGTTACCAAGCTTGCTTGCTAGATCACTTGTTCTTTGGAAATACCGGATTCTTTTGGTTGATAATAGGGATCACCTACACAAGTAATGTTTTAGATTACCAGTGTGAGGTGGGATCAAATCTACTCCTGAATTGGGAAATTGTTTAAACTGAAAAAGTTGTGATGCCACTAAAAAGGTCAGGGTACCTGGAACAGTCCTGAAGCAGCTGGGAAGCAGAAAATTCATTCTGCAGCCAAATAAGTCTCGTGGTTAGCTGGTGGAAGAAAGAATGAATGATCCCAAAAGATGTGGATTTCCAAAGGACTCTATCTCTGAATACGTGTCTGTGAGCTTGTAGAACTGTTACAAAAATACATTATGTTTTGCAGAGAATGTAAAATGGGCATCAAATTGACAAAATCAGATTAAAGACGATTTGGAGACAATTATTATGAGACAGTAATGCCATTCTTGCTTTTCATTATTTGTATTTTCCATATGGAAGGGACGAGCAGGTATCTTTAGTTTAACAACTTCTGGTTTTCAGCTTAAAGGAGGAAAACGACACACAGAGTCTTCCAAGAGACTTACCCTGTAGCAGCAACCATTTTGAGCAGAGGGTATGTTTGCTGGATACAATGCAATGTCATGTAGAAATGCCTAAATTACTTCTGAGTGAGCTAGCTCAGGAAGTCAGAGCAACGTAATTGCATTAAGTGCTCTACTCAAGCTAATGTTTCCCTCTGCCTGTACCAGGACAGCTTTGATATGTCTGATGGCATTACATTAGGTGTGTCAACTTGCCTAATGCACAGAGTAATGCGCGGTGCCTAAATAACGGCAAGACCAACACGGGTGCCATGAAAAGCAGCAACTTAGGGCTTCCAACACTGCATTATTAAACTCGCTTTCTCACAGCAGAGAAGCATCACATGTGTGTTTGCGGGTGCTATATAAAATCCATATAATCTATTTCATATAATGCCAGGCAGAAAGCAAGGCCTTGGAGTAGGATTAAATCGGGAAGAAAAAGGAACAAAAGTGGGATCATTTGGCCTCCTAAGGCCCTTAAGGGAACGGAAAACAAGTTTAACAATGCGATGATTGTAGCTCCAAGTTGTCTCCTCGGCGTGACACCGTTGTGGGGCTCCCTCGTGTACCTACGAGTGGGGGGATTTGCCTGCGCACCCCGCCGAAGGCAGCCTTGGGTGCCCCTGGCGCCGGCGCCGCGCCGAAATCACAGCTCACCAGGATAAAATGGAGAGCGGCACATTTCTTTAAGGGTAGAGAAGCCCGGAGGATAATGGAGTCATTTAACTGCCTTGCCTGGCTTGATGTATGAAGGTGGATTCAGGAGTAGTTCCCATAACATTTTGCTGGTGGTTTAATCATTACCAAGAGAAAAGCCTAAAGAATGCAGAGAACAGGACACTGCGCTTGTGGGTTTTTTTTCGGGGGTGGTGTTTTCTTCTGTTTTTAAGAAATGCATGTCTTTGATGAGATATGGCTGCAGGCTACCGTTTTACATTTTATGTCGGCTACCTTTTGTCAGCGGCTCATTATTGATGCTGTATTCTGTTTTAATTCACACTTCTCTGCTAATCAATTACAGCGTTTATCCATTAATCAGGTATTCTGACAGGGTCAATAACTGCTTTGCAGTTTTGTGGGATGTTGCGCGTTATCAAGCAAGTAGCAACAGTCGGTGGATTAGTTTAGCACGGCGTTGTTTTTGCAGGCTGGTGGACGTTCAGGGCAGTAAACACCTAGTGAGGCTTCTGGCAATGGCTCGGGTGTTTTGGATTCCTTGTCAAAAACCTCATCTGTTTGCAAAATTCATCCTCACTGGTGGGTGTGCGAGAGCGTGTGCATGAATGCGTGCGCTCACGCATGTGAGCCTGCATGCACCCGTATGTGCCTGCCTTCCCCCATCTGTGTGTGTGCAAAAAGGCATAGGTACCTTGTAGTCTAAATATCTACCTTATAAAATGTGCCAGTTCAGCTCTATGGCTTGTAACAGCTATACTGGTGGTAAATCATCGCTAGCATTAAAGGTTTTTTTTTTCATTTTAGCAAGTGGTGTAGATAACAGAGGGGGCAACATTTAATTGGACAGTTACAGTTTGGTAGTTAAGTTACCCTCTATAATGATGGTAACAGGTTTCAATTATCTTTTTTATGACAGATGTACCAACATTTAATTGTTTCTCGTCAAGTGTGGAAAGAAAAGACACTTCTGTAGATTTTTCAATTCTTCTACATGTCACTTAGCTGTCTGCACCATTGTTTGAGCTCCTTTCTCTCATCCTTTTTGCAGCAATGAGTTGTGTCATTCCCTCATGATCAGCACTTTTGTTGTCTTTGTTTTTTGCTGTACCTCAGAAGTCCATCTTTTCTTTCATCTCCTTCCCATTCATGCATGAGGGAACAGTTGTGCTCTGTTGTGGGGATGTTCCGCTGGATTTCAAACAGTAGGGTTTCTTTTTATTCTCTTCTAAGTAGTACAATGGGGCTGAATGTCTGTTGCAGAATGCACACACTAATATGCCAGGTTATTTGGTTTCTAAGAAGTCAATAAAAATGCTACATTTAGGTTCAGTACTTGGCTTGCTTTTTTTTGCTGTTTGCCTTTCAGTCTTCAGTTATAAATCTGTTTGTTTGTTTCTGGTTATAAAATATAATCCTCGATATTAAATCCAAGCGTGGAATCAACAAACACTTAGGAAAAAATGTTACTGGCGATGGAGTATTTTCACACTCACAGATTTGGCAGACTCTGTCTTCCCTGATAAGGAAGGGAAAACTGCCGCCAAATCTAATTAATGGGGTCTATAACAGGGAAGGAGAGAGAGGGAGAGCGGGGCGGGGGGGAGATGCAATCATGAGTTCGTCTTGGCAAAACTTTCTTGTTTCTTGGAGACTTAGCTAGTCTTTGCATTTAAGAAAAGGTAGCTTTAGTTGATTTCATTTTTAAGGACTTTTTTTATTTTTTTTTTGCTTGTGCATCTACTATAAACGCTCGTTCAAAAGCCATTTCAACGGCAAAAGGCTAAAGACATAAAAAGCTAGAGATATCTTCAGACACTTTGTTCTCATATTCAGGAACAATCTTCAAAATCCTTCTTAATGAGGTCATAAAAGAAAAAAAATCGAACAAGTGGTACTTGTGTACCTCTCTAGGATGTGTCATCGGGGTCACTTGCCACTAGGTTATCCTATTTAAAAAGGGATTGGGATAGTTCAATCAAGCATTGCATTAAGAGAGAGACTTTGATTAATTCCTTCTCTTCTCTATTGTGCTATAGATAATTTCAGTAAATTTGTGATACTTTCTTCTTAGGCAGTGTTGAGGCTTAACGTTCTTGATGCGTCATGCTGAGTATTAGCATTTATTGGGCCTATTTGGCTCTAGTAAAGAGGAGTGTAGGCTGCAGACAGCCCTCTAATCTTTGACAAGTGAGGCCATTCTTTCAACATTACCGTTATCTCAGGTCATAGAGGGAAAGTGTTCTCTTACAGGTTTGCTGCAGGAACAAATATGCCATGTAAAGGAAGGGGAAGAAGAAAAAGTAAGTAGGCTGATGATTTATTGCAGATTTCTTTTCGGAAAAAATAGAGGTGACTTTTACGGAGAAAATTACTGTCTCGAATAACTTGTTCATTTTCTGACACAATGGGAGAGAAGTAAAGAAAGGCAAAGCTGAGCTGTGTTACTAACTTGCGCCGTGGCTGGAGACTTGAAGTGCAGCAGAACTGCAACTCAGAACGCAGCTGCGATTGCATTATTTCTATACCTCGTGAAGCCTAACTTTGATTTTTAAAAGTGATTGGGTTTGGTGGGAAATTTGCTTTTTCATTTAATTTTCATTTAAAAAAAAGAAAAATAGACATAAAAGCACCTGTTTTGACAATGAAGAAATCGCATTGCGTCCTATTTCTCAACTAAGCATGCACTTTTTTTCCCTTTAAATATAGGTCTATAGAATTTGCATGATCTGTCTTTCATTCCTTGTAAAAGTTTCTCTCTTTACGTTGTTTGGTGTAATCTCCCTTCTCTTCCCTGGCTCATTTTGAAAACGTGTGTGATAGTCGCTCCGGAGACTGAAGGCCCTGTTGGGTATACACATATTTAGGCGCTCTTTAAAAAGTGGATTTTTGACCTGATAGACCGTAACGGCTCCCAGGGAGCCACTATGGTCATTGTGTAAATCCTTCTTAGTTTTCGGTTTACTCACTTGATATACCGTAACGGCTCTTAGGGCCGTTATGGTCTATTGTGGTAATCCAGCTGCTGCACATGCGCGTGAAGCTTTTGTGCCTAAAAATCCTCGGGAAGTTTTGTTGGGAGTGTAGCGGGCACGTCCAGAATTGCTTCCTTTCTAGTGGGGGGGGGGGGGGATGAGATGGCTGGAGGAAAAAGCGGTGGCTCTTCTTCCTTTCCCTCTGGCAGCAGCCAAAAAACACTGGGGCACCAAAAAGGCTATCTGCCTACCAAGGAGTATATTTTAAAAAAAAAAAACAAAGCAAAAACAAACCTAAAAAAGCTACGGTCAGGTGCTCAAAATATCATCTGGAAAGATTGGTTTGAATCAAAATGTTCACAAGTGTGAAACAGATGATTTTTATTTATGCATTTGTTTAATGTATGTCTAAGATGTGTGTCAGGCTTCTGCCCAGTGGGATTTTTGACAACTGAGTTATTGACCCTTGAAAACGGGGAGTTGTAAGTGAAAGGCTGATATAGTCGTAACTATAGCAACACTGTCAGTGTTCCTGTAATTATTAACTTTTTTTAAATAAAAAAATTAAGAAGCTGTTTCTTTTCTTAAAGAAACCTTTATTGCAAACCGATGGTGCCACCACGGAGATGCGATACGCTGAAACAATGCGTGTCGGTTAGTTACTAAAATAATTAAATTACTGGGAAAGTATGGAAAAAGAACTGAACATCACTTGCTTGTATGAATAAGGCCTACTGGTTCAAGCTGCTCCTATGAACCAGTGGCGGCAGACAGGTTTAGCCATCATTTTGTGCTGCATAAAGCTGATGGAAGGATGGAAGGCTCTGTCTTCACGACTTGTGCAACTTGTCATGCCGTGCTGCCTTGAGAGAGCAATGCTTGTACTGAGGATGGAGGCAGAGATTCAGACATTTATTTGGAGTTAATTCTCTGGCATACGGGGCAGAGTGATTTAACTGTACTCTCGGCACGGAGATGCCGTTTTACACAGGCTGCGTGTGCTTGGGCTTCATGGCAGAGAGCGCTGCAGGATGCCCAGGACTCGATGCGATGCCACCAGGCTGTCAGAGCCTCGCTAGCCTGTGCTACGCCCTCCCTCTGCTTAGAGCTGCCAGAGGTTGCAGGTCCTTATCCTGGCACGATGCTGAGCACACCTAAGACCTATCATCTCCCTTGTACCACTTTAGCCGCTTCCCGGGCTTTTCTCCCAGGTCTTGCTCCATGGTGGCCATCGGCCAAGGTGGCGCAGGTGGGGCACCTCCAGAAGATGCTGCTGCTGTTCTGGGGTAACCCTTCACCCCCATGGGGACATGGCCAAGGCGCTGGCCCTTCTCTCATCCGAGTATGGTTTTCCAGGACTATCTGTGTGCATGTGTTGGCGGCGGAGGCGGTTAAGAGGAGAGGGAAAGACTGTTGTGATTCAACAGGATCTCTGGAGCAGCAGACTGCTCGCAGAGCCCTTTTACAGTTTTCTAAGACTTGACAAGTCACTAAAGCTTTTATTATTGGTATAGAATTTGTTTGCATTTTTTAATCCACCTTCCAACAGGCATAAGAAATGCCCCTTATGTATAAAATGTGTGCACCTTAATGTTTAACATGCGCACACCAAGTATTTAATACTGCCACAAATGGCGGCAAGTCCTCCGTTGCCTTATTCCTTAGAATCCAAACTATTGATAGTACTATATTTAATCAAGTTCTTTAATTGCTTCTGTTAAACAATCAGTTGCTAAGCTTTCCTTAGCCAGGTTTTAGATAATGGCTTTTGTTTTTGCTTAGCCATCTGTCCCTGTATTAATTGCCCTTTTCCCCTAGTATCTACCCATAATTTTGGCAAAGTGGTTCCCGAGGTTGGTCTAAATTCCTTTTGCCTCGTTGTCTATTGTTGGACACTGTTACCTTTAGCATTTCACACATTTAATGGATGCAGTTCTGGCTACTGAAGGGAAGTTTAGTCACTCGCACTGCATCGCAGGGAGCTGAAGTTACTTTAATTTTATGCAATGCTAAGTGCTGGCAAAACAATGTAGAGGCCTCAATTAAAATGATCACTTCTGTGCAGGAAATCAGTGTGTAGGGCAAGTAAAAATATTTTTCTGCTTTCTCTGCAAAGTGAGGTGACAGGTCACAGTTAAAGGGTTTCAGAAGAACTTCTGGGGTCAGCATCAAAGTTCCCATTTAATTTCCATTCTGCGTGCTGAACCGCCATTTGTTCTGCGTGGTTTGCACAGCTTTCTTCCCCAGTCTTTGACTGGAAGGCTTCTGAACTAGGCCCTGATTCAGGAAGGTGCTTAGTCAGTGATATTATTAGAGTGCTCAGACTCTTCACATTGTGCTGAGCTACTTGGCTGAATCAAGATCCTGCTATCTCCTTTTTGCTTCTTCCTCCTCCCCTGTACTCCCCATCCTTAACTCTCCTTTCCACTGCTTCATCCTCAAAGACTTATGCCAGGCTACCCTTGTTTTTCTTAAGTGATGCAGCTGACTACCCCAAATTAATGCATTTTCTCTGTCTCTGATGCCGCGCCAAGAGATTCCTCAGTCCCTGCTTTTCATTGATGCTTTCCTCACCAAAATCTCCACTGACCCTCTTTTTTTCTTTTTTTTTTTTTTTTTTTTTTAAATTACAGCCTTACTTTACTCTTTTAATCTTGCTTTTGACCTTGTTTTCTTCTGACTTTCTAAGCTAATACCTACCATGGGTCCCTTTTTTCATCCCTGGTTGATGGTTTGGTTTCTGTTTCACAGTCTCACCTCCCGTCTTTGTGCATCTCTCCCGCAGTCCTCCCCAGTCCTCCCTGGTCTTCTCCCATGGTGGCTCAGTTAGGGTCACGTCCCGGCACTGTTTGCCTTGCCACTTGCACAAAACCCGTTCCTCCCTTTGGTGCCCGGGGGCCATCTCACCGAGACCCTATGCATTTGTCACCCCCCTCCTGGCCGACTGGGCCACGCTGCCTTGCTGGGTGCTGGCTGTCCGGGATCACCTCTCTTGCTGTAGAGCTGCCCGTTGCATGCCGCTGGCTTCAGATTCCGTGTCTACGCTGCCCAGGTCCTGGGTTTTCCTCACCTCGTCCCTCTGCCAGACCTGGCTTCTTGCAGCCTACAATTACTCTTTTATTCTCTTCCTCCTGTGGATGCTTTTTAATCTTCTTCCTTGCTGGCCCTCAAACATGAGCAGTCTTACTGACGTCCTCCATCTTCCCTGCATTCACAGTCACCCTAATACTCCTTGTGCTAGGTTAAATGTGGGTTTGTTGTTTGCTGGTTTCCAAGCAATGGAAAAGGTGTATAGATTAATAAAAGTGTATTTTGAATCAAGACATACACACATCTAGTTGAGTAACAGACTAATCAACATACTGCAGCCGCCTGAAGCCTTATTTGTCTCTCCAGGCTCTTGTATCTTCACTTCTCCGTAAGTCAATCCATCCTGGTCTGGAACCTGTCTTCTTTTTGCTTTCTTCATAACAGGCAGCATTTTTGCAGAGCTTAGAAAATAAAAAAGTGAGTATTTTAAGACTAGTATATCTAAAATCACATAAAACTTAACTACTGCTTATTTATTTCTCAAACTAATATAAGCTCCTGAGGCATGAATAAATGTACCTACTAATATTTATAATATCCTTTTTGTGGATCAAAATCTAGCAACATCCTTGAAATGCTCAAGTTAGCAGACATGAAAACAATTCACATTGTATCTGCTTAGGATAGGAACAGGGGCAACATATCTTTAAAAGACCCCAAAACAGAACTCTATTTTTTTAAAGGAAAAGCAGGGTTTCAGGCCAGATTGCACCAGCGGGTTTTGGTTTTGAGTTGGGCTTTTTTTCTTTGAGCATGCTGAATGCTGGGACTTACCTTGTAGAGCATCAGGAAATGTCCAGCAATAGAACAACATTTCCTCTGAAGAAATAGTTGTTGTAACATATAGCGAAAGACATTATTTAAACACAGCACTAGCACTGGCAGTGCTTTCAGCTATTCCAAAGCTATGCAAAACAGCCTCAATGTTGTTTGCACAGCCCAGTCAGCACACAAGAACCATGCCGCCTCAGGAGTGGGGTGTAGACCAGCTCATAGAATCATTTAGATTGGAAAAGACCCTTAAGATCATCATGGCTGCCAATGTAAATGGCTATTTTAGCCAAAAAAGTTGTCTTTCTTCCCACCTATTAACGTATGGTGGGAGAGTATAGATGAAACAGCCCCTAAATTTCCTCCTTGCCCTCCAAAATAATCTAAGCAGGGACAAGAAAAGGAGAATATGAGATTGTTCTCTTACTTTTTTATGGCTGAAAATGTTGAGCTCCAAGAGATGAAATGGAAGGAGCATCACTTGGTGTGAAATAGCATGCTGCTTGCTTTGTTCTGGCAAGGATTTGGCAAAGATAAGAAGCAGTAACATTAGGGGCAGAGCTGCTTTGGCTCACTGAGACATGTCTGCAGTCTACAGCAGCCATAAATCTGCAGGGTCACACCTGTACTTGCAAGATACACAGGGTGCCCACAGTGCGTGGATGCAAAGTGTGTGATGCAAAGACCACAAGCATTGCAAAAGCAAGGCACCATCGTCGATAACTAATGGTGGAAAAGCCTTCAGTCTAGTGTACGTGGGGTCCTGGGAAGACTTCATATTTCATTGGAGAATTCCCATTCTAATGCCATTGCTGGAGATGCAGGAGAAGGCAGTTTATTCCAGCAAAGTACGAGGAATACTTGAGACTAAAAGTTGTCGAAAAAAACCAGGTTTTTTATTTCTTGGATTTATGGAAGATAATTCTCTTTGCCACTTTCCATCGTTACGTACTACTGTTGTGCTATGCCACATTGGGTCTTTCTGTACACATACATGTGTCCATATATGCACATTTATATGTGTAGACATAAAGAAATAAATCATATGTGTAGATATATATACAGGCACATAAATATACAAACATAAGCATGCACACATATAAATAAATGTTCACCTCTGACTATTGTGGTTGCAAGCCAAAAGAAAACCTTACCTTTAAGAGTGGGGATATTGTATTGTCCATCCGGCATCTCACATTTTGTTCTTGCTTGCACCCAGAGCTAGTGAGGTTATTATTTTACATTTTCTCCTTTAAACTCAAAAATGGAGGAAAGACTTTGCTGGATGTGTTCTGGAGAAGAGAGTGGATATGCCACATTTTTTTCCCAGCACATCTGATTCTAGTCTCTGACAACAAATCTTGCCATTACTGAGACACTAGCTCAACTAAACTGTTGTTTAGGAAGATAAAAATTGAGACGTCCATGGCATTCTTTCTATCAGCAAGAAAACAGATGATGACAAACAAGGGGCGATGTGAGACTAAAACTGATGCTTTGAACCATCCAAATTCCATATATATAATCTCAACTTTGAGAGAGGTACTTCGTTTCTTAATATTAGTACACATTACGTATTAGTACACATTACTGACATGCTCTGCAGAATTAAAACAAATCTCAATGATATTATTTCACCTTTGTACTAAAGTATATCTAAAATGATACCCAAACAAAAAAAGTAGGCAGATACATTAACAGAATATTTTTTCTCTTTATCCAGTACAGGACAAAAGACATATGTCATCTAATTATCTTATTACCTTAAGTCTGAACGTGTATTCATGACAGAGGTTGTTAAAGAAGACTTTTAAAGGAAAACCAAGTGATGCCTTTACATATTTTCACAGGGAGTTTTTCCGCAAGGTTATATATGAGTGGGTTCAAAGAGTCTGTATGTTGTTCAGTTTTTATACAGATGTGAAGTGCTATAACACTTACTTAGAGAAACACAGCTGCTCATTTAAATGTCATAAAAACTGTTATATGGAAGTAGGCCTAATCCTATTTCTCCTAATAGATTTTCTTTTCATGTAATCCAGGACTGTTGTTTGTCTATTATATAGCATCATTATGAACTAAAAGCCATATTCTTTATTTGTGCAGATTGCAAGGGAGGCAGTGTATTTTTCTCCTTATTTTTAAATAAATATTGAACAGCCAGATAATAATTTAAATTCTCTAAATTCTCAATAATTTAGAGAAAAAGAAAAAAAAAAGTCCTCCCTCTTAAACTGGAGTAGTTTGGAAGAATTTCTTCTCCGTGGTGCTCCCAAGCGAGCTGTGTCCCCATGACCCCTTCTCCTGCCTTCCCCTTCCCTTCCCTCTCAGCCATGTCCAAATCTTCCCTCCCCTTTAGGCAGCCATCAGGGACAGGACTGTTTTTTAAAATTTGGTTTTAAAGAAGAGAGGCCGAAGATTTTGATGTGTGTTGCGATACAGTGACATAGGAAATCCACGTTTAAGGAGGTGGAGGTGTTTTGGGAAAAGGGACATCCTGTGAAACAAGGCCATTGGGGAGGAGAGCAACTTTGATGCTTGAGCTTTACCTAAGTTTCAGTTGGCTTTTTCGCGTGTTCACCAGCCACGGTAAATATATGCTGTAGCAACCGTAACCGCACAAGTAATCTCACCTGGGAAATACAGATAAGAAACTCCCACAGAGCGTGTAATAAGAGCACTCGCACTCACACTTGCAGAGAGCAAGGCCTGTCAGGTGTTCTCAGTGCCCCAGGAGGGGCTGCTAGCTGATAATTCGACTTTTTTTGTGAAAATAAAATCATATTGTTTTGCAGAGAAGTTGATTTTCACCCCATCTCACTTCCACTCTTGATGATGATTATTTTGTAAACTCCGGTCCGTGTAAGGTGCCCACGTTGGTGACTGACTGACCATCAAATGGGATAGGACTTACTACCTGGGGGATCTGCAATGGAGAGGTGGGACTCATGGTTTTATGGCCGGTTTCTGAGTCTCCCGGGATGCAGCAAAGCCGATCTGAAGAGTTCTGTGAACATGTTTAGAGATAATTAAATGATACAAGTAGCTTAGAAATGGACTTCTGCATTTAGTATTAAAATACGTCCCTTGGCCAACATTTTTCCTCCATCACGCATTCATATTATCTGCCCTGGTGGGTCCGGCACCTTTATGGCCTTTGAACTTGCCTACACAGCAAAGTTCATCCTCGGTAAGACGGGCTGTGATGATGTGACTAATGTGTCCCTCCAAATTAGTTCCTCACCGTGGACACCTCAGGGTGGGGTTCATCTCCTCCAAGCATGCTCACCTCCTCAAGGTGCTTAATGAACCACCTGAGTCAGGAGGAGGGTTATGGCTGAACCCCACCTTGAAGGGTGCACCTGGGACTTTGACCACACGCCCCGAATATGCACCCATAGGGTCGTCGGGACCCGACCCACCAGCTCAGTAGGGTGAGGGGTTTGTCCCTTTCAGGGTGGGACGTGCAAAAGCTTATCACTCGCTAAGGGGAACTCGGTGGGTAAAGGGGGCCTGAGCCTGAAAAGGCTGGTGGGCACTAAAATCGCCATTTTTAGTTTGCTGACCTTAGCAAGGAGACCATTTTGGAGGGCAGCTGCCGAGTTAGGGATTGGCATGCCTGTTTCCATCTAATAAAAGTATCCTTCAGCCGCCTGTGTGGAAGATCAAAATAATTGACAACGGTCACCTTTTTATGATTAGTTTCACAATATTTGGTATTTCCTTTCAGCCTGGCTTCCTAAAATCTCACCTTTAATTTTTTTTTTTTTTACTTTTAAAGAAAATTTCTGGCTTTGACTGTTGCAACGAAAAGCTTGAAAATACAAAGCCAGGGACACAAGAACTAGAAAATAATACTTCATTGTGCGCTTTAAAAACATTGCAATTTTTAATGCATCAGTATTCATGATTTGTTGAATTCTTGATGTTGTTAGCAAACAAAAAAAAGAATAGTTTTTTCAAGAGATATATGGAATAATGGGCAGATGGAGGATAAATACTGAAGAAAATGTAGGTGTTTCATCGTCATCTGTACAAAAGCAGTAATAATGTTAATTCTTGTAACATACTGAAAAAGAGAGAAAAAAAAGGAAATTTTATTATTGGATAATAAAGCTTTGCCAAGTGTTTATTTACTGGAGATCAAGATAACATTTAATCCCACCACTGCTACTAGTTTTGTGTATTTTAACTGTGGATATCTGAACGGGGGCATAGTTAAAGGCATGAAAATATAGAATTTGGGGGCATTCCCTGCTATCTTTTGAAATTAATAAAATAAGATCTGGTTTTCAGCTGATTTCATTCTCAAAGGAAATAGGGCTGGGCTTATTATTGTTACTACCATGACTGTCACAGAAAGATTCCTACAGTTTGCTAACATTGAGTAGTGATAGCGGCATAGAAAATTCGTTTGATCTTATATAATGTTTTCATGGTTAATAAGATTTACATATGACATTTTTGTATGATTAAAAGTACTGGAATTTCATTGCAGTAGGCATTAGCTCCTGTGATTGAAGTTAAGGGAGATTTTTTTTTTTTATATAGCTAATCAAGAGTTTAACTGCCTCTGGGGCATTTTAAGAAAATGTTATACTCTACTTAACGAACATTATACTACAAATAAGAGTGATATTCCTGTAATTAAAACAATCTGGATATTGCTTAATGAATGTTTTTCTTATCTTAATGTATAGGCAGTAAGGATTCATGTAGTTGCCTTTATTAACTTGTGGAGTTAGTTAAAAAGCTGGTTAAAACAGTAAGTCCATATCAGGTCAATATAAAATGCTTATGTAGGGATTTCATTGCTCTTATAAATCTGACTAGTTAAAAAATAAACACAGATGCTTGTTTGTGCCATCCTGAGCCATACTGCAGGGCAGTATTTCTGCCTGTAGACATTTCTAAAGTTAAGTGTTGCCTGGAGCACTGTGGGACTTGCAAGTATTCTTCTTTATCGTCCGTTTAGGAAATATTTAAAAATTTCCACCAGGCTAGTATTCAAAAGCAGAGAGCGGTTGGTTTTCAATTAGCGTAGCTACACTTGCTGTTGAACTAATAGCATTGTGCGTTCGTTCTTTCTTCTGTCATATTGTATCAGCTCTGATGTAATTACAACATTTTGGTTTTTTGATGTAATTGCGGTGCATTTTAGTGGTTTCATATTTACTAATTGCTTCCTGAATTGTTCTTTACTACTCAGGGGTTTTTTTGCACAGAAACCATTCTCAATAAGTTCAGTTTAATACAAAATAATTCTTCTGCAAAATAATTCTTCTACAAAACAATGCTTGGCTAAACATAAATCTTATTTTTTGCTATTCATCTTACTCTGAAAATATCATGCAGGTTGGTTTTTTTTTCCCCAGCTGAGATTGAGCATCTTTATATTGTTTAAAAGATATTCACCAGTTGGATTGCATCTGCATGCATCTAAGTCTCAATTTTGCACAAGTCTCTGTGCCAAAACCTGAAAATAGTAGGTTGGCCCACGTATAGCCTAAGAACACATGGAAATGGAACAGTTTCATAATCTAAAATTAATCCCCAGTCCTGCAGGCACTTAAGCACATGGTTAATTTTAAGTGTTTGACTAGTCCTTTTGATTTCTCTGAGCTAAGCACATGCTTGAGTGGGTTTACAGGAGCAATCTCAAAGTGCAGAGAAGACTGCAATATTGTTTTGTTTTTCCTAAGTAGTAAAAATGTCTGTGCTTTATTTGGTGGCATAATTTAGATACATTTCTAAGTACAGGAATCGTCACGCTGTTTGTGCTTTGGCTAAGTGCAGACTGCCATAAATTGCAAATCAAGATAAAATATGGGCTATTCAGTGAAAAATTCTCAGAACTATGAAGGGAACTTCAGTTTGTAAAATATCCCCACCACAACCAAAATTACAAAGATGACAATTTGTCATAAAAAATCAGAAATTCTAAAAGACCCAGAGTGGGTGACATATTTATTCTTTCGTACAACTTCTGCAGCACCAGCATATTGACGCTCGATTCATTTCCTGCTGCTAAATATTCTCGGGCACATCTTCAGTGTAATTTTATTTTAACTCAGATGTAAATCAGAACTGATTTTAAGGACTGTGCTGTTTTTCTTTTCTCTCACGCAGTGCAGATACGGATATCTAACCTGCATAGGCTCCGGTGAACACAGCGGCTCTGCGTTACAGCAAGGTCATTTCACAAGCAGGAATGGCACTTTATGGATTCTGACTTTATCAAGTGCCCGTTTCTTATTTTACGTATAACTCGTTGGCAGCCCGCTCCTAAACTGCTCAGGAAGCTTTGGTTGTTTGGGCCTCGGATTGTAATCACAGTAATTAGCGCTGAATTTTCAAATCCTGGTCTCGATCTTGACCTTGCAGCATTTAGCCAACGCGCACACAGCGGTACCGGTGGCGGGAGCTGCAGGAGCTCAGCGGTGGGGATGCTCCCTGAATCCTGGTGTTGGCACCGGCGTGGAGAAAAGAGAGGGGAGCAGGGAAGAAAAGAGGGGAAAAGCATGTTCAGTGAGAAAAGAAATCCTGTCCAGGCGTTGTTATCAATTTTTGTGTACAGATTTGTGGGTTTTATATATTCACTTCCTCAAAGTTTGGCATGGGTTGCTCCAGGACAGCCTGTTGGTGATACGTGCTTGATCCTCCTCCTGAACCGAAAGGTGCTTGACCTCAGAAGCCATGCTTTTTCCTTTGTGTTGCACAGCCCTGAGCACACTTGATGTGTATTGGTTTGTACACAACAGAGATAAACCAAAACAAATCATACATCGATGTCATACATCTTCTTACTTCTCAATGCACATCTTAAAAAAGGCTAATTTTATGCGTAGTCCCTTCTAAACCTCCAGATACGGTACTGAATCTTCATCTTTATTGTGGGATGTTTTTGTTATTTAAAATGCGGTGCAATTTTCTGTCACAGCTGCTAGTTGCAATTCTGTAAAAAATATGTAATGCGAGAGCTTCTGTTGGGAAAACATACAGCTAAACAAAATTTTACAAAATCTCTTTACAGTATTGTAGATTTTTAAAATGCAACATAGAAACGACATTAGTTAAATACATGAAAGTGCTTAAAATTTACTCATAGGAATTAAAACTTCAAAACTGTTTATATTTAGTATTTGTGTTTATTTATAGATCTTAGGAAAACAGGGAAGTGAATTGTTACCTTAACTACACCTTCCTTTGGTTAATGTGGCCAAGCGAATGTGTCGCAGACAAACAGTGCTTTTCCATTGCCCCGCAGTGATGCGGCTTTGATTAAGCAGCAGAAAACATCCCAAGGAGCCAGAAACTTTGCAAATGGTAAAAGCAAAGCGAGGCGCAGCTCACCTCGGGAATATTTTAGGGGCATGAGGAGTTATTCCGAGTTATCCACGCCGTAAGGAAAGGAGCGAACCCTCGCCTGTATGTCACGTATGTTAAAGCTCCCCAAGACAGGGCACCAATTAACCTTGGGTGATAGCAAACACACACGCGCAGGAGAAGCAGCCTGTTGCCATTAGTAGGAAGCAGCAGCCCTTGTCACCCTGAGCCATTATTTAAATCTCTTTTAAAATCCCCTTTTAAAATCGAAGAACGGTAGCACTCCCCCTTTCCTTAAAACCGGACTACTTTTGCTGTTGTGAAAACAGGAGATGTTAGTAATATGAGAAGCCAGTGGTCCTGCTTTTTTTTTTTTTTTTTTTTTATCCCCACTGTCTAATTTGGCCATTTTGAACTGAGAAGAAAAAAAACCTGATCTTCAGTCAAAGCAATTCAAGGCATGGTGGAGCTCAGAGTGAACCAAAACAACAGGGTCAAATGTAGTTGAAAGAACATGGTGGGGTAAATAAAAGGTCTTTTTTTTTTTTTTTTTGCGTTTAGGGCTGGTGGGAGGAGAAAGTTTGGTTAACTATTTAACCTATGATAGCCTTTTATCATTTTATGGCTTAGGGGTCCATGATTTTAAGCCTTTGTCAGTATGTTCCTGGTTTGTATTCGATCTTTTCCTCAGAAAGGCTCTAGTGTCCAGTTATATTACTTATATCGATTTACTGGAGATAAGAAAAAATTATAAATAGCAGCCAAAGTCACATATTTTTCCTAAAATGACTTGCCAGCAACTTGGGATTTGGTACTTAGTTTCCATTTAAACCCTAAACTGCTTTCTTCCACTCACACTTGTCTGCGTTGTGATTTTTTTTTATCAGTGGGGCTCTCCTTCCCCATTTGGTTCGCCTCTCTATGTTTTGGCTATACTGTGGTGATGTGTCCTATCAGCTGGAGCAAGCGCTTGCTAAAGGTCACTTGGAAGCCCCCTTTTCATTTCTCCCTGCTGCAGTTTTTCCAGCAGGCAACCGCTCTTGGGAGCAACCCCCTCCAATCTGTCCCTTTTGATATCCAAAGCTGGTTGTTACGGGGGGGTTAAATTTCTTAATTCGCTGAGTTTTTGTGAGCGCTTCTTCAGCCCCCTGTGCTCGGTCCCCGCGACTGGGTGCAGACCGCTTGTCTCCCTAAGGATGCTGTGAAAGTGTTAGGGTTTATTCCTTCACCTTCTTCAAACTTGAGGGATGGGGGCCGATTTTATACCTGTATATCTCCCATCAGCTTCGGGGGAATTAATCTCTGCATTATGTCCGTGCGAGATGGTATCAGCCTTATTGGGGGAGTTTAAAATCAGACAAAGCCTCTTCCAGGGTGCTTTGACTGGGAAGGAAAGCTGCTCGTCAAGAGATCTCAAACCACGAGAGCTGGTGGCTTCTGCCTGCCCTGGCGAGGGGTGAGGTTTGGGGGGGTTCTTAATTAGTTTTTGGAGGGTCAGGGAAATGACCGTAGAGGATCTGGAACAAAGGAAGAAATCAAAATGTAAAGCACAGTGTTTGATGTGTTGATAACCCCCCAGTTTTAATTTTAGCATAATTGGATCAGGGCTAGTGGCAGTTGTTAGGTAAAGTACCTTTGGGAAGTTCTGGCTTTATTCAGAAGTAAATATCATAGCTCTTCTCTTTTAACCGAAGTCTTTTACTTTTCTTTTCTTTTTTTTTTTTTTTTTTTTTTTGTCCCCAAAGAAGAACTGCTCAGTTTACCTCGGATTTATTTCCACTAGGAAAGCACTGAGATTTCGGGGACCTGTATTCTGATGGTAAAGCTTGTGACACGAGCTTTTGTTTTCCATGCGAGGAAACGTTAGCATTTTTTCACATGTTAACTTTTTAACAATTGCGGGGAATTTCTTTCCCTTGAAAACTGCCGTCCTTTTCTTTTTCCTCCCCTTTTCTCTCTTCTTGATATTTTTATTTCCCTTTTATATGGAGACTTGTAGATTTTGTCACTTCAAACGTTAGGCTGTTCCTCCTCTTTTCTTTCGCTTTACAATACACACTAGGAGATTATTTTTTTTTTTTGCATATTCCTCCCCTTTCTCTGTGAGATATTGTAGTTGACCAAATTTAAAACACTACAGTATTTAGCATCCCCGCAGTGCCATTTTAAGTATTTGGACCTGGAAAATGCCCCAAGCAATAACTACCTGAATTGCTTTTAATTACACAATATAGCTGCATCATTTTACTTCAGATTCTTTTTGATTGATGCTGTAAGGCAATTGTAACCATGGATGATGGGATTAAGTGCCTCTTGAAGTGACTTTAGCTTCTTGTGGGAACAAAGGGAAAGAAGAGAACACTTAGTCCCTTTTTGAGTGAACAGCCTTTTTTCACTTGCTATATAAAGAAATACAATTAACAAACATTATCCCCAGAGGTGAATTGAAATGTACATGCGGACAATAACCGCTCTTGACTGCAATTAGACATATATGATCCGAGGTATTTTGGCCATTCATTAGTGCTAATTGTTTGAGAAACAAGCCCACAGAACAAATGATTAAAATGTTAGTGCCATAACCAGGATTATTAGCATGTGTGATAAAATGCATGCGCCGCAGCTGTACCAATAAAACTCTCCGGCGAGTCTCTTTGATTCGACAAATACTCAGCTCGGCTGCGAGCCCTTCGTATTTGCACAGGGCCTGCTGATGTTTATAACAAACAACTTATATCTTCTTTTCTTAATTAGAAAGAATTACTATGCAAATTGCGGGGCTTTGTAATTTCGTAGAAGTTTCCTTTGTCTTTGGTGGATTATTTGTGTGCGGTTGCGAGCTACTCCCTACCAAATTCGACAGAGGAAAACCATTATATTTACTCGGGTGGGTTTTTTGCACATATCGGAGAAATAATTTGTAGGAGATTTTTGCTGCGTTCGCTGGGTCGTGTTCAGTGGGCTCTTAGGGCTTGGGTCACTTCTGTCCTGCCACAGCACCACAGATACCCAGGATTGTGGTTAGCATGTGGTTGCGTGCATGCAGGTCAGAAGTACGCATTGTGGAAATTAGCCAGCTTTTTTAATGGTTTTATTCAAATGCCTAACCACGCTCTTTGGAAATGCTTTGCCAACACTGTGCCAAATATTAGAAGAGAGAGATTTGGCCTATCGAGCACTGGATATTTTTCTATGCGTTAGGCAAATCACGGTGTAGCGTCTCTCCCAGGGATGATTTGATCTAGCAAATAAACAAGGAACAGAGGCACGGGTTAATGTGCTGATCCTGAAAATCACTTGTGGGAGTACTTTACTTTGTGAGCTATACATTGTTGGCTCCGATGAGACTGCACAGGTGTGTGCAGTTAAGTATATGTGTGAGTATGAGCAACGCTGGAATGTGAAAATCCAGTTTACAGCAGGGAAACGTGTATCATTTGAGATAATTTCACCGGCAGTCATGCTGTATGGCTGCCATTGCAAAGTGCAGTGTCTCTTAGTAATCAAAAAGGTTTTGTTTTCTCCTTCCTGAGGATGAACTATTTGCTCTTGGGTGAAACGGTTCCCAGAGGATCACAAGTAACTTTAACTTGCCAGCTACTTTTACATATTTGATGAAGACTTTAGTAGAGTGTTATGTTTGCTGAAGAAATTGAGTTTCATTTCCAAGACCCAGGAGCATTCAGCGTGCTGCTAGATGCTATGAATGAAAATACACTGCTGTAAAACAGTTTAATGAGCGTTACCCAATAGCCTAGTCCTTGTTTTAACTTAGAGTGCTTAAAGGAAGAAACATTGTCTTAGCAAATTCACTTGGCTTATGTCCATGTGTTTAGTTTAAAACATAGTCAAGCTTAGTTTGAATCATTAAAATACTGACAAAATGTCAGGAAACATATGTAAGATTTGCTTCCTCTTTATGGCATGGGGTTAACAATATAATTGAGATTGCAGCACTGTGTGGGTTTGGGGTTTTTTGTCCTAAAAAAGTAACTGCTAGGGATGGTTTTATTCCATCAAAATAACAGAAGTCAAGATAATCAGGGTAGCGTTTCCTACCAGAGTAGCTAACTGCTCATATGCATGGCACTGTAGGCCTTGCCATTGTTTTAAAAAGGTCTGTAGGAAAATGATCACTTAATATTCTTCCTCTACATTTCATTTTGTTGTAGAATCTAAAATATGACTATGCAAGGAAAACGCACAGTGAGAACAGAAGATTATTTTTTTCAGAGTATATGTCAAAATAATAGCATATGAAAAGATTTATTGCCATCACATCTAAGCATACTTGTTGAAAACCCTCATTTTACACGTATATTTCTAAAGCTCTTTGTTTTGAAAGGAGAAGGATGCTGTGTTGGTCCACTAACACCAGTTCCTCCTGTATTTCTTTTTTTTTCTGGCCATACCTCTTGAAAAAATTATTACTTCTTCAACTTCCTAAAATGTTCCATAAAACTAATAATTTGACAAATTTGCAGTATATTTTTATAATAATCTGTGTCTCGAGAAATCTGTAGTTTGGGCCCGTGTGGCTACAAAGTTGGTTAGGTGAAGAGGAGATACCAATAGCCACCAGGTGACAGTATTCCAAACATCAAGGCTAATTAGGTGATGGCATTTTAATAGATTTAATCTACTGCTTCAGAGTCAGCTGGTCTGCTGGGGAAGCCATACTGCTCCTCCATCTAAATGGAAGTTCATAGACCTCAGTGGTGACACCTGACTAAATCTGGTGTGCCGGCAGCGATGGTTTTACCTACACAATACTACATGCCGCTGTGCCTGGTGTGCAGAGCAGAGCTGCCTTCGTGGGGCTTGCAGCAGTAAACTGGTTGGTCAAACAACCCTTGGTTTGATGACAACCCAGAAGAAATCCTGGGAGATACGTGTGACAGGAGATACATCTCATCTCAGCATGTTCTGAGATTAGGGTGTTAGCCACCTCTGTGGAGTTTCAGGTGGGCTGGTGGGTTGGGAGAGGCAGTCATTAAGGGTGCTTCAGGGGCTGCTTGGCTCTAGGCTGGAGTTAACTATTAACGGGCTGAGCTCTTTGACTCCTTTGTGCCTTTGGGAACTACAAGGTTGGAGCCATCAGAGAAGAGAATAGAAACTAATCACTTTTGTCCCCTCATATATGTTTAGTGAAGGACTGCAGACTTCTTTGCTGACCTCTGTGTCACACTGAAAAAAACCTGCTTCTAGTTTCATTTGAGATAAACCACTCTTCCACCACCTCCTTGCTCTCCCAAAGCGTACTACTGCGAGAAAATGGGATTAAGTGGATTTAACTAGCAGCCACTTGAGTTGCCACAAGTTGTGTTACCATCCCCACTTCAACATGAGGCAGGGCCGTGAAGTGGTTTGTGGGAGAGTCGCAAAGAGGGTACTTAGGAGAGATTCAGTGGATCGCGGTTGCATGTCTCCAGGTATTGTCAGGACTTCTGCCACCTAAGTTGTGAAGCTGTTGCAGTTAGAGATGAAGAAGATTTATTAACGAGGGTAGCACTGTGGCTTGTAATAAAGTAATGCATTGTTTATGTATAACAGCAAAGCTGCCCCGTTGGTTAATCTGAATTAAGAATAACCGGGAGTATTACAAAGAAGAGATTGGCGGTGGGTTTTTGTGGGCTCGTAAAGTGGGTCCACCCAGGACGTGACAGAGACCCAGCAAAGGAGATGGTGGAATAGTTGTCCTTTTCAACTTAATTTACTGAGATAAAATATGGTAAAAGCTTTCTTCATATTTTTAACCTAAGACTTGTATTCAGCTTTTAGGGTGCTCACTTTAGGGGAAGAGAGGGTTCTTCATCGAGGTTAGCTTAAAAAGGCAAATATCGTAGTGGTCTGTCAGCAACACATCACATTGGCTCTGATTTAGATTGACTGAACTCATTTCCAAGTGTTTGAGGGGGTTAGTCATGTTCACTTTGAAGAAAACCCACATGTGCATATAGCTATGTGTCATCCAAGAGCAGCATTATTAAAAAGGGCATAGGAAAATGCATGGATTCCTGACATGATGTGATAATGACATGTTCAGCATGGTGCTAGAAAAGCTTTGCATTATTCAAAGTGCTGAATAATATACATGATAATGCATAATGGTGTTATATGGTAGGATTATTTTGTGGTATAAGTGACTTGTGCTCTGAGTATGAAGGCAAATTGTATTATTTTGTCCTTATTTTCGATGTAGCAGAATAGGCCTGGGGGGTACAGCGTGAAACGAGGAGGAACGGTAGCAGGCAAGGGTTTGGGTTTGGTTTTTTTTTTGAAGGCCACGATACACAGTGGCACCCTCTGCAATTTAGTTCTCTGTGCTTGTAATTATGGAGCAAAGCAAGCTCCCTACTGCACTCGAGGGCAGCCTCCCCTGACAGCTTCACTACCTCTAAGTGGAGGTCTCGCGCCTCGGATGGGTTAGCTGGTCCGTCACTGGGAATACCAGCACGGGGTGGAGACCGCCACAAACCTGATGCCTACAAGCCATACAATGCCACCCACTCAAGCCATGTGGCACCAGAAGCTCACACCTGCACTGAGGCATGGTGGACAAAGCATTTATAAATTTTAAGAGGCACTGCAGCCAACGACCTGTGGATGATGCTGGTGGGTTTATGAGCTCTGTCGATGGAAGTCTGTGCTGTGGATCCAAAGGTCTGAAGGCTTCTGAGAGGACATGTTGGGATTAGTGAGGTTCCCATTACCTGGGGTTTTCATTCCTGTTTTCCTCGTTTCCCCCTCCATCCATTTTGCTTACTTTAAATTTGCATGCAAATACATTTGTTGATATAACGCTAAGGTTGTAGAATCAACGTCGCAAACCCATGTTTGTTTTCACCAACACCCCTGCTTCATTCACAGCGTGCTACCCAGCTCCTGGAGCAAACATAGCTGATAGCAGCCACCATCCTAAAGCAATCCTGATCTGTTCCCAGCACAGCCTCCAGCCCATGGAGGAGTCCTGTGACAGGGGAAAAACCAACCACCACCCTTCTGTATTTAATACTTACCCCAGCGCACAGAATGGGCAGTGCAATTAAGGCTGCACAGATAACCTCAGCCCTGGCTGTTGTTCAGTTCTGAGTGTTTAAATTTGCAACTTCTGTTGAACATAGTGGTTTTGGAGCCCTAGGCTATAATTCACTGTAATACTGATATCTCCCTGCCTTGGCTCTTCCAAGAAAAGAAAAAAAAAATAAAAATAACCTCAAAGCAGCCACTGTCTAGGTGGGAACATTTCTCTTTTAAAATGTAGTCAAGTATTCTTTACAGCATTGTAGCCAAGAATCTAATTTCAACAATATCCTTTACAGGGTGGATTCTCCTCTGCCAGCTGGTGTTCCTAAGCTTAGTTATCGCTTTGCATCATCTCACAAGTACGTTCCCAGGCGAGCTGTGCTGTATGTACCTGCGGATGATGAAAAGAAGATACAAAAAATCCCATCACTAAATGTAGATTGTGCGGTGCTGGACTGTGAAGATGGCGTGGCTCTGAACAGAAAGGTAATTAAAAATTATCTGTGTGATACAATCAGAGCTAAAGAGAACGTGTGGAAAAACATTGCCTTTGCCTTGGGGAAGCGACAACCAGAGAGACAAAGATAAATCTTAAGATAGACAAAGTAATGTAACGGTGATGGGCTTTGTGAAGTTGTTGGGAAAATCTGCTTACCCAAAACTGAAAGAGATCCCGTTTGAGTAAGTGGGGAGGGAGTTTTGTAGTAATACAGAGCTGGGTGTAAGCTCTCATTACAGAAAAGTGGGAGATACTGTTGTTATCACTGCTTATTTCTTAAGGAAGAAGGAAAAATGGTCTGTGAGAAGAGAAGCAGGAAAGGAAGAGTTAGTTCAGAATCACCAGGTGGGGGTTTTGTTGTTGAAACGAAAGCATCTTCAGGTTGTGAGCAAAACAGTGTGGGTTTGGGTTCAAGTCATGGGCTGTTTAGAGAGATTTACTTACTGGGCTTTTTGGAAGAAGCACTGTTAGGGATGTTTCTGAAGGAAGGAGAAGTTACAGCCTGAGTGCACCAGGGTTTGCAGGGCAGTTTAGATTGAAGGAGCTGCAAGAAAGCAGGCATGGAGAGCAGCGTGGCATGGGTTAAGCACCAGTGCCAAGTTTTGTTGACGTGGAATTGTGAAAGAAGAGAGAGTGATCTAACATACATTCAGTTTTGCTTGCAAGCAAATTTTTTAAATATCTGAAAATAACCATTTAAAAATGTTTCACATCTTAAACAACGTATATGAGAAACAGCTGTAAACATTTCCAAATGAAAGGTATTTCTAAACAGGATCATAAGTTTGTCATCATTTTTGCATCATTTTTATATTTGTCAGTTTTCCTGTCCATTTTACAGTGCTTCAAACTAGAGCAAACACTGTTTAGGGTTTGAGTATGAGTGTGTTGCCCAGGAAGTTGTGAAAATAGGCTTGAAAATTTAAACATGTCATCTCAAAACTGTGTGTGAAATTTTAGTCTTTTCTGTTTCTTGGGAGTTAATGCTTTCCAGAAGGACTCTCTTGGGTAGTGCTCTCTTTAACCTTCAGGTCTTTACAAGTATGTTGGAAAGAAAAAAGTTTACAGAGTTTGTGTATATATCTATTTTAGTTCTGAAAAGTGAAAATAGCATTGCTGAACGTTCATGTGTACTGCTGAAGACAGTTGGAAAACATTTTCCAATTGCTAAAATTCTATGTGGAAGACTAAGATTATATCTTGTGGCACCATGACTTAGTATTGTTTAGGTCGTATTTGGGAGGCTGCTGCTGTAAGAAGACACAAGACACAATTGTGTGTTAAACTGTAGTATTTGTAGGTGCAGCTTAATTTTATAAAACAAATCATTTATAGCAGAAGCACCTATTTGTAATAGAGGATGATAGCAAAACAAAATTTTATGATCAATGTGACAAAGTTGCTAGTAGTAATTCCTAAAGGGTGGTAAAATTCTAGCTCTGTTGAAGTGAAGGGGAATTATGCCACTGGGTATAAGATTTCAAAGAAATTAAGGGGAAAATCTGTAATAGGAACTTGAGATGACAGATGAGCCTCTGACTGAGCTTAAATGCAGAAAGGAAGCAGACAGGAGGTAGAAGTGGGGACAGGTGACCAAGGAGCAACATAGAGGTGTTGTCCAGGCACGTTGGGACAGAATGAGGAAGGTCAAAAGCAGAACATGATGAGCAGGACAAAGGACAAAAGTGGCTACTACAAGTGCATCAGCAGCAACTGGCCCAAGTGCAGCCAGCAGGTCCAGGGAAGGGGTCTCTCTCCTCCACTTGGATTTTAAGGGTCTCTCTGAGGGGGCTGTGCCCAGCTGTGGGCCCCAGGACAAGAGACAGACTGACCAACAGGAGGGAGCCCAGGAAAGGCCACCAAGGTAGTGATGGCGCAGGAGGAGAAGCTGAGGAGCTGGGATTGTTCATCCCGGAGAAGAGATAGCTGAGGGGGCTTCCGTGAAGGCTTTGCTGTCTGAGGGAAGCTGGATGGGTGGCAGAGCCAGGCTCTTTGCAGAGGAGCTCAACAGCAGGGCAAGAGCAATGGCCATAAGTTGCATGAGGGGAAATGCTGACTGGAGACAAAGGATACAGTTCTTCCCCATGCAGGTGGTCAAACACTGGAAAAGGTTGCCCAGAGCAGTGGTGCATCCTCCCTCCATGGGGGTATTCAAGCCTTGGCTGGATGGAGCCGTGATCAACCTGAGCAGTAGTTAGCCCTTCTTTGAGGAGGCAGATGGATGAGGTGGTCTCCTGAGGTCCCTTCCAACCTGAATTTAGACTATGTGATTGCATGATCTAGTAGCAAAGCATAATTCAAAGTGATTGGATGATTGAATTTCATTTTTAGATCTGCCACAGA
The DNA here is from genome assembly GCF_011004875.1 of Balearica regulorum gibbericeps. NCBI lineage: Eukaryota > Metazoa > Chordata > Aves > Gruiformes > Gruidae > Balearica > Balearica regulorum. Next base: position 159,694,763 of record NC_046184.1, on the reverse strand, counting down.
TACTCAGGAAGACTTTGAGACTTAGGTTCTGTGAATGTGAAGCTGAAATTATTATTGCTCTTGCAGCTTAATTTATTAATGTTTCTGAGATGTTTGGAGACTTTGCGTGAAAGATATGTCAAGAACATGCACTGAAGTACAGTATTCAGTGGCCTGTGGCAAATGAGTTATCTGAAACAGAAAAAAAAAACCAACAGTGGGAAACACAGCAACACTGAGTCTGTCCTTTAATCGTTATTTTTAAAACAAATAGTACTGATTAATTTGACTATTTCTTGCCATGTTTTATATCAATAAAAACGCTATTTATGGATTTTCTTGAAGCTGCTGCGGAAATGTTCAGGTTTGGGAAAATCAGGACCTGGCTGAAGGTTCACAGTGCCTTAGGCCAAACTTACCTGCCTACAGAAGGCCTTCACTTGCGTCAAGTCCAAGCAGCAAGTTTAAGCCATGTCTTACGAAGTCTGTTTTAACAAGATGCTGTGTGGTTTGTATTAGGATTAAGTTAGATTTGGAGAGATCAAGAATCTGGAGTGTCAGCAGCTCCATTTAATTGCTCATTTAGAGGGAAATGAGGAAGATAAGCTTCCTCTAACAAAAGTTGATAACATTTGCAAAACTGCATCTGGTTGCAGTAGCTGCTTTTGAAGCAGCAGTTGTAAATCAAAAAGCTTTAACTATTTTCTATACAATATTGTCTCTCAAAGAAATCTTGGAAGATTTCTGGTCTAGTGGAGGGTGTCCCTGCCCGTGACGGGGGGGGTTGGAACTAGATGATCTCTGAGGTCCCTTCCAACCCAAACCATTCTATGATTCTATGATTTCCTCCCCTGAACTCTTCCCCCACAATTAAGTTTTGTAATGGCTCACAGAGAGCACCAGAAGAGGGGGGCCCACACCCTAATCCACATACCATTGTGGTGCCTGCAGTTCTTACCTTCAAGAGCTACACTACTGACCATGATTTCAGGTGTCATCTGTTGATTTCTCCTTCTTGTCAATCTTTTTTTCTAGTTGATATTTTGACTAAATCAGAAAAAAACCCTTGCAGCACGAAGTTCACAAGGAGAAAATTTCTCAGCTTTTAAGGGGATCCAGTGGGAAGAAATGGCTAAAAAGCAAAATTACAGTATGCTGAATACTAAGCCTGCAAGTAGGATGAGAGCGGATCCTGGTGTGAACACATGGACACATGGGGCTTCTGCAGCCCCTTTGGGAGTGGACAGAACTATAGGAGCTCTTCAAAAATTCAGAATAGGGAAGATGATAGGAAGATATCCCAGTGTTGCTGAAAATTTCAGCCTTCTCTTACAGAATTAGCTTTAGTCTTGCTGAACAGAGCCTACTAGTCATGCTGACCTCAAATCCTGTTTGGGGCTCCACGCACTGTTTTTAGAGGTTCAAATGCATAGTGTCCACACAATGTGGACTGTCAGCTGCCTCTCCGGGTGTCTGACTCTGTGAGACACTGGGAATTTCTACAACAGAAATTTAGCTTTTGGTTGAGGGAAGAATTGAATACTGCTAAAGGGAAATTACTTTCCCTGAGCTACTATTCACAGATGAAGATAGGAGTTCTTCCCTACTGATGTACATGTAAAGTTTCTCCAGTGTTGCTATACATTTTAAAGAAATTACTCAGAATGGCTCACTTGGCAATATTATTAAGTGAACAGTTCAAACAGAAATTCTAAAACTATAAAATTAGAAATAATACAGATTGCAGCATTGATATGTTGCAAATGCACCACACTGTAGAGACATTTTGTGAAATGGTACAAAAATAGTCTATATCTATTTTAGCTCTTCACAGGAGAAGGCCTGAATATTCTTTCATTTTACTTGTAAAAAAGAAAAAGATAAAAAAGATCGCTACATCAACATGCTTGACTAAATCATAGAAGCCAGTAAGCTGAATTGCATGTTATGCCAGTGAAAGGTCTCTGTAGGAGCTGAGCTGTCTGAAGATATCTCGAGTGCTCTCAGCCAAGCCATCACTCCCTGGTGTAGCTTTCTCTGTAGACCTGTGTTACTCACCATGCTTCCATGTCAGGTGAACCTATTATCATGTGGAAAAGTTTCCTCTTCCTGTTGGAGAATGGAAGATTTCTATGCCAGTGCTTTCATTTTCCAAGGGCAGAGTGGGCTGAGATTTCATTGTTCAGTTCCCGTGGGTCTTGTGAGGTTACCACTCTTACAAGAGAGTTTTCTAGAACTGCATTTTTTTCAGCAGGATCCTGTCTTCAGTGCTGCTATTCTTCAGAGCATCCAGGAGGTGTTAGCTGCCAGGTCAGTCTAGCAAGAGACCAGTTGGAGCTGCTGCTTTAGTGTTTATCCCTCTTTCTGAGTCCTTGACAAGAGTTCTGGAACATTTTATTATAGAGTGGTTTGGGTTGGAAGGGACCTCAAAGATCATCTAGTTCCAACCCCCCTGCCATGGGCAGGGACACCCTCCACTAGACCACGTTGCCCAAAGCCCCATCCAACCTGGCCTTGAACACTGCCAGGGAGGGGGCATCCACAGCTTCTCTGGGCAACCTGTGCCAGTGCCTCACCGCCCTCACAGTAAAGCATTTCTTCCTTATATCTAATCTAAATCGACCCTTTTTTAGTTTAAAGTCATTCCCCCTTGTCCTATCACTCCACTCCCTGATAAACTGTCCCTCTCCAGCTTTCCTGTAGGCCCCTTCAGGTACTGGAAGGCTGCTGTAAGGTCTCCCCAGAGCCTTTTCTTCTGCAGGCTGAACAACCCCACCTCTCTCAGCCTGTCTTCATAGGAGAGGTGCTCCAGCTTTCTGATCAGCTTCATGGCCCTCCTCTGGACTCCCTCCAACATCTTCATGCCCTTCTTCTGTTGTGGATCCCAGAGCTGGATGCAGTACTCCAGATGGGGTCTCATGAGAGCAGAGTGGAGGGGGAGAATCACCTCCCTCGACCTGTTGGTCCCACTTCTTCTGATGCAGCCCAGGATACAGTTGGCTCTCCTGGCTGCAAGCGCACATTGCTGGGCCATGTTGAGCTTCTCATCAATCAATACCCCCAAGTCCTTCTCCTCGGGGCTGCTTTCAATCCATTCTCCACCCAACCTGTAGTTGTGCTTGGGATTGTCCTGACCCACGTGCAGGACCTTGCACTTGGCCTTGTTGAACTTCATGAGGTTCGCGCAGGCCCACCTCTCCAGCCTGTCAAGGTCCCTATGGATGGCATCCCTTCCCTCCAGTGTATCGACCACACCACACAGCTTGGTGTCGTCAGCAAACTTGCTGAGGGTGCACTCAATCCCACTGTCCATGTTGCCGACAAAGATGTTGAACAGTGCCGGTCCCAGTACCAACCCCTGAGGAACGCCACTCATCACTGGTCTCCACTTAGACATCGAGCCATTGACCACAACTCTTCGAGTGTGACTCCAGCCAATGCCTTATCCACCAAATAGTCCATCCGTCAAATCCATGTCTCTCCATTTTAGAGACAAGGATGTTGTGCGGGACAGTATCAGATGCTTTGCACAAGTCCAGGTAGATGATGTCAGTTGCCCTTCCCTTATCCACCAATGCTGTAACCCCGTAGAAGGCCACCAAGTTTGTCAGGCACGATTTGCCCTTAGTGAAGCCATGTTGACTGTACCAATCACGTCCTTATTTTCCATGTGCCTTAGCAGAGATTCCAGGAGGATCTGCTCCACGATCTTGCCAGGCACAGGGGTGAGACTGACCGGCCTGTAGTTCCCTGGGTCTTCCTTTCTTTCCCTTTTTAAAAATGGGGGTTATGTTTCCCCTCTTCCAGTCTGCGGGAACTTCGCCGGACTGCCAGGACTTCTCATATATGGTGGATAGTGGCTTGGCCACTTCATCCACCAGTTCCCTCAGGACCCGCAGATGCATCTCATCAGGTCCCATGGACTTGTGCACCTTCAGATTCCTTAGGTGGTCTCAAACCTGATCTCCTACAGTCATGCCTCCAAACCAGTGTTATTAGTGGCTTTATCTTTATCAAGATCAGAAGGATGGTTTTGAATAATCGTGATATAATAGAACCTTACTTTGTAGCTCTCTTTAACATGCCATCAGGCCAGCCAGGGCACAGTACCTTCTGACAAGGATGACCTTTGAAAATTATCTTAGGCACATTTTGAAGGGGTAGGATTCAGCGTTTTTTTTCCATGAGGAATGCCAGTGTTATAATTAGGAATCAAAAAATCACCCCATCTTTCCCCCCCCACTCTGTCACATTTTTTTATATCAGAGGTGTAAAAACAATCTCTTGGAGCATACATATGGCTGTGAAACATCTGTGCCGTCCTCTGACATAAAACACTTGAAAAGATGAACTTTCGTTGTTGCTACTCTAGAACTAAATAGATCTCATTTATCCAATAGAAGTTCAAGGCTGGACTGTAAAATTATGTAGGACCAATTAGGGTTTAAGTTCCTAAGCCCTTTTTGCCGTGAATTGTGATTGTATCGCTTTGTCTCTTTAAAAAGAAGTTGCTCTCTCTTCCAGTACTTGTGCAACAGAAGCTGGTCGGGAGGAAGCTTCAGCTCTGTCCTCTCATCCCTTCCTCAAGAGGGGAAACGGCAGCCCCTCTGCAGTGAGGGGAAGTTTGGTTTGGCTGAGAGGATGGATGGGGAAGGACCTATTTTGCTTATCCACAGCATGGCCTCTTAGGGTCATAGCATAAATGTGTTCCTACTTAATATCTTGTAGCAGCCAGTTAAAAGATCATTGCTGTGCTGTGCCACAGAAGAAAAAAATGCAATTAATTCTTTTGAATCGTCTGTTTTTAAAAATAGGATTAAAGCCTGACCACTTTTCAAACTGTTCCATTATGAATAACGCATACGTAAGAGATGACTCTGGGTTCATTACAGTTAAGAGCAGATCATCCGCATACATGCTGATTTTATGGAGATTTCTCCCCATGAGAATGCCTCCTCCATCTCTCCAGTGATCTGATCCTGGGGTCAGAACAAACAGCACGCTGGCGAGAGCGCATCTTTGCCTACCATTTTTCCCCTAATCTGAGGCCTTCTGACCTTTTTATTCCTTATCATTGATGAGAAGAGATTCTCGCATGTAAAATAACACTTCAACTAAATTTGAGGGTGGAGATAAATACATAAAATGGGTCAGCATGGTATACAAAAAAATCCTAGGCTTTCCTTATTGAAATGCATTTCCTTATTGATCTTATTGAAGGCTTTTACAGTATCAGTGGAAAAAAGCTGCAGTTGGTTTCCATAAATCTCTAGCTACTTCAATTAAAATCAACAGTTTTCCTGTATTATGTGATGATAATCTTTTTTTTTTAATAAAGCCAAGTTGGTTAGGATTTATCAATGCCATAGGTATTTCTCTAGGCTCATAGTGAGAATGTTAGCTAGTACTTCATAGGCACAGTTGCATGAAACATTGATAACTAGGTTATTTTACCAGGTCTTTGCTTTATTTATAATAAATTAGTACTGTACCTAATTGTATTCCTCCTACAGGGAGAAGGCTTGCTGATAAAGTGTGTAGAGAATGATTAAATGTACACAGGCGCGTAGTAGGGTGACTTCTCTTCAAAAGATGCACAAAATTAAAATGGGAATGCTGCTTTCCCCGGTGGCTTGCCATTATTAAAAGTCTCAGTAGCATGGGAAATTTCTTCTGTAGGAATTGGGGAATCCAAAAGTCTCTCTGGTTTATTGTAGGGAAGCTGAACTGTACAGTGAAACTCTGCAAGGCCTTTTTGATCCTTGAAGAGTTCTGATGAATATACATTTTTATGAAAGTTGTAAAGTGTTTTCATTTCCTTATTAATCCCACCATGGTCCTGGAAGAACTGCCACTCCTGAGTGGTAACTGTGACAATAAAAGTTTTTGTTCCTATTGTTTTACTTTACAAGCCAATCATCTTCCTTACATAAAGATTGAGGATTCATAAGGACGATCACAATATTCAGCAATTTTCTTCTTAATGAGCTCAGTAATGCCTGTGTCTCTTTGAGCAGAGCCTTTGAATTGCCAGTTATTTCTTTTCCACTGATTCAGATGTATCCAATTAAGTTTGACTTGGGCATGTTCTGATATAACTATTACTACTGGCAGAATGGCATCTAGAAACTTAGGGAAAATGTCTTGACTCAGTATTCACAGGGATTTCAGGCAGAAATACATTAATAAACCTGGGAAAATATTTTAAAACTTACAGTTAATGTTTGTATGGACTTGGAATTCACAGTACTTCAACTCTTCGTTGCGCCGTCCACTGTCCACAGGCACATCAGCACACCTGGGTACTAAAGGCTAATTGCAGGACTAGAGGTCATGTATTGCTACACATTTCTGGACCAGTTTTCAATATTTCATCTGGTTTTGTAGCAGGAAGGATCTGGCTGTGCAGCCAGTGAGCATCCAGCACTTAGTTTGAAGGGAGCCATTGAGTTTCAAGTGTGCTACGGAAAATCAAGCCAATACAAAAAAGTTAAGTATACACGTGTAGCTTAGAAACAATCCATTGGATTAAATTTAGGCAGACTTTTGTTTCTATGCAGAGCCATGCATTGGGTTGTGTAGGCAGGGCTGCAGTGGTACTGGGGCATGAGCAAAACATAAAGGTACTGCCCAAATCAGTGACAGGGGTTCTCAGCACTCAATGCCATTTGCTCCAGGTCTCCTTTGCCTTTTTGTTGTCTGTGAGCAGGCAGAGAAATATGTTTGTATGTCCAAGTTTCTATTGCAATTAATCTTGAAACCTAGTCTTGAACCTAAGACTCCATTGTGCTCGTAACCAGTAGGCCACCCTGCTTATTATTCCACATTGCAAGGGCCACATTTTGAAAACACAGAGGCAGACTAAGCGTGAAGAAACCCACAGCCCTATTAATAGGGACGTGGATCAGAAAGTGGTAGGACACAATGAATACAGCATTTGCCCTCTTTGATAAACTTTTCCACAAGGTATCTCTACAGTCAAGGTAGTGGTCTAGTGGACCTTTGGTCTGATTTAGGTAAGATAGGTAGGTAAGGGAAAGCAGAAATGCGCAGTATTTTTCCCAGTGCATTGGTGCCATCAAAGCTGGACCTGTCCCAGGATGGTAAGAAGTGGAGGGAACCTTAGAGATATTCAGAAGATTATGGGCAACATCTGTGGTTTATTTTACCAAACTGTTACCTGGGGCTTAGTAGTATTATTAGGTAGCAAAACAAGGAAGTGTGGTGGGATGCTGGGTAAGAGAAAGGTATTTTCGATGTCAGATGGTGGAACAGCATAGCTGTACACATGGAAGTTGTAGATGAGGATGGGGATGTGTGGTCATGACTAGGCTTGGGAACCTTGGTAGGTGTCAGCTGAAAGCATGATAATTAACCTCTGTACCTTTGGTTTCATCTCTTATTCTTCTGGAGACCAGAGGCAAGGACCCTAGCACTCAGTGGTGGAAACTGAACCACCAAGACTTACGTGGAAGTTTCATTTCCTTCCACTGTAGGTCCAATTAGCAGGAGGCCACAATACTTATGACACTGCAGATTCTGCAGTCCTTATTCAGACAAAGTTTCTCAATGAATAAGGACATTTGTGTCTAAATGAGTAATTTGGGATTAAGCCCTTCAGGAGTTCGATCTTCTTCCTCCTATACTCTGCTATACATTGAATTGAAGGCATGTGTGCTGTGCTAGTTGCAGGACACACTATTCCAAAAACAAGCATAGAACTATCTAAACCCAGCCTTTTATTTCCACCACGAACTAAGCCATCATGCCATGACGTCCCTTCTACTTAAAGTGGAGTAATTTATCTCTGTTCAACAGAAGAAAAACACATGGATTACAATTGCCTGAAGCCCTGGTTTTTACATATTCTGTGAATGACTTTCCTCTCTGAATTGTGAAAAGGCTGTATGCTAAACAGTGCTTTATACACCAAAAGAATACACTTTCATGGAACGGGCTGGTACACAAAATAGCTACAAAACCACATCGCTGGCTTACTGCAACTGGAGACCATCCAGAGCCATGAATTCATTGTGCACTCACATACCAGAACAGTACAGAATAGTACAAATGATACGCAAACTCTTGTGATTTTTTCTAGTCCCTGTCGTAAAAGTCGTAATAAACAGGGACAGAGCATTAGGAAGTATATGCATTTGTTTATTCACATCTAAACCTGCGTAGCTCTGCTGGCTATGTAGCATGCAGCAGGCTCCAGGGGCACAAAAGTTCTTAATGTGTCCCCAGGTTGCACATGGCCATGCACAGAGTTTGGGCTTCCAACCAAGGAATTCTTTTGCAAAGAAGCAAAAAAAATGACGATTTTTTTTCCTCATTTCGGTTAAGTCAAAACACCTAGCTGCATTTGAAAGTTGCTGTTTTGACAGTGCTTTTTATGTATGTATGGAGCATGTGCAGTTGTTAGCACATCTAAATGCATTGACTGAAGTATGTTGTATATCTGTCTCCAAAGACAAATGCACACATCTGCAAATCCAGCGTACTACAGATTTGGATGTTAACGTAAGCTGCTCTGCTGAAATTGCCCATCTTTCCTTTTGGCTACGAGTATCACAAGGGAGACTATGAGCTGCTGTCTTGGTTATCAATAAGGAAAGTGATAAACTGACTGTGGAGTCTGAGTAGCACCTTGCATCTTTTCTGAAAGGATAAATAAAATGTTAGTGTTTTCTGAGTTTGACTACAATTTCTAACTTTAAAGCAGCTTGGTTGCTCTGAGATTGCTGTTTCAACTCCTGAATAACATAGTGCTGTCTACTGTGGATCACTGTAATAGCTCTTTTTGCTATCCTTCTTTCACAGCAGTGCGTTAGGGCTACCCTCTCCAGAACAATGTACTTGCCAGTTATTACCTCTTTAAGGCTGGGGAAAAAGAATTGTAAATATTTTTCTTCATTTCTGATCACTGAGCTCCAGAAGCCCGTAAATCCTTGTGTTGTTCCTCATTTGGGAGCAAATGGTTGTAAAGATCCTGGCTGTTCATTTGTTCATTTTAGGATCATTATAAACCATGGCTTGCTCGTTCTTTCCTCCTTACTTATTACAGTCTCTTACTAGATTGCATCAAAATAGCTGCTCCTATGCCAGGCTTGAGATGATAACTTCATCTTCTGAGGTTTCACAATACAATTGTGCATTAAAAGGGGATACATTGAACAAATTGGTATTTTCTTCCAGCTTAGTCAGGTTATTTGGTTACACTGTAAACTTTGATTCCACACAGACCCAATCTTCCACTCATTAACCAATTATTTTTAGATAGAATAATTATAGATCATAATTTAGTATGCATTTTCTTGAGAAAAAGGGCAAATTAATACATGTAAACATGGGTAAATCTATTTAAATAAACTGTCCACAAAATCCGTACAATATGTAAACAACATTTGTTATGCCTTGGAGATAGCATATGATTGGACTCGTGAGACCCTGTTTATCCTACTGAACAGTTTCTTTTATAACTTCAAAGGGAATTTTATATATTTATGGCAATAGCAGGGTGTTAAGTGTAGCTAGACAGAAATTATACCTCAGCTATTTAGTTAATGCCAATAGGGATTAAATTAGATTTTATAGCTGTTAGTAGAAGTCTGTTTTGCAGCTAACAAGTGGGATTTTTAAATCCTGGAAAGCATAATCCTATTATAAAACTGGCAGCTGAATTAACATTATCTAGGAAGCAAGTCTTCACGGATTAACATTTTTTGACATTAACAAAGAAAAACTAATGCTACAGGGATATTAGATGCTTTTCCCAAAAGTAGGAAAAAAAGGAAAGTGAATATAGGACAAGATAAATGGCACAAATACTGCAGAAAGGAAAAATGGAGTGAAATATGTATGAGAAATGAAATCTGGGAGTGGCCATGTTCTGCCTCAAATACAAAAGAAATACACAGGCTAGGAAAAGGCTCCACAATTGGTAATTCATATGTTAGCCCACGCATTGATTTATAGGTGCCTTGCGACTACTTCACAGTTATCCAACATGAGCGTGGGATAGCCACAAAGGCCTTTCCCTGTCCTGAGGGCTGAGGTCTTTGCGTTCCAGCTAGATGCTACAGGAGCCGAGGACTGGCAGCACTGCAGAAGAGACGCATGTCCCTTTACTGGACAGGCCTATAAAGTTGTTCCACAGAGACCCTGATGAAGTTCTCCTTACACACCTGGAAGGACAGTTATGGGACAGCTGCTGTAAGCAGTGGTACAGGAGATGAGTGGGGCACTGAGCTTGCTTGTCTTGCAATGTCTTATTCTAGGCATTGATAGATTAAAGAGGCTGAAGGCAAGCTGTAAGGGTATATGCCATGTCATATTTCAATTAAGAAATCTTTGTCCCCATCACAATTGCAGAGCAAACCTTTTATTACTTAAAATTGAAAAGTACACATCTTCTTTTAATTATTTTAAAAGCTCTGTGTTTAGAATCTGAGCCCTTATTCACAGCTGCAGCACTAAAATAATGAAAGTAGTATTTTGTTGTTTGGAGGATTAAGAGGAATCCACTTGATAAACGTATCGGTCGCAAAAACATGCTGAGCAATTTCTTCCAGACTTTGTTACATCATATTCGGTGCTGTTGATCCAGTACAGATTTTACTATAACAGGATCTGTTGGCTGCCATCTTGTCTCACAAATTTCTTCTTTCTTATCAAACAGAGAATTTCATTAATTACTAACGAGAGCTAAACTGAAACAATTTGTTCTAACTTTGCCTTCCAACCTCCCAATCTCTTGGTTCAAGTAAAGCAGAACTAGGTCTGACTCGCTGTCAGACTGGGGTTTTGTTATCAGAGATTTAACTGTGGCTTTGCAAACCTAATACATGGCTTCACGGGTTGATTCTTGGTTTGCTGCTTTTGAAATGCTGCATTTTTCCTCCTTGTGGGTTGCTACTTTAACCATGATTACTTACTGGCTTACATTTTTAGCGAGCATTTTTTCTGCCAGAGCGTGTGCGTAGAGCAATCATTGCTGTGGTTAAATCCATTACCAGAGGTGTGGCTGTGACTGCCTTAAGGGCTTTATTAAATCATGGTTGTGTAACATAGACTTTACCCTGCAAAGAATATAACAACATCTAAGCTGTGGAAATAGTGTGAAATTTCTAAGTTGCCAAACTGTCCTCCTCTGAAGTTACTGCCATGAGGAAGAACCTTGGCACCGTTATGTCAGTGGGAAAACTCGCACCATTTGGCATCAACAGGACCAAGATTTATCCCCCGCTGTGTGCGTGTTACACCAAAGATAATGAACCCTAGTGGGAATTGGAAATAGTTGCTTGCTCTCTGTTGTGGCTCTTTTTCAAAAATCTGTCCCCCAAATGCTTCCCCCCCCCGCCCCCCCATGTAGAAGCATGCAACAGTCCGTAAGCCTGGTGCTTTAAAGCACACGGGTATCTTTTAGCCATTGCCACAGCCCTCTGAAGTGCTGGGCACCTTAGGAGAAATGGGAGTAGAAGATGCCTGTGATTTCTCACATCAGAAAGGATATGAATTTGATGTCTCCCAGAAGTGCATGGTCCTTAGATAAAGGACCTATCTTTTCTTCCCCCCTTAAGTAATGAGGGTAACTACTATATCCTATAGCATTTTAAAGTTTGTTTCCAGTTTTGCTGTCTGGGTTGGAAAGTATACAGATTTGGCCAGTAAGACTTGGGTTGTTTTTACAGCATTTGGCTAGCTCCTCAGCTTGTGTAACTAGGTTTAGCTCTTCATTTTTCACATGGTGATGCAGCAGGTGAAGTAACTCTCAACTGAGATATGAGAAAGATTATATGGGAAGAGAGAGTTACATGACCAGGGAGTTGCATCTGTATCACCTGGCTGGACACTCATCATCTGCTTCCAGTCTCTGGAAGAGAGAGATGGAGATGCAGGGAGGTGATGTGGTTACTGAGCACAGCACCTTTCATTCTCCAGGTGACCCTGCGCCTGCTATGGCAATGCTGCTTCACTGTGCACCTGAAGAGCTCACTGAATCGGGAGGGACGGGTGAGGGACACTTGGCTCGGCCACCCAGTGCTGTTGCATCTGAGTAGGTTTTTTCCTAGAGTAGATGCTTTGTAGGGGCTCATTCGGGGCCAGCCTGTGGAAAACAGCAGCAACAGCGCCTGAGCATTGCCAGTCAGGGTACCTGATCTCAGAATTTGGCTTCATTTTGTTGTCAAATTTGCTGATCATCAGTGAGGTACACTGGAAGTGCTGAAAAGAAAAAGCAGTGCCCAGAAATGTGATGTTGGGTTGTGGGTTTCCGTGCTTGAGGCTGCTACAAGTGGCCCTGCACACACATGCTTGATTTTGTAGCTGGGGGGGACTCACACACTGAGCAACCTCTGAGCAGCGCTTGATGTGACTTGACAGAAACTAGCAGAAAGAGCAACTGGCTCTTAGCCTGTGAGGGCGATCCCGATCCCCGGTCAGCAGCATCCCCTCTTCCTATGTCTGTCTCTTCACAGAGGTGTATTTGGTGCTACATAGCAAAGTGCTGAGCAGCTCATGCCTTCCTGGGGGTGACATTCCCTGCAGGAAGAGCAACAATGCTTTGCTGTAAGATCAGCCAGCGGGCTGAAGAGGTCTCAAAGATCTCCCCTTTCTTTTGCGGTTGAAGCTCTGAGCTTTCTCTGTGCTGCTAAGGGAGAGCAGACCCACAAGGACCACCCTTCCAGGCTGTATGGTCTTGGCGAGCAGCCTCCTGACTGGGATCAAAAAATATAATGATAATATGCATGTTGTGCATATTTAACACGTACCTCTGAGCACTGAAGACCAGGGAGTAGCCAAGAGAGGATCTCTGTGAGCTGGTTGTGCCACACTGCAGCTGAAGGTAAGGAGGCTCTTTTCCAATGTGCTCCAGGAGTTGGTGAGCTGGTAATTTGGACGGGGGGTGAGGAAACACTAGTGAAACAAATGAGGCCTCTTGGAGGGACAGTGTCACAAAGCAGCAGCTTCTCAGCTCAAAGAAGTCTTGCCTGGGATTTCACACAGGGCTGCCTATAGGCCCTTTTTTGACTGTTGCTGTTGAAGAAAATAGGACTTGTGATACCTTTTAAATGGGCAAGTTACATGCAGGAAGCTGCCGAGTCATCAGCCGCTGGCTTTTTCACACCCAGAACTCCGCAAGTGCTTAGTAAAGTTAGTATGTATAGTAAATCTGCCATGGCTATCCTGCCTGATTCCTTGAGTGAAGCACAGCATTTATTGAATTGTGGGGGTTTTTTTGTTCTACTGGTAAATGTATCTGGCAGGGGAAACTAGGACCTCCATTTCGGATCATTTGTTGGAGGCTTTTCTGTGGTAACAGAAGTATTCAGCTGGAGGAGCCATCATCATCAAGTTCAGCCCTCTGATCTGAAGCAGGATGAAGCCTTCCCAAAGCACCCGGATGGATGTTTCTGTAACCTGTTGTAGAGAGGGCCTACAGGGTCTCTGGTCCCCCTGATGTCTACTCAGGATTTTCTAATAGTTTAACTTAAATGTTACTTTCAGCAATTGAGATAGATTTTGCTGTCCATGATCACTTACAGAAAGAAAAGCAGAAATCTGTAACCCTTTCCTATAAAACATTATTCTGTGTATTGAATTGTTATTATTGTCTCCTACAGACTTTCTCGTTAGTGAAAGTGACTGCATATCCTCCAGCTTTTTGTAACAGGAGGTGCCTGAACATCTCATCAGTTGTCTTGTATGCTTGTGGACTCTCTCCAATCTTTTCTTCATTTCTGGTCCCCAAAACTGGATATTTCAACTGAGCTCTTATAATTGCAACATAAAACAGTGCAATTACTTGCTATTTTATTATGTATGATGTTCCTGTTAATATATTTCCAGAACTGGCTTTGTCCTTTTTTGTAATAACACTGCAGTGGTGGCAGTCATTCACTTCAACATACTACTCAATGCATTTTCAGCTGTTTCTGCCTCTATATGTCTGTCTCATATGTGGTATTGTTCTATCTTTTTCACTTTTTACTGTCTATCCAGTCTGAGAATCTCTTTGCATCTCCCTCCAAATTACATGTCTCTGAAGATACTGAAAATCTAATCTTTCTTGCACTACCCGAGTTTTTAATGAAAATATTGAAATTATGCCCGTTCACTCTCCAGGAGAGGTGCTCACTTGAATACTGGTTGCAACTTTTTGAAAGTAGATTTCCGTGTTAGCATGTTTCCACTGAGGTTGTTATGCGCAGTGGTGTCAAAAGCTTTCTCACATCTTGACTGCCCTCCACAGTTTCTCAACACCTCTCTTGAAGTAGGTGGCCAAAGCTGGACATCATACTCTAGGTGTGGCTTCACCAGTGCTGAGTAAAAGGAGACAATAACCTCCTTATTCTTCTGGCCATGCTCCTCCTAGTGTCCAGTGTGTAGTTTGCCTTGTTTGCAATGAGAGCATACCATTCCCTTGCTGGCCCTCATTCAGGTAGCCATCCACCAAAGCCCCAGGCCCCTTTCAGCAGGCACAATCTGTAGCCTGTCACCTCCGTCCAGGCAGACGTGTGAGGTTATCGGGCCCCTGTTGTACAATTTCTTGTTTCTCCTTGCTGAACTTTCTGGAGCTCCTGTTGGCCCAGTCCTCAAGTTTCTCATGGTGCCTCTGGGCTGGAGCTCATGTCCCTCTAGTCTGGTGTCATTGGAAAATTTGCTGAGGATTCATTCTGTGTCGTCACTGAGGTTGATGCGAAAGATGCTGGATAAAATTGGCCCCAGTATCAAAGCTTGGGGTTCTCCTTTTGTGACCAGCTGCCAACTAGGGATTGAGCCATGGATAACTATCCTTCAACCTCAGCTCTCCATGCAGTTTTCAGCCCATCTAATAGTCAGTTCTTCTAACCCATATTTTCTCAGCTTCCAGATCAAAATGTCATGCCCTCTAAAGTCAGGGTGTATTACATCTGTTGCCCTCCACATTGCCAGTCATTTTGTCATAAAAGGCCATTGATTGGTCAGGCAGAGCAAAGTCCTCCTCCTATCTCCAACCTAGACTTACCCGTTTTCTTCCCTCATTTGGTCGTCTGTGGTTATCATGATGTCATGACTGCAACCTGCTCTGTCCTCCTTTCTTCTTTACCCAGCTAGAATCAATAGACTTAATGAACAAGAGACTTTATTCTTACTTCATCAAACAGCTTCACAGTGTCAGGTATTTTGAAGGGTCATTAGCACTGGAGCATATTATACTTTCTGAGCATTAGAATTGTAGTTGCCTTGAGTTGACTTCAGACATCTGCATCTGAGAATGTGATTCCCAGCCACACTGCTAACCTCTGCATGTGCTCTTAAATGCTTGAAAGTCTGTCTTTGTGCGTACTCAGAAATGCTTCTGTCCTCTTCTGGCAGCTTGTGGTCTCTCTCATAGCAAGGCTATCAGAAAGATATCTTCTGTCTAAAGACCTAGAGCAGATGGGATCAAAACTTGCCTAGCAAACTCTGACAGGAGACACATGCAAAGCACAGAAACCATGGCTTTTTTATTTAAAAAATGGCTAGGATGGGAAAGAAGAAATAATGGTCATGTCCATGGTGGCATGGGTAACAGGCTCACTGTGAGATGATGGATCATGGTCAGAGGGGAAACCAGAACAGGGGAATGTTGTGGTGGTGCCTGATCAAGGAGAGACCATGGACAAAGATTTCTTTAAACAACTGAAAGTATCTCAAATTCTTTCTAACTCTCATGGAAGACTTTAACCATGCCAGTATGTTCTGAGAGGACAGTGTGATGGGACACAAGCAATCCAGATTTCTGGAGTGCATGGAAGACAATTTTTTGATGCAAGTGCTGAACAAGCTAACTAGGGGAGATGCTTTGCTGGACTCCTGAATGAGAATGAACTGTCAGTCAATAGCAGCCTTGACTGCAGGAGCTGTCAGATGCTGGAGTTTACAATCCTGAAGGCAGTGAGGAAGGCAAGGACACAAGCTGGTAGGCAGGACTGATCCTATGTTAGGCTGCCCCTGAAAGTAAGGGAGCTCATAAGGACTGGTCAGACTTCAGTGACAACCTGCTCAAAATGCAAGAAAATCATCTGAAGGGCATAAGAACAGGCAGGCATGGCAGGAGGCCAGCTTGCTGAACAGGAAACTCTTGATTTAACTCAAATGCAAAAAGGAAGCATACAGGAAATGGAAACAGGAATGGGATACTGAGGAGGAATAGAGAAATATTGCCTGGGCACGTAAGGACAGAATAAGGAAAGTCAAAGCCTGGCTGGAGTCAAAACTGGTGAGGAACCTGGAGGGCAACCACAAAGGTTTCAACACTTTTATCAGCAACATAAGAAAGATCAGGGAAAATGTGGGTTTGCTACTGAGTGGTGGCCTTCATTTGCAGAACATAGATAAGGCCGAGGTGTTCCATACTTTCTTTGCCACAGGCTTTACAGTCAGAGTCTGCTCTCAGGCCTACTGGTCATCTCCTTGTGTCTAGAAGCAAAACCTGGGGAGAGAGGTGTCACATGCAGTAGAGGATGGAGTTAGGGTCTGTTTAAATAAGCTGGTCCATGGGACCAGATAGGACACACTGGAGGCTGCTGAGGGAGCTGACTAGTCTCATCATGAAACTCCTGTCTGTCATCATTGAAAGGCTGTGGTGGCTGGAGGAGGTTCCTGATCCCTGGAGAAAGGTAAATGTGCAAGTCTTGGGAAGAGGTCCCTCCCCTCCACTTGGATTTTGAGGGGGCCCAGGACAAGAGACAGACTGACCAACAGGAGGGAGCCCAGAAAAGGCCACCAAGGTGGTGATGGCACAGGAGGAGAAGCTGAGGAGCTGGGATTGTTCATCCCGGAGAAGAGATAGCTGAGGGGGCTTCCGTGAAGGCTTTGCTGTCTGAGGGAAGCTGGATGGGTGGCAGAGCCAGGCTCTTGGCAGAGGAGCTCAACAGCAGGGCAAGAGCAATGGCCATAAGTTGCATGAGGGGAAATGCTGACTGGAGACAAAGGATACAGTTCTTCCCCATGCAGGTGGTCAAACACTGGAAAAGGTTGCCCAGAGCAGTGGTGCATCCTCCCTCCATGGGGGTATTCAAGCCTTGGCTGGATGGAGCCGTGATCAACCTGAGCAGTAGTTAGCCCTTCTTTGAGGAGGCAGATGGATGAGGTGGTCTCCTGAGGTCCCTTCCAACCTGAATTTAGACTATGTGATTGCATGATTTTCCTAGCGGTTAGAGAACTTGTCCAAGAAGCAGGGAGCAGAGGTCTGTTTGTCCTTAGCTGGAGTGACGACAGCACCCTGCTTGCTAAATAAAACTCTAATACACCATCTGTATGCACACACCTCTGTGGTGGTGATGTCCCTCACCTTGCTTTAAGTAAGTAGATATTAACTGGGCCAGAGAGCGGATCTAGCTGACTTTCTAGCTCAGTGATTAGAGCATGAACCTAACAGAAGAGAGACCTGGATTTCTATCTGTGCTCCAGGGAGAGCTTATACATTTTAGCCTATGGCTTTTTTTTTCAAACATCGCAATGCGTGTGTGTCCCTGTGTGGTTCTAGTCCTAATTTACTAATCTAATCAAGAAATCAGATCCTCAACAGGCATTAAACTGGTACCATCAAAGGTACAGCTGTACTATCAGGGAAATTTTCATTTATGCTTTTTCTTAACAGCCTGCCACCTCCATGACCGGCTCTTTCTGTTTAAAAAGCTTGAAATAATTTACTTAGCTTTTCTAGTTGTAAGTGGAAAATTATATACTTTACTTACAACTGCTAACTGCTATTTTTTCCCTCCTTCTGTACTCTTCCCTCACCTGTTGCTGTTCGAAAAATGAATCAAGACAGTTCCTCCTTTTGTTGGAAGTGTCTGGATAGAGACTGCAAGGTCAGGACAGGAAAAACCCAACGTGTTAGAGGTTGCTGAATCCAGCAGCCCGTTAGAGCCAGTTCCGCCAACAGTGAGGCTGACCAAGTGTTCCCAATGGGTGCATGCGTCCACGTATTTACATATATGTGTGTGTATATATACCTATGTGGCAGCCCACTCAGTTCAGCGCAGTCAGAAAGTGGTGACTTTACCAGCACTCAAGTAAACGCAGCGCTCGTACCCACAAGGACAGCATGATGGCCAAATCCTGTTCCCAGTCCTGCGTGCGCTCCCTCTGTATAGCGGTATGCATATGCACACAATGTCTGTATAATATATATCTATACACACATAATACGCACCGGCCGTACCTGGCCTTAGACAGTCTATGCTGTCGCTGGCCCCGGATGCCCTGGTCTCCTCAGTATGTGTCCCCCAGACCTGTGAAGCCTGGAGGTTCACGGCCCCACTGCATTGCTGGTAGACTTCTTTTCTTTAAGCACACACACGCACACACGCTGGAGCACTCCCGTAGCTGGCCCCAGATCCCATCAACAATTCAACTTGTCTTACCATTAGCCTGAGAATTACCACTTCTTATTGCCCATAGCCAGATATATTGTTAGTAAATTAAAGGTGAGGTTTCTCAAAGTGAGAGATTAAAATTAATGGTAAGCAACTTGCTGTCATTGTTTTTTTCAGTAGGAGTTGGGTCTTAAACTGTTATTCCAAACCCTGTTTATCTACAGATGTAGATATGAAATGAATGGCCATCAGCGTGACGTGCTTGAGCGTCCTATAGAATTAGGAAGGAAACTTCAGAGAACGGATATATGTTTTCTTTGCGATTAAAAATGCAAAGCAGTGTATCACTTATCTGTGCTGACCCACATGTATGAGCAGCATATTTTACTGATCCTTTTGTAGGTGGAGGAGGAGGAGCAACTCAACTGGGTTAAGCACAGTAGATGGTATAGATAGGAGCTTCTGGCCACCCTGCTGCTCTTGCAGTTGATTAGCTGTTTTCAGTAATTATGCATTTCCATCAGGGGTGCAATGGTTATCACCTCTGGTAATGAGATTACTCCCATTTCATACAAGTGTAATGTTCTGCCGGTTCCCTTTTGGCACTTTACGCGTTTCCTTGACTCGCGCTCTCAAGGCTTGCCGAGGTTGCTCACCATATTCTCTCCTATGGACTCACCGAACCGTGCAAACGGGTTCCCCAGCATTTGTCAGTCTCGTGGTAGCGACCTATAGGCATGCCAAGGTAGCCTCGCAGCATGTACAGTAAAGAGCTTGCTTTGCAGTAACCGCAGTGAACTAGTTCAATTTATTTTTTGTTGCCTTTCTTTCAAGTGGCTGCACTAGGCTGTCACAGAATGGGAATTACATGTTTTTCACTTACGTGAGGCATCTCTGTAGCCCATGACATAGCATCCCAAAACCCCTAATACATGGGTTTGCATCCAATTCACCATAGAAGGAAAACCAGATAAGGCACTATCCTTTCATTACAATATAGAAAAACTTGCAAACTTTGCTCGGATTCCCTAAATGCAGAGTACTTGTTCCCCAAAGCACTGTTAAAAATCATTATTGCCAATTATAGGACAAGCCAGAGAAGTGGATGCTGGTGTTGCCTCTGACTTACACAAACAAATTGTCCGTTCTTCTGGTGCTGAGTAATTACCCTGGAAATTTCTTAAATAGGAAGAAAGAGAGATACTCCAGTAAATGGCAAATAAATCACTGAAGATATGAAATGGTAATGCACATTACTGGAGCTTAACAAAGAGGAAGGAGTACGCAGTGAAACATTACACTGCACGGAGCTGCAGATTCCAGGCATTCCTTTTTGATGGAGCCTCTGAAGGAAGGATAGAGGCTGTGTACCCCTTTTGAGACAGCTTTACAGGTCACAGATCTGGCCTAAACAAAAGTATTTTTTTCTAAACTACTCCTTTCATTTTCCTCCTCCTCATGTCAGGACTCCAGCAGAGTTTTGTAAGCAGTCTGAGGGCCATCCTGGCAGCATCTATCTACCTCCCTGCCTCTGGGGACCGATTCCAGGTCATAGATCAGAGGGAAGGTATACTTCATAGAGCGCCTTGGCGCAAGCACACCTCCTTTCATGGTTGGTTTTTTTTTTTTTTTCCCCTTCCAGAGTGTGGCATGAAAAGGGCAACACTGTAGGCTACCAATCAACCACCTCCTTAAAATAAACCCCATCATCACAGTATCTTTCATGTAGACATCCCAGGGTGCAAGCTGCATGGTGCAAAGAAGGGCATCTGGTTTTCACCCTGTTCTGGAAATCAAGTGAGTACATAAATGCGGATTTTGCCAAGAAATATAAATGCAAGTGCTTGAGCGGCAGCCTTGGAGTGCAGAGACATCCTTGACTCTCCATGTGGTTCCAGGAGCCATGTGACAAGTTCCTTTAATGCTTTTTCCCATTAAAACTGATCCAAGATCCCAAAAGATAAGCTATGAAATTCCCCTTACGTGTGCAGCCGCCAGATTTCCAAAAGGAAAGAATCCAGTCGGGAGACCAAAAAACAATGCTACCTCTGCAGAAAACCTCTCCTATCTCTTAGGGGAAAGGTCTTCAGCCTGAAGGTGCTGCTAAAACCAAGTTCTTCCAAGCAATTGTATTTAGGGGAAAAGAGATTAAAGGTGCCTTCTTTAGGAACGGGAGGGCCCGAGCCTCCCACGCCAAGAGCAGGCACAAAGGAGCTGTCAGCCGCAGCCTGCCGCTCAAGGGAACCGTCTCCTCCCTTCCTGCTTTTCCATATATCCTTTCTTGCCCACGGCCCTTGTTTTCAACGTGCTAAAATGAGACAGGGTGGTGCTCAATCCAGTTGCTTTCTTTGGGCTTTAGAGAGTGGGGCTTTTGGAGGCCGGGCACCAGCTGTGAAGTTAAATTGATAAGATCTACATTTCAACAGAATAAGACATATAATTCACTCTTGAAAAGTCAGAAGCCTTATTTCTGAGAAACTACTACTTAAGAGAAGATTTGACTATACTCTTTAATTTAATCTAATCTACCCAGTCTAATTATATGCTCATTCCTGCTCTAGTTTAGAAGAACAGTAATATAAAAAATCATACAAAATTTGGGATCTTTTTCAGCATTGCATGAGGTCACTAAGCTTGGGTCATGTAAGTGCTGTGAAGGCAACACCATGGAGTTTTCACTGAAAGGGTTTGATAAGGGACTTACATTGTTGCAGAAGGAAAGGCACTCGGAAAATCTCTCTATTGAACTTGTTACTTGATTTAAAGCAGTAGTTGCAATAATAAGAAAAAAAAATCACATCTATATTTTAATATATTTTAATATCAGTCATATTATTAACTCTTTGACATTCCAGTATATTTCAGTGATCACTAAAAACAGCTGTACAGTACAAGTGCCAGTGCTGGCACGAGGAGCATCTGAGAAAGTTCCCCATTGTGCCAAGACTGTGACATTGCGTTCTGCTGGAGATCTCTTTGGCTCTGTTTCATGCATACCTAGCAGATTTAGCAGATTGTGAAAATGAATGTTTTCCATTCTCATGGCTGATTTTTGCATGCATCTGTTCACTCATCTAAACCTTAGTTACATGCTGCTATGAGAATGAAAGGCTATAATTTTTTCCTTGGAAATTGGGATTGTTTCATGCACCACAATTCTGCTTAAGGATCCTGCACAGAAATTGTGAAACACTTGTCTTACTAATGTCTTAGAAAAAATCGTAGCTACGGGGATGTATTTTTCCCTCCTTCTGCATGCATATCTGGGCTTCGTGTTACAGGAATTATGTGCATAAATCAAGTGAAAAGTACTCCCCCTAGAATGGAAAATACCTGTTGGCAGGTACCAAAAGATAAATATTTAAACATGGCATTTGCATATGATATTAATAAACCCACACCGATTGTCTCACAAATTCTATATTGTAATTCATGGTGCTTATTTCATATACCAGGTTGCTAGTTACTGTTAGCGCACAGAGTTTGCCAAATTGTTTGAATATTGTAGCTGTGTGATATTACAGGGCTTACACAGGCGTTTATATGCTGAATATTCCTTTCTTTATGTTTTGGACAAAAAATGGCCTGGCAATTAGCTTGATACAATGAGCTTGAATAGGGTCATGAAAGAAAACTGATGTACGTGACACTCCAGAATTAACAGTGTTTACACTCTCACTTTTTAAAAACTGCACTTCTGGCATGTTAGCTTTTTATGCTGTAATTTCACTGTAAGTGTTTACCATTCTAAATATCCTTTAGTATTCATTTTTACCATGGAGGGGTTTAAATGGCTTAACCACATTCTCATAAGAGATCTAGGCAAAGACAAAGGCTGAAATTCAGATGACTCTCAGCCCACCCAACCCCTGCAATGTTTCCAGTAAATAGCACAAGTCTGTTGTTTTTTTCCAAAATTATTTGTGCTCTGCACATCTGTATTCCCTTTGTTGCAGCGATGTACTTTTCTGAGCCTTGTCCCTGTGCCACCAAAATTAACATGCACCATCTAAAAGGTAAAGACAAGGATACAAAGGCAAAAAAGCCATCAGCAGAAGCATTGTGCCCCACAGTACTCTTAAAACACTTGCTGCTTGTGCATCCGAAGCACCTATTAAACCTTTATATCACTCTTCAGAGACTGTCATTTCTTTTTCCACAGCATAAAGTTTACTGGTTCCTCTCTTTTCTAAGGCACCCTCTTTGCTGAGTAGTCACACAAAAGGAACAGAGCTAAAAAGTGAGTCACATTAGTCATGCTGCGTAAGGTCCAGTGAAATGGATTTCCAATTATTGCTAATTTATTCAAGGGTAAATTGTTGCACTGCGAGGGGGCTAGCAGTAGGGGTGGGTGCAGAGCCACGCCGGCCCAGCGGGCGCCCGGCAGGGCACATCATGCAAAGGCAGTCATGGTTGCTGCATCTCCCAGGGGCTGGCTTCAAAATGCACGCGTGCACGTGCAGGGGATGCTCCGCTCTCTCACAGAAGGAAGAAAGCAAGGTTGGGTTTCATTGCCCTCCTTGCTCCTCTGTGCGCTCTCCAGAGATCCTGGTTGAGGTAGACCCGAGCGTTGGCAGTCGGAGGAATGTCAGGTCTGCCCTTGTGGCTGGGTCTTACCAGGGGCTGGAGCCTGGGGCTTCTCATATGAGGATGGGGCGCTTCCCACTCACATGTTCCACCTGAACTGCGCTTCCCTTCTGGTTTGGAGGTATTTTGTGGAGGGGAAAGAGAGCACCGTGACCCAAGGCTACCACATGGCAATGCTGCAGGCCACCTCCGGGGCTCCGAAAGGTCTCCGGGGGAGCCTCCACTGACACACGTGCTTAGCTGTGCCCAGCCACAGAGACAACCGAGAAAGCTTGGCCGTCTGCAGCTGTGTGCTTTGACTGGCAGTTTGTAGTGCAGGGAGCTCGTCGTCGAGCCCTTCCCTCCTGCCTGGTGCCCATACACAGTATTGCTCCTTTAGCTTTGTCAGCAACGTGAGTTTCAAACCATTGTGCATCTGGCACTGCTCAACTCTCCCTTCTCTTCTCTCCAACATCGATGGCTCCAGTAAGGCTATGTAGAAGAATTTGTATTTCATTTTCAAGACTCTGCAAACTGGTACGTATGCTAGCCATGTTCTGGCAAGCCAGGGTAGGAAATGTCCCCGCTCACCAAATGGAGCAACTAATCAATGCTTTTTTAATGCAACTGGAAAGCTTATGTGTGTGGTCTTCTTAGCTAGCGTGACCAAAGCACTGGATAAAGACACGTTTGCAATTGATAGGTATATAGCCTTGTGGCTGAGAACAGTAGGTTTGGTTTTAGTGGCAAGCAGTGTGTTTCTGGCTGGGCGGTGTAGCTGGCCACGGGAGCCAAGTCCATCTGGGCCCTTCCCCAAGGGCCCGTCCCCTTGCTATGGCTAAAGGGTGTTTCCCCATTGAGCTCGCCAGCCTTTCCCTGCGAAGGAGCCGGTTACTTATTTTTACCTGCTGTGTCCTGGTGAACCTTTGGGGACCTTCTAAAAAGCTGAGGATATTTTCAATGGGGTTTAGACACATTGCTTTAAAGGTCTCCTTTAACCCATCCAAACCTCTAAGTCAGAGACACTTGAAGTATAGTTTCGTAGCAATTTCCTCCGCTCAGTGAGGCTCTCGCAGAGCCAGAAAGGCTGTATTTTCCTTCTGAGACAGGAAGAAATACAGTAAAACAGGTGGGGTTTGGTGCTTTACAGATTGGAAGTACTCCTGCTGTCTCTTGTACTACTAATTTAAAATTTGCATTTGGTTAAATTCAAAGGGAAAAACAGAACACAACATGCTTCTTCAAGGAAACAAAGTGTCCTTAGACTTTTAAGACGCCGCACGCTATGTAATAAATAGCAACAGTAAGAATAACTAGTCTTATTTTTAACGACTCCTATTTAATTTACGATGCTTTGCAAAATTTGCCTGCTCATGTTTAATATGTGTGCAAAAGTGTTGTGGAATTACAAGTGCTGGGTTTGGGCAGAAGGTTGTAAAGTGTTTACATTTGTGAAGACTTTGTTAAACTGGAATGCTATTGTATTCTCCCCTTACCTAATATTTTACATAATGGAGACGTAAGTTTCCTTGCCTTCCCCCCCCCCCCATTATAAAATGTAAGAGCTGAGAAGCAATTAGAAATGGTGATTTTCTTTTGGCAACTAAAAACTGTTAATAGTCAGAAAGTTATGTTTGCAGCATAGATTGCTAATAAAATTCGCCTCTTCCTGCCAAAATCAGAGAGTCCAATTTTCGACATCTCCCTGGTCTCTCTCTCTGCACGAGCCGTTCGCACCGAACTGGCTGCACTTCTGGCTGTTTTGCTTGTGCACTCTGTCAAAAAAATATTTTCTGCATCTCTAATTTCATCAAGTTATGCTTGACTGCGAGCGTCAGCATCGCCGAGCACTAGTGTTTAATTCAAAATTCGCTGCGTCTGTGGCTGCAGCAGCCGAACAACTGAAATATCAGTGAGGAACCAGACCACCGAGGTGCCGCCGTTTGTTGGCGTGTTTGTGCGATTAGATGGGAAACGTCACTCTTGTGTGACTGCCCGTGCTCAAGCAGCGCTCCATTGACCATATACCATCCATTTCTAATATTCACATCAGAGGAGGGCCGACATGTAAATAGCCTGCATTTAATTGTTGTTTTATAGAGGTGTGTGCCATAGTTTGAGGAATAAAAAATACCCTTTTTTCTTCCTCCATTAGTCATAATAACACATTTTTAAATAGCAGTCTGCAGTGATAATTATCTCATCTGTGCAATTTCTAAGGTATTTCTTACACTGAGATACAGTCAGCTGCGTTAAGGCTTTAGTAGTCCTAAAGTCAGACGTGGGTAGGATGGTAAACCGTAAAGAGCTATAACTTGAAGAAAATAGATGGGAAAAAATTTGGGGTGTGTCCCTGCCTCTTAAATATGGATTGTTTCTAGGAACATCAGTTGTTTTTGAAATGAAGCTGTATCATTCATGTTTGATGTGCTCTTGCTTTCACTGTTGATCATGATATGTTTTGGATGTAATTATAGTTTTGTGATTATCTCCTGCCCTGGCTATTTTATCGTCCTTATTTCATTGTCCTGCACGGATAGTTTTTCTTGAGCACTGGTACACTGGGGGAGGTAGATGCCCAAGATATCGAGTAAGTGACGTTAAGGCACTGCGCTTCTAACCTGAGGGGGTTGCCTTTGGACGTGCTGTTGTGCAGTGAGGGGGCGCGGGTTGGAAGCGGGCGGCTGCCCGGACCCTCGGAGGTTTGGGGTACAGCTGGGCTGGTGTGGCCCAGGGTAGAAAACAGGCCAGTGAACTCGATCCACATCGTGTGTAAATCCAGCCGTTGCTGATCTTCCCCTGAATATATTTAGCGAGGGAATTGGGTTTAGTGGGTGATTGTTTTGAATGATGAGCTGTTCATTACATCTGTTTTCCTTGACTGCTGATGTGAAATAATTGACAGATGAAATGTGAGAGGATAATTTCATGTTTCACACCAGTGACTCCATTTTATTTGGTACCTTTCTCACATGATTGGGAAAGACTCGTGTCGTATGAATCCTTTGCCCAGCTGAATGGTGAATCAGCAGGTTAATGATGAGGTCATACCAAGACCTCCAGAAAAGCTCTTTGTTGTTGTTTTGGTTGGGTTGGGTTTTGTGTAGGCTTCTGAATAGGTTTTTCGTGATGCAGCATGCAGTTTAAGTACTCGTCCCTCGGTTCAGGTTTATTCCTGGTTGGCGCTGTCAAAGATTTTAGCTCTCCGACAGCAACGATACTCGGTGGCAGTCTCTTTTCTGGCAGGTTTAGCAGAGTTGCCAGTGGTTGATCGGACATGGACACTGACCTGTGCTTTCAGCCCCAGGGTAATGTCTTTGTCTTGGGGCTGAACAGTGCTTGCATGAGCTTGTTTGATACCTTGTTAGGGAACACAGGGTGCCTGGGCTCTGACTGCATCAGCGAAACCTAAGAAATTGTGGGATTTAATCAGAAGGGTAGAGCCAGACACGGGCAAAACAAAACCTGTGGTAGGTTTTATCCTGGTAGACAGGCCTGAAATGTCCTTAACCGTTTGCTTTGCTTCTCCAGTAGCTTCAGACACCACTGGCTCATAGCAGAGGGCAGTCCTGTGTGCTATGAAATCAAATGACTGATCCAAACCACAGCAGGTACTCACAGTGGAAATGAGACCTTAGTTGCCGGGAAAGGCTCCCCCGCGCAGTCAGCAGTGCTCACGCACCGGCGCCCAGGAGAGGAGTTTGCAAAGCAAAGCAAAGGTGCAGAAATCCTTCCCCTTCCTCCATTACGGATGGGAAATTAATGTTTGCGTTGTCATCCTAAAGCTGCGTGGAGGTCTATAAAGTAGAATCTGTCCCACATTTGTCCAGTTCCACTTGACTCCGAAAAGATAACAGCATTTCCTCCTGCCGCCCCTATGATGGGAGAGGGTGGGGGGCTCGGGGCACGGCTGCTAACGTGAGCACAACATTGGTGACAGCATCCTAGCATCCAGCGTGCTAATCCTTTCCGTATTTCCGAGGTGCCTGTCAGTAGGGTTTCCTGATGGACCGATGCTCTGGGAATAGAGCCGATTTCTAATTTACAGAGGGCTTGGCACGATACCCCCCTCGCAAACTCCTAGCACAAGATAAATAATTGTTTTGCGCTTCTGCTTCCTATCAATGGTACTATTCTTGCGACCGTTCCCAGCCCCAATGCTCGGTCTCCCGGCCAGCAGGTGCGGGAAGCTCAGCGAGGGTGGTCCAAGGCTCAGCACGCTCTGCAAGAGTGTATCCTGTGTTTCTCAATAACAGCTTCTCCAACCGTCGGATGAGCCCCAGAGGGAGTCCTAGACAGTCCTGCGTTGGGCAGAAGAAGTTGGCAGCGACACAGGGCCTCAAGGATGGAGTTTATAAAGCCGGGAAAAAGTCCCCTCCTGTGGTGCGATGCTCTGTGCCAAGGCCATCATCCTTCCAGCCAAGGCGGGCTGGATGGGTCTCCCGTAAGAGCCTGTCAGCCCCTTTCATTAGGCAGCCGGAGGGGCTGCCGCTGAGTGATGCACGGCACCTCCTTCCATCCTGCGCTCGCTCCCTGCCAGCCGGGGGAACAAGAGGCCGGGATTAGAAATCAAACTCTGGGTTTTCTGCATGACTGTGCTGACTGCTGGGTATTACCATTAGACAGCCCCCTCCTTATTTTTTTTTTAATAAATATTATCTATTTGTTTTTTCCCAACATCAGGGGTTTTGTTCTTGCCCCCCCATCCCTGTCGTCCCCCCCAACTCCACCAGAAGCGTGGGTACACGGGGGGATTGTTCCGTGCCGAGCAGAGGGCTCGATGTGGGTTTCGGGGTTTTGTCCGTCTCATTACAGCGAATGCATCACCTGCATGACTCAGTCATTCTTCGGCTGCCTGGGGAGAGAGGCCTTCAAGAGCAGTTGCAACAATAATCCTGTCTCATTACGGCACATGGCACTGCCGCTGTGAAAGTAGGCAAGCTAGCAGATCTCCTTCTTAGAAAATACCAGTCTAGCCGTGCGGAAAAACTACCTTCTATTACTGGGTAGTCAACGCTATATTGTGGACTTCTGTAGATGGGGTAATTTAAATCATAGTAATTAAAATGAAAAAGTGATGCCAGGACAGTACAATGCAGTTTTCCTTTGTCTAATATCAATCGTGGAAAAGAAATTACAAAAATCTCTGTTAAAAAAAAAAATCAAACCAAATTCTGCAGCCATGGGGAAAATTAAATATTTGTAAAAAGCAAATGTGCAAACACCTCATATTTCTTTGCGTTTGTCCGATGATCTTTTCCCCTGCATGTTGGGAAAGATGCCCAAACTAGACGCATTCAGTGGCCCATACTTTGAGTCATTAGCTCGGTTTGCCACTGTCGTGGTCTGCCATGCTCTTCCAAACCACAGCCCGTTTTCTGGAGTTTCCTTCAAGCCTGAGCTTCTGGTGAACATCCACCCTTCAAGTACAAGCGCTGTAATAGGTTTAAGTAAAGGTTTAGTAAATCCCCTCCAAAAGGAAGAGCTGCAAACTGTCGCTGCAGGCTCTTTCTATAAATCCATCTCTTCCTATAAATCCATCTATAAATCCATCTAGGACCACTGGGAGCCAAAACCAGCACACCCCCTATTATAGCCTTTGTCCTGCCACAGCCACCATCATGGGGCAGCGTGAAGCTGCTCCCCCCGCCTGCCCTGCGGCCCCGGCTTCTCCCGCGGCTTTCCCCTTTGCCCGCTCCCGGGGCACGGCCCAGGAGCTCCCGGGGGCTGCGCGGGGTCCTCCGTACGGGGGGCTCCTGGAGCCAGAGTTCGGCTCGCTCCCGCTCCCACGCAGGGGCCAGAACGGCATCATCATTTTAGAGGATTCGCTGCAGGAACCTCCTCCTGAACAGCAGATATCCTTGCCAAAGAAGGGGAGTCAAGCTTATGTTTTCTGTAAGAAAGATGTTTCCAGGACGATTAGATTTTTTTCTGCATCTCTCTGTATTAAAATATTTTTTAAAAGGAGAAAGTATTACTTCGCGCATTTGGCTGTGTAGTTTAAATATAATTAAAGGCAAACTAGTCTTTTTTTCTTCCGCTAAAGAGTTGCATTTATACATTTTAATACGAAGATATGCTCAGTAGGGAGCAGGAGCCTATCATTGGCTCCTACTGCAGGCAACGCAAGCTGCAAATCTAAAAGAAAGGACTATGGCACAGAAAGGAGGAAGCGAATTTTAGATGCAGAGGGAGAATACAAGTATTTAGACCATATCTGTAGCTATAAAGCTAGAGATAAAAGGCTTTTTCCTTTATATTTTCTTTTTATTGTTTTTTATAGTGCAGTACAATACAAACATTACAACCTGGCTGACTCCTGCAGAGATGCCAGGCACTAGCATCGTGTCCAAAAATTAGCTTTATACATATGCTAAATTAAAGATTGGCAGCCGCAGCAGCACAAATCCCATATTGGCAGCAGTTTGCAAATCCCACGTTGGCAGTCTTCTCCACATGAAAGAAGAGAGGAAATACAAAGGGCAAAAAGCCCAAGAGACTTTCTGTAGCGAATAGCAGCGAGTGGAACATAGAAACTATCTGCAGGGGAAAAAAAAATCTCCAAATTACTGAAGATAAAAGAATAAAGCTGAATCTGTGACGAGCTCAAATGAGAGCCCATTTACACCTTTTGGAGAAAAAGTCATTAGTAAGCAAATGTTATTTTGGTGGGAAGGGTAGGAGTGCGGTGCTGGGCAGAGGATGGCACTTACCCCTGTGGGGGCTGGAACCAAGGGGGTCGGGTTCTTCTCCAACACTTGTGTAAAACTCCATTTAAATCTCTTAAATTAGGCTGTTCCTAAATATATTTGACCTAAAGCATGTAGGGTTATTTGGATTTTCCTTTACAAATTGTATATTTTCATCTACCTGTAGGAAAAAAATATGTATTTTTTAGGAACCAATCACAATTGTCATTGCTTTTAATTCATTAATCGGAACATCCCTATTTTCATGTTACTTCTGTTTGTAGCTGCATTCAGGGTGCGTTTTACAACAACAACTAGTTTCTCTTACGTGTATGGTTGGCAGCAGTTCCTTCTAGGTCTGCCCAGTCGGGATGGATTACTTAGCTCCTTCAACCTACCCACCTATGTTATTTTGGCTGGCATTGCTTCCTTCTTGAGAAGTTGCTGCATCTGGTAATTTACCATGAGCAGTAAATCCTTCCAATGCTTTGACTTGCCTGGATTTTAGAAGTCACCTATCCTGTTTTCAGGATAGATACTTGGACTTGAACCAAGACATGCAGTAGTAAGTGGCTGTGTGAAGGTAAAAGAAAAGGAAGAGCCACAGGTTAAGAGAAATCACCTAATAGTTAGTTCCAGTGCTTGGCTGTATCAAAAGGTGGGTCCCAAGATGGATGTGCAGAGAAGCAGAATTTGAATTTTTCCAGAGCTTTTGGTTTTGTTTAGTCTTTAAGTGCCAATAAGTTTCATGATCTTCCAAACTTGGTCTAGCACAAGATGTGAAGGGTTTTTTCCTTCCCCAGAAAGGAATTTGCAGTGAATCAAAGAACAGCGAACGACAGAGATTTAATTCCTTTCCGTCTGCGTGCCGCCTGTCAGATCTCACCACTCCTGTAGCCAGCTCCTTCCCAAGCCAATCAGTCCCAGGCCAGCGCTGCAGGATCTGACACACTGCTGAGTCAGTGCGTGCGGCTCCAGATCAGGCACCTCCAGATCAGGGCACGTGGGACGGTGTTTTTGCCAGCGTGGGACACGGGTCTGGTGCACGGCATCCCCCATCCCGTTGCATTCGGCTTGCCCACCCCCTGCAGAGTGGGGCGCTGGCCACCACATAGGATAACCTGCCAGAGAAACTCTGTGCCATTTTCAGGATGCCGTTTGCCTTTCAGCAGCTCACAGCTGCAGCAGCACGTGCTGGGGGTGGCAAAGACCCTACAGGCAGGAGCAAGGATGTTCTTGGAATCCCCAGCCTTAAGTACCATCTCCTGTGCTGTCCAGACCATGCAGAGGGAATGGCTGCAGGTGGAGCTGGGCTTACAGAGCTCTCCAGTGCCTGTCCTGCAAGAGCGGGCGAGGGCAGGAGGTCCAACAGTAGCACAGTGAGGGCTCCAGGATGAGAAGGACCACGTTGATAGATGATGAACCCCCTTGAAAAGGAGAAACAAATACATTGCCATGGGCACCTGGAAGCCGGTGATTGCTCAGCTTTCTCTGCTGCCACTACCAAACATTCAGGGCTGCAGAGTGAAAGCCAGCACAGCTCTTGGCCCTCACTTCCCACAGGTGGTGGACACGTAGGCTGTCAAACCAGTTTTTGCTTGCATTGGGCTTTCCAGCTGCTTCAAGAAGTGCGATCTAAAGGCTGAACATGGGATTTTGAGGAGAAAGTGCTGACCTCTTCTAATCATTTCCTGGAGAAAGACCCTTATGTTTTCCACTGAGGCACCCACTGAAGCCTGGCTGTGCTCCACGCTCATGGTGCCTTCTCTGCCAAGTCTGATTTTGCACGTTCACTCTGCTGAGTCTTCTCTCACCACTGCAGCCCTGGTTTTGTTCCTAGGCTTTCTCTAGAGCCTGTAGGACCAGCTGTGTCCTTGAGTTGTCTGGCTTTGGCTGCAGATGCCAAGATGCGTCAAACAAGAAAAATTATCAAGTGGCACGTTCCAAGCGAATCGAAAAGCAGCTCTGTTTCACACAGTGAATAGTTAGGCTCTTTTTCCTCTCGATAGTGTTGAAATGAACATCAGTCCAAAAAGCAACAGAGCGTATTCATGAAAGAACCCAATGAAAAACTATTAAACACAAAGATACTGCCTCTTGTTGCATGGATCCTTGATCCAGACTGGGTAGAAGGGGGCACTTTCTTTCTTCATATTCCTGCGAATACAGAATTTTTGACAGCTTCAGTGGAAGATGAATGGATCAAAACTGGCTTTAAAAGTACGAGAGAATGAGGAGAGGCAGCTTAGATTGACTTTTTGACGATCGCTGACCATTTGAAGGCACCACACAAATCAGAGGATGTGACTTGGATCCATGCTCTTCTAGGCTGACGAATGCACATCTTCGCTGATGCCAAGCGTACCCTTACTCTGTGATTGCATACTGTGCTTGTGGTGCATTAAACCATAAGAGCAGAGATCTGTGCGGGTTTGTCTGGAAAAAACTTGCTGTGCTGGGAATCCCTTTTGTTATCTCAAGTTCAGGTTTGTTATAAATCCTGATGCATTAGATGAAGTTCAGAGAATGATCTGTAATTATGTATGGGCTTTGCTGTATGAAATTATTGGCTGTCACAAAATCAATACCATGTGATTCATGACCATTAATCCAGGGCAAACCGGTAAGGAGAAAGGCCTTAGACCCTGGAAAGTTTAGACCCTGTGCCAGGACAAGGGCTGTTTGGGAGTCTGCAAGGCTGAGACAGCTATGTAGGTGTGCATATGTGCGTGCGAGAGAATGGAGCTGCAAAAAGTTACCTTTTTGCCCAGTACTTCTCAGTGTGCCCAGAAAAAACGTTAAACAAAAGGCCTCCAAACGTTGCGTTCACACTGAGGGACATAGAAGTCAAGTGAATTTCTGGACATCTTGGGAAACCAATGCTTCAAAGAGGTTCCCTCCAGTCATCTTTTCTCCATCTACGGTGTGGTCATTAACCTCTTCTGGAAAGAACTGAATTGTCCTCAGTCAAAAGATGACTGCTTCTCCAGGGAAATTGGTTGCATTTGCAGTTGTGTCTGTGTCCTTGTCTGGATGCCGGCAAGCTCCTTGTAGTGCTGACCTTGAATTTCTGTCATTGCCCTTGACCATTTCATAGGCTTAGCTCAGGACTTTCCCTTGACTGTCTACTGCTCCAGTGTCCTAACATATCCACATGGCATGACTATGGCAATGTCCTGAGCTCCCCCTGGTTGCTCCTGCGTGGCTGCTGCCTTCACAACCCAACCACATTCGGTGCCCTGACCAAATGCCGGTGTTCCCCGGGAATACCACTGTTGGCACGCAGTCTCCGTCTTGTTTGGCTGGGGCCACCAGCTCAGCCCCGACACTGGTGATCAGCAACACCATGATACTGTTTGGTGTGGTTGACTTGGGCTGTGGTGTCTTGGGAGCAATTGAGTCAGTTCAGGTGTTTTGCCATGGGCAACAAAAGGTCAAAATTAATCCAAATGAATCTTCGTGGACCTGCACGTAAGGGAGAGCAGCCACATCCAAGGGCCAACCAGGAGCCGTAGTTTTGGAGCACTGAGTGTGGAAAGGGGATGAGAAGGGACACATGAAAAGTCCAGGGTTAGCTGAGAGAAGTCCAGACATTTTTATGCACATCCACAGCCTCTGATCAGGGCTAAAGTTACCCTTCCAGAAAGTATAAACCGCCTTCACCAGGCAGAGGGACCTTATGCTGTGTCACGGCTTTGCATCATGCGGTCAAAATGATTTTAAAATCTCAGATTAAGTGCTTTAATTATGAGACACACTTTCTCACAGACATCAGCTTTATTTTTTGTAACTTCTTCATGGTACTTATACAAAATGCTAGTGATACTTCTCTTTTACTGTGTTCAAAACCTTACCGCTTTCAGTGGAGTGTTAACATGCTTAAATTATTTATACATGCCTTGCGTCTTAGTCATAGTTAAGCCAAACAATACGTATTTATCTCTTTTCATCTCTCTTTTTTTACCTTTCTCCTTCTTGCTTCCGCATGAACATATTTCTATTTATTATGGCCTTTCTGATGACAAAGTGCCCAGAATTAAAAATAACTAAAGCCTGGCAGTACTGTTGTTGCAGAGCTGCACAGAGACGGAGGTGACATGATACAGCTCCATTGGCTGGTTTTTTACTACCGCACTGTCACACAGCACATCCTTTTCTCATTTGCCGTCCCTGGTTAGCCACACTGCCGCTTCGGCTTTGTCTTTCTCTCTGGTGGTCCGTGGCTTTGAATTTTGTTTTTATCCTTAGCTTTTTTGTATGTAGTTCTCATCCTCTTGCACTGCTTTTAATTTTTTTCATGTTAGGGTCGCTAGAAAATTTTTATTGAGGTGATGTTCACGTTTTCTTCAAGACCATCAGCATAGATGCAAATTAGAACAACAAAAAAAATTCCAACAGGAGTACCCTGGGCACTTTTCAGTGGTTTTTTTCAGCTTATGATCTGCTTAACAATCTTTTCCAGCAATGCATCTTTTCCCCTTGAACATTAAGCGCTTGGGTCTTAGAGGTAAAATGTATAAATTGCACTGAAATTATGAGTAAGTCTTGAACCGTAAAATGCTGCTGTAATACATAATTGTTTGAATTGTCCTCCTGACTCCACTGCATTATTTTCCTTCTATTATATCACAATAGCATGAGCATATATATCAAAAAGCTGAAACGAGTCGGAATCGTGACCGTCTACTCCTCCCCCATGTCCTGTCAGTTTCTTCATCCCAGATTAGTGTCTGTTGGCTTGGGAAGCAAAGAGGGAGCAGATGGACCACAAAATGAGATTCTGTAACCTTCTTACCCAATAGATCTGCTTTCTGCATGTATTCAGACATATTTACTTACTGTAGTGACAATTATCAGTTTTATTTCTTTTAAGAAAACCAAACAACTTCAGCTCAGTATGAAAGAGAGCAAACTAAATTGTCTTCTGGCACCGTTACCATCCATATAATTTTAAATCAATTAGGAGTTATGTGGCCAGATTCTGATCTGCATTTTACCTGAATATACCCATTAAATCCATAGATGTGCTTAGGTATGGGGGGGACAGACAAAGTATGTACAGTCTGTGGACTCTAGATAACTTTTTTATTGTTCATAACACAGGTCAGAAGAGCACAGTTGCTTATTTCCTGGGATATTTTGTTTGAATGTACTATTTGGATGGCCAGATGAAGCATCTTTTTACTTGCAAATGAAGGGAGTTGGATACAAAAGTAACCAAATAATAACAACTACAAAGCTTCAAAATGTGTTAAATAAAGAATTCAGTTTATTCAGAAACTTGCGCGTTTCCTATGCCTCATTTGAGACGCACCCATTCGCAGCATTGGGTGTATTTTAAATGAGAGGAGATAAATGTAATTGGCTGAGGTTTGGTTAAGGTATAGCTACGAATGAAATCGTCTCCCTGCTCTCAGCCATGCAACGTGTCGGTATAACCACGCATTGAGCTCATCCTGAAGACCCACCGTTAGCGTGAGATTCTTGTAGCAGCGAATGTCTATCGTTAGACCTTTCATATGAGCAAAACATTGTGTGTCTCGTCTGGGGTAGGAGCCACCAGCCCTGAAGACACTGAGGTGAGACTGATCTTGCCTGTTGTAGCTCTCTAGGAAGACGGTGCTTCGTCTCAACAGGCTGCCGAGGCTCCCGGCGTATTCAGCCGAGGGAGCTGGGTGCCTCCAGAGAACAAATCATCTCTACGCCTTCGGCAGCTGGTCTAGGAGAAGATAAATCTCCTTCCAGATATACCGACCTCTCACTATTGACTGTAAAAAGATCCTAGAGAAAAAAAGCAGACACCTAACTTTTAGATGTCTCGGGCTGGGTGCAAGGAATCCAAATGTATTGTGACAATATGTTTGGCCAAATATATTGTGACAAGCTCCTGTACTAAAGAAAGTGCCTTCACTCTCCTGCTGAGCAAATGGGACTTGTCCAACAAGTATATGGCACGCATATGGCCACGCGCTGGAAACACTGGGTATCTTCCTTAGCAGGAAAAAGGAGCGTGTCAAACCTGGCGATTAGGACCTGGAGTTTTAGGAGTTTTAGGGAAGGGGGAAAATAAAACCAAGAGGTAGAGACTTTGTGTACAAGAATTGCCTGGCTGCCTTATATGTGCGAGTGCGTTGCCAAGAGCTGCAGGTGTTCAATCAGACTGCTTTTATTTGAGGTGCCTAACGTGAATTTCGAAACCACCACATAGGCAACCCGGCTTGAAAATTGACCTTAATTTCTTCTAATTGCATGTCTTAGTCTTCATTATTTTTCTTGTTAGAGACAGAATTTTGAAAGGCGATTCACTAGTGCAGCTATTTTTGACTCATCGCTGACTTTGTCTTACTTCTTGTTATTTAATGGGTTCCAGTGGCCATATGCTGCAGAGAATCCTGGAACAAAGTGAGTAAACTGGGAGGCATTGCTCGGAAGGATAAATTTCACAGTTGGAAACACACTTAATACTAAGCCTTCTAACCAGTTTTTCCAGAAATCGCAAGCTTGATTGCCATGATATCTGAACATGGCATTAGCTACTCTAATGAGGAAAATAATTGATATGCTATGGAAATTAGGTCTAATTAGATCTTGTTAAGATAAATATCTCAGTTCAGCTGAAAACTTGAAGAGATGCATTTTGCAGCATTCCAGATTATAAATATGACCCTTGTTCTTCACCCCCCTCCGCGTCTTGGGTTACTACTGGTAGAAGTGAATGTGAAAAGCCTCCTTATCAAAATCGCTGCAGTCTGTACCCACTTGACATGGAATAAGTGACAAAGATGCTAGATAGTTTAAATCTTACATAGCTTAAAACCCATTTATTTTTTACATCAGCTTTAGGCGAAGATCTTAATTTCAGAACCATGTAACAAAGTATCTCGTGCCTATTCATTTTCTTTAGTTAAAGAAATACATTAATGTTTATATATTTTCAGATTCACAGCAAATAATACTCTTCTATGCTCTTTAACGCTGTTTTCAATGACTTTAGAACAACATGTATGCTGTATTTTATCAATAACATTTCAATGGGGGGCAAACATTGAATGCAAGCTACAACAAAATCAAAGTTCCTTTTAAATTTTAAAGAAAAAAGAAGGAAAAAAAACCCAAAAATACATGAGGGGGCCATCCAGAAAGTGAGGAGACTTTGGTAGTATATAGACCAGGCAGATGACTTATACCCAGCTGTATACCTTGCAAGCAGTGGCCAAACTCGTCTTCCCCCTTCACTAGTGGAGTTGCCGTGGGACTAAAAGCAGGATGAGACCTTATTGGCAGCTGCCTCATTTTCTTCCAGCTTGCACAAAACACAGGTCCAAAATCTTTATTGTCCTGATGGGCTTGAGTTTCCAGCTTGCACACTGACATTCCTTCTGAGGTGCAAAAGAGAGGGGAATCAACGTTCTCTAATGATTTTAGCT
This sequence comes from Balearica regulorum gibbericeps, assembly GCF_011004875.1. NCBI lineage: Eukaryota > Metazoa > Chordata > Aves > Gruiformes > Gruidae > Balearica > Balearica regulorum. Next base: position 159,657,752 of record NC_046184.1, on the reverse strand, counting down.
TGCTAGTTTCTCATTTTAACAGGATAAGCTATTTAAAGCAAACCTTTAAAAAGTCTGCTTTCAGAGCATAATTTTTAGAGCCCCTGAACTAATAATCTACAGGCCCTAAAACCACTGTACGCATCCTGTAATATCACAGGCCATTTTAAAAACGTAACATGTTAAGGAGCCAATTTCCATTATGTGCTGCAATTCCTTTGCCATCAGCCTGGCAGAGCTGGCAGCTTTAGCCACCTGCTCCCGTTCCCTGCAACCACCAGCTTGCCTTCTGGGGGGGTGTCTCTGCAGAGCCATGGGGACCAGCCCTTGGTGCATCAGTGCTGCTGGGAGCCCAAAGGCATGAGGGTAGCGCAGGGGGACCAGCCTGGACCGGGGGGATTTGTCCATGAGGACCACCACTCCAGGAGGCAGGTTCACCAAGTGGTCCCTACAAGGATGAGGATCTGATGACAAAAGGCAAAAAAGCTTCTTCTAGGCAAATCCAGTCCCTCTGCAAAAGTAAATAATAACCCATCTATATCTCCTATTCTTGGGAAGTCTTGAGCAAGGGGAAAGGTGAATGATCTGATGTTTGCAGTCATGGTTCCAGACAGCTTTTCAGTGTTCTGTGTCTTAATAAATGCATACCTCTGTCCACTGGTATTTTTTCTTACAAAATTAGTGCGGAGGAAACTACAGCAAGCTAGTGTATAATTTTTCTGGATGAAGGTGAATAATAAGTGAGTAAAACAAGATGAGTCTTCCTATGACCTTTAAATATTAATAAATTAAATATCCCTTTGCATTACTCATTTTCTATTATTAATGTATTTCTCTTCTTTTATTCTTGGTCTGTCTGGTCATTACCAGTATTCTGCATCTTCCATTTCTGAAAATACTTACAAGCATTGTAAAGATTCCCAAACCCTCCATGTATAGATGTACATAGACAGTCACTGGATGAGATCTCATGCAGACCAGCAGCAGATGTATGTAGATTTCTTTGGTGGGAGTCTATTGCAATGATTTCACTATTTAAGTCACCAAGCACCAAGGCAGCAGTTGGGGTTTGTTTTTTTTTTTTATAAATTATCTATTTACTCTTTTTGTGACAAACCTAATGATTGTAGAAATGAGAAATCAGCCTGCAAACAGTCCAAATTTAAATAAAATCACCCCCACACTAGACTATAACAGTGGCAGATGGACAGAGGAAGAAAGAGTATATAGTCATATTTTTTGCCATTATAGTATAGACCCTTTCAGATTGCAGCAAGCAACTTGCCATCTGCAAATCTGAGTCTTTCCTTTTCTGCTGAGGCACTGATTCAAGAATCATGATTTCTGAAGTTTGAGCTAAAGTATTAAGTGGTTTATCTCTTATTTTAAAGGCATACTGATCTCATGATTTTACTTCAAACGCATGGGAAAGGCATTCTGACAATTTCCCTTGGATTTCTCCTTAAGACAAAACCCAAAGCCACTGGCTCACACTTAGGTATGCGGTGAGGTAATGGGTTGCACACATGAATAGCTTTTTGTCCAATAGTCTCTTATTGCTGTTGTTCTCCAGTCTTTTGTTTGGTTTGCTCTACGGGCAAATGATTTGCTCTATGCCTGTATGACATGTAGATCACAGTGAGCACCTTCTCATACACTCAACTGCAGCAATGGGGGTTTGGTTTTAATGTTGTCCCTCTGAAGACATAAGAATCTGATAAATGTTATTGATTTTTAAGGGTCAGATCTTCATGTAAACGGCCACTGATTTAATGGGAGTGTCAATTTATTATAGGTTTGCAGACAAAATCTGGGCACATTTTAAAAACCTCTCAGTGTGTCAACGCACTGGTGTTTTCTACAGTTTTATCTGACTATAAGTTTGAGGATGTGACCGTCACAGAGCTCAGACAAGCATATGCCAGTTGCAGCCTACCAGGGTTTCTGATGCTTTCATGTTATGGCAGGGAGTTGCTTAATCTAAAGGTCAGGACTCTCATATAGGTTTAACTTTTTTTTTTTCCCCCCTCTGTGTAGCCAGCAGTAACCAAAAAAAAATCTCCTTAAGGGTTGAAAGACTATTTTGAACTTGTCTAAAAAGAAGAGGATGCCATTCAGTTCTGGCAATTTCCTTTCAGGAGGTGCTGCAGTATGAATTGCATCTCAGTATTTCTAATTTTCACCAAATCAGGGTTGCTCTCTACAGAGGCAAAAAGAGGAGAGGTTTCTTTTGTTAATCATGCATGCAAGAGCCATGTACAAAATAAAGTATTAAATACAGTAATTACAGTAATTTTTGTTAAAATATTTCTACACAATAAACCTGTGGCTTTGAAAACTCTACCAGAAGCAAAAGAAAAACAATCTGTAATGAAAAAATTGAAATCAGAAGCCACTAATAACACTAAAGGGAGCCCAGAAGCCAAATTAATGTTTCTACAAAGAAATACTTTCCTACACCAGGCAAATTCCTAGTAAGACTCTTACCTGGGTCTTTATATATAGGATTCAGATTTCATTTCGAAGCATGCTTTTTACAAACTGTTTAGTGTTCATATGTCATTACCACTGTTGGGCCAGATTGCACCTGGCATCGATATAAACAAAGCTTTGGCAAGAATTCTTTCCTTTGGGATGGAGACATCTGATTTTCAAGCTGAAAACATGTCAGTGTTGCAACACACTCCAAATAGCCTGTTTTACCAGTGCAGTAAATTAACCCGCCTGGTGTAGTGTTAAATGCTTTACAAACATCGACTGAAGGCAAGGGAGGGAAACAGCAAAAAACAAACAAAAACATTTCAATAACTTGTTTGACTAGGAACAGTGAAAAAAACTACAAGCAAAGCTCGAAGGGAGGAGGTGATCTTTGGGAGACAGGACAGCAGAAGAACAAATTTTCTGAATTTTGTCCTGTATTCAGCCCAGAGAGCATGCCACGGCGTGGGAAGACACAGAGAGAGGGAGCAGAATGAGTTATATAGATTATAGAAAAGGCATCTTCATTTGAAAAACAGATGAGGATAAGAGCAAGCAGTGATTCTAACTCATCATTGCTCTGTATACAGGGGGAAGGCTTTTTGAAAGCTATTGCATGCAAGACATTTGCCTTTGATGCCGCAAACCACTGATGGACAAAGACTACGTAGGCAAATCAGAGGATAAAATATTGGGCTATCCCCCTTGCTACCCCATTGTTCAGGATGAAAAAGCTGAGCTGAACTTTTGGGCACGCAGAATTGGCTGAGTGAAAGCTCTCATCGCTAGATCATGCATTTCTGCTAAGCCTGAATGGTCTAGAGGACAATGGGGTTCAACCTGCCTGTGGCTCTACAACGATTCTGCAATATAGATGTGAAACTAGAATAGACGGAAAGTAGGTCCACATGCGTATGGAGTCGAACAGTGACCTGTCCTGAGCAACACAGGCAGAAGCAGCGTTCTTAAATATATATATATTTATATAGCTGTCAGACTGAAGCCATTTTGCTACTCTTGTCTTGCTATTTTAATTATCCTGATAGCTGCCTATTTACAAACATGCATGGAAGTGAGCTAGAAGAATTAATATTCATAAGCATTCATAAAATGTGGCAAAGTTTATGTTAGAGTGGATGATAATTCCCAAGAGGGTTTGTGTTAAGTGTAGATTTACATTAGTAAGATTCAGCATGATTGATTCTCGCTTGGCCAGCAATACAGGACTTAGCTTCCATACTGGCAGAGATTATATCTGGTCACCAGGAAAGGAAAACTGGCCAAGAAACTGCCAACACAGAATCTGAAGCTGTGAAACCTGGTCAAGAAGAAATAAAGCCAAATAAGCAACAGATGAAAAATTATCTTAAAGCAAAGATCAAATCACTCAGTTGGAAATGAGAATTGTATTGGAAAAGGTGATGCTGAGAGCAGAAAGGGACATAGGAATTTTTTTTTCAAAATAATATTAATAAATAAACCGGAGTGGTGAACACCAGTAATTTTTTTTTTAAATGGACCTTAGCATTTTTCAAGAAAATGAAAAAGAAGTAGACAGTTTTAATATGCTCAAAGACTTGTGACAAATAGCAAAGAGGACTTTTAAACTTTATGAATCATTTGGAAGAGAGTGCCAGAGGTCCCAGTAGAAGAGAGGCATGGGCATATTGGAGAGGCTCCAGCAAGGGGCCACAAAGATGACAGAGAGACTGGAGCACATCTCCTGTGAGGAGAGGCTGAGAGAGCTGGGACTGTTCAGTCTGGAGAAGAGAAGGCTCCGGAGGATCTCATCAATGTACATAAATACCTGAAGGGAGGGTGCAAAGAGGACGGAGCCAGGCTCTGCTCAGTGGTGCCCAGTGACAGGACCAGAGGCAACGGGCACAACTGAAACACAGGAGGTTCCCTCTGAACATCAGGAAACACTTTTTCACTGTGCGGGTGGCCAACACAGTTGGTGCCCAGAGAGGTTGTGGAGTCTCCATCCTTGGAGATATTCAAAAGCCATCTGGACATGGTCCAGGACAATCAGCCTGCGGTTGCCCTGCTTGAGCAGGTGGCTTAGACTAGATGAGCTCCAGAGGTCCTTTCCAACTTCAGCCATCCTGTGATTCTGTGACTCTGGGAAAGGTGACAGATCGAATGAGGAACTAGAAAAAAACAACACTTTGGTAAGATACACACTTTACAATGCTTTTCTGGCACCGTTGGAGTAGTCCAGTGGGCTCAAGAGGGACAAGAGACTTGTAACTGCACCCTCGCTGCAGAAACCTGCTGCCTCTGAAAAGGAGACTTCATAGGAAATTTATTGACCATTGCATGCCAAATGAAAGAGTAGGGGGAGAAATGGGTAGGGAACTCACTGACAGATAAAACAGAACAGCACTGATGTCACTGTGTATTTTACCCTCAGAAAATAAGTGAAGTTCTCTATATGTAGAGAAAACCTTTGACAACTGGTGTGAGGACTAACCTTGGGCTGTACTGACCGCAGCCCCACCCCAAGTGAAAGCAAAGACACCTTCACTAGCAGAGGACCTGAACGGCCTGCTGTATCCAGCAGCATCACCACACACCAGCTCATGCACCACAAACACGCTGACAGGGATGGTACCTCCTTGCCCAGCTGGAATGAGCCAACAGACCTGAGGAACTTCCAGAGGTTGCAGGGGTGGCTGCCAGACGGACATGATGCTCAGTGGCAAGCTGGCAGCAGAGGAAGCGGCCACTGCCAAGGAAAGGGAAGGGAGCGTCACCCGAGTCCCATTAGGATTAACCTGCACCTGATGCAGCTGATGGGAATGGAGATTCTGGTTGGAGAAGACATCTCTGAGTGCTTTGGGGGGGAAAACTGCCTTCTGATCTCGATATGAAACACATTATTACTGGGGCAATCAAAAAGTGTGAACAGGTTTAGCAAGTAAGGCAGAACAGTTTCCTTTAAAAAGCATTTGTAAGGTAAGTAGGACACATTTTCATGAATGTCTTTTGGCAGTCCTTTGTTCAGATGAACAAGAAGATTCATATCAAGTCAAAGGGACAAAAAAAATCACTAAATACATATTTAGTCCAGACAGTTACACAACAATAGAGCAAGTTGGGCAAAAATGTGAGAAGAAAAAAATTTGAGCAAAAATGGAAATTTAATGAGTGTCAAACTTGTGAATACTAAATTCCATTTTATCACTGTTGTTTTAAAATTAATATAATAAAAACAAAGCAACAGTACTGTATGAATGCAATTGTACTGCTGTAAAATCCTGATTGTCCATGAAGGAAAATAAATTATACTGCTAGCAGCATTTTGGTGAAGCATGCCAAAGCTTCGCATCAACTTTATGTTATCGGTGTCAACTAAATTCAAAGTAGTTAAATCAGTACAAAGGCAGGGTCCAGGCTGACCCCAGCATTTATTATGTGTGTTAAGAAATGGTCCAAAGCTGAACCCATCTTATTAGTCTTTTACTGACATTGCATTGGGCAGAGTCGTTTTCCAAAAACTGACAGAAAACACCTGATAAGCCAGACATAAAGAATTTGAGCTCAAGGCCTTACAGGCTGCTTGATGTGGATGAAATCCATGTCAGATTTGGACTTGGACAGATCTAAGAGCAGGTAACGAAAACACAGGTGAAGGAGCCCACATGTTCAGGCCTGGAAAAATGTTATGAAGGGAACAACCTAAGTGAAGGCAAAAGTTGTGTTAGTCAAGTAACTGATGATTTAAAATGGTGCCCTGCTTCCAGACGCCCCAGTCAGTTATGCTGAGGTAACGTTATGGGTAAATAGGTACAGCTGTAAGAATGGGGGCTCGTAGTGATGGCTGTTACGGGATGCAGGCATTTGTTTGAATCCTACCTGCTCTTCTCCTCATTAGCACAAAACGTGTGAAATGGTGGGTGCTTAGCTGGTTGGCTCTGGTGGAAGAACCAAAACCAGCCGAAGATGTTGCCCATCCTAGCTGCTTAGCGTCATCCTTTGCAACCCCCTTCCTTGCAGTGATGCAATTGTTTGTACGGCCGTGCTGTAAACAGAACTGCTGAAATGGTCTGGGGTAAAATAAATCCCATTCTTCCACCTAGAAATAAAATTAACCTGTTTTTTTTTCTATTGTGATTGCTTCAGTGATCCAGTTTGCATCTTGGCTTGAGAAACAGTTGCACTGGAAATGCTTGCATGGGGAAAAAGTGGGGCATGGAGCAGGAATAAGGAGAAGAGGGTAGGTACTGCTTAGATCTTGCAGACATAAACACACATTGATTTATCTTATCCTTTTATTGGGGAATACGCACCAACCTTAATTTAAACTTTGCAGGTGTTCCAGAAGCCCCACTAAGAAGTACCTTCTCAGTCCATCTTGCATTTAAAAATAGCTGAATTCGTCAGGAAAAACAATACAAAACAAAACAAAAAAACCCAACAGTTGAAGAAAAGGTTAAGGAAAGAAATGTCACAAGTTCCAGCAATTTGTTCCACTGCAATCAGGATTATCTAAATGAGGAACTTAAAATGTTTTGAAGAACACCAATAAACAATTAAAATTTCTTGTCTACATGTCTATAAAGATGTGTATTATATTGTGCCAGTACAATACACCTATCAGTGATGTACAAATACCATACTACAACCATACATGGGAGATTTGACCTAGAAAATAACCACCTCCTCAGGTCCCACTTTCAAATGGGAGAAGAATTTCAGTTCCTTTAACACCCATCGTAGGTCTAGGCAGGGAAGAACTCACATTGTCAGATTTGGTTCAGACCACAGAAAACCAGTGAAGTCATTTCTGAAAGGTCCTTACTCCTTGCCATGAATACATGAGTCATGGAGTTAATCTTATTTTATATGAGGGCTCAGTCTCTGCCTCAGCTAGTCACTGCCAATGCGGGGACATGTGGGACGTGGCATTCTGGTGCTGTTTCCCCTCTCCCACTTTGGGGATGCGGGGGTGGAAAGAAGGGGGTGCTGTGGCTTTTGTACTGCTGCCCATCTTTAAGGGACTCTGCCAAGTGCGAGCAGCTAGCCGTAACGGGCTTCATCACATCATTGGCAGCATCTGAGAAAATGTTGCCTACAGGAGGTGCTAAAACCTGCATTTGGGGTGGAGTGGGATGTTTGGGTTCCTTGACTCACCCCAGGCACCCATCCAAGTGGGATGTCTCTCAGAAGGAAGCCCTTCTGGTAGAGAAAGAAGAAGGATTTCTGGCAAAATCCAGTCTAGTGAGGTGGGTCTTTGTTAAGGTAAGCACTGGCTGAGAAATACACGAATAAAACAAGTTTGCTTTGCAGGAAGGCAAGAGTTGTGTCAATTTACTGTGAAGCTTGTTAGATCAAAGTTTCCTGTGTTGAACATCCCCGTGGAGAACTATCTTTTCAGCGCTCCTGGCATTTACTTCTTTCAAGCTTCTAAACTTAAAACCATCTAAAATTAAGTTCATGCTCTCCTAACATTCTCCCATGGAAGTAATTACCGCAATTATAGGCTACTTCTACGATGCATCTGTTCCAAGGAGAGATCCCTGATGCCCTCGCCTAGTGGGGCAGGGGGGCTCATGTCCACATCGCACAACAGCAAACCTGTAGAGCAGACTGACTGCGGTGACGGAGATGTAGCACGTGGGTCTGGATCTCCCCATGACACAGGGTGGGGCTCTGATGGACCTAGACTGCAATTGTTTTTCTGGGTGGTTTTTCTTCAATTCCACCAGCTAAAATATGAGCAGTGTGCCATATCAACGCGGGGAGGGGGTTAACCTTTACCTGGGGATATGTGTTGCATGCAAGATGGCACGTGTGAGTGTTTGAGGGTACACAGGCCTTGCTGGAGCAGCGTCACAGGACTGAGTGGGGTGGAAGCAGCTGAACTTGGTGCGGTCCTGCCCATACTGCTCTTTGGGCATGATGCCTGCAGAGACCCAGCTCTAAAAACCTGGTTTGGAGGAAATAGATGATTCACTACCCAAAGGAGAGTCTGGATGTAAATGAGCAGTTGATCCTTGCGGGCAGTTGGGGCCCAAGATCTTCAGGTGAAGTTGGGAGCTAAGTTATCTGATGGTATAGGTTTTCTCAGAGGGTCCATAAACAGACACGGAGACAAATGACATGACCTCACAAGGGAGCACAGGACTGCATGAGGTAATCTCTGCTTTAAAAAGCTGCCCCTGAGATGAGAAGGTTTAAGTCCTCTCTAGACGGCGCAAGAATCCACCTGGTGGGAGGACTTCCTGGGGGTGCCTTGCTCAGCGTATGACACCTGAGCGACCACCTGGTGTCATAAATCCCATGCTAAACCTGTTGCGTGGAAACACGTGCATCTACAAGGTGACACCACTTAACTTTAAAATCGAAGTTGAAAAGGATGAGATGAGAGCTTTTTTGCACAAGTACAATTTTACTGTGGACGTGACCTGTAAACACTTGGACTTGGGGAATTCTGTGGGATTTTGATCACATTACAGAATATCAATTTGTTAATTTACCAATGCAGATAAAGCACTTTACGAAAACTGTGATAAGAGATTGTGGTGGGTTGACCCTGGCTGAGGGCCAGGTGCCCACCAGAGCCGCTCTATCACTCCCCTCTTTCATTAGACAGGGGAGAAAAGGTACAATGGAAAAAAAACTTATGGGTCGAGATAAGGACAGGGAGAGATCATTCTCTAATTATCATCACGAGCAAACCAGACCGAACTTAGAGAGGGAATTCATCTTATTTATTACTAAGCAAAACAGAGCAGAGGAATGAGAAATAAAACCAAAATCTTAAAACACCTCCCCCCACCCCTCCCATCTTCCCGGGCTCAACTTCACTCCCGGCTTCAACCTCCGCCCCCCCCAGCGGCACAGGGGGACGGGGAGTGGGGGTTACGGTCAGTTCCTCACGCGGTGTTTCTGCCGCTTCTTCATCCTCAGGGGGAGGACTCATTGTTCCCCCGCTCCAGCGTGGGGTCCCTCTCACGGGAGACAGTCCTTCACGGCCTTCTCCAACGTGAGTCTCCTCCACGGGGTGCAGACCTTCGGGAGCAAACTGCTCCAGCGTGGGTCCCCCACGGGGTCACAAGTCCTGTCAGCAAACCTGCTCTGGCGTGGGCTCCTCTCTCCACGGGTCCACAGGTCCTGCCAGGAGCTTGCTCCAGCGCGGGCTTCCCACGGGGCCACAGCCTCCTTCAGGTGTCTCCACCTGCTCCAGCGTGGGGTCCTCCACGGGCTGCAGGTGGAATCGCTACACCCCCTCATCCTCCCTCCATGGGCTGCAGGGGGACAGCCTGCTTCACCATGGTCCTCACCACGGGCTGCAGGGGAATCTCTGCTCCGGCGCCTGGAGCACCTCCTCCCCCTCCTTCTTCACTGACCTTGGTGTCTGCAGATGTTCTTACATCTTCTCACTCCTCTCTCTGGCTGCAAAAGCGCTCTCTAACTGTTTTTCTCTTTCTTAAATATGTTATCACAGAGGCGCTGATGGGCTTGGCCTTGGCCAGCGGCGGGTCCGTCTTGGAGCCGGCTGGCATTGGCTCTATCAGACACAGGGGAAGCTTCTAGCAGCTTCTCACAGAAGCCACCCCTGTAGCCCCCCCGCTACCAAAACCTTGCCACGCAAAACCAACACACAATTTGTTAATTTACCAATGCAGATAAAGCACTTTACGAAAACTGTGATAAGAGATGTTAATCGGTATTTGCACAATACCAAAAAACATGCATGGTTGTTCCGAGTTTTCTCTTTGAAACACCTAGTTTTATTGATACTGTGGGTAGACTGGGAAAAGTTTCTCCCAGAAAAGAGGAAGGGTGAAGGAAGCCATGGCACAGCTGACCTGATTTTTCTTAAAGCCTTCTTCGTTCCTCAGGCCTTCTGAGCAGCTTGGGGCAGACGCTGGCTCCTTCGGCACAAGCAGGCGTAAGCCTCTGGCCAGTCGTTTTCTTTCTGATAAATTGGTATTTGCCTTTAGCTTGCCTTTAACTTCCCATACTGTTTAATGTTTACCTCGTTTGGCTTTAATTATTTTGTTTCCCAAACAATTTAATAAATAATCGAGGCAGTAATTAAACGGCGCTTCTGATGATATCCATTTGCCAATCTTCAAAATGTTTGATCCATGTCTCGCTTAGAATCACCACACCTGAAAAATCAGCTGCTGAACAGGGGTTGATAATTTCTTAAAGCAGCTGTACTTTTGACAGACAGCAATGTATTTCATTATCAGCATTAACAAAAAGTTAAATTTATAAAAATAATAAATGGATGCCTAAATGTACACATTTTCCACAATAATTTATTACATCATGCCAAGAAAATGCATCTTAAACTAGAATGTTTTTAAATAAAAAATAACCATAACATACAGTTAAATTCATGTGCCGGATGAAAGAAATGTATAGTCTTTTTTTTTTTTTTTTTTTTTTTTTAATTGATACATCAGATGATTGAATATTTTGTGGTCACATTTTATCGTGCAGCAGCTCATTCGGACTGTCCGGGAAGACTAATTAACACTAATGCTTCTAAAGAATTTTCATTTGTGATGCTAATCTGTCACAAAACCAAAAGCATCCTCAGAAAGCCAGGGAAAAAAGTAAAGAGACTACATCTTGCAGCCAGCTTAAATTAGTGTTAGCTTGATTTGTCTTAATTGAAAGGTTGTTTACATCTCTTTTGTAAGTGTTTATAAAAGTTGGCAGACAGAAGAATAGCTGCCTACGTACATGAACAAAATTTTCTTTTCTTGAAGCTGTTGTATATAGTACTGTCATTAAAAAACCTTTTGAAATATTTCTGTACACATAGTCTTAAAGTATAAGCCTGTCTCTGTGTTTATGTATACACACACACACCCACACACCCTTGCTGGATTATTTTTGCTACAGAGATACTTATGCTATGTCCTCATATGACATGAACATTTCTAAGTGTCAATTCATTCTAGCAGCCTACCGGCCTCTATTTAAAGTTCTGTGAAACACGTGCAAGTCAGAAAAATATCTTAAGCACAACTTGTGCAAACATCTTGCTCTTGCACTAATATACACATCCTCGGATACCCCGGCTCAGCAGAAACATAGTGCTTACACAGCCGAGCACCCGTAAAGCTTTATGGGGATTCAAGGGCCCTGGGTCCTGGACCGCCGGCTGGGTGGACCTCGGGTTCTTCTTTGGTTCCCCACGTTCACCTCATCTCAAGCCAGGCCATCACCCGATCATCATATATGGAACTTGTATGAGGTTGGATAGACCCCACCTAATATCTTCAGGACCCACGTTTGCCACGCTGGTAGAGGGAGGGAAAGGCTTGCTAAGCTTACATGGCGGCAAGCGGCTCCCAGCTATTCATAAACAGCTTTGAGAGATCTTGTCCTTTAAAAATACAGGATAAATATTGTCAATAGGTGCACTGATGCGTTTCTAGACCTTAAATAAAACTTCTAGGAAAATGGGCAAAGAAATTCAGATTCCTCAGCAGAGCATAATTAAACTGCAGCTTAGTTCATAATGCTGGCCACCAAAGTTTGCTTCATTTTAGCGTTGCTAGACCATGTACCGCATGTAAAGACAATTAGTGGAGAGAAAAGCAGCAGATGCTAGAGATGCACGCAGTTAGATGATTCATTATGTCATGAAGAATCTCTCTTTCAGAAAAGTGAAAAGGTTGGTATAAAAAAAGAAAAGGCTTGAATAGACCAAATAATTATTAAAGAAAGAATTCAACAATATCAGGAAAGAGTAGCGGAAAAAATCAGAATCTCGCAGCACTCTGAAACGTGCGCTTGCCTGAACTGCAGAGGAGAAGCACGGACATACATGACGGAGGCCCTATTCTCCCTCCTCCTCCTCCCCACTCCTGCCTCTTCTTTCCCTTAGCATTGCATGGTGGGTTTGGCACATTCCCTGTTGAACCAAAAGAAAATACGTTTTAAAACTGCGTAAGTTTTTAAAAACTCCTCAACCAATTATCTGCTCAAAGGTAACTAAAAAAAATTATTTAACAGCAGCTTCCTGAAGGCTTTGTGGTGTACGCGTATTTTACAGCAGTTTTTCAGCATAACAAGACTAACTAGAAATAAGTATTTGCCATTTCAAAGATTTATTCTCACAAGTACCTGATGCGTGTAAGGTAGAAGGCAGGTCTCGTGAACCAGGCGCCTCCTCCTCTCAGAAACATTCTGCTCCGCGGTCACGGTTCTCTTTGTTTCTTTAAAAACAAATGTAATTTGTCTTTTCTCTTGCCAATCTCGTCTGTGAATTTGAAACTAAATGAAGGGTCATTCTGTATGGCATCACTTCACCGACAGAGAATGGAGCGTGTAAAAAATGTCAGGCTTTCCCTCTGCAGAAACTCAATTTTTCCCCAAAACCGCTGTGGATGCGTAACATATGTGCGCTTCTGCAAAATCTTATTTGAGAGATGCATTCGTAGGGTATGCACTAATATAAGTGACAAAAGATTCAGCAATGTCAAGTCCTGTAAACAAACCACTCCAGGGAAGTAACATTAACACATAATTGTATGTTTTTACCATGTCAGACCTGTCACAAAAAATAACTGGAATTGTGATTATAGTAATTAATTTTTCCTCTGCCATTTGAAACATGCAAACTTATTATGGCAATGAGGATGATAGATTCTGGCCTGCCATTTTAGCGCATCATATATTTACATTTCCATATGAAGAATTATTGCCAAAAGATGTTAACAGGATGAGATCTACACATAAACATATCTTTTAAGTATACCCACCATCTTTACATTAAGACCTGAAGATCTTGTGAAAAGAAAGGGGGTAAGATTAGGCAGGAAAGATGAAGCAAAACAGAGGGGTTTGTCCCCCAAATCAGGCAGGTCTAGAAACCACAGTGCTGGAAAACTGATTTGTGGGGTATCATACCAGTTTGGAAAGAAAGAAGAAAAATGTTATTTTTCTGTCTGTTGTTACAGTCCCCAAAATTCTGTTAACCTGACCATCTTTGTTTCGTTATTGCTGTGTTAACACTGTGCCGTGCCCAGGGTGAGTGGGTGGCTGAGCTGCCAGCTCTGTGGCATTCCTTCTGTTTCAAAGCGGAAATTTCTATGTCTTGACATACAACTTAAAGACAAAAAGGGGAAAAAAAGGCGGGGGGGGGGGGAAGAAAAGAAGGAAAGGTACTGATTCAGCTGGTAGAAGACTGACAATAATACTGTTACCAAAGGCACCTATATAGGTGCACTTATATTATGTAGTTTTAGAAATAAGCCCGAGGGGTTCCTTCTTCACCGCCACCCCCTTCCCCGAGTCTCGCGCTCTGCCTGCCTGATCCCATCCGACAGTAGAGCTGATACCGCACTAATCCCCGCAAGTTTGGGACTAATGAACTAACTGCTGGGCTGCCGCCACGGAGCTTGGTCCCAAACTATACTGTACTTCACACTCGATTTATTCTCCAGATGGCGAGACTGCGCGGCCCCGCCGCGAGGGACCACCTCTTCCACTGGAGTGTAAAAGTGGACGGATGTTGTTTTCTTTGCAGATTCGATAATTCAGAGCTAGGAACTCGTGAGGATGGTTAGTTATTAGGTTTAATGGGTGCCAATCGAGCCGGCAACACACATATTTCCGTCTTTAGTTTCAGTGTCTGTGTGCCTGGGTGGCGGTGGATTTCTCGGCGATGCTGTATCACTGAAACCTTTATCTTCTCCGGTTGGCGTAGCTGCGCGTGGTAATGAACATCTTCCCGTGTCTTCCTCTGAGTTAAACAGAAGGGATGCTAAACTAGCCACTCTGACTAACTTTTTTTTTCCAGTGGGTTTTCCAGCACGAATTGCAAATTTAGCATATTTTAATAATATCACTGTTTATCATGGAAGCTCTCTGTTGTCTTTCTCTCTTGTTCAGTTTGATAAAGAACCCAACCCACCTGGGATCCAATGGGGACACCACCATCCCAAGCTACCTCAGGGTGGAATCGTTCACTTAACAGTCAGGTTTATTTCTTTATCAGCTATTCAGTCATGACAGAGTATTATCCGATGTTGTAGTTCTTGTGTGAAGAACAGGGTAAATAATTTTTTTCACTTTTCCCTAAAAATTCTAGTTTGTTGGCAGAGACTTTACATACAGCTTGGAAAAATGTGTTTATTCTTGCATCTACTGATACAAAGTCCTTACTCTATGAAGGACTACTTTTTTCTCTATTATTACAATGTTGAAGTAGCTTACCTAGCTTAAAATTTTAGCTTTTCGCATGGATCCTACAATAAGAATAGCATCTACGTTTCACTGTATAATGAGGCAGAAAGGGCTCTCCCTTTCCTCCATGTTTTTAGTACATTTAGTCAGATGCTTTAGTACATTTTTTTTTTTATTATTTACTCATGAAATGTTTTATTGGAAGCCTGGGTGGGGACCCGATATACCCTACTAATATTGGTGGGATTTTCTCTGTTGTAGGAAGGGTAGGCACCGAGTCAAACCTCTCACGAGCTCTGACTTTGGCAACCAGGTCCTCTCAGTTTGTCCCACAATTAAAACCATAAATTAAATCCTGATGTGGAAACTGTAGTGACTACAAGTATTTTATCACGGAAGGAAAACATTTCCATTGCTGGGGTATCTAGGCAGACAGATCTAAAACGTAGTGGTTCTAAGAAAATGCATCAATTCTCAACCCAACAGATGGCATGGGTGTGTTAACGAACATAGCAACATATTTTCTATTAAAATATGGGAAAAAACAACAACCCCCTCCCCATGTTTGTCGGTTGGTATAAATTCAGTGAAGTTGTTGGTTATTTTTGGGATACGTACCAGAGGGCTGCACATTTAGTTTATGTAAATTGATAACAGCAACAGCCTGTTAATAAGTGTTTTGTATGGAAATATACCTAGAAAGACACGATCTGTCTTTTTTGGGAAGGGAGTTCGCAGCCTGAGGAGAAAAAACAGCTAATGAGACGGTCTACTGCTCATTATTATAATCCAAAAAAAATCATAATGAATTAGGCTGTAAGTTTGCTAGAGATGTGCCTTCAGTTGGAATTGGATGCTGCCTTAGTGGATAATTTGGGGAGATCTTTCTTTTGCAAATTGGATCAGTGTGTGCTGAAACGGTGATAATCTGACTTTAATTAAAAGCATAAATTGGTTTGGAGTGTGGTTTTAAGCTACCCTTCTGCCTCATACCCAGAAACTTTCAGCCCAGCCCTAGAAACCCATTACCCCTGGTCAGAGAAGGAAAACACAGGGGATTTGTATTACCCGGTATTGGCATCATATGGTTCGGTTTACCTAATTCGGAAGAGCCATTTCAGACGGCTGTGCGCCGGAGCTGTCTTCCAGCTGGACGTGTTTGTAGTAAACTGCGTGCATCTTTGTGTGGCTTTCCTAATGGCCCCAGTCAGAGCCCATTCACAGCAGCTCGAACGTTTCGGGTTGTATTTTCCAGAGATTACCTCGGAACGTGCCCCTTGATCGCAGCACAGGGATGCGTACATGCGCGCCTTGTTCCCGTCTGTCCGATTAACGGGCATATGCTCCCAGCCTTCGGAGAGGCACAGCTAGTAGCCCCAAGCTGAAGGCTGTTTGCTTCAGATTTCATTAACTTTCTGCTTCATTATTCCTTCCTTTTAACCAGTTAGAGCCATCACTTGCTTTTCTCTAAACTTACCCTAATGATCGGGGGTCCCAGCCCTGTAAATCAGTACGCTGCAGAGCTGTCTTAAAGCGGCCTGGGAGACCCTGTTCTGATCGGACCTGACAACTGCAAGCTACTGTTCCCTCACACTGTTTAACTCAGACCACATTGGGAAACCGCCTCTGCCCCTCTCGCCAGCAGAGATTTGCATCCGTCTGGTTTAAATCTACTGTCATGTGCTGTCTTGCTGATTGGTATTAGCCTGGATATTAACTTTGATGATTTTTTTTTTATTATTTTATTTTTACCCCTTGAGTTTGCCTGTTTTCTTGAAAAGCATCTCTATTCAGCGACTGCATATTGTTAAAGTCGTTCCTGAACCTCCATGAGTCAGGAGCTTTAAAGTTTTATTAGCCCCATAAAAACTCTTCACAAATGAAATGACTTTTGATAAGTGTGCGTTTTGACAATGCGAATTTGTTAGGGGCTGTTGGCGACTGGAAGGAATTTGGGGTTGAAGCTGCAGTTGGCAGGAAGCAGGGAGCCCAGTGCCCTCCGTCTCTCTCCCCTCTCCTTCTCCAGGCCAAGAAACGCGTTTCGTTTCAGAGAAGCGTGCAAGTATTCTTCATGCAAATCAAATATTAAACAGATGTGCAAATTTACATTCACAAAAGTAGCGAACGGCCATGGGAAGCGCGTGTCTTTGGAGATTTTATTCTGGGCCAGCAGGAGAATAGCTTTTGGCATGGTTCAAGAAAAGACTACAAGTTATTTTGGTGGTGTTTCACGTGCGAGTTGTGAACTCTACTATGGGCTTTAATATGCTTTGGATACATGGAGAAAAGGAAGATTTATATAGCAAAACCAAAGAAGTGTGTGTACATCAGTGCTTTCTGACATCCATGCTATTTTAGCACAGGCAATATGGAGATTAATTGCAAAAATGAATTGTTTCATGCAAATTTATTAACATGCCAGTTTTGTGAGTACAGATGGTTAGGGCAACACATTGTGGTTAATATAAAAATTTGTGTTTGTTAGACATTTTCAGCAACAGTGGACACAAAAGTCATGTTTTCTACAAGTGATAGTGTAGAAATACTTAGACATAAAACCTGAGCATTTTATTTACCAGTTATAAAGGAACGAGGAAAGTAAAATTGCGAGGTGCTGGTGATGACTGCTTCAATAAACGTCCAGGAGCGACAGACATTTTGGGGACACCAATATACTGGCTGTCTAGCTTTTTCCCCACATCGTTTCAACAAGTTTTCTGTTCAGTGCACTTTTTTGTCAGTAGAAAATAAGCTTTCTTTTCTTTTTCTTGTGCCTTTAAATACATATATATTTTAGAGAGAAGCAAGGCTGACAGTTGTGAAAACCCTTGAAGAGTTTGACTTTGGCCGTGCTGAAAAGTGCGTTAGGATAAACTCCGTGTCCAGCGGTCTTGCAGAAGAAGATCTAGAGGTGCTTTTGCAGTCCCAGACCCTTCCTTCAAGCGTGATGCTCCCAAAGGTTGAAAACATTGAAGAAATAAGATGGGTGAGTAGCTGCCTGTTTACCAACAGCACAGTAGCTTTTGACTGAAGCTGTTGGGCCAAGTTCACACAGGCATAGAGATGAACGGCTCTGAGTTACAAGGAAGGCTGCAAATACCATATAATGTCATTTTGCTTGGCTAAAGTCATTGGGAAATGCATCTGTTTAAACGTGTGTAAGACGTGCTGTACAAAAAGCATACGTGAAACACCTTGCATTTATAAAGAAAACCAGATTCATTTCTCCTGCGGTCAACGAAGAACCAATATCGATGTCAGAGTATCTTGTCAAAAATAGAGGCAGAAACATCTGTCTCTTTTCTAAATACCCGAACGCGCAAAATGACAGCCTACGTCCGTGTGCCTTAGTTACATGCATTGTAAGCAGGAGATGGGGAAACCATGTTAGCAACATATGAAAAAATGGGTTGGGGGGAAGGTCAGTCCTTGGGGCAACTGGAGGAACAAACAGGAAGCTTTTAACTAGTGTTTTTAATTAGCACAGATATTATTTCCTGAACAGTTCTCTATTTCTTCCTTTTTAATTGCTGACAGGTGTGTTTGTGTTTCACGACTGACTTTTCAGCCAATAAAAACCTGAAATGTAAATGGTTGGCATGTCAAATTACTTAAGAAAACTTTGAAATAGGCCTAATTATGCTATAATTGTTTTAATTGTCAAGAAAAGGGGGACGTTTGTTTAGATCTACCATTATTTCTGTAACATGCCAGTAAAGGACTAATGCTTAATTATTCACTTCTATATTTTTGCAAACCGCTAGCCGAGCAACTAGCGTGCACGCAAGCTGTGATGAAAGGCAGGCGGACGTATTAGGATCTATTTTAATCTCAGCATCTAACCTTGATCAAACCGTTAAGATCAGGCATAAGTGTACAACTGAGCAAATACGTTGGGTACGTGACGAGCCCCGTCCGTTCCGTGGCGCTGCCCCTTCGGCCTCCGCTGCTCGTGATGGAAAGCACACCGTCCCCTTCCACCAACATTTAATTAAATTAACCGGAATATACCTCTCAGGGTTTACAGCCGTGTAAGTGTTAGACGTAACTTGTCAGTGATGAATATTCATGCTTCCAAAATGGCAGGGCCCTCGCTGCCACAAAGTAGGTTTTGTGGGGAGGTGGGATGCGGGGGCTCTTTGTCCCCTCGTCCCCTTCCACCTTCCCTCTCGCTAACTTTGATTTCCCTCGTAGAAAACAAGCCAGCCCCAACAACTTCTGCCTCGTTGTCCGCCTTTTGCTGCCCTCTCGCTTTGCCCAACCTTTGCACACAAAGAGCGCGCTTCGCTCAGCGCCGCTGCCTTCCTTTCCCAATCCTCCCAAAATTCACTCCGGCGTGATTTTTCAGCCTCCCAGAAGCTGTTTATTTCCCCCCACGCATACTCTCCTCCCCCCCCCCCCCTTCATTTTTATTTATGTGCAGCAGAAAACCTGGAGGCTGATGCACAACTAAAAGATGGGCTTACTTGTTTTCTTTTGTGTGAGAATCTCTTGCTTTCCTTTTGTCCCTAGTGTGGGTACTTGTTTGACTGGCATGGCTTATTGGACTATAACAAGCGTAACTCTCCCTCCTTTGTGGCGGGACAATTCTCCCACAAATCCCGACCAGTGTGCATTCTTCCCGACACACTATTGGGTGTGCACTGGAATTGAAAGAATTGCTGAGGCCTTGCTACTTCATCCCCTCCCCAAGCTTTGTGGGTTTTTTTTTCCCTCCGCCTTCTTTTTTTTTTTTTTTTTTTTTTTTTTCTTCTCTCCCTTTCTCTCTGAAATGAACACTTTACCAGGCCGGAAACATTTAATCGTCTCCTTTTGAAAAAAAAAAAAAAAAAAAAAAATTAATTGAAACTTCTCCACTCGTTACCTTTTGTATTGGTGCTTATTGCAAATGTTTTAAAAGGGCGAGGAAGGGAAATAATATTTAATTAAACATGCCTTTTTTATTTCGTTTACCTTCAAAACAAAAGATAGCAAAAATCCCAGGAGTGTGACTTTTAAAATATTTTAAAATAAAAGAAGAGCTCTGCTGCCTTAGCTTGCACCTAAAATATAAACACAGTAGTGCTATTTACTTTTTTTTTTTCTTAAAAATAAAAATCAGATAGGAGTCTTAAGAATATATGCTGATGCCACTATATTATCTCATTTTCTGCGTTTGCCTGAAGTTTACTGTTTTCTGTCCCTACAGTACCAGCCATACTGTACACTCACACATGTGACTTGCATTGATTATTATTTTTTTTCTCCTTGCACATTTTTGGGTGAAATTCTCTTCTCCAAAGAAAATTTACGGAGAGGGCCACGGTGACGATGCAAAGCAGGGATGGGAAGGGCAGAATTCTGCATCGGAGAAAGCTGTGATTTATTTTGGCCTAATTGTAAAGTTACTGCAAATTGCTGGAAAGCTTTTTTTCAAGATCTGGGTGATTAGATTTTCCTTCTTTTGGGGGGGGCGGTGGGGGGAAGCTAAAAGGGGAAATAACACCTCTAATCCAGCTTCTGGTAAATAGGCTGCCAGCTTTTAAAATGAGTTTCCTTTCTATTAGTCAGAATATTATGCTAAGCCTTAAGCATTAGTTTTTTATGTTGCCATAGCAGCCTTATTCCTGCAGGGTTGTGACCTGCGATGATTACAGTACAAAGCTTATAGGGTCTTGAAACCCCCTTTGAAGATGAAAAGTCTTTGATGGTTTATATTTATGCAAATCTCTTAGATATGATTTACCCAACTGAGACTGAATGGAGAGATGATTAAAATTCCCTTTCCTTTTATATCCATTAATAGTCGAATATTCCTTAAATTTAAAATATATGCATATGTTATTTTTGTCTTTGTTTACTAACATATTTTCGCTATACCTGCGCTATGTTTATCTCTGCACAAATTACTCGATCTGGACAGACATAATAGATTTACAATATAGGGCTGAGGGTTCCCCCCCCCCCCCTTTTTTTTTTTCCCCTTTTGAAAGGGGAAAAAATCTGTGCAAGAGCTTTTGTATGTTTCCAGATGATAGATTTTGGAATTTGGGCTACCCCACTGGCAGCTCAGAGCTAGCTGTGAACTGGTCTCATGGAAAAAATTGGCAAGCTTTGGTCTTCAAAGAATTAAACTTCCTTTTTAAGGCCTTCCTAGGTAAGCTAAAAAATTATGAAGAAAAGCCTATTGAACAAAAGGGTAACGGTGCCGTAATGAATAATACGGATGCCACTTAGAAGGCTGGGGAGCACTTCCAGTGATGGCAGTGCTGGACCTGAAACAAAACCGGACCTCAGGTACAGCAGCACTTCATTGTTTTCCAGGGCCCGCGGATTTGCATTTCACTAAGCCAGGGTGAGAGGTGCTAAGCCTGGATTTTATTTTTTTTTTTTAAGTTTTTTTTTTTTTGCAAACCAGCCTCCAAACTTAGAAATGTATGGGAATGCTGCGGTTTTGAATCACAGGCCTTGTTAAATGCTGGTTTAATTTTTTTAATTATAAGTTTTTGGGGTGGGGAGGGGTGTTGTTACAGCCAGGTGAAAAATTAACGTGTTATATATACATGTAGACTGTTCATTTTTTTTTTTTTCTCTGATAGCTCATACTGTCTAGTTTTAGTTTTCAGACAAATTCTTACATCACCTAAAAGGCCGAACACTTGTAGAACCAATGAATTTTATCCCCTTTGTGGAAACTGCAGTGGGCTTGCTCAATTTTAAGGTAAGCAGGTCTTGAAGTGTTCATATTTTGCCATCTCAGCACACTACGATAAGCAGAATAGTCTCCAGTGTCCCCCCCAATTTCGTCAAGGAAGAGAGGTTGAAAAATACTTAACATATTGTTCAATCCCCTAAAACATTTGTACATTTAACTCTCATGTTTGTATTGTAAAGGCCTTCCTAAATTCAAAATATTTCAGTGACAGAACAGTTCCAGATAGTCCGTGCCAAATAACAAAACCTCTCTGCATTACTGTTATCATTTTTAACACACTTGGAGTGGGAAATGTGCTCCTCCAAAGATTTGAAAAACTCACAGTATTGCAATACGCTTGGCTATTTAGTAGCTATCGAACTCGACTTTTGTATAACATTTAATTAGAAAAAAGAATTAATCATCATTTCACTATTGCTAAAGTGGCGTCTTTCTAATGGTTTCTACTGATAACGTTACAACCAAATTTCACGTTATCGTTTTTCTGTGTGTATGATGGGGGGTTTAATGCTAAGATTAGAAGTAGAATTAACTTGGAAAACAGCAAGTATCTGAAGAACATGCTCCTTTTTTAGGGTAATTTCAGATCAAATCTTATTTTTAAAGTCCATTTGAATGTGAATCACTCCCAACCTTTACTATCAAGTCCAGGTTTTTTTCAGAGAGGCAAGGCAGTGCGGGAAGGGAGCAGAAGATCTCGTGCATGCGCCCGGAATTCAGCGTCCCCCTCCCAAGCTGTAAGGGAAAAGTTTCGGACCAGCTGAGGATGCCCACATCAGGAGCACCTCCAGAAGGACCGGCAGGGCTCGCAGGCAGCCCGCTCGTTTCACACGGCCCTTTATCTCACAACACACGCTAACGTCTCTGGGAACGTAATAAAGCAGTAACCAAATAGACACGCTCCTGTCCGGTCTGCATACACAGAATTAAATCATATTTTAAACCGGCTGAGGTTTTTCTTCACCTGCAGTACTTTACAGTGGAATTTTTAATATTGCAGATCCTGATAGTTAAGAATAATTTCTTATCCCGCCAGCTGCCATAGAAGAACACCCACTAGTAGAGCTTGTAATGACATCTGTCTCTCTCCGCGTACCTCAGCCTTAAAAAATACTGATGTTATCCAAACATCGATATAAAATAGTAATATTTTGGCAATGCACTTCTTTGTAGAAAAGCTACAGCAGCAACATTTTGCTTGCTTTAATTTTAATACTTTTCTGCAGCACTTGTTGCATTTTTAGCTTCCTTTGCTACTTTTCAGTTATATGTAGCAGAAGACTTTAAATTGGCAATCCTGTAAGGAATCCTGATACCCTATAAGGAACCCACAACCGTTTTAAACCGTTCATATTATTTATTTAATAAAAGAGCTTCTGATCCTTATTTCTGTTTCTCATGCAGATATAGCACACGTCAAACTAATCGAATTTAATACTTTCCGTTTGCTTTTGAGCAGTATTTGACAAATGCTTCGTTTCATATTGTTACACAAATATCTGACGTACCGATCACAGCGATACCCAGGGTATTTTGTCAGCCAGAAGGTAGGGAATCTGCTGCCGTGTCCTGTATTTACACAGTCTAGGCATGTGAGCACTTAGGGAGAGATAACGTTTTTGTCTTTTGCTGAGTCATTTTAAAGCACTGTGCATAGTCGAGCACCTATAATGGCTTTGCTTAAATAGGAGCAATTCTAGCTGAAGCATTTTGGTAACGCCGAGTTGCCGTAATGTCTTCTGTAGTCTCTCTGCTTCCTGCATTTCTGTAGAAATTAATACTCCGCTCTCGTTTGAAGGCTGTCTGTGAAGAAGCGCTGAGAACAGGATCCCAGGTTGGCTTTCATTTGGACGCAGTCGTCTTTGGAGGAGAGGATTTCCGTGCCAGCATAGGTTGTTACCTGTGTGTTTCCTATAAATGTTAATGTATAGGATTTGCATTGGAGAAGCCTGATGTGATGTATGGCCATTGCTTTTCTGACAGCAAGAATTCAAGTAATGACGACACTTGATTCCGCATTTTACCTTGTCACTTTTCTCCTTAATTCTTTTCAGCGCAGAATGTGTCACCGGCAAAGTAAAACATAGTCCCTGTGCGTTACGGGGCACTGGCACTTTCTTGTGCTTCTTGCCATGCAGTACCAAAAAATTAATGAGAAAAACCCCAAAACCTGTTGAGTCCCTGAAATTATTTAAAAATATGATATCCATAAGAAACACGCGCATGCTTTTAAGAATTACATTTAAAGTCCTAAAATTCTGATGTCTGCTTCATCACAGTTTTACAGACAATTATCAGTCAGGCTTTTGACAATATGCACAAATACTCTCCTGCTGCATTTTGCTTTCATACATTAACTATGTCCCATGTCAACACAGCCACGTATTCATGCGAAAGCACTATTAGCCTTCCTCAAAAATAAAAAGTATCTCACAATTTCTTTTGTGAGAAGCTGCTTAGCTGCTTATTATCTGATTCAAGATAAAAGTGCAGAGCTGTCAACATTAAAATTAAAAATAAGTACGTTAATGTAAAAAATTAGCATTGCTTTACTAACATGCTCCTTACAAACTGGAAATCTTTGTCTAAATAGTGACCCTAAGGAAAGGAAACTTATTTTTTCACACCAGCCTTTACATGAGCACGTTGCTTAGCTGGTGCCCTGTGAGCACATGAAGTCTTATGTATACTTTTGCTTCATCTACCATCATTTTTTCATCCAAATACTAAAGCTTAAATATTCAGCTTAGGACATCAGTTGTGACAAGAATCAGAACCAAGAAAAGTGCAATTCTATTCTCAGTGTGAATTTTTTAACTCATTACTTGTACCCAGTATATGAATTTGTGTAGAGCTTCTCTTGCTGTAATGCTTTTCACTGTGCATACAGTAAATAATATAATCAAATAATTACTTCACGTTAGTCCCAATTCCTTACCAGCCAAAGCTTCCACTGACTTCAGGGTTACAACTTCTGATTTGAACTAAATCAAAATCTGAATTTTATAAGCTAGAGAGACCTCTTTTTTTTTTTTTTGCCAAAGCAGCTTTTTTTTTTTCTCAGCAGAGTATCATTTTGACAATATAGCCTTGCACCCCTCGTTTGTTTTCTAAATCAGTTAAATGAAATCTCAACCATTTCTTTTTTTTAACATAGGAAATATTTAAAATAGACAGGTTTAAAACACTCTTGTCAGCTTTTCTTTGTTTTCATTGTTTCCGTAGGTGCGACAAGCAGTAAGGAAACTCACGATATTCTATATGCCAGGCAAAAAATAATAGTCACAGCAAAGGCATTTGGCCTTCAAGCAATAGACCTTGTTTACATCGATTTCCGAGATGAAGATGGGCTCCGCAAGCAATCAAGAGAAGGCGCCTCAATGGGATTCACTGGTATGGCTTTCTGCCAATGTCTCAAAATAATGCATAGCTTCTTCAATTTAAATATATTGCTACATTTACTGTCACTTAGACAAATAACCTGGGTTTTATTTCAGGTCACTTATTGAAAACCTCAGTAATACCAAGCTCTACTATGTTTATTAGAACCTTTAAAATTGGGGCTGGAAATTTTGCCTGAAAAGTCACAGGCTGCTTTTTAAAAACCACATCCCATGAAGCGTGTGACTGTTTTTGACGAGAAGTTGGGGTGGAGGCTGTGCAGTGATTCCTCCCATCGCAGAGCACGGGAAAGGCGACACTGTACTCTGCGATGACCGTTCTACAACTGCTTCTTAAAATATGTGATTCCCTTTCCCCTGTTGATTTTTAAACACTAGTTGGTAAAAAATACTTCTGAGGTGAAGGAGGTGAGAAGCAAATCTTATATGCTAATTGCTAGGGGAAAGTTATTTTCTTATTATTTTCTTTGATTTGTTTTCCATCTGCTGGCTCCCCTCCCGGTAAGGGCTGGTGTCACCTACGGGTATTGGCAGACAGCAAGAGCAGCGGGCTCCTTGCCCCAGCGTCCCGTAACGCAGCCTGTTACCCTGTGATTGCTGTACCACATCGCTCGGACGCCCCGGTGGGACGGTGCAGCCACCAAAGATTGGGGCTTTGCAATAGAAATCAGCCGTTTGACACATGCATTAAAGAATTCTAGCATATGGGACGAACATTTTACGTTCTTTGTCCCTGACCATCATTCAGGATATACGTACAGTAATAGCACATCTCTTAGGTTTTTGTTAGCAAAGGCATGCGTCCCGGTGATGCCATCTAGCAAATTATATTTTTACAGTTAGCAGTATATGATATTTTAAAGCACCAAGAAAAAAAAAAACCCAAGCATTCTTTTAAGTGATCTCAATGTGCCAGTGAAAGAATAGCAGTCGATGCTCTTCAGTACAAACTCTGCCTCGCTGTCTGTTGAGCTTCAACGTTTGCAAAACCAGATCTTGTTTCAGAGGCAAAATGGTTAGCTCCTCACAGCTTTGTTGACCACGTCCATGTGGACTTCTACCCTTCATTTACCTGCGATTAAAGTTGGGAAAATAATAGAGTTCCTGAATGGTAGCACCTGCTGATGGCTACCTAATCTCAACCAATATTTCCTAGCTTACAGAAAGGCTTGATTTTTGAAAAAACTTAAGTATGTGAACCTCCTGTTGACAGAAGATGGAGTTACAGATGCCTAACACCTTTGAGAGCACTCTTTTTGAACACTTAATGTGTATTTAAATACTTAACTCGGGCTGTGAATTTAGGAAATTTAGACATACTCAGCATAAACAACATTTGGACTCCTCTGACTTCATGGTGGAAGTTGTCTGACATCAGGATAGGGTCCAGATAGAGGACAAGTAAGAAGGTCACACATGGCAATTTAGGGTGTAAAGTGAATTTCTAACTCGGCCCTAGCGGCATCTTGCCTTGCCGTACCAGGGGTAAAGATCTGTAAAAGGTACAGACTTCATTAAGGTGAACCCACAGCTCCTGCTCTTTGCCTCCTGCCTTTCCACAACAGCACATTTCCAAAATCCAGCAAAGAGCCTGACAACCAGTCCAACCGTCATTACAGACAGGGCAATACTGACTTTTCTGATTTGGTGGCCAAAAAAAAACATTTAAAAAAATCTGTTTAGGTCAAAACAAAACAACATTTTTCATATTTTTGGTTAAAAAGGAAAAAAAAAAATTACATTGATCCAAAATGTTTTGCTTGTTGTTTTGTTTCTTTTGCTTTCAGTTTATCTAATATTTTTATAATCTTGCTTGCTTGTTTTGATGAAAATAAAATGTCCTGTCAAAACTGAAAACAAAAATGCTTCGATCCAAAACTATATAAATGAAACATTTTAACATTTCCAATTTAATATTCATCACAGAAAATTACAAACGGGTCTTAGCTTTATCTATGACCTCGTATAAAGCAGAAGTCTGCAGATCGTATTTGCCACTGACAGTCCTCTGATAACGTGAGAGTAAAATACTGGTGTCGCCTTAATAGCAAGTTCAAAACACATGATTCCTGTTATTTTTAAATATTTAAGCTCCCTTCCTGCTACTTTTTTACAAAGAATCAAAATCATTGAAATTAACAGGACTAAAAGGAGCTGAGGCTTCCGAGTTAGCTGGAGAACACACACTTCTTTGCATGCATAGGGCCAAATTCACCACCCTCAAAACTAATGCAAATCCAAAATATTCAGCAAAGTTATATGTGCTTAGATTTTTCCATATTCAGATTTAGACTGGTAGAATTGGCCGCAATGTAATCAACTGTGTTCACTCAAGATTAAACGAGCAAAATAATATAGTGAAAAATTTGCCAGCTATTTAGTTACTATTGTGACCCTCATTTGCTTGTTTGAGCCAAGCTTTCTTTTCTAGTTACCTTAAAAGCAGCCTGTTTTGCCTTCAGTGAGTGTGTTTACGTAAAATCAAATGTTTTCAAATGTAATTTAGCCAAATTAATAGATGCTTTATATGTCTACTGGTTTTTAAATTTTATATATATAATTTTTTAGGGGGATTTTTATGTATATATATGTATATATATACACATACACCCACACACGCAAACACATCCAGCAAGATGTTTTACAATAGCAGAACCTGTGGACTTAAAGTCAGTGTGTTGCCTATATAAACGGTCATCAGTTTTAGGAATGTTTATGTAAAAAATTAAGTAAACCTCGCCATAAGCTTCAACAGCTGACTTAGTCATTATAGAAGGTCCTGTGCTACATGCTGAGAAGCCAGATATAAATACGAAACACTATAGGTTTCCTCTCTTTTTGCAGTCTTTTGTAGAAGACTAAAATGACACCATCATACAGTTACCTAAAAGACTTGACAGGTATTGATTTAAAGCACGATATATCAAGTGGTACTGTAAAAAGGATTTCATGGTCATAAATTTTAATGTCTTCCAATTTTGCACTCTCTCAGTAACTTGTCAATAACAACAATTCTGTTTAAAATATTTGCTTCATTCTTGCATGGCATTACGTCTATTATACAGTTATTTGGAAACATAATCTGTGACAAAAATCAGCTGAGTGCTATAAATCAAAAGTTCGATTATATTCTCTGTAAATTGTGCAGTAGTGTTTTAATGATAAAATGTATAGCTTACTGCTGCAGATAACTTTATCAAAAGCAAATCTTTTTACAGAAATATTTTACACTTAAAAAATCACATATATAAGTATTTTCATTTTTGTTATAAATATAGAGTGACTTTAAATGTAATTTAAAATATATTCTACAATTTTCCCAGAAAGTTAAGCTCCTTAGATTTTGCAGGAATTATGTGCACACCCTTCAAGTTTAGAATTAGTAGTTTAGCAGGGAGAATTTGTTGTATTATAAATAAGGAACGTCATAATCTTATTAATGATGACATTTGATTAAATTGACTAAAACCCCTTTGATTAGACCTAATGTAAAACACATTAGGTAAGAAAAAATGTCTCCATGTAATTTCTTTCAAAAAATATAGCTCTTACTGAGTTTCAAGCTTTTGCCTGTTTTTAAGCTATTTTTTAAATAGTTATGACATTGAAATTTCAAACTCAATGTTTGGATGCCCGTAAGATCATAAACTAAAGGTTGTTTAACAGGAAATAAAATAAAATTGAGCTACTTATGGCTTTTTAGCAAAGAAACGTGGCCACACTAAAAAAATTACTATTTCTTTGCTCATTAAATTAAGTAGATTTTGCTGCTGCACCCTCAGATTTTGTTTGTACTCCAGGTTATCGCTCAGACCCAGTGCAGTCTGATAAAAACAATCCCAGGGGGTGGTTTTTTTTGCAGCAGTAATTTCATTTAAAATAGGTGTATCTCTGCGGTCACGCGTGAGACTTCTTACACCGAGCGAGGGGCCGATTTCTAACGTACGGCCGGCTTAACGTCGGTAAGAACATCAGAGCAGACCTCCTTAGGTCCTTGGCGCTTCGAACTTTTCCTTGCGTGCAAAAAAAAAAAAAAAATCTCGCTCCCAGGAGGGGCTGGAGCCCGCGGCGGGACGGCACGGCTGTGGGACCCTCCGCGTGCGGGGGGCTGCTCACTTGCTGGCAGGTTCGCAGGATCAGGCTCATCCCTCTCACTGGTTTTGTTATCCGGCACGGAGGAGAGTCAGTGATTCCGCGGGAAGCTGGGCATTACGGTAGCCTCTCTTTATTAAAACATTTTGAAACCGAAGTGCAGAAATCACACCCGGTCTGTGAAATTCCCTTAGAAATGAACTTGTAATGTCAAATGTTACACTTCGAAAACTGTCAAACAAATTAGATATGTATTTGTTTTAAGGTAGCTAAATACAATAGCAGATTAAAACAGATTATGTGGCTGTCTATTCACGTTTGAAAATCTCTAGTAAAAAAAGGCAACATCTATTTTTATTTTCTTAACATACGTTTATACAAGACAGGATTAAAAAAAAAACCTGATTCATAAAACCTCAGTAGTTCTTTAATGTACCGGTGACTGAATAAATATTGCAACCTACCTGCAACTGCTAACTATTGCAGCAACAACAATTTAAACAACACTGAGGATTTTATGATGCTAAGCCAATACTGAGAGTTTAGGGCATGATCCTTGGGTGACCGGTAACCTTTCCAGTCCTACAAATCTCTCGCCACCTTCTTCAGATCTCATTTTTCTAATGCACTTTAATACAACTTATTGAAGAGTGGCTGGAGCTGTTATTTATATAGTTAAATTCAGAGATGCATTATACCTAAGTGTTATTGACTGCCCTGGACAAACAATTGCACCTGAAATGACTGAGAGAAGATGTATGGATTGAAATGGGGAGGCAGGAGAAAGAATCGTGGGGTGGGTTCTTTCAAACTATATTGAATGCAAGCATAGCTCAAAGAGATTTTTATTCCTAAAACAATCCGGCAAAAGGCGATCTGCCTGTTGTCCGGTTTAAAAAATAAAAGAAACCAAGTAAAATAATTAGTTAAAGAGCAAGAAAGTCTGCGAGGCATGTGAGAGCCTCAAGTGGTTGGAACATTTTGCTTGAACATCTGTTTGTCGATGCATGATTCTGGTGTTATTAATCTTCTTTGTAGGTAAGCAGGTGATTCACCCCAACCAAATTGCTGTTGTCCAGGAACAGTTCTCTCCGAGCCCTGAAAAAATAAAGTGGGCACAAGAACTGATTTCTGCTTTTGAAGAACATCAGCGATTAGGCAAGGTAAATATTTTGTTAATATGCCATAGTGGAAACCAAATTTGAATAATGTTTAAGATTTAGAAGGATTGGTGATGGCTTTTTGCATTTATCTTATGAAGTGTGCTGTAACTGAGAGTAGTGCTCATGAAATCTGTGTCTGGATAGACTAGAGAGTGTATCTTTATTATAAATGTGTCACTTCCCAATATATTTACAAATAGACCGGCTATCTTTTTCTCTCCCCCGTTTTAACTTTAATTCTTTGAGTACGTAGCCTTTTGAGTACCTGCATATATCTACAGCATCGGTGAATTAAACCCACTCCTCCATTATGCCGCAGAATCACGGTGCTACTGTCACAGGAAAATATTTGCAATCAAAAGGCAGGTAGCCTGGCAGACGACTCAGACTGCTCGTGCAGACATCATTTATGGAAAGAAATAAAACGATTAAGAATCTTGGTTTTCTGAAAAAAATCTCTATGTTGGTAAACCTGTTTCACTTTTGGGGGTTTGATCCTGCAAACATCCCTGGTAGTGAGTGAATTTACTTTTTGAGCAGAACTGCTTGCAGATTGTGGTTCTTAATCATTAAAAATGGGAATGTTTTATGTGCATTTGTACCAATTGCTGGACCTGAAATTTGGATAGAGGAGAAAGCAAATTAACACTAGAATATGATTGTTCCTAATTTAGTGCATCATTGAGTCTCACGTTTCCTGCTCTGTGGGTTTCTGCTATGTAAATATTGCGGTGGTGATGCACAATCTGTCTCCACTTTGTGCCAGTAATACTTAAATTAGGGGTCGCCTGAAGGAAGATTTTATGCTAGTTGCGGCATTGTCAGTTAATTATCTTAAAGGTTATTTGCTATAATCCAGTTTGCCTCTTTTTGAAAGGAAAAAAAAAAAAAAAAAAAAAAGTTGCAGCTAAATATGTTTATCTTAGTTGCAGCCAAGCCCGGGCTAGTTAAAAAGCAAAGTCCCGATGTCAGAACGGGGAGCGCAGATGAGCGGGAACGGTTCACGTGCGCTTGTGTGGCGTTCAAGTGGGAGACAAATCTCTCTGGTAGTGAAGTTCATATACAAGACTGTGCACAGGGTCTCGCTTGCTCCGGTGCCGTATAAAGGTTTTCTGTGCATTTCTTCGCTTTCTGGTGGGTAGAAACAGATTGAGGTGTGTGCCTTCCCCGTCCCCCTGCATTTCGGATACTGCAGATGCTGTGCATTAGAAACGCTGAAAAGGTCAAAGCAGAAATGATGCTTTCATCTCAGGGTAAAAGTGTGACAAGGTATTTGCTGTTGCTCTGCCCTTCTCTTTGCTAGGCTAGCGCATCCCCTCTGCGGTACCTGGCTCTTTCTAATACGTCCATGACTACGATATTTGGGTGCTGTCCTGAGCTGTTATTTCAGGGTCACTGTTTGGATGCTCTGTGCCTGTATCTCTTTGTTCCGTTCTCTCAATTTTGAAATGGAGGTGTCTTCATGCAAACGATTTAGAAACAGAAAATGTATGACTGGTTTTGCCCATTATTCCGATTTACAAAGCTTGGCTCTCTGACAAAAGGCTTCGTTATAAACATACTGCTGGTGCAAATGTGTAGGCAGGTAGGTGCAAAAAGAAAAAAAAGTCAAACGACATACTCAGCCAAATATTGTTTATGTTTATGACGTGTTTAATACTATTCATTCAGCTGAATTTGGTGTCAGAAACTCATCTAAGGAATACCCCTGTCATATGAACAATCGATGAGGAGACTGGACTAAATTTAATTCTAGTCCCGCTATCACACAATCATGAAGCCAAACATGTTTAATATTGAAGAGTTCTGTATTAGGCAAGCATTAGTCTTTGGATTTGTTCTGAAGCTGTTATTTTACTGACATAATGCTGGTTTCTTGCTTACATCAGCCATTCGGGGGGGGGGGGGGGGTTTGGATTTGGGGGATTTTAATTTTTTTATTATTAATAAATTCTTTTAAAATAAGTTATAAGATTCTATAATCAGCTGCAAGAACAGATTTGCTGAGGGTTTGCGGTTTGGGCTGGTTTTTTAACCAACCAGGTTGCATGCTTCATATATTTTTGCATGTAGCCCTCTATCAATTAAAAAAGGACTGGCAGGTTAATATGTGAACTTCTGGATCTTGTATCACTGCCGTATTGCCGGGCTTCATAACAAAACTGGAAAAATAGCTTTCTGTGTAGTGCTGCAAACTTCTTAACCAAGTTTGCAATTTGGTATTATAAATGTGTCAGTAAGAAGAGCTTGGACGCTCTGATTACTTAAATTTTTTGTCCAAACCAAACATATCTCACTGAGGGAACCTCTTGCTCCACATCCTAGAGACATGTTAAAATGTAAGTAATAACTCTTCCCCTACCACCTCCTGACAAATACTCCACACAGCGGTTTTAGTAATCCTCGTGTCCTAATGAAACACCTCTTCTGTTTTCCTTTTATTATATTAAAGTGTTCATGTCAGTAAGACTAAAAATATAGCTGTGGTTAATATGGTTGAGACTCGCACGGTTTTGCCATGTTATTAATCAAAGTTGAAAGCCTGGAAAAAAATAAATGTGAGGGATTTGTGCGGCTGTTTGTGTGGTAGATAAGTTACTGGTCTGCAGTCTCTGGGATCACAGTTTGTTATTAATTGGGTTTAAAGTTTGGTGCCCCCAGTCAACAATATTTTATATTAAAATACAGTAATAAGCTTTTATAATCTATTCCTGTTTGAGAGCTACAATTGCCGTAATAATCTGTCTTTGAGAGAAGGCTGAACCAGGCTACTTCATCCTGGAGGCTGAAATGCTTTGACACAGGAGCCCCCAAATGTGAGTACCGAGGTCAGGAAAAATTAGGATCTTGGATGAGCACTGCGGAATTGGAGATGCTGTGACAGTGTCCAAACAGAAGGAAATTAGAAAGCTAACCAGCTAGCCAAAAGTATTTGGGCTTGCCTTACGGAAATAGTCCTGTCTGGGGGCTTGTTTTGGTTTGGCTTCTAGGTTGCTTTGGTTGGGGGGCAGGGGGTGTTTAATATTTGTAACCTGACTGAAAAATAGCATAGCTAGGAAATAAATGCTAACATTGTATTTTGGACAATTAAAAGACAAATGTCGAAATAGTACTGTTTGTATTTTATACAACTATTTACTAAGTAAGTGCTCTCTTTTGTCTAGAACTTTGAGATCTAAAAATGAAAAGTGCTTAAAAGTATTATTTATGTATCATTTCAGTATTTTTCCAGTAGAATTGCTTTACTAGGGGATGTGATTTCCAAAAATTTAAAAATTCATCCTAAAGAAAGCAGGGGTAGCTGTTGGGCAAATCTAAATACAAGATAAATGTCAGAGCATGTTTAAAAATGAAAAAGATGGGTAATAACCATTGTTCTGGTAGTCTAAAGGACAGCTTCTGTTCTAAATTTCTGAAGTAGTTGCACCACATTAAACAGGGAAATGATCTTATAAATCCAGATTAACTGAGTCCAAGAGGGTAGAGTTAGTGGGAGAAGCTACGAGTTTGTTTCAAGAAAAAGATCTCACTTCTATCAATGAAGGTACAATAGTCTTTACTATGTAAGTAACTCCTGTGTTTACATTACCAATACACTGGATACAGGAATGTAATCTCTTCTGTATGTAGTTAGTGTTTATATATGACATGAAAGAAAGACACTGAAAATGCATTTTTGAGCCATTCGACTTGTAAATACATCAGGCACAATATCGTTACTGTAATGGGATCTTCCCAAATCATCTGTTTTTTAAATAAAATTCAGACAGAAAAAAAAGCAGAAAAATGAGAGGTTGCTAAAGAGTAAATTGAGAGGTTGCTTACACATTTATCTCATGTACTCATTTACAAATGCTTTCAAAGCACCTACACATCAAACGAGGGAATAGGGAGCTAAATGCTACTGCTGAAGTCGCCTGTCAGGTAAGGATTATTTAAAGTTAAGGTAAGTAATTCACAAACCCGAGCCGTAACATAGGTTGAATATTTTAGATCCCATGGGGCAAAACAGAAGAAATATCTGTACATGCCACATACGAATGCACTGAGTGGTGCTTAGAAGATCTGTAGCATATGTTTCTTGCATTATATTCTGTGCCATTGTATATCATGTTCCCAGCAGCTGAGGAATAATGTATATAAACTCCAGTAATTTGACAAACTGTACAGTTTCTTTTACGGATCTTTCCAGGATTATGAAAAATCTGAGGAATGCATTTATTTACACAGCATCCACCCAACAAAGGAATGGAAATTTCCAGCAGTGGCTCCTTTATAATGCTCTTTGTTTAGGAAAAGCTACCCCAAGCCACTGTATCTTGGAGACGATGCGCCCTCGTGCTTGGGCCAGGTCCAGCTCCCACCGCCGCCCGGGGAGGTCTCTCCCCGCTGCCCTCCCTCTCCTGGCAGTGCCGCGGCCCCCGGGAAGGCTTTCCGTGTACGGCCCCAGCCACGAGGGATCCGTCCTCTCCCAATCCAGCCCGTGGGTGCTGGGAGAGCAGGACCGTGCCCCGGGGGGGTGGCAGGCTCCTCTGGGCTGCCTCCTGGGAGGGATGCACCGGAGCATCCCTCTGGCATGGAGCAGTTTGGGACCCCATCGACCCGCAGGGATTATATTGCACTTTATAGGGCCTTATATCTCAGGGCTCTAGGCAGAGCTGGGGGTGAGGGAGCAGCCCGGCTCCCTGCTCCCCTCACCCAGGGCAGACTGCAGGCAGAGCTTTGAGGTGCCACCAGCTAAGCTGGATCCCATCCCGGGGTGACACCGGCAGCACGGGGTACCTCTGTGCACGCTGGGCTGCAGCGCTGTCAGCGCTCGCTCCGAGGACGCAGGGCATTTGCTATCGTTTCTGTTAATTAGGCAATGTATATTCCTCACGCTGCAGAGTGGGGGATTCAGAGATTTGTGATAAATTGCCACCTTTCACGAGCTTCAGCCGCAAGAAGTATAGGTTCAGGTGCATCGCTATGCAAAGATGGAGAGCACTGGTGGGATTTAAGCATGGGCCACTGTTATATTGTTTTTCTTCTTTTAAAAGTGGCCAAGTGAAATTTTAATGTGAAAATGGATGAATAAATAAGCATTGAGAGTGCTCATGTTAGTACTTAAAGTTTCTGTATACAATTTTATTCTTTGAAAAAGATTTTAGAAATGTGTTTTCTGTCACAGTTGAAGGCTTTTCTCGTAGAAAGATCCATCTGGGGGCAAATTTTGAACCTTTACAATAGAGCAGAAGGGGCTATATTAGTTAATTGCTTGTGCTATACTGGTTCCTACACTGGCACAATCAGTCCTGAGGGAGTTATGCCAGGTGGGGAGAGAAGGAGACAGGTTTTACTACGCGGGGCTGCAAAAGCTCCTAAGCAGGGCAGAAACTCATACAAAACATTTTCTTGCCAACTCCCCCTGCCTCCCACTCCCCAGCAGGCATTCGGTGGCTCTTAATCTGTTTTCCTCCACTCATTAAAGACCTACGTCCAAAACACGGAGGGGGGAGAGGGACTCGGATGGCACTTCGACATTTCCCGCAGGGAGAAGTTTCTCCGCGAGCCGGGAGCAGAAGGACGGATGCTGTGCCCCTCCGTAGCCTTTCCACCCAGAGGCAGCTCCTGGAGGAGGCGGCTGCTGTCCCGGGGGACACGGGCCCTGCAGAGGGCAGGGGATGGCACCCCTCCGGCTTCCTCCTCAGCAAGGCACGACCTCTCTGTCCTTGTCGCATCAAGGAGGTGTGTACGGGGTCTCGGTGAGACAGGGTGAGTGCCCTTGCTTTTGGAAGGGCCGTGCCATGCCGACACGCTCCCAACGCAGGTGATGCGTTTTTTTGCGGGGGTGGAAGAGAGGAGACACCCATCGCCGCAGACGCCTGCCCACTGTCATGCCAAAACCTGCTCTGCACCAAGCAACCCACCAAGGCAACTACCCACCTCCCAAGTCCCTCTTTAAAAAGCATTAGCAAGCGCTCACGAGCCTCGTCTCAATTTCCAAAGCAGGATCTAACCAGAGATGTAATGTTCTGACCAGATGGCTCTTTTTAAGGCTTACTGAGGGAATTCAGAAGCCTGTACAGCCAAAATATTGTTTCAGTTAATTTAAGTAGCAGCGGTCTTGCTGCCTCTTCGCTTCTCTCTGTGCTAGCCAGCTTTTTCAGGGACCTGGAGAAGCTCTCTGCAAAAGCTTCATCAGCTGAAATAGAGAATCGCAGTAAAAAATGGCTGTTCAATCCTATTCAGAAAATGAATCTGGAATTAGAAAAAATATAGAACACAAAAACACCGGCGATTCCATTCTTGTTGACAGAACAAGCTTTGCTGTTATTTTCTCGCCTCCTTTGTATTTTACAGCTACCTTTCCCCTTGGTATCAAATGCCTTTTCTGTGTCCTGTAGTCATTTACTTCCAGATGAAATTTTCTAGTCTATATTTAACAAATAGCTTCCATGACTATAAACCTCAAGTTAATTCTAAATGACTTAATTAAGGGCATCTGAGGATACGGGAGTCTTAATATTAGTTACTTTTCATTTTTCCATATAATAACCATGATGCTCACTAGGGGGAAAAATGCATGGTTGGATAGGATGTTTGTCCAGGAAGCTGCTTTTGTGCTATAAAATAAAGATTTGCTTGGCAGCAGCAAGTGTGCTCTCTAGGATTCTTCCGTTCCCAATACGATTACAAGACGGAGGATGGAAACCAGTGGAGAATATTCCTGATTTCTAGGACTTTCTTCTGTTTCTTTAATTTTATTGTTTCCTACTCTAAAGGAGCACGCAGGAAAGCAACAACCATAATGAGAAGGAAACAAAAGAAAACGTAAAGACAGCGATAAAAAAAAAAACCAAACTCGTGTCTGTCTTTCATTCAGGGATCTTAAACAGGCCGTTTGCTCAGGGAGAGGTAGAGACTTTAGTGCCTTGAAGGAGTTTCTGGAGCTGGACCAAGCAGGATCCCCCGGCCCATCCCAGCCTAAATGGCTGTCCCCCAGCTTGGAGGGGAGGTAAGAGGGAAAAACAGCTTGTCTGGCTCACACAGCAAGGCAAGACCTTTATCCATGGGCTGGGAGCGATAGTGTCAGGCAGAGGAGAAGTAAAGGACCTTGTAGGTCCCTGGTCTTCATCTTTCCTGCCCCACTGTGGACTTGAGGGATCACAAAGTCCTTCCTACCTGTCGAGCTTCAGAAAGGGCTTTTTCTGTCAGACTGCTTGTACTGCTGCTAGGGAGTTATCTGAAGTAAAAATTAATCTCTATTTCATGTTGGTGTTGCTCTTTCTTTCTCGACCTTTTGTGTCCTTCCATCTGCTCCTAGAGGTAGAAGCCTTTCTCATACAAACAGGTCTGCTTCTGGCATTACAAGCTGATTTATCCTCTGAACTAACTAGCTGCTTCTGTTTTGGTGGAAGTTTACACTGGTGAAAAGAAACAAAAGGTAGTGATATTTAATGTTTTCTTCATATCAACAAAATGGCTGCAGAAACTTGCTGGTGTTGATACTTTGCAGAATTCCTTCCCCATCTATCCATTCCTTCAACAAATCAGAGAGACCCACTGAGCATCTCTTCCTGCCAAAAAGACATTTTTGACAAACCTTTTCAAGGATCATTTATTTTCCCCAAAGATTATGTGTATGGGAGGTCTTTTCTCCCATGATGTTGCTACAGAAAAGAAGTGAATGTCAAAGGGTTCAAAGGAGAGGATACAGAAATATGTAACCCAAAAAGCTCTGTTTGTATAACTTGCTGTGCGTGGAGTCTTCAGTTTGTCATATGTGACTACACTAGTTATTTGGGCATTTCCTACCTACTGCAAAGATGCTAAAAGAAGGCCAAGAGTTGCATGCCAACCTGATCTGAAGGCAGGGCAGGCCTGAGAAGAGAGGAGTGTCAGACATTATCTTGTTGTAGCCCAAAAAAGGTGCTCAGTTGACCTAGATATGATTGAACACCTCCTAGCAGCTCGCTAACCTTTGGAAGTTCATCACTAAAAGGTGGAATTGTGACCCAGCTCTTTATCATGGCTCTTTGGCTACAACTTGCAGAACAAAAAACAAAAAACAAAACAAAACAAAAAAAAATTAAACCCGCATTCAGCACCATCACAGCTGTTAGCTTATTTCCTACTCTTGACTTCCCCCAAACTATGGTTTTAACCTTCTGTTTCAAGGGAAAGTCATTCCTTTGCAGTCAGGATAATCACTCCTCCCCCAGGCACAGACCCAACGCCATTTGCTGCGTCCAGGACTCTCTTCTCTTTTGTTCATTACCTGTAAGCAAATCCAAGCAGTCTTTAAGCCCTGAAGCAAAGATTTCCAAATTTCCTCTGCAGGGGGTCATTTAAACAATGTGTGTTTTCATTTAATCCCAGGGGAATTATCTTCCTGAATGCCCTGCTTTTTAGGGGCACCCTTTGCCATCCACCTGCTTCCTTCCCTCCCCAGAAGAGCAAATCTGCCCATCTTCCAGAGCACAACACTCTTATTTCTTTGTAGCAGTTTAACATTGTGCAGGATTAGAGATAATGTTCTCGGATCCAAGCAGATTTTAGTGGGTTTATTCCATGTATTTTTGTGGTCTCCAAAAAGTCATAACTAGACCTTTGGGATTTAGAAGTGGGCAAGTCACTAAAGTACCATGGAAAAAAATCATGTTTCTCAGGTAACTGTGGATCAAAGATTTCTTACATCTGTGGACTTGAGGATGCTTGTCAATACGAGTTCTCCATTTCCCCTTGTGGGAGATACGCAAGGTTTGCACTGGCCAGCTGGCATCGCCTCTTCTGCTTGCTTTCATTTATCCTGGCATCTGCCCGCGAGGGCCAATACAGGTCACAGGGGCTGGAAGGGGACTTACGTTATTACTTATTTAGACGATGGCTGTATTCATACACAGCCTCTGGCCCGCGTTACCAGAGAGGTGTGGCATCTCTGTTTGATTCACAACGTCTCCTAATGATGAAGGGAGTGGAGGAGAGAAGGGTGGCTGGCTCACTGGTCCCCCTATGCCCATTTCCCCTAGGTCCTAGATGCATGTCCTCTCAGAAGGCAGCCAAGTAGGGTGAGGAGATAACCCAACTGCCACATACTCATTGCAGGGTTTTGGTCTGCAAAGGTAAGTATTGCTAGCTAAACCGTGAAGAAAAGTAATTGAAGAAAAAGACATCTTCATCAGCAGGGCAGTATTTCCAACCCTGTGACAGCAGAGTGCCTTCAAAGGACCTCCCCTCACTCATGAGTTTGCTTGTCTTCTGAGCAACAGTCACCTAACTAGTGGCAGAGATTTTTTTGGCAATTTCATAAGCATTAGATATATCTTAGAGCTATACTTAATTCAAAATTCAGCAACAGGTGCTTTCTTGTCTGTATGGCAATTTCATGGAACGTGACCTTGGCTTGCTTTTCCTTTTCTCCCACTGGCCCAGGTACCCAGAGTGCCCCCCATGCCAAAGCCCTACCTACTCACCAGAATCCCCTAGCACCTCCAACCCTGCCATCTAAATCACCTGACTAGATCCCCAAAGTAAACTGCTTTTTAAAAAGTTGGCAGTCTCTACATATTGGCCCAGGACAGCCCATATGTTGACACACATAACAAATGAATATAGCACCGCTGGCTGTATTCTTTCATGTGACGCAAGACAATTGAGGGGGGGTTCCTACTGTAGATAAGATGCAGGCTCAATGTAGTCTTTATAGATATCTTTAAGAAAGGCCTGGCCACTGTCACGTGGGAGTTAAAGTTGATGGCTACATGTATGATGAGATCTGGTAGAACAGGGCATCAGATGAAAGGTTTATTAGCAAAGGTTTAGCAATGATCAAGGAGATGATTAATAACAACAGCAGTCATTCCCAAAACAGAGCGCAGTTCTCACAACCTGTGCTCATGTTTGGAGCAATCGATCAGGAAGCCAGTAGACTTTTTGGAACTTACAGGACTTATTTGGTACTTCAAAATGTATATACTTGCTATGCATTAGGAAAGCCAATCATCACATTCAGTACCGATGCAGGTTATTAATAGTTTCCAGTGGTCTAAGAACCGAGGGTCTGCAGTAACTCTCTCAGTGAGCTCATTGCAGTCATCCAGATGGCCGTGGATAGAGGCACAGATAACCACAGACAGAGCAAATGCTCAGGGAAAAGCCACAAGCGTTCCCAGGTGCAGGAGAACCTCTAATTCTTCCATCTTGTCAACCAAAGGGGACTAGCTTGTCTGATCACTGTCCCACATGTCCCAGAACAATTATTTCTTTACTTTAATTAACTCATGTACTTTAATCCAAGCCACAGCTCAGAGAGAAGTGCGTCACATAACTATGAGGTGCCTTAAGTGTTCTGTATCATAGTAGTTTTAGCTAGCTTGTTTCTCTTGTTACCCAAGTGGTACCTAACAAAACAAAAGATGGGGGGAGTAAAATCCCACATAACATTGCATATTATATGAAAAGGTTTCAGGAGAGATGAACAATTTTGAAATTTTCCCTGATCTTCTGGAAAAACATGAAAGGTACCTCGCTTGTGGTCCTGTCCATCCCCTGTTGTAGTCAAAGTCAACACAATTCTACCACCCATGATAAACACTAGCAAGAGAGTTGGCTGTATCGTTCCTTCCCCTTTCCTGGTTCCTCCAGAACATATTGATCCCCAGCTGATACAGAAGTCATTGATTGACTCTGAATCTCCTCCATGTTCCTTCTAGAAAGGTAAAATGCTTCTTGCCATTAAAAAAAAATGTACTCTGTTTATAAGATGGTTGTATAGATTTACCAAGCTCTTAACTACTCCCAAAAGTTTCACAGAGCAAATGTTCCTAGATGCTGCCACATACAGACACACACAGTAAGAGGAGGTCTTCATGTTGCAGGAACCACTGCACAAACATGTTAATTTTCTGGCTATGGCAAATAACAGACCAATGCTGATACTCATTCTGCCACTTGATGCATGTCATTTCTTACAGGAAATCTTTAAGGATGACATATAGATATGACAGGAGCCATGTCCAAGATCCATGGCAACACATGGCCAGAGTTTTCTTCTAAGTTGTCAAAGAAAAGCCCTCAATTGTATGTTGAACTTTGTTGGACCTAAGTTGGTAGTGGCTACATCTATCCAAAAGGAGGTTCATAAGGTACAAGCATAAGCTTTGAGAAACTGATGTCTTAGAAAGTTTTGTTATGAATCTCTTTGATCTCTCCACAGTCACCTGGAAACTTATTGCATTAGATATTCCTAATGCATAACTTGATTTGCCCTCTTTTTTCATAAGCCTACATCTTCAGCTCCTGACCTGTGAAAATGACTGTTCTTTATCAACTCTGCCTTATCGATTCCCTTGTCTGTAGGTTGGATCTTTGTATCACTTGGGACTGACCATGCTCAATTCTCTTTTTTCCAAGACTATTATTTTTTGCTGTTTCTTTCTGGAAAAAAACAAACAACAAAAAACCCTAGCAGCTTTCTATAATTTTAATTTCCTTTCAGCTGTTTTCTGTATTTGCCAAAAGCCCTCTCCATTCCGTTCTCAAAGCACTTTAGGACATATTGAAATTCAAAGTAGAGCTGTTAAGGCCTTACTCAGCATGGCCTGCATCTTGCATAAATAGCTGTTACGTTTTTAAAGATGTTACTACTGTTTTAACAGACCATTAAATGTCATTGTGAATTTATTGCATTCAAATACTACATGGTTCCTGGGGGATGTAGCAAATTGCACAGTACTGGTCCTGCATCGTTCAGCCTGGAGAAGGTGGCCTGATAGAAGAGATGGGGATGGGGAAATGACGACCTGGGGGGCTCTGTGGGCAGCTCAACGACCAGGCGGAGAGAAGAGGAGCTGGATGGGTCTGCCTTCTGCCTGTTGCTTCGCTCTCACAGAGCTATCCAGAAGAAAACACCTTTGAGTCTTTCCTCACTTGTCAGTCAACTGGGAAGGACTCTTAGCTAGTCTGCATGAGGACCCA
This sequence comes from Balearica regulorum gibbericeps, assembly GCF_011004875.1. Classification (NCBI taxonomy): domain Eukaryota; kingdom Metazoa; phylum Chordata; class Aves; order Gruiformes; family Gruidae; genus Balearica; species Balearica regulorum. The sequence continues at coordinate 159,615,825 of NC_046184.1, read as the reverse complement.
AATGGGAAACGTCCTCTCTTCACCTTTCTTCCTTGCTTTTTCCCTGATAGTCTGCCCTAGCAGAGGCACACAGCGATCAGGCTGAGGGAAGGCAAAGGTTGTGCAAATACAAACCCCTCTGCTGCGTTGTGCTGCCTTCACGGCTCTACAGCGGAGGCCAGCCAAAGCGCTCCCACAGCTCCCATACCCTACGGGCTGGTGAGTGTCAAAGTCACCTTATTTCTCACAGGGCTTCGCCCTCAGCACGCTCGCTGTGTTGCTGCACGAAGGATGGCACTGGATAAGGACAGCAGAACAGGGGCTGCGTTGCTGAGAACAGGGGCAGCGTCTTTGGCGCACGGAGCTGCCCGCTCCTCAGAAGGGCTGCACCTCCAGCCAGCGGTACGGCGGGTGCCGCGGTTCTCCTCCGTTCCTCCACTTCTCATCCCACCCAAGCTACTTTCACCCGCGCATTGTCACCCAAAGGTTGTGCCGGCCGCCTGCAACTCTGCCTCCCGGCCACTCCTTCTCCCAGCTCCTCCGTCAGCCTTTACCTGGCGGTTCTATCTCTTCCCAGGGCAGGTCTGACACGTTTGACTCACCTAACGGCAGGATCCTTTTGCAACTTTGTGAAAAAGCTCCCACCGAACGATTTATATGCCTCGTGGTGCGCGAGAACCACAGCCACCGAGGGCGATGGATGCAAACCCCAGGCTCGCCCCACGTGCCCGCCGTCGCTCCCATTGAGACTGCAAGCTTCCGTAAGAACAGACCCTTGGTCCCACAGCTGCACTACTGGGAGTCTAAGTACAGGCTGGAAGCGTGAGATTATTGAGAAAATTAGCCAAAAAGAAAATTTAGATCTATGACTAAATTCATCCCCAGATTAATGCTATCAAAGTAAATGGTGTTTATAGAAAGTCTTGTTTTCTTTATATGCGTGCGAGAGAAAATCAAAAGAATGCTGAAGGCGAATTTCATCTAGCAGAATTGGAAAAGAGAGCATGGGGACAAAGCTATAATTACTGGTATTTCCTATCTGTTGAAACCTGTGGGTGGAAAGAGAGGCAGTGAATAGAGTATATTCAATGGCATTAAAATCGGTTTCTTTTTCTGGACTTTAGCTCAACGCTGCAAATTAGCAGGGAGAAAATAAGCCTCAGAGTGAACAGGCAGAGAAGCCAACTTCTTCGTGTTACTCTTTGCTGTTAGGGAAAAAAAAATGCATTTTTTTCCTTCAAGAATTCAAATTCCTAGCAACCCAAACTACAGCTGCACGCTGACAAGAAGAGAACGTACGGCAAGTGGTTCAGTGTTCGTGTGTCCACAGACACACTATTATCCTGGTTTCCTTTCTAAACCTGCTATTTTAATGAAGAGAAGACAGGCATGCTGTTTAATTAACTCCTGCTTTCAAAAAAGACGTTCTGACCCAGATTCATCACACTCCAAAGAGGTACCTGACTTCAGAGCATCCTGTGTACACAGTGGAAGGGATAAGACCCTCCCGATCATGATTCGGACCACCAGACGTCAGAATTGCCGTTCCTAGTCACCCATCTCTTTCTGCAAACTATTGCGGGTACTTAGGATAACTGTGCTCCTACGTCAGCCATTTCACAGAACTAGGAAGAATGATTCCAGCCCTTAAGATATCTCTACTTACCACTGTCAACCCACATGCAAATTTCTCTTTTAAGCAATAGCTATTATCTGACTGAATGTCTAGAGAAAACTAGGCACAGTTAAAACATGTTTTTCTTACAGTGAAAAAATGTATCTTACAGTTTGAGATCACTGTGTCAACCTGAATTATTCTGAAGTCCTATGTCATAAAATGTTTACTTAGTTCCCAATTTATTTTCACAAAAGTTAATAAAATTAATAATTTGAGGCAGCATTTTTTGTAAAGGTTTAAAAGCACAAGTGAAAATGGCTGAGATAGCTAAGATAAAAAGTGATGCATTATTATTAATAATAATAGTAATAATAACAGTATTAATGTTGTTGTTGTTGGGGCAACTTAGTGTTGATTGGTTGCTCTGCAAATGAGAAATTCAATTTGAAGCATCTACCATTGAGTATCTGTCAGTCCCTTTATTTTCCAAACTCACCTAAAATACTGCAAGATATAGTAGGAAATCCTACTTAGGATAAAATAATAGTTTTAACTATTAGGGTTCTAATGGCTTTAATACAGCCTGTTCTTACATGCAACAATATTGATTTGTATTAGATTACGGTTTAAGGTGGATTTTTGTCTTAGTTGTTCTAGAATGTGATTTAATATTTAATTAATACTGCTTCGGTCAAGCTAGATATGTCACTAGAGTAACACATTTCCTAAACATTTTTGTAAATGGGTTATATTTTCACTTTGCTTATTATGATTATCAAGCCTTAAATGAAAACCAGAAAACAATAAACGGCTCGTTCTCCTCTGCGTTTCTCTCCCTGTGCATGCACAGCCACGCACGCCGCTATCGCTCGTACCCTGTTCTTGGTTAGCCTCACTCACTGACAAATCTGTGATCCCATATCGATTGCGGCAGGACATTAAAAGGGTGCGCAGCGCTTCACAGAGATGCCCTATGCAAGGCTGGGGCAAGGCCTTCAATTCTGAATTCTTCAGGGAAGGGATTGCATCTTTGTATTTGGGGTTTGGGGTTTTTTTCAGGAATGTGTCAAAGTACTGTCAGAATTACAAATAAGATTTTTTTTTCTTTTCCTACTGAACTTCGGCATGTCTTGATGCCTAGTGTTTTATCTTCAAAATTCTCTCTCTTCAACACATGTGTGGATTCAAGTATCCAAAGGAACAAGCCAGGTTTGGCCCTATTTAAAACATGTGTCTTCTGTTTAAGATTTAAATGTGATTCATAGTTAATTGTTTTAAACTTGTCACCATGGTACCACCACGGTACCACCACAAAATCCCTTGAAATACAAAGCGACTTCTGAAACCTGCCCTGGCTCTCCGATTGCCACCGCTGAGGCTAGTCCTGCGTCCGCTCGGGGAAATTCCCTATCCGCAGTGCTCAGGTGGGCTTTACCTTAGCTCCAGAGCAGATTTGGGCAATATGACCGTGCCAGCCACTTGTTTTTTCAGCTTTCATCCCAGCCCCTGGCTCTAAGCACAAGCCCAGCCTATCTTTAGCACCGGCGACCCGACGGAGAGGCGCAGCAGCACGACCTCAACACACCCCCAAGTCAGGAAAACTTCCCTCCACCCCGCACCCCCAAACCCCCTGTTGCCATTTCCCGATGAAGACAACGCTTCTGGCTTTGCCCTCCATCCACAGGCAGTTCCGCGCCGGCCCTGCGCCACAGCCCCGGTGCTGGAGGGTGATGCTGGACGTGGGGAGCAGAGCTGCCCCCCCCCCCGGGGCGCGGTGTCCGCCAGCCCCCCCGGCTGGCATGCACAGATGCACAGCCTCGCTGCTCTTGGCCCTCGACGTTTGCCAGCTCGAGAGGCTGAGCCAGGCAGGCTGCACACTGGGCTTCTCTTTGCTCTCTCTTTTTGCCTCCTCTTTGGAGCACTCGGCACCCACCGCATTTCTTTAAATGCATTTGCCCCGTCTCGCTTAGTTTGTCTCCTAAAACTCATTCAGGATTCCTCTGGGAGCTGGTGTTTCTTGGCAAAAGGATATGTTTTTAAAGAAAAAAGACAAGCCAACTACGATTTCCAGAGGTCCTCTCAGGAAGTTTATATTCTCTCTTTTCCAGGGAGCGTTTACTTTCCACGGGAGCATGATCGACATGCCATTACTGAAGCAGGCACAGAACATTGTTACGCTTGCCACAGCCATCAAGAAAAAATGAGCTGGTAAATGAAGCTCTCTCCATGGGGCCCCAGTAGCTGTTTTAAAAGATGACTATAATACTGGGGGGAAAAAAAAAATTAAAGATGTGAAGTTTAAGCAGAAATTCATGTCTGTTTTGCAGATCTGTCATAATTTGCTTGCCAGCATTGCTAATTACTAAAACTATTCCCGACTCAAATCACTGCTCGCTCCTGCACGGCCCGTGTACTACTCTTAAGCCTGCAACACAGTTACATCACCAACTGTGTGACATCACAATAATTACTACGAATGCGGGATTGTGACTTCACTGAAGGAAAAAAGCAAAATGTAAGCCGTGAGCTCTGTTAAAAGAGCAGATGAAAACCGGGTCAATCGCTTCTATTTGTACCTACGCATCTTCCCGCTCCGGTGCAGAACTCCCATCAGAAAGGGCAAAGCCTTGAATAATTACGCACTGGTTGAAATAATTGTGATGAAAATCATTTCTCTCTGCGGGCTTCCTGTTCTCCCCCCCCCCCCCAAATGTGCAACAGCCATTAAAAATATCGCTCCAACAATGCAGGACTCTTGACTTTTTTCTCCTTTTTTAAGCGGTGGCTATTCAGAGCATTTCCTCCTGGAAGCGTCCAGCCCAGGAAGGGTTGGACGGCAATAAACTTGTAGTTTTCGGAGACACAATGCAGCAGAACTTGTGCATATGGTCTCGAGTCAGATTTACATCACATTAGGGATACGGCTACAGGTCATGTGGGCCGTGTGGTTAACGGGCTTAGTAAAGCTGTTTTGAAGAGGTTAACCCAGCTTGTAGTAAGGGTAAATAAACATAACAACCAGGCATTGTCCTCTATTCAACATGTACTCTTATATGGAGGGCTAAAGGGTATTGAAGCTGCAGAGGATCAACTTGTGGTTGCCAGAGGACTCCAATGAAGTTTGAAACACCAACAATCAGAGATTTTGTTTCTGTTCCTCATTAAATCATGAGCTTTTGTGCTCAGACTATGAACGACTGTTCTTTAAGAAATTAACAGAATGGGAAGTTTTAAACTATGCACCAACCTTTTCATGACCTACACAGCAGCAATGCTGCTGCACTTAGACAAACACCGCGGGGAAGGCTGTTCTGTTTATTTAAATTTGTAAATAGAAAACAGTTGTTTTTTAGTTTCATTTTTCACCACCTCCATGGCCATTTTACGTATGGAGTCACAGTGGCTTACTCCTCCCATCTGCTCGCTCGGGATGTTTCCCCTCCGTCTCCGAGCAGCGACTTTAAACATTTTGGGTTGGTTTTGGTTTAATTAAGGGGAGAGGAAAGGAGGGGAGAAAAAAAAAAAAAAAAAAAGAAAAACCAACACAACACCGACCAACCCGCACGGAAGCGGCGGGGAAAGGGAGAGCGGGGACGGCGGGAGCGCCTCGCCGCGGCCCCCCCGGGAACGGCGGGGACACGGCTGGGCTCGGCCCGGGGAGCGGGACGAGGAGCAGGTGCCCCCCCGCCCCCCCCCCCCTCCGGCGGCCCCGCAGTGCTCCCGGGCCCGGCGGGGGCAGCACCCAGGGCGGGAGCCGAGCCCCCCCCGCGGAGTTTGGGGATGAGCAGCGCGGGCCGACACCCACCCGCACCCCCCCCCGCTCCACCCGGGTCCCGTCCGAGGGCGCTGCGCCGGGTGATCCCTTACAGCGCGGGGACCTCCAGGCTAATCTGATTAATTAAAGACTACCTGTTTATATTGCGCCTCGCAGCTCGCTCCCCCCCCCCCCCCCCCCACTCCATCTCTCCCTCCTTCCCCCCCCCCCCCGCGTTTCAGGGCACCCTCCGTTATTAATTCTTGGCTGACTAAATTATGGGTAACACTATTAAAACATTATCAGAACTAATGAGAAACAATTACTTAGAAGATGAGCTGGGACAAGCCGGAGCTGGGCACATGTGTAGTTATCCCCGCAGATTACGTTAATAAATCATCAGGTGCAAGGCAAGACGGCGGCGAGGCCTGGCGCAGGGAACGGAAAATGAGATTTATGAGATATGGGGGGGGAAGTTGCTTTTTTTGCATAATTTTTTCATTAATCTCAATAGGACCCGTGTGGCGTAGATTGTTTTATTCCCTTAATACCGCGCCGGGGGGACTGGGGGGGTTGGGGGGGTGGGGGGGGGAAGAACAAGAGGATTTCAAAAAATAATGTCTTCATTGTTTTACTGAAGTCTTAATGACACCGTGTGACAAGCCCGCGGGAGATGCGCGGCCGCGGAGGGCAGCGCGGGGGGCGGCGGAGGTGCACCCGACCCGACCCGACCCCCGCCCGCCGCCTCCGCTCCCTCATTAAGCCCAAGAAATAATAATAAACTCTCCCGAGGTGTTTACGCGCAACTTCTCGCTTCCGCAGCTGAGTGCTTAAGTAACTTCATTTCGTGACCCGTACGCGGAGCAATCAAATATGCAAATCAAATGTTGGACATATTCAGATTTTTCCTTAAATTTCCCTGACACGCACCCCCCAGACGGAAAATCCTGCTTTCATTTAACGGTCTTAACCATTTTCGCTTTATAAGAAACAAAATCCGATTTATTTGGTTTTTTCGTTTACTTTAGGAAGCTTTCCGTGTTTTTTCCGGCTTTATTCTTCTCCTCTTTCTTTCTTTCTTTTTTTTTCCTTCCCGCCTGGTGCTAGGCAAGCAATTGATGAAACAAAACAGATTATAAGATTAGCGGCAGGATTTTGTGCATATTAATGATAGGGAAGGGCACCGAATGGGTTTGTAATTGCAGATCTTGCGCTTGGGATTGGGAACTGTAGCCCTGCTAGAGCAAAGACCCCCCTGTGAGGTTTTCACATTGGAACTTAGGGGAAAAGTGAAAAAGTAATTACCAGAGCACAACATTGAAATGTTAAAGCACTTATTCTTTCTTTCAGCGTTCTGTTTTAAAGGGGGAAAACGGGCAAAATGGAAAATAAATTACTTTCAAATAAGTAGGTTAGCACCTGAATGCTGGTGCGCATTTTCTTTTTTTTTTTTCCTCTCTCTCTCTCTTTTTTTTTTTTTTTTTTTTTTTTCAAATTCTAGCAATTATTTAGCAGGGCATTTGCTTCTGAACCTACCATCCAAGCAGCAGAAACGGGGGAAGGGAGGGCAGGGAGACCTCGGGAACACAGGGGCACTCCGCCTGTGAGGTTTGAAGCAAATATCGCCAGAAAGCTGTTCAAAGCTGCAGTTTGAAATTTAGAGGTTTGTTGTTGGGGGGATGTTGGTTGGTTGATTTTTTGGTTTGTTTTCTTTTGGTTTTTGTTTTGAAATCGGGGCTTAAAAGGCAAAGATTGCTTTGGTTTCGTCTTCAACACAAGCATCAAACGGTATTTTACCAAAGGATGCGTTTCACAACTCACAAATCCCTTCCAGGAACGGCATGTTCCCTGCAATATCGAGGAGTAACCTGACACTGAATTTAAACTCTTATTAAAGGTCTCTCCTTGTTTCTTAAGCTACTTCAGTCCTTCTCCTCTGAGTTTACTCTTCCTAAAAATCTGGATTTTTGCGTTTAAAACACAGTGCTCTTTTACTGACTCTTCTAATCATTCTCTCCTGTGATTAACAACAAAAGATGGCTTAGGTTTAATGGCACCTACTCGCGCGTATTGTTTTAATTCTGCTTTCAACGGAAAATAAATGTATCTGGTGGAAATTAGGCTTTGAAAACTTTCTTTTTTTTTTTTTTTTTTTTTTTTTTTTTTTTTTTTACGAGTCAATAAAACGGCGTATCTGCTTCTCAGGCAGTAATTTCTGATTTAGAATTGGGGGTGGGTGGAGGGAGAAAACCCAACTTTGACCGCATTTCGTCCATCCCATGGCTCCAACCCTCTTCTCTCACCTTCATCTCCCTCAGGTTCAGAGCACGGAGAAGCGCCGAGACAGAGCTATTTTTAACTACTGTTTTAAAGATAATAAGGAGAGGAATAAAAGCCCGTGAGGGCAGCATATTATTTTCTATTTTTCCCGGTGCCCCGGGGCTTGGGAGCCGCGCACCCCCCTGAGGAGCCGGGGCGGAGGGCAGCCCCGGGGCGCAGTGCCCCGGCGAGGCGGGCAGGGCTGCGGGGCGTTTTGGGGTGCTGGTATCTGCACAAGCCGCTGACGGAGGGGGGGGGGGTGTCCCCTGGAGTCAAGAGGTTCCCAACGGCCCCGGGGCGGCGGGAGGGGACCCCCGCAGAGCCCCACATCGCCGCGGGGCCGCCAGGCTGCAGCGGCGGGGGCTGGATGGCTGGGTGGATGGATGGATGGGTGGATGGATGGATTGGATGGATGGATGGATGAATGGATTGGATGGATGGATGGATGGATGCAGGGCGGCCCCTGGCCCCGCGGGGACCAGGACAGCCCTGTGACTTCCTGGGCTGCTGCCAGGAGCTCCGGACACCGCGGAGAAAGAGAAGGGGGGGAAGGGGAAGGGGGAAGGAGTGCCTTAGTCACAACCATTACACCACCACCAGAGCGGTCTCCTGCAGCCGCCCTCATGCCGCAGCACCCCTTCAGCCCGGACCAGGGCACCTGGGGAGCGGCCGCCTGCAGAGAGGCATACACACGCCAGCCCGGCACCGGTGGTACCTGCGGGGGCCAGAGAAGGAATTAGTGTCCTCCATCTTCTTTACCCCTTCCTTCCCCCTCACAGTCCCCACTGGGTCTCCTTGTCTCCTCGGTGTGCCCCAGGCCTCCCTTCACCCCCCAACAGTGGGTGTCCCTCAGTGGGAACAGGAGGGGGGGCTTTCCTCCCCGTGCCCGGGGGTGCAGGGAATGGGATGCGGAGCGGAAATGTCCTGCATGTGCCCATGCAGCAAGCAGGGGAGAGATCAGATATCGTCTATATGTTTGGGGTCATTGCTTCCCAAATTAAGTCTGAGGCTCCCAAATCTGTGATAGCAAAGCCAATACCGTAAGGTGCTGCTCAGAATGATGTCTTTAGAAATGCAAGAGGCCCAATTCCTAAAGCTGTTGTAGGTGCCTGCTGTCTGCTGGCATCATTTGAAGCTCATCACCGTGGTGAGGAGCGCTAAATGCCTATGCTACCTTCTTGGGCCTCTGTAATTTAAAATGTGACTCCACATAGCTTTGAGTCTTATGCTTATAATTTTATTCCTATTACTGCTAGCGCTGCTAATGTTATTAAAGTAGTGATATCAAACACATGCATCAGTTAGGAACTTTCCAGAGTGAAGCTTGTTGAAGGTAAAAACCTTGTCCCTGTGTGAGACATGCCTGCAATAGCCTAGAATTTATGGGAGACACTTTTTACAAGGGCGTGCAGTGATAGGACAAGGGCAAATGGCTTTAAGCTGAAGGAGGGTATGTTAAGATTAGATATTAGGAAGAAATTCTGTACTGTGAGGGTGGTGAGGCACTGGAACAGGTTGCCCAGAGAAGCTGTGGATGTCCCCTCCCTGGAAGCGTTCAAGGCCAGGTTGGATGGGGCTTTGGGCAACCTGGTCTAGTGGAGGGTGTCCCTGCCCATGGCAGGGGGGTTGGACCCAAACCATTCTATGGTTCTATGCTGCTGGGAAGACCTGGTCTATGCTCCCTGATACCCGACTTTATTCCTGGCTTGCTTTTGCAGTAGTCCCTAATATATAGCAGTGTTTGTGCAGGTCTGGTACACTGTGGGATGCCACTGGAAATGCTTCATGTTAACTCTGCACGTCCTGTCCTGTGTAAAAATGCAGCTCAGATACAGTTGGTAGTGTGTGTGTCGCTGCAACTCTGACTATCACGGACAGCCCTGCCTCCAGTTTTGTCACCAAGAGGCCCGTGGTTGGATAATATGGAATTAAATACTTGTAAGTGAGGGGGAAACCAGTGGCAGAGGATGTACAAGAGCTGTCCAGTTACATCGCTGGTGTTGCTGTGTGACAACAGAGGTGGCAGAACAAAATCACTTCCACCCTCTTCAATCATCAGAGTTTGGGCCATCAGCGAAGGGTTTGTGTTTTATTTTAGAGTTTAAGGTGGTCCCACAGGTCTGTAGTACTTGGTCAGAGTGCAGGGAAGAGCTGTGGTCTCTGCCCACCAGATGCCTCGGAGCTCGCTCTGGCAGGGGCTGCCCATCCCTGCCTGCCCCACGGCAGTGCCATGCCGCAACCTCAGTACTCGTGTGGCTGCTGGGGTACAAGCGAAAGCCTACCTGTTCATTTGAAAGCATTCAGGCACTTTCGCCTCCACATCGCGATGCTCTGCTTAAAATATATAGCAGGTGGAGACATCTTTGCTTTCTTTACAATTGATTTTGAAAAATAAAAAAACAAAAAAACCTAACAGTTGCCCCTGAAAGAAAAAGTCAGTCCTGTACTAACGGCAAAATCTCTGTTGGTGCAGCTCTAAGGTTTTGCAAGGAGTTAGGAAATCCAGAGGCGAACTGGATTAACTGACTTCACCACACAGATGAATATGATTTTGTTGACTATTAAAGATATGCCAAATTTACAGAAAAAGGCACACAGTCATATAAATATGTCTCTACATTGTAGCTATATTAGGCAATTCTTTCTTTAACATTTAACTAGCATTTGTTAAAGGGATACATGAGGGCGATGTGTACAGTGCAAGTTTGCTGTCAAAGCCTAGGGAAATGAGTGTGTCTTTGTGCCTGGGTTTTCATGAAGCATGCACATTCCCAAGTATAGGCAGACACAGAAAATTGGAAGGCTGTCCCATTTCACATGGAGGGGAGATATAAAGAGCTCTGCTCTATTCCTGGCCTTGCTCCCCCCAACTGACATCAGTTTGTGTCAAGTTTACCAAAAAACCCTGCTGCTGTAACACTCCATTTGGGGGCGGGGGGGGGGGGGGGGGGGAAGGATAATAAACTTTTTTTTAATTGCTTCCCTGGCTATAAATTAGCATGCATTGGGCTAAATTTTTTTTCCGTGAACAAAAGCACAATTGACGGCGAGGCTTAGGGAAAGTAGCGAGGGAGCTCTGAGCCCCAAGGCTCCCCTGCGTATTGAACCTGAGCAGGGGGAGGCCTTGTCTGTGCCCAGAAGTTGAAGGGCACTGAGAACTACAACAAAACAATAGGGATTTTTATGTTTCGCTGACTGTTTTTGCAGCTGCATCTTCCCCCCTCCTCCTCTTCCCCCCCCCCCCCCCCCATTATTTCATGTGAGAACCAAGTATGAAAATAGAAGCCATGGCTTTCCCTCCTGCCACAGCCAATGTGCATAAAACCAAGCCAGAAATCACCAGAGATCTGAGTTTAGTTATAAGTCAGTGTTACAGGCAAAACCAGAAATTGTTTTGTGCTTCAACACCGTATTTTGTTTCTGTTATCATGGATATAAAGACAGGGCTGAAGCCCTCCAACTGAATTGCGGGTTCAACGTGATCCTCTTTGCATCCCCGAGGCTCCTGATGGCATTTGAGGAGCTGGTAGAACCCACTGAACCTTTGCAGCTCCCCCTCCATGCATGCCTCCCATTCGGCCCTAGAATATCTGATAAACTATCTCTTCCCATAGTAAAACCTCATATAAGGTGATTTTTCTTTGGACCTGTCTGTGGAAGTAATAGAATCATAGAATGGTTTGGGTTGGAAGGGACATTAAATATCATCTAGTTCCAACCCCCCTGCCAAGGGCAGGGACACCCTCCACTAGACCACGTTGCCCAAAGCCCCATCCAACCTGGCCTTGAACACTGCCAGGGATGGGGCATCCACAACCTCTCTGGGCAACCTGTTCCAGTGCCTCACCACTCTCACAGTAAAGAATTTCTTTCTAACATCTAATCTAAATTGACCCTCCTTCAGCTTAAACCCATTACCCCTTGTTAAAGGATAACTACATGCCCTTGTAAACAGTCCCTCTCCAGCTTTCCTGTAGGCCCCTTCAGGTACTGGTAAGCCACAATTAGATCTCCCCGGAGCCGCCTTTTTTCCAGGCTGAACAACCCCAACTCTCTCAGCCTGTCCTCACAGGAGAGGTGCTCCAGCCCTCTGATCAGCTTCGTGGCCCTCCTCTGGACTCGCTCCAACAGCTCCATGTCTCTCCTGTACTGGGGCCCCCAAAGCTGGACGCAGTACTCCAGGTGGGGTCTCACAAGTGTGGAGTAGAGGGGCAGGATCACCTCCCTCGACCTGCTGGTCACACTTATTTTGGTGCAGCCCAGGACACGGTTGGCTTTCTGGGCTGCAAGCGCACACTGCTGGCTCATGTTGAGCTTCTTGTCCACCAACACTCCCAAGTCCCTCTCCTCAGGGCTGCTTTCAATCCATTCCTCGCCCAGCCTGTAGCTGTGCTGGCAATTGCGCCGACCCACGTGCAGGATCTTGCACTTGGCTACTTATGCTACTTCTCCTCTGGTGCATCCAGTTACCAACCTGAACAAAGAGCCAACTACAAGAAATAGGCAGGCATGGACCACAAGCTGGAGAGCAAATGTTAACAGAGAGGTGGCCGAAGGAGTGGGGAAATACTGGTGGAGAGTGGCTGAGACATGATTGAGGGATGGGGATGGAGAGGACAGATGCATGCCTGTCCTCTCAAACTCTGCAGCGGAGTCATCCCTTGTTCTCCATGTCTGTAGGCAGGATAGACAGAAATTGGTTTAATTTGCAGCAAAGGAAAGTGTGAACATCTAACTATTTGTACAATAAAAAAACTCTCTAATTGAAGACTAGCTGCACAATGAGATAAGTCACTGAAGGAAAAGGATGAGGTTTCTTTACAGCAGGCTAGGTAAGCACCTGTGGCAGGGCTTTCATGGGGGGGGTGGACTAGGTGAACCCTGAGGTCTTTTCTAGTAATTTTTTTTGATGTTTTAAACTGTACAGAGATACAACAAAAAAGGGAGGAGGAGAAGAAGAACCTTAGAAAATTAACAAGGCAGCTTACTGTCCTACCCCTATATTTTGTCAAGCTGTGCTTGCACCTTAGTCTCCTGCCTAAACATCTACACCAATGGACTGTTTCCCCCCTCGAAAAATACTTTTTCTTTCTCTCTCTCTTTCTTTCTTTCTTTCCTTTGGAGAGGAACGCCTACAACACTGCTATTTAGAGAGGTAAAGAAGTCTTTGTGAGGCCTTCCTGACTTCAGTGTTCTTCTTCTCTTGGTGCACCTTTGCCCGAGGGAGCGGACTGTGGTGGGCTGGAAGACCCAGGGTACAGTCATCTGAACAGGCAGGTATGCTGCCTCATCCACTATGCATTCACTTGTGGAGCTGGTCTGTCTCTTGAGATCCTTTCCCTTACCATTTATAAGGAGCCGTGGGTGAATGGCCCCCTCCCATGAGTGTGTCAAACCTCCCTCCAACCCTAAATCCCAGTAGATACTTGTCCTGGTTTTGGCTGAGATATAGAGTTAATTTTCTTTCTAGTAGCTGGTATAGTGCTGTGTTTTGGATTTAGGATGAGAATAATGTTGATAACACACTGATGTTTTTAGTTAGTTGTAGTTGTAGCACTGGTGTTGCTAGGCAGTTGTGGTGTCTACACTAAGCCGAGGCCTTTTCAGCTTCCCACGCCCTGCCGGGTGCACAAGAAGCTGGGAGAGCACAGCCAGGACAGGTGACGCAGGCTGGCCAAAGGGATATTCCCTAACATACAGCATCATGCTCCAGATAGAACTGGGGAAGCTAGCCAGGAGGTGGGATCGCTGCTCAGAAACAGACTGGGCATTGGTTGGTTTTTTTGCCTTCCGCATGTGGTGAGCAATTGCATTTGTGCATCACATCATCATTATTATTATTATTGTTACAATTATTATTATTATCTTCCTTTGTTATCATATTAAGCTGTCTTTATCTCAACCCACGAGGTTTTTTTCCATTCTCCTCCCCATCCCCCCCCATTGAGGGGGGAGGAATGAGCGTGGTGCTTAGTTAACAGCTGAGGTTGAACCACGGCAGTGCTGAAGGTGTGACTGGGCAGTTGTGACTCCCAAGGTGTGTTCCCTAACAGCTACTGATTTCATTTTGTGTATCAACAATGCAGCAATGAATCCAGAGTGCCAATTCTTTCATGTTAAGGCACACTCCTCCTACTGCCCTTCAGGTTCTGACAATGTTTATATCCTTTTTATATCCCTTAAAACTTCTTTTTTTTTTTTTTTTTTTTAGTTTGTAGCTTATTGTAGAATAAATTTACCCCAGGTGAAATATCATTGCCAAAAAGCAAATAATTCTTTTCTCATTGTATTATAGAATGGAGCATTTACAAAAATCATTAAAACTCTTGCATTTGAATCAATTTCAGGCTAGTGTCCTCTTATCCAAGGCTGTCAGTTATTTTTTTGTTATTATTTTGGGTGATTTTTAAATTGGTGTGTTTTCTGCTGTTACTATTAGAATTGTATAAAACATCTTGTTTGCAGAACTGCAGAATTGTGAAATGCTTTAAAGGCATCAATTGAAATGACAAGGCATTGTCCAAATTGAAATTTATTTCCTCCGAAACAGTGTCCTGAACATCCAGGTGGTAATAAACATTTTTCAACCACGTACAAACTGTGAATTGTATTTGAAATTAAATCTCCGCATTAAAATCTGCATTGCTGAACCTCCCGCTGGCAGCCACCGTTCTCCTGAAAAGTGACATCTTCCCTGGCACTGATGGGGCCAGAGTTCTCACGCGGATATTACTGAATGATTTCTTACTGCTCTTCGGATATCACGACTTTATAGCAACATATAGCTAAAAAGTACAAAGGATGTGAGGTGTGTGAGGAATACAGGAGGGAGCCGCCTTGGGTTTAGTAAGTATAGATGTTTTTGTCCTGACACACAAGGGTGGAAACCGTTTTACAAACCTCTATTAAAGCAGCATATTGCTGATGTCACAAATTATGTCATTTTTCAGCAAGCTGTTAGGTAGCAGCAGGATACTTAGAGGTCCCAATCTGAGTTCACAGCTTGAAGCCTCATCATCCATTGAAGTCAAGGAAATACTCCAGTCCCCTGGCCCTCTGTTTACAAATAATATATCAAGAATCAGGATGGCCACAAATGAACTTTCAGGCACTGAGCTAAAGGAAATGGGTTTGTGTGTGTATATTTTTATATAAATATACATACATACATGCTATGTATACATGTGTATATGTGCATGCGTGCATTTGTGCATAGTACAACTGAAGCCTGCAGTTTGCCATCAAATTTTCTTCAAAGAAGCGTTTTTCATTCTTCTTTGGTATATAGAACTGATTCTTCATGACCAATTCTGTGGCCATTTCACACACAGAAACCCCACCAAAGTTAGAGATACTTGCATAGAAAAGGGGTACAAAGTACCCCTGTTCATTTCTCCTTTGTAAAATAGTGGGAGTTTCTTAATATCTTTTATATAATATAAAATAGCTCTGATTTAAAAATATATGCATAAGAAGTGATTTATCTATAATGGATTTGAGTAGATTGTGTAAAGTAAAATAACTGGAATGTCTAAACACATACTAATTAGCACAGCAGAACAGCTCCTTGGAGGCTCTCCTCATCTCCTGGATGAAGCACATTTACACACAGATGTGTATTTCCCCCCACTAGAGTGGAATATGCCATCGTGTTCTTCTGACAATGCACGTATACCTGGGAGACAACAGCCTACATTAGAAGACATAAAATACATAGTATGTGGCCTGAGGTTGTGAAACAAACCAAGAGAAGGAATTAAATCCAAAGCTAACGGTGCCAAACTCATCAGTGGGTGCTTTTACCCCCCCGTGTATTAGTGGGAGCCAAAGATGGAGTGTCAAGGCACAGCTTTGAATTTCCTGACTTTTGCCAGTGTGCTAACATCACTCCCCTAACAGGATGAGAGCACTGGCAGGGAGATGGATTAGATGGCCAAACGAGGCATTTTTATCCCTGCGTTCTCTCCCTAAACTGATTCCAATATTTTGCTACCTATTTACTGACGTAGTTGGCTGTAACTTCCTCTACTGGAAATGATATTACAGGGTTGGATTAACTTTTCCTCTATAGCATATCCCTGATTTAATTATCGCTGCAGCTATCCCCCACTATCTGCACAATAAATGCTGTTGCTTACAGAAACATGATTACAGGATTAGAGTTATTGGGCCCTCGCCCAGACGAACGCGGTGACATAGCATAGCACTGGCACCTCTGAAAGCTACACTGACCTCAGGCATCTCTACATCAAAGGCCACAGCCACAATCTGAGCTTCATTAGCTTTCAAGGCTGAAGTTACAGGAGCACTACTTCCTCAGCCACTAATGGGAAACACTCTCCTCCATTTGCTGTTGAGGTGTTAAAAGTACCTCTTAACATCAGTTACTGAGCTACAGCTTCACTGGTATCCCAGTAAAATAAAAATGACTTGTGGAGTGGGAGCTGAGTTCAAATTGAAAGGCTGTGTTGGACATCCCTTACTCAAGCAAAGGGCAGTCACCGGCACAGGGATGCTTTGGGAGTGAGGACTACAGGATGAGGCGCACCCCAAATCCCAGACTGGGAGCTATAGGGAAATTCCCGCAGTTCCTGAAGGGTTTCATATGGTTGTAACCAACTGTTTAATGACTGAGGTATCTGAAGGATGGTCTGGTTTTCATTTGTAGGATGTGATACAGATGATTATGCAAACAGGGAGAACTTGGCAGTTAGCTGCAACTCAGAGCGCGTGCATCATCGGGTCTGTACTCACCATGAGAAATCTGTGAATTGTGGTGATAACTCCTCTAGCCCCCCCTGGTTGATCTGCACCTACAAGGAGGAGACTTGGGGGGGTAACATTTAATCCCACAGAGAGAAAAGCTAGTCAGAGAGAGAACCATGAGGTGGCAAAGCACTAGGTAGGATCAACTTGAATTTTTGCTTCTAGCATACACTTCCTATGTGGAAATGTCTCTTAAATTTCAGTGTGCCTCAGTTCCTCTTTGCACAGCTGGAACATTAGCATTTCCTCTGTTTTGTCTATTTAGATGATGCATTCTGGGACACAGGTGACCTCTTACCATGTTTGCACAGTCCTAGCATGGTCATTTGGGGCTTGCAGTCATTAGCCCAGTTGAATAGTAATACACAAAGGATGAGGCTACATTATCGACTTGCACAAAGAACCCAGCTAAGTGGCCAGGTGGCATGGAAGAAACCCCAAAGTTTCATGACTCTGTCCAGAAGGGGGGAGAAATACTTGTTCCATGAAAATACTTGAGAATGGTAGGACATAGTCCACCACGGTGAGCACAGAGAACCAGGAACTGGCTTTATATGAGAATGAAATTGCCGAAATACATATTAAAAAACCTCAATAAGACTTAAAAAAAAAAAAAAAAAAAAAAAGAAAGTAGAAGAGAACTAGAAGGTTTATGCTGAAGGACTTGCTTTTCTTCCTTCAGCCCAGCTAGCCTTCTCTGGTGCTTTGCCTATAGGATTGTCATTTCTATTTTTTTAAGCTGGTGCTAAATAAAGTGGTTTGCCCCTGAGCCTCCAGGCTGGGCCAGGGGGATAAGGTGGGCTGGTCAGGTGCTGCCAGGGATAAGGCGGAGGAATTACAAGGCTGGCCTCTGGAGCTAAGCTGCTCCTTCTCTTCAGGAGGTAGGAGACTTCCCCAGGTCTCAGGAGCTCCTTGCGGCTGGAAGATTTAGTGCCTCAGATATTAGCAGGATCACATGTCGGCTCTGGAGTTTTCTCCAGCTTGCATGTTTGATAAAGCTCAGAAGCTTGCTTCAGCTGGCAAGTTTAACTTAATCTCTTGGGCTTGTTCTGCCCTAAGCAGCCTGTTCATGTTGTCAGAGCTGATTTCAGTTTCCCAAGCTTTAGGCTGGGTTAGGAACTAAGGCAAGATTAGAAATCAGAGTAAGAAGAATTCAGCTGATTTTCAGCTAAGCACCTTTTCACCACAAACAGAGATTTACAAAAAGGCATTTATTTCCTGGGAAGTTGTCACTGGATTTCCTTTTAAATTAAATTACCGTCATTCAAAGAAATAGGAAATTCCTCCTTATGTGTACATTTTTCATGTATTACTGATTCTTTCCAGGCTTTCCCTTCGCCACATGCCCAGGGCAGTGACCCCTGGGCTCAGACACTGCAACAGCTCTCTGACCACTGATGGTTTAAGTATTGCAGCAGCCACTGCTGTTACAGCAGAAATCCAAACCCTTTGCTTTGCAAACTCGGGAAGTATGTGATGTTAATTAGAAGCACTCACTCCCCTTACTAAGATCAGGGTGGTGTATAGGCATAGATTGACCCAGGGAGGGTAAAGAGGGCTTTTCTCCCTGTCAGCACCAGGAGCTGCAGCCCTTACTGTCGCCCTTACTGTCATTTCACACAACACTGATGCAGCTCTACAGTCATTTCCATTTCCATTTCCATTTCCATTTCCATTTCCATTTCCATTTCCATTTTCTTTATTTTCTCATCTGTCTTTCACTTTGGGCCAGGGCAGCGTGTGAAGCATGGTAGGGTAAGTGGACCCAAGAAGGGATGACAGTGGTATTGTGGTCCAGGCAAGAACGTTGCTCTTTAGAGCTGGCATGTTCTTTAGAGGTGATGTACACCAGTCTTTGGTGTGACTCTCCTATTGTCGCTAATAATTATTGCCATGACTATTTCAAGGTACTCAAGGCTCTGCGGGAGGGTCTAATCCAAAGCCTAGAAAGGTTGAGAGGAATTCTGGACTGAGTCCAGAAAATACAAAGTTTAAAAGACCCAGAAATGCAGATTTCTGAGATTGTCTTTAAATAAGAAAATAAAATGGGGGAAGCAAACAGCTTCTCTCTTCCTCTGGCTTGCCAGCATGCTTTGATGGAAAACAGGGAGGTGATCTCAGGAACACTCGCTCCAACCTCCTGTTCATAAGTAGCAGGAAGGCCTGTCAAACCTGTCAAACTCCTTGAGCTCCTGGGGTTTACAGACTTCTCTCAGCTACCCCAAGCAAAACCACAATCCCATAAAGAAGCCTTTTCAGTAAAACCTTCTGCCATTTGCCTGAAGCCAACAAATCACTCGTTTAAAAAAAAAAAAAAAACACCAAAAACCAAAACCCACTATTTCTCATTTGGAAGAGTCCCTTCCCCCCTGTGCTTGCTCTCTCCTTGTGAAACCCCAAGCCATGGCCTTGCAGCAGCAGTTTTCTGCAGGAATCTGCCACCGCAGGGTATGTAGAGCCCCAATCTGCAGTTCGTACAGAGGCCAAAGTCTCAATGGTCCAAGGAGGGTCTGGCTTGGGTAAGGACTGCAGAAATGACCACCTGGCTTCAGTCAGAGCTCAAGGTCAGTGTAGGATGGCTTGCATTCATTCCTGTGCCTTGCCTCTTGGTGGACTTTTCCGAGCTACTTGGCTCTGGCAAGCTGCCAAGGTGCATGTCCCACAGTGTCTGCTGAGAGAGCTAGAAGAGGCATCCAGGCTGTTTGGACTTTGCCCTTCCTTTCATTCCCTATATTAGCAGCCTTCCAGTACCTGAAGGGGCCTACAGGAAAGCTGGAGAGGGACTGTTTACAAGGGCATGGAGTGATAGGACAAGGGGGAATGGCCTTAAGCTGAAAAAGGGCAGATTTAGATTAGATATTAGAAAGAAATTCTGTACTGTGAGGGTGGTGAGGCACTGGAATAGGTTCCCAGGAGAAGGTGTGGATGCCCCGTCCCTGAAAGTGTTCAAGGCCAGGTTGGATGGGGCTTTGGGCAACGTGATCTAGTGGAGGGTGTCCCTGCCCATGGCAGGGGGGTTAGAACTAGATGATCTTTAAGGTCCCTCCCAACCCAAACTATTTTATGATTCTACATTGCCTCATCCTTTCCCTGAAAGCTGCTGTGTAAACAAAAGCTCCCAGTTCATCGCCACCCGTCCCAGCCTGCTGCACCCACTGGCTGCTGGTCTCCAAACTCACCTCCCTCCCTGCCCCGCCAGCATGCAGCTGATGGGAAGCTGCAATGCAGCTGATCCAAGACTCCAGCTGGCCACAGCACAAACCTCTGCAGTTCTTGGGACCTGTGCTGGGTTATGGTGTCTAATACAGTGACACAAAAAAATGGAGCCCAAAAGAAAAGGGCAGATGTGAAGCAGCAGCCACGTTTGGAGGCATTGCTGGATTTATTTGAATAGAGTTGCAGGGTCACATTCTGCCCTGAGTGATATGCCTGACCATGGATTTGTCAGCTATTTTTCAACATTATTTTGGGCTTGTCCGAACTGGCATATGCTTTTGGCTATTTTCTGACTAGCTATATGACAAATCATATTGTTTGATTTATAGATGGCAGATCAGAGGACAAGACACCATCATTTTTCCATGTACTTGCTGAGACTAGCAGAATCATGCCCAAAGTCCATCATGGTAGAACCATAAAACCACCATAATAAATAGAACAGTGATTATTCAATGGGAGCAAAAAGTGGCAACTTCAAGCTGCAATTTATTCACAATATGGGAGACACACTCTGGCAAGAGTTAAGCAGTCATCAATACATGTATCGTAAGGGCAGAAGTATAGCAGAAGCAAAACTGTGTTGACAGCACAGTAAACAATGATATCATGAAGACTGAAGCAAAACTTAAAACATACCCTGAAATACAGGTTTTGAAAGCTAGCACTTAGCTTATGCTATGGGCTGAAATTCTGTTTCATTTTACATCTATTTTAACGTAGCATGCAAAAATCCACCCATGACCACCTGATTCAATGCTTGAAAAACCCAAACTGTATTTAAGGTCTAATTTTCCAAGATGTATTCATGTGAGGCAAAGAGGGGTTTTTTTTCTACATCCTTAGAAAGAGCTAAAGACTATTCAGCTCATACTATGTGAAAAAGGAAGAGTACATGGACAATATTAGACTTGTTCTTCTCCCGAGTGCAAAATGTGAAAACAAAGAGAGAGAGAAAAACAATGAGACACTTCCTTAGGACCTAGAGCTACCGAGTCCGTAAGAAGCCTCCTTAATAGATGCAAGCAGAAATATGATAGAAAACATGAATTAATGTCCAGTTCATTACCCAAGTTCCCATGGATTGGGACTTGCCCATGGCAAAAGGACAGAATACACCCATTTCAAGATAAGATTCATCCACAACCATGGATTTTATCCAGAAGTGGTGCATAGCCCTAGATATTAAAAAGCAGATACAACTACTACACCTGTTGATTTTATATATGTACATATATGAAAGAATATGAATGTAACAAGAACAACTGACAGGAATATTTAAGATGCACTGACAAAAAATTGTCGCCTGCCTTGAATCACTTTTCCCTTATGTTTCACGCTTTTCTTATTTAAAAGCAACCATTATAGTCCAGGATGAATAATGGCCATCAAGCCAGGAATCCTGCCTGCAAGGGTGCGTGTGCTGGGTGCCTAATGAAAACGATAAGGGCCAGCACCAACACTTCCAATGTACTTCTACAGCCCACTCACCTCCTCTGTCTGTCAAGGCCAGTGAAATACCCCAGCTCGTTGTACTGTCTCAGACCCTGCACCGACAGTCATCTATATTTTGTAAGGACCAGAGCCCTTACAAAAAGCGTGCAAAACTAACAATTAGGACAAACTATCCATTTACCTGTGACCTGAGCAAATAAGATAAGTAGTCACTCAGACACAATCATGTGGAAGCCTGTGCCTCAGATGTTAAGTCACATTTTTTTAGTACATCCAGGCTTGAAAAGGTACAGGAAAAAAGTTGGAAAAGGTTTCATAAGATATAATGAGCAATGTCCTCAAAATTGTATTTATGAGAAAAAAATAGCCAGTAGTTTGCCTCAGATTCATGCATGATGTACTAAAACTGAGAGGTGACACACAAGTGGATGGGGGGGCAGAACAGATCTCAGGACTGTTCACTTTGTCTAGGAAAGAGTTGACAGGATACACAAAACCGATGCACACTCGAGGCAGCCATGTTGGCTCCTGCTCCACTGGAAAGAGAAATGTTTGCCACATGGAAGCAGAAAACATTGGCAGGAAAATAACTTTAATTTCCAAACTTGAAAAGCAGTATTGCAAGCAGAAAAAAGAAAAAAGGAGGAGGGTAAGTAGCATTCACCTGGACTCTCTGATTTTACCTTCAGACTCTGACCCTATGATTTTGGGTATGTTTGAAGGTAATTGATCTGTACAAAGTCAGAAAGAGAGCTTAAAGGTAACTTCTGAACCTGAGATGGGAAAGAAGCATGTGTGCCCGTCACCTGTGGGCTGGGATGAGGATGAGCAAGGACTCCTCGGCGGAAGGCAACGCAGCTCTCCCATACCATTTAGCAGCACAGGGACCTGGCTGACATTACAGACGTGTGCTTCTGTGGTTATATACATACATACTGGGAAAAGGCAGTGGAAGAAGCCCCAGCTGTAATATGCACTCTGCAAACGCTCGTCCTTCTACATTTCTCCTGGTTGGAGCCTTGTGTCAGCTTAGGACCCAGGAGAAAGACAAAAAGGCGTATTTATATCTAGCCAGTGCCATGAGAGAGTGACAAAACCTTATGAGACATTTTGTCTCATCCTCAGCCTTCCACGCCTGTTGTCATTTGCCTCCTGAGCCTAATGGAAACCTGCCCTGGATGGTATGTTCGCTGTTATTGTTTCAATTTCCTTGTCTTTTATTTATTTCCCTTGCCTCTCAAGAGCCGTTCAGAGGTCCCATTACATCCTGCTGACCAGGGAAGGCTATGAGAACAAATAATTATAGTGGATTAAAATACACACACTATCACAAGAAAAACAGACGGAAGGGGGCAGGGGACTTGCTTAGCAAAGGGTGGTGGAAGTCGTGGGACAGAGAGCTGCCAGAAATATTGAAGTAGAGTTTTTATGTCAAGACTTGGTTTAGACTTAATCTCTGTGAGGACCAAAGCTTCTGAATTCTTCCCGTGGCAGTACTGCAATTTGAACCTGCATATATTGAATCAGTTCAATGTTTCTTTTGGATTTTAAATAAAAGTTCATTTGAAAAAATGCAAATGACCATCCTTGGCAGCGTGGATTCCTCCTGCCCATACTGATGAAGGAGCCAGTTGCTGTCAGAGCTGAGAGGAGAGTTTGCACACAGCATGCTTCCCCTCTGCAGCAAAGGCCCTACGTTGACCATTGCCTTCAAGGAAGACAATATTTTTGCTAAATGATGGACATCATTAGCCCCCCATCTCTAGGGCAAATGAGCCCTGTGGTCCATGCTTGACCCAGGCTACAGCAGATTGTATCTGCTGTATTTGGAAATTTTCCTTTCTAGCATCTGTTAAAAAATTATTAGCAGGTGCTGAAAAATGTGGCCTCCAACCCAGAGACCTAGAGCCAAAATACCAGAGGGGAAAAAGTCAGTTCTTGACAACTGCCTGACTCCAGGGTTGGATGAGCCAGAGAGACAATCTGCTGCTACGGGAGATGCCAGATCAGAGGAGGGAAGTGGTAGCACCTCATGCAATTAGTCTAATTTTTTTTGAAGCTACAAGTGGCAAGGGCCAATTCCTTGCCACTGTGAAGTTATAAGCCTGGTGATCCCCTTTGGTGCCATAAAAGAGTTAGACCAGCTTGCAGTTGATCAAAAAAGGTTAGGCTACCTGTACACCACCCAGAACAACAAACCAAAGTCACTTCACGTTTGCTGTGTAAATGGCACACTGCTATAAAATCATAGAATGGTTTGGGTTGGAAGGGACCTCAAGGATCATCTAGTTCCAACCCCCCCTGCCATGGGCAGGGACACCCTCCACTAGACCACGTTGCCCAAAGCCCCATCCCACCTGGCCTTGAACACTGCCAGGGAGGGAGCATCCACAGCTTCTCCTGGGAACCTATTCCAGTGCCTCACCACCCTCACAGGGAAGAATTTCTTCCTAATATCTAATCTAAATCTGCCCTTTTTCAGCTTAAGGCCGTTACCCCTTGTCCTGTCACTACACTCCCTGATAAACAGTCCCTCTCCAGCTTTCCTGTAGGCCCCTTCAGGTACTGGAAGGCTGCTATAAGGTCTCCCCGGAGCCTTCTCTTCTCCAGGCCGAACAACCCCAACTCACTCAGCCTGTCCTCATAGGAGAGGTGCATATGTATGTGTATCCCAGTGAACACAGGAGAATAAACTCTTATGTGCCATGTAATTGCACACAGACTCACGTAGAAATGAGCTGATATAAAATAAATATGCATATAGCTATGCCTATGCCTATTCCAGCCTCCACTGCAGGGTTATTGCATTGCCAATGTGTTGACATAAAAATGCAGTTTTATGGATTACATCTAAATAGAAATGTGTGAAAAGGGATTTTGTTTTGGCTACAGCCCAGTCTCTTAATATAATTATAATTACTATTTTTATTACTAGTGCTACTACTACTACCACAGTGAACTGGGAGCCCCCTTGGTTCTACCTATGGTACAAATAGCAACAATAAGCCTGACCTAAAAAACAGGAGGGATGAAAGAGGGAGGGAGGCAACGTGATTTCTCCAAGCTGGAGTAACAGGATGGCAGGTGGATGTACATCTCTTAAATTCTAGCCCTCAGTGTGGCCTGGGCCTCTCTGCCACAATTTCATACATGTCTTTCTCAGGGAAAGTGGAAGATGGGGACGGGGCGAGTACTTTAATGATGCAACGGGGAGAGCAGCTTTTGTTACGATCAGGGTGGCACTGCTCGGCGTTTTGCAGCGGAAATGGTGGTAACCATTGGTGCGGGTTATTCCGGGAGGCCGGGGCTGGTGGCTGGTATCCACGGTTGCAGTGGGGATGGGGCGGCCGCTGCTGGGAACTTTCCCCACGACGCAGTGGCAGCCACGCAGCAGAGGTATCAGCTTGCTCCGGTTGCAGATGTGCGGAGGCAGGAGCCGAGCAAGCATTTATTTTCCCCTTTCTTTTTTCACCTGCCTGCCTTTATTATGGCCGTAGCGCAAGTCGTTGTGCTGTGTTTCAGCCTGAAAATCAGAAATAAGTCTCTCCTGTTCACTCCTTGTCAATATAGAAGAGTTTTCAAAAAATCTCTCCAAGGACAAAAAACTGCACTTTTGAGTGCCATTTAGGTGTTTCCCAGATGTCTTGTCATTTCATGCTGGGGTCTGCTGGGTGCTTTCTGAAAAAGCCTCTCAAAGTGCTACTTTCTTTCGGACACCAATCTTAAACGAGGCAGGTGCACAGCTCATGCAGCCGGGAAGCATCCCCGCCACAGCCGTGATTGTTCAGAGAAACCTATTTTATGCCAGCTCTGGGGCTCAAAAAGATGAAATAAAATACAAACCAAAGCCTCTCCCGCCTCAGAAAGAAACATTTTGAGAGGAAGGGGCAGAAAACACAACGTGAGCCTGTCCGGCAAACGTCAGTGTGCTCACGAGGACTAGGAAAGCTGTGTGCCAGGAGGCCAAATGGTTTGCCTGCAGCTCCGGGAAAAGAGATGTTATTTGGTGCTTGAAATCATTTAAAGAAAACAAAGGATGACTGCTACATGTCTGCCCATGATAGTCTGGAGCACTGCGCTGTTGTGGGATATTTATGCCAACCAAATGGCAGCAAAATACCAGCGCGTGGATGGGGGCGAGCTGGTTGTACACAGGCATGCCTGCGGGACCAGCGCCCGACAGCTCGGCACACGTTAGCTAACACATCGAACCCTGAGGAAGGAAGGACGTCATTCTCATTATCTCCATTTTACAGGTGTTGAAAGGGAGGTTGGGGAGATTTGCCACCAAGGGGCTCTGTAAGAGCCGGGATGAGTAGTTATGGGTCCCAGCTCTCAGCCCCATGCATAGACCGTGCTTCTTGGAACAAATTTGGGGGAAGGTTTTTATTTCTCTGACACAGGAGAGAAAAAAAAAACCTTCCAGCTTCCACTAAGGGAATTATTTCTTCCTACCAATGCCATGTTGATTTGTCTTAAGGGCACTGTTAGGATTAGCTGAGTTAGAAATCCATATTGTCAATTAAAATTTAATATTGTCCCAGAGAGGCCCAAAAGAAGATAGGCTTTCGCAAGCAAGAATAACCAAGTTTGCACAACAGTGATTGGCAACAAGAAGCATCATTTAAGAAGTCCTTTAAATGATCCTGCTCTGCTTTTGGTCCATGTCCATGTAGGTGCATATACCAAATGATCTGCACATGTACAACGGAAAAAACGCACGTTGGTCTACACTACCCCCAAATACTGCTCTCGTTTCGGACTTTCTCTTTCCAGCCGTCCAACATCAATCCTGCTCTGAACCCTTTGACGTCAGGAGGAGCGTGAACATTTCCTTCCTCATTACTGACTTTCAAAAGCAGCCACAACCACAAAAACTAGACCTCGGGGAAGGGAGCGGGAGGGGAGAAAAATCTCTGCACGCACAAGCAGAGCCCCACCTGCCAGTTATCCTCTCTCCTTTGTGCTTTGAAGAGGCATTTCACCTCTTACAAGGGAAACAAGTTTGTCGTGGAGGGACATGTGATTAGTAATTCTGTCTGTGCTTCCCTCACCTCCTCTGAGCTGACGATGCCGTGGGCCCCGGCGCTCCCTCCCCTGCTACAAAAAGAGTCAGCCCTGAACCAGACCAACTCCCTGGCATCCCTGGTTCTTCCCAAGTCCCAAACCATCCTTTAAAAATACAGTGCTGGTGGCTGAAGAGATGGTTAGCCAGCAGCGACTGGACCGTGACAGAAATGCGAGTTTATAACCTGGCAACACAGATTTGGCTCTGAAATGTAACAGATCCCGTTATAATCTCTGCGCTCAAAGGCAGACTTGAGGTTTAAATAATGTTTGATTGCAAGATAACGTCCTGAGTGTATTTCAGCTTTACTGAAGTTTAGTATACGATCTGTTCCTGGCTCTTCTCGGCTATGGGAGATATTGTCCCGTTGCCCGCTTGCTGCTTTAACGCCGCCTCAGTTAATAACACCTGCTGGAGAGACAGCAGCATCTCTTGGCAAACCAAACCTGTGCAGTCTCAGGAGTCAAAATCTGAATATGTATAAAGCGCGTAAGTAATCATTAATGCATAGCACATCCCCTCTGGTCATTTAAATAAATTATTGACACCAGCATCACCAAGAAATGAACCAGGTGCCACCGGAATGGTTGAGACCCTATAGGTAAGTGTAAATTATCAGAGTGCTTCAAAACATCAAAACCTTCTGAAAACAAAAGAATAATCACACAACATTAGCTGTAAAGATGTGTGCGTGCACATACGTGTGTGGGAGTGTGCATGTATGCACACCTTAATGTTTGCACACCATAATGTTGCAACCTACATCTTTGTTTTAAATGGTGAGCGAAGGATCCCTACAGCATCTATATATGTATATCCGAGTTTCGCACTTGCCATGCCAACTCTTATTGCCACATAGTCTATAAATTGCTTCTGGAAAAGTGTAATCCCAGTTTTACCTCTGTATTTTAAAAATCATTTCCCCGTGTATTATCTCTTCGCAGCTTTATACATTTATGCTTTTACTCTCCAAATGCCTTGACTGGAATGCTATATCCCTGAACAGAAATATATTCCCCCCTGCTATTTTTCTGCAGGAGCCTGGTTCATTCAGAAACAAGGAAAAAAAATACGAATGATTGTTTTTAAATTCCCCGACGTGCAGAGCTCAGACAAGCCACAGATGCAAATGTGGAAAGCAAATCTAGGGCTGGCATTAGGAAATGGCTGGGTTCACTGCGCTTGTAAGCAAGCACCTTTATTTAGGTGTGGTTGTAAGCTGCCATTTTGATATAATCCCTGGTTTTCTGGATCGGCTTTGCTGAAGGTGGCATGACACATCTACCATAGCCCCCCATAATACCCAGTCATCAATCAAGCACCCTCTGCCTGCGCTGATCTATGCTCGCTCCCAGAGCTGGCAGCTATGGAAAAGCCTGCACATCCATGTCACCAGCAGCCCACGTATCCGTCCCTTTTGTCATTGGGGGAGGCCCAGGGCCCCGTGCCAGCCCAGCAAACGATACTGCTGCCCTCTGTGAGTCGGGAGCTCGGTGTTGGCAGGGGAAATCCCAAGCTGGAAGGTGTCACACCGTGTCGGAGCACGGGCACTGCCCCAGCAGTGCAAGGGTAGAGGTGGGGTCTTTTTCTCAGGAGCTGAAGGTGGCCCTCCTTGAAGGAGTAGACAGAGGGTGGTATACAAAAGGTCCACGTCCTTCCCCCCCTAGGGAGGTCACAGGGGCTGCCTGGGGACCAGCATGGGCTCTTTGCACATTTGTGACCTTTCAGCAGTTACCCTTTCCAGCCCCACATCTGGGCCGCCCCTACCCCTGCCCAGCCAGAGGGTGGGACACGTGTTCCTCCCCTACCCCTGTCCTTGCTGGCTTCTCAGACCCACGGAGCCTTTGGGGAGAGGGGAAGCTGCAAGTGATGCTTCTAACAGGGCAGCGGGTAAGTGAGGCTTGACCCGGGCAGGACAGCATGATTTGGCTCCATCTTTTCTAAGGCTCAGAGCAATTTTTTTTTAAATAAAATGTTCCACCCACACCCCTTTTTTAGTTTTATTTATATCCAATAAATGGGCATTGTAAAATTCTTAGTTCCTCAACAGATGGGCCAGTAAGAAAGGGAGAGAGCAATACTTTGACTCCTAGCAAACTTGGGACTCTGCTTCTTAAGTGGTGCAGTAATAAAAAGAAAGCAAACACTACAAAACAGGTCATTCATATAAAGCTGCATCTGCTGTTAAAGGGACCTTGCTGTCACCCTGCACCCTGGGCTCTGTGTGGTGACAAGGGGTTGGTTGTGTCCTTGGAGGGCTCAAGGGAGAAGATGGCTGAATGCCAGCAGCATTGCCTTCCTTCTGAGGTTGGGTTTTTCTTTCCCCTACATCCTGGAAAAATCCCTGTGGATTTTACTCTCCTAATAAGCATGATCTGAGGGCATTTGGATAAGATCGGTGTCCATGTGGAGGGGAGAGTTGGAAACCAGATGTATGTACACGCATGTGTCATCTGTGTGCAGCGTGGTTTTAGTTGCAATTGCAGAAATGGTCTTTCTTTGGGGAGGACACAAAGCAGAGCTGGAGCAGCCAAGAGGCAGATAAACTTGTGCTTTATGGTGGCTTACAAAACAACGAACGTAGCTTCATTTACATGGCTATAAAATGCTGCTAAATCCTTAGCTCGCCAGTTCATGAATGTCTTGGGGAACTGGGGCTGTTCTCCTCCCTGCTTAGCTACCCCACTGAAAGAGTTCTGTGCCCAGATATTTGGGGTTAAGATCTTCCCATTCCCCCTACTTTCCGCTTAAGGGCAGCTTGGTGTGGGATTGCGTGCACTCAGCCTAAAGCTTCACCTCCAAGCACTGCCTGGCAGGCTCGTACCCCTGGGAAGGTCCCGGGTGCCGCCTGCAAGCATCAAACCCCAGAGGTACGGTCCCAGCAATCGGGGCAGGTTAAGCTCAGTCCTGGGTTATATTTCTCTGACCTCTGCAGCATGCCCCAAATGGCAAACACATCTGGCATACGATCATTGCCAACTGGAGAACAGAAATTAAGCTCTGATGAAGTAAATGGGGACAGGGAGGAAGATCTTGGTAAAATCCTAAGCAGATTGCTCTGAGCTCTTGGTCAGGTGATGGCACAGCATAAAATAATCCAAGGTTCCTAGTGACTGCGCAATGAGCAGTTTCAAGGGAGACTTTTTTTTTTTTTTTTTTTTGTGCTAGAGGAGAGGGGAAAAAACGATCCAAGGGCTGTCCCCGACCGTTAGGCACTCTTGGGCATGGCTGTTGAAGCCAGTGGCTGGTTGCCCTGGCTTGCCACCAGCAAACTCAGAATCTGAAAAGCTACTCTGGGCCGAGCCTTGCCTCTCTGCCCTGCAAGAAATGAGAACATAAAAGCCTAAAAGAAGCCCCCTGC
The DNA here is from genome assembly GCF_011004875.1 of Balearica regulorum gibbericeps. Taxonomy (NCBI): domain Eukaryota; kingdom Metazoa; phylum Chordata; class Aves; order Gruiformes; family Gruidae; genus Balearica; species Balearica regulorum. The sequence goes on along the minus strand of NC_046184.1, from coordinate 159,586,289 downwards.
GAGGAGATCGGAGCTGGGGTAGAGTCGAGGCAGCAAGTCCTGCCTTGGCCCTTGGCGAGCTGGGGCTGGGACTGAGGCTGTGCCTAAGCCTGGGCTGGATTCGGTCGGTTTGTGTTTGGTTATGGTTTTAAAAGAGAAGTTATATGTCACCACGGAGAGTCTGCATTTTTGTGGGATTCAAATATTCCTTAATTAGGTGTTGTCTCTTAGCAGAATGAAAAGAGGGCTTTTATTTCATTTTACTTTGCCATTTTCATTTACTCTCATTCGTGTTTAATAACTGGGTAGGGAAATGTTAAACAGCTGCTGTAAAATATTCTGTAGCACAGCCCCAACTCTCAAGTACTACCAGCCATGCGGGCTGGTGACGGTGGGTGTCTAAGGAGCCCCTTCCAGATTTTAGGAGAGAGGAGAGCTGACTGGGTTTGTCCTGTTGAATCTCCTTTTCCTCACCCATTTCCCACGGGAGGCAGCTTTCCTCCTCCTTATTGAAGATGAAAGGGTCGGCTGCGAGAGTGTGCAGCCTCTAACAAATGTATATTAACTCCCTGCCAGCGATTAACAGCGCCAGCTTCAGAGGCTGACGGGTTGCCAGTCCGAGAGGGCATGCCGGGGAGGTGCCGGCAGGGCAGGCAGGGACAGGCAGGAGAAGCAGGACCAAGCAGGCCGGGCAGGGAGGGCAGGCACGGGCAGGACGGGCAGGCACGGGCAGGAACAGGCAGGCACGGGCAGGAACAGCCGTGGCCGGGCAGGACGGGCAGCAGGGGCGGGGGGGGGGGGGGCTGAGCCGCCCCCACGGGCACCGCCCGCGGCTCCCCCCGTGACACACGCATACCCACGGGCCCTCGGGAAGGCGGCAGCTCCCCCCACCCACCCAAACAGGATATGGGCTATAAAACACGTCCCGGCTGGGAACCCGCCACCGGTTCCATAAAACCCCCCGGCCACGGTCAGGACCCGCTCCTGGCCACGGGCAGGTGCCGGTGGCAGTGCCCACCTCCGCTCCTCGGGGCCGCGCACATCGGGAGCGCGCACCCGAGCGGCTGTCCGGCAAATTCAGGCTTCGGTTTGGGGAGGGAGGGGGGAGAGTGCCTGGGGTTCGTCTGTCTTTCTTTCTCTCCCCACGCACGACCAATTCACGGCATCCGGCGTGCTGCCTGCCCCCGGCTTGCACCCAGCGCACCCTTCTTCCCCTGCACCGCCCCGGCTGCGCAAAGCCCGGGACTGCCCCACCACTTCCATCCCCACGCCCCAAAAATAGCACCCCTGCAAAACGTCCCGGTCCCGCGCCCCTGAGTGGAGACTGCCCATGGACGGAATTACCCCGGGGGGGGGGGGGTGAGGCAGGAGCACCCCGGATTTGGCCGCCCGTCCCGGGGCAGAATCGGGCACCGCGCTCCCAGCTCCTAGTCTAAGCCGGGGTGGGGGGCGTGGGGTGGTGTAAGAGAGTTCCTCAAAACAAACAAACAAACAAACCGTCTTTTTCTTTTTAACGTCTGGGGTGCGGGCTCTGCCCACTTTCTCCCGCCCGGGAAGAGAGCTGCTGAGAGCTGGAAGCGCTGGCCGCCGCCGCGCAGCCTCGCTCGCCGCCTCCGCGGTGCTATCGCGGGAAAATTCCCATTTATAACAACTTCTGGGCCAAAACCGCCCTGCTGGGCTTTTCGGGCGGCTGGTTTGGACCAGGAGAGATTTGGATATGTTCTATATACTCGGTTAAGCGCTTTAATACTAAAATTACGAAGGGATTAAAAACACGCCGCGTCCCGGCTGCTCCGCGCAAGTAGCAGGTAAAGCACCTCTGCCCTCTCCGAGTCCCAGCTAATTTATTGTTTTTCCCGCTACTTGTGTGAATTTGGGAACCTACTGAAACATTTGCGCGATTCCCGAGCGGTGTTTTCTGTTTCCCGCCCCGCGTGTTTTATCACCCGTGTCTGAACAGCCTGGCAGCCGCCCCGGCGGCTCTGCCGTGCCCCGACTCTGGGGTGACGGTGGATGCACGGCAGCCCCCGTTCTGTCAAAGCCCCCCCCCCCCCCGCTTCGGCCCTTGCAGCTGTGGGGCTCTGTGCCCCGCTGCCCCACGGCCGGGGCCGAGGGACACCCGCCGCCCCCAGTGAGGTGCCCGACGGCGCGGTGAGGGGCGGCTCCGCCGCGGGTGACGCTGCACCTGCCTTGCCCCGGGCCCGGGCTCTTGCCGCGGGGAGGATGGAAATTAAGGATCGCCCCCCCGTCCCCACCCCGGCCAGGAGGAGCCGGCCCGGACAGGTACCGGCGGGGCTGTTCGTCCCGTTCACCTCGGCGGGTCTCCGTGCGGAAGGGCCGGGCCGGCAGCGGGGCGGAGAGGAGGGGGAGCCCCTCTGCAGGTGAATAGCCCAAATGTGGGCAGCACCTGAAGACCAGAAACGGGGGTGTCGCCAGGGCCGAGACACGGTACTCTCCCCATACAGGGCTATATACAGCCCTACCCGCCCCCTCGGCCTTGTGTTTTTCCCGTGGGTCCCTACCCCGATGACCACCCGCGACTGGCCGCGCGTGGGGAGGGTGAGCCCGGGAGTTTGCAGGTGTGTTGTCGTTTCTAACGGGACTTCAGTCCCCGCCGCCTTAGCCCCGGGACGGAGGGGAGCGGGCGGCGGACAGACACCCCGAAAACCGTCCCCGCTCCCCAAACCCCAGCCCGCTCCGCAGGGAGCCAGCCCAGCCGAGGGGCTGCAAAGCCCCGTTCCCCCCGGGGGCTCCCCGGCGTCGCTGCCCCGCTCCGTGCCGGCGGGCCCGGCAAAGGGCCCGGCCCGGCTGCGCAGCGATGCGGCGGCGGCCGGCCACTGCGGTGGGAGAAAGGGACTGGGGCTGTCGCCTGGGGGCAGCCGTGGGGCGCCCCACGCGTGGAGCCGTGGCCCCGTGGAGGGCTGCGATGGCAATTCGCTGGCTATGGGGAGAAGCGAGGAGGCCTGCCCGTTTGGGATTGGGGAGTCATTCCTCTTCCACACACACCCCGGCGGTCGCGTTCACCCCACGTCCTGGGCGGTTTTCCCTGCCCCCTACCCATTCCTTTCCTGCCCCGAAACGCCCGAAACGAAAGCCTCCTTGCTGCCCGCCTCCCCAGCCTCCTGCAAAGCCGAGCCCCTCTGGTTCCCCCCAACACGCACACCCACGCACACGTACACCCACGCCCTGCCCGGCTCCGGGCAACCGATTCGCAGCTGCAGCGCTTATTTCATGCCCTTCAAGCCACCGAGCCGCTCCCTTTTGTCCTGGCTGCGGATGACCCATTTCCTCCCTTTCCCCCTTCCCCTTTTCCCCCCCTCGGCCCCGGCCTCCGTCCCACCCTCCCGCCCCTCCGCCCTCCTCCCGGCCGCACGCCCCGGGAGCCACCGCGGGCCGCGTACCGCCGCCGCCGCCCTGCGCCCGGCTGCGCGCAGTGAGGCCGGCGGCCCGGAGCGGAGCGGGGCGGGGGGGGGGGGGGGGGGGTGACGGGGAACCGGTGCCTCATCCGGGCCGTGTTTGTTTTCCTTTCCCCCCTGAACGCTAGATTAAGACGTGAAGATTACACTTTTATTGTGGCGGCCGAATAATACCACGAGTCAACACACACAGCAAACAAAAGTGCTTGTAGTACATGGCCAACCCCGCTGGGAACCGGGCTGCGGGCTGCTGCAAAAATCAAGCTCTTCAGTGCTAATTACAAATAAATGATGATGTGCTCACTAAGTAATTGATTTAATGAAGTTCCTATGAAACTATTAAAACCGGGTAGAGGTCAGGCTGGAGACGCCCCAGAGCGCCCATTGTGGGATGTTTAACTCCGCCAATCTCCTCGGAAAGACATCGGGGCTAATAGGTGAAGTCACAGCTGGTTCGGGCTGACTTTTGCAGCACCGGCACTGGCCTCCCCAAACTCGCCCAGCGGCCCGCACCGCAAGTTTGGGGGAGGCGAGTCCCCCTTGCACACCCCCGGCCCACTGCTCCCACCCTCTCCCGGCATCTCTTCCTCCGGGGGGGCGGCTGCTCGCCCCCTCCCCAGCCCGGAACCCCCCCGGCGCGGACCCTCACCCCCACCGTTCCTCCCCTGGGCGCCCATCCCCGTCCCATCGGGGCAGCGCTGGGTACTCACTCGCTCGGCCCGGCCGCCTCGCCTGCACCTCAACCAGGCGCCTCCGCGGCTCTCCCCAGCCTAATTAAAGAGGGGGGAAGTGGAGCTCTGAACTTGTGTCTACCACTACAGGGCGGCTGTAATTCCACCCCCCCGGCCCCGACACCCCCCACACCCCCCCGCACACTCACACACACACTTCTTGAAGAAACTTAAGCTAGGATGCCAGGTAGGGTGCTTGGGAGATTTTGGCAAGGTGCCTGGAAGGGGATGTGTGCCCATTTTTCCTTGAAGGGTTTTCTTGTTTGAAAGGCCATTTGGAGCGCTTTAGACGGGCTCGCCGTGTGAAAGGAGGAGGAGGAGGAGAGGGGGAACACAGACATTAAAAAAAAAAAAAAATAAGAAAGAAAGAAGAAAATCCGGCTATTGGATTTCCCAGCCCGACGCTCGGCTCTCACCCCCTCGCCCCTCGGGCAGGGCAGAGAGGAGGTGGCCCCTCGTCGTCGTCCCCATTTAGGGGGGCCCCTAACCAGACCCCAGCTCTGAGAGACCGTTCCTCTGGGGGAGCGGGGGCATATCCCCCCCCCCCACACCTGCCAAAGGACCCCTCTGCGCCCCCTTGCCTTTAACGCCCGGTGCCTTTGGCTGGTTGCAAACGAGTGGGGGAGAAAAGTAGAGCCGCCCCCTAATTTTCGTCCCTGCTGTTGGCATTTGCTAAGCGGAGAGGCGATGCCCCCCACGAGCAAAGCCCTTCTCGGCCTCCAGCGTTTTGGGGTGGGGGAGGCGAGCCGCCCCACCGGGGCTCGGGCAGCGCCCCCGATGGCCGGGGCAACCGGGGCAGGCGGCGCAGGGACGGAGCCTGGGAACGGCTTCTTCCCGAAATGCGGGGTGCCTCCGTCCTCTGTGCGGAGGGGGGAGCAGCGAGCCCCTCGATACGGGAAGGTAAATGCAGGCTGATGCCACTCCGGTTGTCCCCAAGCCTGCCGTCGTCCCTCCCCGTGGCTGCCGGGGGCTCTGCCCTCGCCCATCCCGCTACCCGGTGCAGAGTCGAGGATGTCCGACACGGGGCAGGGCGCGTTTAGGGGGGGCCGCAAATGCAAGCGGCAGCGGCTGCCTGCGTGCGGCCGGGGTACAGCCGGGAAGGTGCACAGGCACACGCCACGGCTCCCCACGCAGGCACGCGTGGGCTCGCACACGGGGCGACCGTGGAACCAAACGGCCTGAGACGGCTCCTTCTGTTCCCTTGCAGGATTTTGGGGAAGGCTGCTTTTTATTCCCGCTTATTTCCTTTGTTTTTCTTTTTTTTTTTCTTTTTTTTTTTTTTGGTAGAAAACGATTAATTTGAAACAAATGAAGCTCGCCCGCCTCTTGTTTGCCAAACAGGCTGTCGGCAATGTGCAAACAGGCTTTCACCCCGGCGCGGTGCCCCCGCTCCGCTCCCTGCCGCCCGGCTCCAGCCCTGGCCCCGCCGCACCCCTCCTCCTGCCCCTGCCCCTCCGCCGCCGCCGTCCCCTCCCGGCCCTACAATACCGCTTGATTACTATCTCCCCGTTGCCCTTAACGCACGATCCGGGTTTCTCTTCAGCCTCGAAATAAGAAGTGACACATGCACCACTAAACCAACGTGTGGGGAAAGCTCGCGGTTGAGAGGGGCTATTGACGGGAGCGCTGCAAAGAGACAAAGCTGGGGGCTAGTGGAATCAGATGCAGCCCTTAATTAACACCATCTTAAATAGTCCAACAGGCACTGAAGACAAAGTTGAAGAAAGACTTTAAGGCTGAGTGCCCCTCGACAAGCTCTTTTTTTCCTGGTGTCATTCAATATTTAATGCACTGTGCTTGTAATGCTACTACTGGTGCTCCTTTCTCAGCAAGTACATTATTTTTTCACGGTGCCCATGGCCAGGGAAAACCCTTTAGGCAAAGAAAATCAAAATGTTTGTTGTTTTGGATGACTTATAACTCTTGTTTAACACAAGCACTTTCAAGAAAGTATAACAGGCGCAGCCTCTAAAGCAAACAACGAAATCCTTGTGACAGAGTCGGACACAAAAAGCACATTGTGTTATGGACTATCCCTTTTCTCTCCTGCTAGATGGGTGCCTGTCTGAGGCTGAACACCACGATGCCATTTTACTTTTGAACTATTGTTTTTGAGTTATGCCATGTGGTCAAAAGGAGAAGAAGGGAGGTTGTTTCCAAGCTCATAAGACAAACGAGTTGCCTTTCATTGAACTACCCCAGAGCTCCTTTAAAACGAGGTTTAAATGTCACCTCCATGTTTTTAATGGACACAGGGCTTCAGGGGCGACCCTTCAAAGCGCCTTCGTAATAAACGACCCTTATTAAATATGTCTCTGCCTGGGAAAATCACTTGGCAGAGGAGAAAAAAGGGGGAGCGGGGGTGGGGGAAAGAGAGACACGGCTCTGCCGGAGGAGCTCCGCAGCCCCCCTGCTCCGGCCGGGGCCGGGACGGAGCGGAGCAGCGGTCCCGCTCGGGGTGCCTGCCGCCGGGCGGGGCGGGGGCAGGGGGGCCGGGGGGCTTGGGGGGGGGGGGGGAGGATACACCCGTCCCCGTCCCAAACCCCCTTTTCTCCCTCCGCTCCCCCGCCCCCCAAAATAAGAGGCTGAGTGAAAGGTTGGGGTGTTTTCCTCCTGACTTCTTTTTGTCCTTAGGAGAGCGGCGTCTGCGAGTCTGAGCTGGGAAGTTACTGATTTGCAGGCTGCATGTTAAGGCAGCCCATGTAAGTAATTTCTGCGGGCATCCCGGCAAAGGAGAACAAATCGTTGACAAAGGCGAGCCCTTTCAATTCAGCAGCGTCGTTAGGGAAACCAAAAAGTATTCTTCCTATAATAAGTTCCACTTCAAAGGATTTCTCATTCAACGGTGACTGCTTCGCACTTTTATTAAGTCCGGGCTTTTTCACTTGGCGGAATCATCTGTTTGGTTATTTTTCATCGTGTTTATTTTTCACCATTCACACAGTACTTGTATTAAATAAACAAAGAACAATCGCTCTGCAAATAAAAGTGCTTAGGTGGGGGGAAAAAAAAAAAGAGAGAGGGGGCAGAGAAGGATGAGAAGAGCTGGAGCTTCTTCCCCGCTTATTTGTTTGTTTGTTTATCTGCTGAAGTTGGGGAGAGGGATGTCCTAAAAAAGGGGAGGGGAGGGGGGGTGGGAGAGAGGCCAAAAAAAAAAAAAAATATATGAGACGTTCTGATGAAGTGAAAATTGACTGCGCTAACACGGCATGAAACTAAAGGTCAATGCAACTGTATCTTAATAGAGTGTCTCGAATCGAGGTGGACTATTTTAAATGCAGCTTGCTTTTGCTGCGCTCATTGCCATAGCAATCCTAACGCTCCATGTTGATGTACCATAAAAGCAGTAGTTTGAATTTCAAAGAACCTGCCTTTGAACTTCTCCCTGCCTGATTAGGCACTTGCGTGGTGTGTGTGTGAATGCGGGAGCGTGGTTGTGTGTGCCGGCGGTACGCGGGATGCGGAGGGGAGCGGGGGCAGCGCCCCGCCGGGGTTTGGGTGTCCGAGCCAGGGGGGAGCGTGTGTGTGTGCGTGTGTGTGCGTGTGAGTGTGTGTGTGTGTGCGTGTGTGTGCGTGTGAGTGTGTGTGTGGGGGGGGGGGGGGTGCGTGAGTGTATGTGTGCCGGCACACTCTCTGACCCCTCCTGCTTTACTCTACCTGGAAATATTTTTCCGGGAGGGGGGGGGGTGTTGACAGTCCATCCTTGCCAGCGCTTCCCAACTCCCCGGCGACATCTTTAGCAACACGAAGCACGCGGAGAAAAACCTTGAAAATCTTTGGTTCTCCCCCGCTCCCGCACCCCCCGAAAAGCAAAGCAGCAGCCTGCCCCGGGTTGGGGGCCCCCTGCGCCCCGCACAGCCCTCCCACGGTGGGTGCTTTGGGGAGCGCAGCCCCGCGGGTCTCCGCCGAGAGCTCCCCCGCTTATCCACACACACCCCCACACCGCCCCCCCCCCCCCTCCGCGCAATGCCATTTCCCACACTCCCGAAATTTCTTAGCCCCTTCAAACTTCGCTACCGCCGCTCCAGCCTTTAAAGGGCCGAGCGCCAGCAATAGTGTGTGGCGGGGATGTCTCCCAGCCCCGACTACAAAGGTAGATGATTTAAACAGTGTTTGCTAGGACCACGTTTCGCCTAGGAAAAGATGAAGTCTTTGATGATGGCCAACTCGGTGTCAATAAGTGGCTTTCTTTGAGCCATATTCAGATGGGAACGTCTTGCTTGCCAATTGCCATAGAAATCTTAACACACCATGAAGATTGTCCAAGCGCCAAGCCTTCCGTTCTGGGCTAAATTACTTTGAAGTGGGGCAGGACGTGCACTGGTCAATGTTAACTCTATAGGGCGGGCAGGGAACACTAGGAGAGGGAGGGGGGGGGGGAGGTGGGGGGGGAGAAGCAGAAAATAAGAAGGGGAAACTTGTTTTAGACACTCTATACAAGGTTCTGCTCATTGTCAGATATCTTTTATCTTTTATATTTCCCATGAATGATTCATGTCTCGGTGGCTTTGTGTCGCCCTCCTTTTCACAAGAAACTTCATTAGGGAGCTATAAGTTTTCCCATTGATTGGAGCCCTCATTTATGAGTGTTTTTCTGCTTCGTATGTTGGTTATTGTCATTCTGCTTGAAACAACTCTTTGCAACCTGTTTCACCTTTACCACATTTAACAAAACTGACTTAAAAAACACTCTAACCTTTTGGTGAAACTGTTCTTGACATTTTGACCAGTCATTTTCGAGCACTGGTAAATTACAGGGCGGGGGAGGGAAATAGTTCTGGGTTAGTTTTTTTTATTTTATTTTATTAAAAAAAAAAAATAAAAGGAACTAATCCTGGAGTATGCTGACACACGATTCTGCCCGGATTTTTTCCCAACAGCGGGTTTCACTCAGCTTTCCTCTCTCGAAACGTGTGTCCTCACTCAGCTTCTGAAAACTTTTTTTTTTTTTTCCCCTCCTTCATTCCAGTGATCTCCTGGCGTTTTTTCTCGCCTGACATGACTCTGTATCTCAGAATCATCTTCTAACATACGGTTTTGCCACTATGTCTTCTACTGAAGACTAATGTTGTTTAACTCACTAGTATCTGCAATAGGAGACTGCCAGGAAGATATTTTTTTTTTCCCCAACAGAAATATTAACATTTTAATTGATTTATACTTTGATTAGCTCTCCTTGAGAGAGATTAAGAATATCGTGCGTGTAAATGCCTGACTTTTCTGCTGTCTGTCTGTCTATCCATCCCTCTCTTTCCCCTGCCCAAAGCCAGCAGCAGAGCACCCAGTTGCTCCATCATGAGGAGGTAACCCCTCAAACCTGCGCTCCCCCCCCGCCCCCCGCCATTAGCCCCCCGGACTTCCAGGGCCAAACACGTACGGGAGCAAAGCCTGCACCCGCGGGGGGAGGCAGGGATGGCTCGGCCCAGCGCATCCTCCCTCTGCGCGGCTGCAAGCAGAAACGTACATCCGAAGGAGAACCGGTTTTACTCACGCGTTTCGCTGGGGAAAGCCGGGGTATCTCAGCCACCCCGAAATCTCCCAGTGCTGCTCCTGCCGCGCTGTAAGGCTGTGATTGTATCTGACTCTACCTACTGACCCTCGGGAGGGGGGCGGGGGGGGGGGGGATGTTTTGGTCTGTCTCTGCCCCTCGTCTGTCAGTAAGGCACATGCAATACATAGAAATAATATTTTTATTCATTTGTATGATAATCAATTTTTTTTTGCTTTTTATGGGGTTTACAGAGATAAAAAAATTAAATTAGTATTATTTTATTTAGGAGGTATCATGTGTCATAAAATTGATGGGCAAGTGTGTGACCCTACGTGTAGCAAGTACATAAAAATAGTGATATATCCCCCCGAGCCATAGTTTATAAACCCTGCCATGTAGTAATGTATAGTGCAATCTGTTGTTGAAAAAATGCATAAATTAAAAAGTCCGTTTATAAATCAGCACCAAAATATCTCTAATAAGATTACATTACATAAATTATTCTTTAAAAAGTCCATACCTTACTTTATTATTTTCTATTTATTCAAATGGGCTTTGAAAAACGAATAAAAAAAGCAAATCGAGTGAACTTTAAAAAATTATTTTCTATTCAAGTTTTGTTTGTTTTTAAAGTAATGTCTGCTTCTTTAGATCCAACACAACAATATGAAGACAACGTTTAAAGGCTTCCAGAGTGACAGCACCATGCACTGTACTAATAATATAATATCTCTATGAACTATATATATATATATATCAGCACCAACACACCGCACGGAGGACATGCAGAAAGAGTCTGTTTCACATTACATCGTTCGTTCAAGTAAGCTGAAAAATATAACGTTTTTTTTTTTTTTTGTACAAACCACAGCATCATAAACAACAATCTATCACCAAAATTAATAAGGGAATTCTTTGGTGTGCTCTGTACTCTTCTAGGGGGAAAAAAAAAAAGAAAAGAAAAGAAAAAAGAAAAAAGAAAAGGATGATGTCAGAAAATAAATTAATTCGACTGTACAAAATAATCGCGTTCACATACACGTTATTAACAATGACAAGACGACATCCACCATTCACGGCACACAAAACACATTTCCACAAGCCCTGGGGGAGGGGAGGGAGGCTGCCGCTTTTCCTCTCGGGGTCTCTGAGGAGGAATTAGTGCTCTTTAGTTTATTTGCGCCCCGCTCCTGACGGACGGGCAGTGGGCCCGGGTATCCCGTACTCCCCCCCCCCCCCCCCCGCCCCCTCGGACGCTGGGCTGGGCTGTTGGGGGGATTGGGGGGGGGCACCCCGACCCCAGCCCGCTCCCCCATCCCCCGTTTCTTTCCCAGCAGCTCTGGTCCCCTCCTCCCAGGTGACTCTGCCCGGCCACCGCAGGGGGGTGGTGAAAAGCAAAGGGCGCGCAGGCACCGGCTCGGCTGGAGAGAGTAAAATAAACCTATATACATATATTAAAAAAAAAAATAGTAAATCCCCCCAGCCCTGCGCCCCCTTCCCCTCCGGCGCTCGCTGGGACCGGGGGTCTGCTCCCCCCCATCCAAGAACTGACTGCACACCGGGCTGGAGGGAGCAAGAGGAAGATTCTTCCTCTGCGAGACGAACTTTAAAAAAAAATACTAATAATAATAACCCGAGTAATAATAATACCAACCCCAAGAAAATGGAAATTTTCTGTCAATTTCGTGCGTTGGTTTTTTTGTTGGGGTTTGGTTTTTTTTAGGAAAAACCAAAAATGTATCACAGTATCACAGTTGTCAAATAGCAGCGGGTTTCTTTTATTCTCCAGCTCCGTTTCAGGAGCCATGCGCGTACAAACCGTGGAGGAGCTGCAAGGGAGTGCTGCATCTTTTGTCTTTCCTTCCCTAAATCGTTTTCACATGGTTACAGCTAAGGGAGAAGGAAAGAGGGCTGGAGGGAAAATGCCGGGTGCGGGTGGGACCCCACGACTCGGGAGAGAAACCAACATTTACAAAGGAGCTGAACTGCAAGCGGGGGGGAGGAGAGAAGGGGAATGTATTTATTTCATTTTATTTTAAGGGATGTATAACCTGTCCCCCACTGGCTGGAGCTTCAGCAGGTGCTGCTTTACAGTCAGGAGGCCACTGCAAACCTGGGGCTTTACCCAGGCTGAAGGGGAGGCGCTGGGGTGGCAGCTGAAGTATTTAAGAGCCGCTCCAGGGAACGGCAGGGCTCTGCCAGCTCGCAGCCTTCCCCCTCGTCTCTTTCTCTTGTCAAGAGCAGTACAGCATGGGCAGGGGGGGAGCCGGGCATCTCCCTTGGCACCGTCCCCCTGCAAAGCCTGCGGCTCGGGTGGCTGAGATGGCCCATCGTGGCGTTATTAATGCTTTTTCTTACCAAAAGAAAAAAGGGAAAAAAAAAAAAAAGAAAAAAAAAAAAGTCCGAGTCTCTTTAATTAAATTAGTTACCGTACAAACACCATAGGGTTTCGTACACGGAATAAATAGCGCGAGTCAAACCTGATGGCACTTCCACGCCAGCCCCCCGTGCCAGGCGGCTTCTGCTGCAGCCGGGGCCAGTGCAGCGGGGCCAGGGCCGCCGGCGGCACGGCTCGGCACGGCTCGGCACGGCACGGCTCGGCACTGCACGGCACGGCACGGCACGGCACGGCTCGGCTCGGCACGGCACGGCGCGGCGCGGCGCGGCCCTAGGGAGCGGTTCTGCCCGCCGAGGTCCTGTGGGGCTCATCCCCCTCGGAGGCCGGGGAGGTGTCGCGGCTGGAGGGGGTGCGGGGCCGGCGGGCCCCCCCCCCGGCCTGGCAGACGTACCACTCGCTGAGGTTGGTGACCGGCGGGGAGAGGGCAGCGGCGCGGCCGCGGGGCGGCTCGGCGGCCGGGTCGGCCTCCGGGGGCAGCGGGCCGTCGGGGGGGCCCGTCGCCCCGTACCCCTGGGAACCCGGCGGCGGGGAGGGCGGCGGGGACTTGCAGTGGATCTTCATGTGCTTCCGCAGGGAGCTCGGGTGGGTGTAGGACTTGTCGCAGCCGCGTATCTTGCAGTAGTAGGGCTTGTCGGAGGTGTGGACGTGGGAGTGCTTCTTGCGGTCGCTGCTGTTGGCGAACTTCCTCTCGCAGCCGTCGAACTCGCACTTGAAGGGCTTCTCCCCTGCCGGGACACAGCAACGGCACCGTTACGGCGGGCGGGGGCACGGCCCTGCCCGCAGCCCTCCCGCGGCACCGCCGCCCGGCGCAGCCCCTCCGCAGCGCGGCCTCCGGGGTCGAGCAGCAGGGCAAAGCCTCCCCATTCCCTCCTTCCCTCTCCCCTTTTTCATCCCCCCCTCACGACAGTCGTGACATGACCGAGGCTTCCTATTTCCCCCCGTGTTCTGGCAAACTGAGAACTGTCTCTGGCGGCCCCCAAACCTGAACCCCCAGGCTGGCGGCGGCAGGGCCCTGCCTTGTTTGCCCTCTGCGGCGCTCCCCTCGCACACGAGAAACCTTCATTACCGCTCTAATGACCGAGCCCAAACAAAACCCCTCAATGCCTTCGCCTGCGAGGGCTGGCGTTTGCCGGCAGCCTGGCCCGCCTGGCACATCTCCTGCGTAATCCTTTCCCAATGGGGCACTATGCTGGGCGAATAATTAGTTCGGGGAAAATAAAAGTAACACCTGTTTAAGCATCCCGATATAAAAAGGGAGCACCCAGCAGCCCGTACTGGGAACCTGCAGGCTGGGGAGAGCAGCCCGGACACTGGTGATGACAGCAGCGGGCTGCTGTTACCGCAGCTGCTTACCTCAGGCTAATTTGAGTCTAAAAATCTCTGGCCGATCTATTTTAAGAGCTTTACGCATTGCTTAACAGATACAGGGGTTGTGAAAATCAGCCCGGCGAGGGTTTGCCTGGCGTACCTTTCATACCCCCCCACCCCCTCCCGGCTCCTGACATACCATACCCTGGGACACATATATGTTCTGGTAGATATAGCTGTGCCCCGGACCGACCCTTCCCCATAGTTCGCGAATAAGGCTGAGTAAATGCCTATTGCTGAGAGACCAGGGGGAGAAAACCGTGCTGGAGCCCCGTACTGCACACTGGAGTTTCTTACAGCAACTTCTTCTTTCCCTGCCATGTTACACGTGAGCCCGGCGCAGACAGACATGCATAGATAATCCTTGTCACGACTATCGCGAAGCTTCAGTTAAAAATGCTGTCGGTTTAGCCATGGTTGATGCGTATTTTCAGATCTGTTTTGCACTGAGCGCTCAGAAATAACAGCCCAGCGGCTCTCTCGGTGGACGTTTTCTAATTTTCACCAGACGATTTTTACTGCTCCTTCCGTTTGTAAAATCGTATCAGGTTTAGCAAAATAATAATGGAAAAAGAAAACGATTTTATTTTTTAAAACTAGCTATTTCTCGGCTGTTACTATAGAAACATGTGCCTCCGCAGCCTATTTACGCGTCAACTTTTTCAATTAAAATCGCCTCACCTATCAACGAAGTGGTAGCACTACAAAGAGCAAGTTTACCCTTAAAAAAAAAAATGGTAAGAAAATGTATCTCGTGAGTTTAAAGTGGAGTTTTCACGCACGCTCCCACTCCCACCGAGATAAATCTCGAGTCACTTCGTTTGTTCTTTTTTTTTTCCCTCTCCAGAAACAAAGCGAATATACCGGAGAGTTTGGTCGGTTTCTATCTGTATTACCCCAAGGATGCAGTCCCCCTGAGAGACGCCCCGACTCGCCGGATCAAGCCGCGTCCCCCTCCGTCGGGGCTTTAGGGAAGTGCCTTTCCCCGTGGGCTCACGCGTGGGGACGCTCCCGGGGCTGTGCACCCCTCGAGGGGACCCTCTTCCCCCGGGCCCTCGAGGGGTGCACAGCCCCCGGGTAGCTCCTCCTTGCCAGCCTCCGGATCGCGACCGTCCAATTCCACGGAAATCCCGGAGCGGGGAAGGTCCCTGGCAAGCTGACGAGGGCGTCACGTCAGAGTTTAACCATTTGTAGGTGGTTTCAACCCAAGGAAGGGGGCGAGATGCCGGGCGCCGTCCCCTGACTCCTTCCGGCAGGAGCAGTGCCGCCGCCGGCGGGGGCACGGAGGGGCTTTGGGGTCACCTATTTTGGGGGGGGGGGGGGGGGGGGGGATATAGTCGGGGGAAGCCTGGCGATCCTGAGCACCGTCTCCGGCGAGGGGGCAGCGATTTTGCAGGACGGGAGGGGGTTCCCGTTCCCGTTAGGATGCACCGGGGGTGGGGACACCGAGTTGTCCCCAAAATGGGGCTGGAGCCGCAGGGCGCGGTGTGAAGCTCCCGGGGTGATGCTTTCGAGGAAAACGAGGAAAAAAACAAGCAAGCAAACACCTCCTGTATTACCGACATACTCTTTTCCCTGCAGGAGTACCAGAAACTCGCAAAATCCCCTAAAGATACAATTACAGTGTTATTATTGCCGCCCCCTGCCCCCCCAAATGCCCGTAATAAACAAATAGTTTGTAAATCTCTCCTGCTCCCAGGCTGCACATGACTAAATTAAAGCTGAGGCGGCAAAATTACACTAATTAATCTGATACGGACGAGCAAAAGGTTTAGGATCCCTCATCCACCCGAGGGCTGTGCGTGGGGAGTCACGTCCCCCTTGTCCTCCCGTGGGCCGAGCTGCCATTTGAGGGGGGCTGTTGCCCCCCAACGCCGAGCCCCAAGGGCTCTCTTGTTGCAAAGGCCTCTTCTGCGTGGAGATAGCCTTCCCCCGTGGGCTCACGCGTGGGCACCTTCCCGGGGGCTGCGAGTAGCCCCCAGCTGCAAACTATTCCAAATTTCCTTTGTAAGGGGTCATGTCCCACGCCGGGCCTCAGGGCAATGCTCGACCACAGCTCAGAGCTGCAAACTCTGCCCGATATATATTTAGGTTATTTTTTGGGGCGCCTTTTCCCGCTGAATCCCCCTGCCCCCCTTGCCCTGGACTCGCTTCCCCCCCCCCCCCTCCCCCGGAGTTGGGAAGTTGAGGAGCTCGGAAAGGTCCGCGGTAAAGTTTTGTTTTCCAAATCATGACAGATGGGGACGGCTAAATGACAAACACGGGCCTCCAGAGCTTAACTCGTTCCGCGGTGCCATTAACACACCCCCACCCCCACCCCCAAATGTGTCAGCACCCCCCCGCAGAAGATACCCCCCCCCCTTCCCTCCAGCTTTGGGCGCAGAAAGCTGGGCATCCTCAGGTCTCCGCAGCTACATATGGGCTCATGCCTGACATATTCTGGAGATAAAAATCTATAATCCTTTCCGCCATGGGCCATTTGGTTTTATATCGGAACAACACGTTGCACGGTCGCCGCTTTTCTCTTCCCGAGCAGCACACAATAAATCAAGAAAGCAATTACGGCAACTCCACTTCCTTAAGTGTCCTCCGAGGAATAATATTTGTCTACCACTATAAATCCAGGCTTGGTTCGTTTTCGGCAGAGTTTTTACACCCAGATCGAAATGCGTATTTCGGAGGTGGTGAGAAAGGAGGAGAGAGAGAGAAAGAAAAAAATAAAACGAAAGAAAGAAAGAAAGAAAAAAAACCACCTCAAAGGCTCAAACACACCCCGAGCCCCTCCAGGAGTCCCGCACCGGGCCCAGCCCGTCCCCCGGGGCATCCCCCGGGGGTGCCGCTCCCTCCTCCCGCAGCTCCCGCTCCGTGAAGCCCCGCCGGGCAGCAGAAGCTGCTTTGAAGTTTCCTCCTCAGATCCACAAAGAGAGCGAAGCGTCCTCCGGCAAGCGCCTTCCCCGCCCTGCGCCCTCCTCCCCGGCTCCGCGGGCACCGCCGGAGGCGGGAGCAGCCCGGGCAGCACCGGCAGCGGGGTCAGTACGGGGAGCCCCGGCAGCACGGGCAGCTCCGGTAGTACCGGCTGTTCCAGTAGCAGCGGCGGCGCCGGCAGCCCCGGTAGTCCCGGCAGGGGAGCAGTATCTGCCCCGGTAGTATGGGCAGACCCGGCAGCGGGCGGTAGCCCCGGTAGTGGAGGCAAGTCCCGTAACGGGGGTGGCCCCAGCAGCTCTGGTCGCAGCCCGGTAGCCCCGGCAGTACCGGCAGCCGCCGCCGCCCGCAGTGCAGGGGAACTGCGCCCCCAAGAGCCCCCCCCGGCCCCATCTTCACCGGACCAAGCGCTCCCCGCCCGGCACCGTCCCCGCCGGCAGGAAAAGCAGAACTGCCGTCCTTCGGGGGGGGGGCCGCCGCCCAGCTCTCCCCAGCCGGGGGGTGAGCCCCCGGGGTACCCCGGGCAGGCGCGGCGGGAGCTGGGCCGGGCGGGCGTTCATCCTCTGGTCGCTCTTCCGCAGGCGCTTCTGCTTATCTCCCCATGGGCTCTGCGTTATTTATTAATCGGTGTATTTATCCGGTGGTGCCAGAGTGTGGGGAGGTGGGTGGCGGAGGGGGTGGGGAGGGAGCTCCCCAAGGTGCGGGGGGGGGGGGGGACACACGGGACACACACGACACACGTGTGTGCGGGGCAGAGGGGCCGGGTGCGTGTGCGTGGCTGCGTGTGCGTGGCCCGTGTGCTGCCGAATTACTTATTCATGAAAAAGTCACATGTCCGGCGGTGCGTAGGAGAGGAGGCAAAGAGGGGGAAAAGGGGGAAAAAAAAAAAAAAAAAAGGAAGAAAACGCTTACAGAGGCGGCGGGGGGGCGGAGGAGGGGGGCACCCACCTGTATGAGTCCGCTTGTGGATCTTGAGGTTTTCGGAGCGGGCGAATACCTTCCCGCAGCCGGGGAAGGGGCAGGGGAAGGGCTTCTCTCCCGTGTGCACTCGGATGTGGTTGATGAGTTTGTATTTCGCTTTGAAGGGCTTGCCTTCCCGGGGACACTCCTCCCAGTAGCACACGTGGCTGCTCTGCTCGGGCCCGCCGACGTGCTCCACGGTGACATGGCTCACCAGCTCCTGCATCGTGCTGAAAGTTTTGGAGCAAGGCTTCCTACCGCCCGGTGGCGGCGGCGGAGGCGGCGGCGGCGGCTCCCGGTCGATCCACTTGCAGATCAACTCTTGCTTGATGGGCTGCCGCATGTACCGCAGGAAGGCCCCGGCCGCCGCGGCCGCCGCCCCGACGTGGGCATGGTGGTGGTGGTGGTGGTGGTGATGGTGGTGGGGATGGGGGTGGTGCGGGTGCCCGTGGCCGGCCGCCGCCGCCGCCGCCGCCAGGTTGAGGTTGACGGAACCGTAGCCTTGCAGCGCCGAGGAGGAGGCGGCGGCGGCCCCGTAGTGCGCCTCGGCACGCCCGTAGAGCTCTCCGGCGGCGGCCGCCAGCCCCAGGCGCATCTGCCCGTTGAGCGGCGGGTGGCGGCCGGCGGGCGCGCCCTGCTCGCCGGGCGGCGGCGGCGGGAAGGCGGCGTGCGCCCCGTCGGCCGCGCCGTACGTGCCGGCGGCCGAGATGAAGACGCCGTGGGGCGGCGGGTGCGGGAGGTGGGGGGACCCGGCGGGCGGGTGCTGCTCGCCCAGCGCCCCGTGCACGGCGGCGGCGGCGGCGGCGGCGGCGGGCAGCTCCCGCCGCAGGAGGAAGTCCCTGCCCGCCGCCCCCCCCGACGGGTAGCCCGGGAGGGAGGCGGCGGGCGGTGCGTAGGCGGCGGCGGTGGTGGCGGCGGCGGCGGTGGCGGCGGCGGCGGCGGCGGCTGTGGTGGCGGCGGGCGCGGCGAAGGCGGCGGCGGCGGCGGTGAGCGCCTCGGGCGTGAGCTTGAGGGCGGCGGGCTGAGCCATGTGCTCGGGTCCGAGCGGCGTGAGGGCGCCGCCGGGGTCTCCGCCCGCGTCCCCGGGGTGGAGGTGGGCCGCGTGGTGGGGGTGGACGTGGTGGTTCCCCAGCCCCGGGAAGCCTGTCATGTTCTGGTGAGGATGGGGCTGAGCCGCTGCCAAATCCGCTAATCTCAGTGTCGGGTTCCTCTTGCTCAAAGGGGGCTCCATAACGACACAGCCAAGCCCATCTACGCTCTCTGTTGTTATTTTTTTCCCTCTACCCGCCTTCAAAAACATGTATATATTAAGCGGCTCTTTAACTTCTTTTGTCTGCGCTCCTAACTCCGCGCATCCCCGGCCCCGCTCTGCCCGCCCGCGATTGGCAGAGCCCTCACCACACTTCAGCGGCGCGGTGGGAAATACGGCTCGGACACGGCACCGGAGGGATTGGACGGATCCCGATGATTGGCAGCGGCTGGGGCGCCGCGATTGGCTCCCTTTCAGGCCGCCGGCGCAGCGGGGATCCGCCCCCGCCGCCCCCCCCCCCTCCCCATTACCCCCCACCCCCCGCGCCGCCCCCCGAAGTTGCACTTGAAAACTTCGCGCCGGTCCCGACGGGGCGCACCCGTCGCCGCCCCCCCCCCCCCCCCCCCCCGCCGGCAGCGGGCAGCAGCTGCCGCTCCCCCGGCGCTGGACGGGGCGCCCTGCTCGGCGGCGCTGCGCTGCCGTGTTTACGTTTGGGGGGCTGCGGGATTTCTCTCCTCGCATGGGAGCAGCCCACGCGTGGGGCTGCTGCCGGGCTCTGCGCTCGGTTTCCTTCTCTTCTCTGTTATCTTTCTTTTTTTTTTTTTTTTTTTTTTGCCATCATTCATTCATCGATGAGACGCGGGAAAGCGCGCCCTGATGTAACACCACACACACACCCACACACCCACGCGAGGCCGAAGCTGTGTGTACTTGTGCCCACGGCGGGCGATTGAAGGCAACACTAGGGGAAGGCAGCCAACGTTTTCCTAAAAGGAAGGCGGCGAGGGGCGGGGGGGGGGGGAGGATTCCTTTCCTTTAGAAAATAAGTGAGTAAGCAGCCGGGGGCGGGGGGGGAGGCTGCAGCACATGTTAGGGAGAAGTTTTGGGAGCCTGCGCTCTCCGCCTCCTTGGGGGCTTCCTTCTCTCGGGGTGCCCCGCAGCTCCTTCCCGGGGCGCCCCGTCGGGAGAGCCGCCCCGCGTCCCTCGAAGTTTTGGGATGCCGAGGAGGATGGGGGGCAGTGGGCTGGGATAATGGGGGTGGGGGGTGTCTCCGGCTGATGATTATCTGCCAGGCGCTGCTGCCCTCGACGAAAAGACAGAAAAAGTGAGGGGTCCCCTAAAGGGGGGTAGAGGTGAGGGACGGGACGGGGGAGCGACGGGACCGTCCCTGGGGTGCGGGGTGTGTTGGTCCTCGAAAGCGAAGCGCTTTGTGGAGAGGCAAAACTGCCCCTTCCGCACAAAGGAGGATGCTGCCGTTTGGGGGTGCCGAAAAGGCAGGGCCGGGGCTTTCCCTGCCAAGCAAAACAAGGGGGAAAAGAGCATTGCCGTGACTTTTCTCTGGGGCTGCGGGAGGAGAGGTGGCCTTTATTGATATGTCATCTGCTTTCCTTAGACTGCTGGTCCCCCTGGGAATGTCTGGAGCTCCCGAGCTCCTTAAAAAGGAGCTTCCCTGCCTGCGGGGCAGCGAGAGACGCTCCTCCGCTACGCCAGGGGATGAGACGCTCCGCTACGGGGCGGGGGATGCCAGCGGACCCCCCCGCCCCCACACACCCCTCCCGGCCCTCCCTGGCCACCTAATCCCCTTGACCAAAGCACATCTGGGGGTCTCTGCCACTGCCCTTTGCCGAGCCACGTCCAAAGGAAGCCCCGTGCTGGTCCGGTATTTCCTGGGCCAGGCTCCAGCCCTCTCCTCCTCCCTCCCCCCGCTACTCACGTGGGGAAAACTCGTAGGATTTGGCCCACGGCTCCCAAAAGGAGGGCATGGGCTGTAGTACAGGAGCCGGCCCCGCTGGGAGCCCCGGCTTCCTCCCCCGCCGAGGGGGAGCGAGACCCGCTGGTGCCCCCCCCGCCCCCCGCCCCCCCGAACCGATGCTCCCGGCTCGCCTGGCCCTGGTGGGGGTTTCAGCGATGCTGCAAGGCAGGGAACGAGAATAAACAATCCCCGGGTTTTAAAAGGGGCTGCTCGTCGGTTTTATTGCACAGTAAAAACTTCTCCTCGCAAACTAGCCGTACGTTTATACGAGGATTCATACACGTGTATTTTCTATACGTGTATGCAAACAGTGTCCTCCACCCTCCCCAAATTCTGGGCACGTTGCTGGACCGAGTTCCCGAGCTGTAATGGTTTGCTGGGAGATGATGTGGAGGTGAAGAACAGTATCGCTGCTACGCGGTACCTTGCGCACGCCTCCTCGTCCCGCGTTTGTTTAAACGCAGCGTGATATGTATCTGTCATCGATTTAATACGTCTTAATTCAAATATATCCCCCCGATCAATTTCTTTTTATGAGGGGCTATAAAACAAAGAAAATATTTTATAGCTGGGTAATAGGCAGCTGAGCTGCGACTGTGGGGAGGGAGGGGTTGGCCGAGACTCACGTGGAAATTCGCCCATTTTTAGGACGCCGGGAAGCGAAGGTGGCTGCCCGGGCTGGGACAATTTTGGACGGTGCCAGCTCCAAGAGGGCCGTGAGGAATTTAAAGCCCATTAACTCACCGACCGCAGCTCAAGTCCAGGCTGCCGCCGCGCTGGGGGGGGGCCGGGTGGGCTGCGGCAGGGGGAGGCGGCGGTGCCTCCCCCCCTCCCCATAAAACCCCCGGCCGTGCCCGTCGGGGGTCGGCCCCGCGTCCCGCTCCCGCGGCGGAGCCGGCTGCAGAACCGCTCCTGCGGTTCCCCGCTCACCGGCAAACCCGCCAAGGGACACCGGGGAAGGCTGCAGAGGCGGGGTGAAAACCTGGAAGCCCTCAAATATATTTCGTAAAGGTTCCTCTAGAAATCGAGCTCGGGCTATCGGCTTTAGGAGGTGTTTAGCTGTAAAATGTTGTGCTGTAAGGCTGCATTATGTAAATGTATGCTAATGATCATGAACACCATTTATAAACAATCGTCTTTAATGCACATCTTATTGATAGTTGGGGAACGAGGAGCAATATTTTATAACGTGTAAAACATTCTTCTGGGGAAACATTAGAAAGTGAGTGCGATTGCCGCTTTCCTCGGCGAGACCTCTACATCTCCCCAAATCTGCTAAAACAGCCACCGTGGCGGGTGGCTCGCTTTGCTCGTGGGGCTGCCTCGCGGCGTGGGGGACCCTGTGGAGCGCTTCCTTGCGCGAACACTCGTGACCGGCTCTGAATTCGGCCAGCAGCAGGCGGGAGCGCCCCGAGTCACAGCCCCGCGGCGGCCGAAACGGGGGAGGAGGAGGAGTAACCCCGCCACCCCCCCTCACCGTCCCGTCGGGGGAATAACACAGAGGCGCCGGGACCCCGGGTGAGAGAGGGAGGTCATGACCGCCCACGGGCTCGAAAAGGAGAGAGAGGGGCGCTTTGGCGGAGAGGCTATCCGCCCCTCCTTTCTGGAGGGGATCAGGGGATGGATATTTTATACCCTTAAAAATAAACTTCTCCTGCAATAAATAAACCCCCGGTTCTCGTCGCCTCGTACACCCAAGTGGGAGCCCGAGGGCTGGGACACGGCACCGAGAGGTGCCGGCACCGTGGTCGCCGTCGGGGCTGCCGCGGCCGTCGGGGCCGGGACCCGCCACACATTCGGGACGGGGACTTGGGGGGGGGTCTGCTAAAGTTTCGGGGCTGCCATTTTCAATGCGCGCCTCGCCAGGGAAAGCGGCGTCCATCCCCGCACGTCCCCTTGGTGGATTTGCTCAAAGGGGATAAAATAAGGTCAAAATTTTCAATCTTTCAATCCATATATATATATATATATACACGCGCATATACATTTATGCATACAGAGAGAGGAAGAGATAAAAAAAGAGAGGTGGCCTAAGAAAACCCAGGCCAAATTTTGCTCCGCACTCTCTCTCCCCTTCCCCTCTCTCTGTAGCTGAACGTCACCGTTGGAAGAAGCTGTTGAGATAAATCAAATAGTGACACTTTGACGGCTTTACTTGTATAAGCAATATGGTTACCATATGGCATTGTTATTTATGAATGACAGCATAAATTGTATTACAAAGTCCATCGCGCTTTATTGGGAAGCTTCTCCCCTGCCTCTAACGTTTATATGGGCGGAAAAAAAAAGGTGCATCTAATAAAACTCGGCGGTGCTGCGAGTGACCCCATTTTGGGGGCGTCGCGCCAGGTCTGCGCCGGCCGCGGAGTGAGGCGCGCAGCGGGGCATAGCGCGGAGCGCGCAAAATACGCTGCGCTGCGCGTCCCTCAGCGGCAGCTGGGCAGGGCGGAGGCACCGGCTGCCGCTCGGCCGGGGTTCCCGTCCGGGAAACCACCGCTGCGCTGCTCCTCGCCCCCTCCGCCTCACGGCATCACCGCCGAGCGCGGGGGGTTTAGACGACAACTTCTTTTTATATGTATTTATATATAAGTGCAACTGAAAGAACAATAAATATTAATGGCACGAAAGCGAGGTGCTCCTTCCTGCTGCCCCCGCCCTGCCTAGCGGGTTAAAAAAAAAAAAAAAAAAAAAAAAAAAAGAGGCATTTAAAAGTTACAGCTTTGGCTGAGATTTTCATTATTTCCCCTTTTTCTTTTACATTACGCTGCCGGTAGAGCCTGACAAAGAACTTTTGTCCCGAAGTGTGTTTTACAGAGGGAGGCTGCAGCACAACACATGTGGTCTTCACGGGTCATAGGTCGAACGGCCTAGAAGTGCCTCGGATCGGCACCATCAAAGGTAACCTGCAACTTAATATCCTGTTGATGAGCTTGTTGAATTTATGAGTGTCTGTGATACAGACAACGGTGCAAGTGATTCCGCTCAATTGGCCTCTTCTTCCCAGGCTACGGGCCGGCCGCATGCCACCTCCCCGCCCCGCACCTCGTCCCGTTCTCCGAGGAGAAGCGTAACCTGAATTTGGGGGAAAAGGCCCCCTCTTCCTGTCCCCCCCCGCCCCGTCCCCCCCTCTCCCGGCCGGACCTTCCGCCTCTCCTTCCCCGGCGAGGCTGCCGCCAGCCGCAGCCTCCCGTGGGCAGAGCCCCCGGCCCCGCCGCGGTACCCTCGGCTGCTCGGGCAGAGGGAGGGAGGGAAGTGGGGGCGCGGAGCAGCCCCCCCCCCCCATCACCCCCGGCCCGGAGGCGGTGACACCTCCAGGGGAAAGGGGCTAGAAGGCGAGGGCAATATATGCAGTCCAAGGGAAGGAAGAAATTGCTCTCGCTCGTCCCTACCCCCCAGCCACCCCCCCACCCCCCCCAGCTCCCTCCGCATCCGCAGCCGGCAGAGCAGTTTTAAAGAAAATTTCGGAAAACTTACAAAGAGGGGGCTGCTTTCGCGGGAAGGTTGACGTTTGCTTTGAAGATCTGGCACCTCCAGAAACCTGTTGAAAAACTTCTTTTAATAAACCGGTTTAACCCTGACTTTGGATGACCGCTTGCTTTCCTCCCTCGAAAGCTGCCGTGAGCCGATGGCTGCGTTTCTGGCGGTGGCCCGGCAAGCGAGAGGGGGGCTGGCTGCCGGTGCCTCTGCCCCCACTCCCTCCCTCTCTCGCTCCCTTCCCTTGTTACCCTGTGACATGGGGGAAAGGGGTTTTGCGGTTCGGAGGAAAATAAAGCACTACTTAGGAGGGACGGCGACGTGACTTTGAACTTGGATCAGCTCCTCTGTTTCCTGCAGAGAGAGTAGGGCTGGAGCCCTGAAAGAATAGCAGAGCGCGGCCAGCCCGCGGGGGCTCCGGCTGGAATTCACCGCGCCCCCCCCCCCAAAAAAAAAAAGCGCCCCGGTGCCGGCGCCGCTGAGCGGGCAGAGCGCGGGGCGAGGGGAGGGGGGCAGGAAAGGCAGGAAAAGAAGGAAAGGAGAGGGGGAAAGGAGAATGGAATAAAGAAAGAGGCGAAAGGAGTATGAGAGAAATAAAAAGAAAGGGAAGGGAGAAAGAAGGGAAGGAGGGAAAGAAGGAAGGGAGGAAAGGAAAAGGAAGGAAGGAAGGAGAAAAGAAAAAAGAGAAAAGGAATGAAAAGGAAGAAAAGGGAAGAAAGAGAGAGAAAGAGAGAAAGAGAGAAAGAGAGAAAGAGAGAAAGAGAGAAAGAGAGAAAGAGAGAAAGAGAGAAAGAGAGAAAGAAAGAAAGAAAGAAAGAAAGAAAGAAAGAAAGAAAGAAAGAAAGAAAGAAAGAAAGAAAAAAGAAGGAAGGAAGAAGAATGGTGTAAAAATCTAGAAGGTAGGTATTTGTATGAACGTTCACTTTTTTCTTTTTTTTCTTTTTTTTTTCCACTCCCAACAAAACAGTATTTTTAACTGAGATTTTTCCTGGGCATTTTGGTTCCCTTTCTAATCTCGTTTGTAGTAACTTCTTTTAAATAATTAAAAAAAAAAAAAAAAGATGTATTCAAGGGTCTAGTTGTCCGTATGATTTTATTTTCACTAATCTGGAGGCAGACGACGCAGGAGACCAAGCTTTTCTCTCCAACTTGGGCTCTCGAAATCCCCACCAGCCGTGGAGGACACTTCTCAGACCTCCACCTCAGAAACCTTTCAAGGAAGGAAAATAGAATTTGTGCGCGGTCTGTCCCTGGGAGCCTGGGGGGTCAGGACAAGGACAGCATATGCTCCCAAGCTGCAGCCTGGGAAGGCAATATCTGGGGAGCAGACACTCCTGCCTCCAAAGACAGGACCGACTGACGGAGTGGTGAAGAGTTCTGTTGGCATCAGAGGTGTAGCTCTGCATTAATATTCAGTTTATCTTCTAATGCCCATTTCGGATTAGAAGGAATCCCACATCTTCCCAAATTAAATCCTCACTTTGCTCAAAGAATAATGTTCGGTACTGGCACATTTCAGACACTTTCGACTTGGGAATATTTTAACTATTTAGAGACGGCAATGGGGAAAACCTTATTTAAACAACCCTAGCTTGGGGGCAATGTTACCTTTTCCTTCCTTCCTTCCTTCCTTCCTTCCTTCCTTCCTTCCTTCCTTCCTTCCTTCCATTATCTATCTATCTATCCATCTATCTACCTAGTTACCTACCTACCTACCTATCTTCTATCTATGTATCTATGTAATCTATGTATCTATCCATCTATCCATCTATCCATCTATCCATCTATCTTACTCTCGCTGCAAAACCCCTGCTCGGAAGCTGGGTCCAGGTTTGAGCGTGCGTGTGCCTGATGCGGGATTTAATGCCGTGAGGAGTCACAGGAGGAATGTCGCAGTGTGAATTTCGTCCGCCTCTTAAAAATAAAAAAGCCCCACCAAACCCCACAAACCCCTACATTTTGGGTTGGTTGTCCGCCAAGCACAGAGCCGGTGGGGATCGAGACGCAAGGTTAAGTGCAGGACGGTTAAGACGACAAATGTTATGTCGGGTTTTAATTTTTACAAAGCCTTATTTATTGGTGAGCTGCTGGCCCCGAGATGATTATTTTTCAGCCACTACAAAACAAACCAAAGCAGGGGCCAGACATGTATTTACTGGAGGGGGAGGGGAACGGGACTTGTTTGCTCTGTGTGTGTGTGTGTGTGTGTGCGGGTGTGTGTGCCGGCTGTATGCTTTTTTATTCCTGCCATGTAAGAATCCGGTTTCCAAATAACAATGGCAGGGTGGGTTTTGGGGTTGGGTTTTTTCTTTTCTTTTCTTTTTTTTTTTTTTCGGTTTTGTTTTTGTTTCTTTTTCAAGAAAGGGAAGAGACAAGGAAAACTCCTAAAGCATCTGCTCTCAGATGCACATTCGCAACACATACGGATCTCTGCTCCCGCACAAGTGGTTTAAAAGCCCAAACAACCAGGGCGATCGTTCCCTCTTATATTTTCATTTCTTTTTTATTTTATTTTATTTCTCCCCCAGCCACTGTCGCCCCGATGTGACTTTTATTTGATTCCCCCTTCGCTCCCTTTATCGATCGTGGGTTTGATTTGCTTTAGCCGAAAAGGGGGAAGGGGTTGCAGGATGGGTGAGTTCCTCCCTCCCTCCGCCACCACCTAAAAAAAAAAAAAAAAAAAAAGCAGGCAGCCCCCCCCCCCCCCGCCCCCCCAACCCCTGTTTATGTTTTAAGCCCCTCGCTTTGTTTGTTTGCCTCCCGAGGCAGGATCGCATGGCCAAGCGCACATCGATATTTTCCGTGCGTGTGGCTTGCCGCGCCTCGCCCCCCCGCCACGCTATCCCTTCCCCTCGCCGGGGGGGAGGCGGGGGGGGACGGACACAGGACACAGGGACACCCCCTTCCCTCCTTCCCCCCGAAAAAAAAAAAAAAAAAAAAAAAAAAGCAGCCGCCGGCAGTGCCGCGCTGAAGGCAGGCGGCAATCGGCGCCGAGCGGAGCCGTGCCGTGCCGGGCGGGGGCCAGGCGGCCGCGGGGCGAGCGGCGGCGGCGCGGCGGGGCGCGGGGCGGGCGGCGGGGCGGGCAGGGCGCGGGGCGGCCGCGCCGCCATTAGCCGGTGGCCGGGGACGCCCGGATGGACGGGGCGGCTCGGGCCAATGAGCGGGCGCCGGGAGAGCGGCCGGGCGGCGGGTAAAGGCGGTGTTGGGAGAGGAGCCGACAGTGCGGGCGGGGAGAGGGAGAGAGGCCGGGGGAGGGAGGGAGGGAGGGAGGGAAGAAAAAGAGGGGGAGGGAGGGGGAGAAAAATAAAAAGCCGCCGCCTCAGCAGCGCCCACCGAAATAAACAGAGGAGCGAGAGGGAGCGAGGGCGCGGGCGGAGCGGGGCTGCAACTCCGCCGCCCCGGTCGCGCCGCTCCGGCCCCGGCGCTCCGCGGCCCCTTCCCGCCCCCCGCCTCCCCTCCCCACCCCCACTGCCGCCCTTATTGTTTTTAATCCGCCTCCGGCACCCCCCCTTCTCCCCCCCCCTCCCCTCCCCACGCCCCTCCGCGGCGGCGGGCGGGGGCGGCGCGGGGCACCCCCCTGGGTCCCTTCGCTCCGTGGGAACCCGCGGCTGCAAGTTTTTCTCCGTGAGAGACACCGCTAATGCCCGGCGGAGGATAAAACGAGAGCAGGGGCCCGGGGGCGGCGGGGGGCCCGAGGCGGCGGGGAGGGCCGCGGCCCACGCGGGGAGCGGCGCGGAGCCGGGCGGGCGGGGGTCGGCGGAGCTGACATCCCGGGGGCGGCGGCGGAAGGGGGGGCGGCGGCGTGTGTGTCTGTGTGTGTGTGTGTGTGTGCGCGCGCGTGTGTGTGTGCGTGCGTGTGTGCCGCAGGGAACGGCGAGGCGAGCCTTGCCCCCCCCCCCCAGTCCCCGTCCCCAGCCCTGTCCCTCCCCTGCTCCCCCTCCCCTCCCCTGCCCGCCCCCGCCTCAGCTCCTTTAATACACTTTGGTTCTCCGCTCGCCTTTGGACTCTGCTCTGCCTGGCTCCGGATACGGCTCCGGCGGCGGCGGCGGCAGCGGGCCGGTGCGGGCGCAGGCGGCGGCGGAGGCGGGGGGACGCGGCGGCTGCCGGGGGGAAGCGGCGCGGAGCGGCGGCGGCCCCGCGCCGGGCCGGGCGGGCGGCGGTAGCCCGGCGGCGGCGGTAGCGGGGCGGCGGCAGCGGCGGCGGCGGCGTCCCCGGAGCGGCGCGGACCATGCTGCTGGACGCCGGCCCGCAGTTCCCGGCCCTCGGCGTGGGCACCTTCGCCCGGCATCACCACTCGGCCGCGGCGGAGATGCAGGACCGGGAGCTGAGCCTGGCGGCGCAGAACAGCTTCGTGGACTCGGCGGCGGCGGCGGCGCACATGGGCGCCTTCAAGCTCAACGCCGGGGCCCACGACCTCTCCCCCGGGCAGAGCTCGGCGTTCACCTCGCAGGCGCCCGGCTACCCCGCCGCCGCCCTGGGCCCCCACGCCGCCCACGTCGGCTCCTACTCCGGGGCGCCCTTCAACTCCACCCGGGACTTCTTGTTTCGCAGCCGCGGCTTTGGGGACTCGTCGCCGGCCGGCGGGCAGCACGGTATCTTCGGCCCTGCGGCCGGCAGCCTGCACCACCCGCACACGGACGCTCAGAGCCACCTTCTGTTCCCGGGCATCCACGACCAGCACGGCCCCCACGCCTCCCAAAACGTCCTCAACGGGCAGATGCGCCTGGGCTTGCCGGGGGAGGTGTTCGCCCGGTCGGATCAGTACCGCCAGGTCTCCAGCCCCAGGACTGACCCTTACTCAGCGGCTCAGCTGCACAACCAGTACGGCCCCATGAATATGAATATGGGCATGAACATGGCAGCCCACCACCACCACCACCCAGGTGCCTTTTTCCGCTACATGCGGCAGCAGTGCATCAAGCAAGAGCTCATCTGCAAGTGGATCGACCCCGAGCAGCTGAACAACCCCAAAAAAAGTTGCAATAAAACTTTCAGCACCATGCACGAATTGGTCACCCACGTCTCGGTGGAGCACGTTGGGGGACCCGAGCAGAGCAACCATGTCTGCTACTGGGAGGAGTGTCCCCGGGAAGGCAAGCCCTTCAAAGCGAAATACAAACTGGTCAATCATATCCGAGTGCACACGGGCGAGAAACCCTTCCCCTGCCCCTTCCCCGGCTGCGGAAAAGTTTTCGCCAGATCAGAAAACCTCAAAATTCACAAAAGGACGCACACAGGTAATTCGGTTTGGTTTGTTGGTTGTTTTTTTTTTTTTTTTTTTAGTTTTTTTTTTGGCAGATTATCCCCCCTCTGCCTGTGCCTATATATGTATATATATAAACAGAGATAGAGACTCAGACAGAGATGTAAAATGATGGGAGTGATAAAATAAGGATCACGTTTAGTATCTTTTTTCCCCCTCTCCATCACACGGCTGCGTTTGTTTTGGTTTCTTCCCCACCAGCACCCCCAGCCCTTCCCAGCTTTCGAAAGGACGTTTTACAGGTTTCTTTTAATTTGTGGGGTGAGCAATGTAGGTTCGTGCCGAGACTCGGCGGGGTCTTTCCGCAGAAAAGCAAAATACAGCGTGAACTAAATTCTGCCGTCCTGCTAAAAGACGGGAAGATATACACATAAGGCGCCTTATACATTTGCAACGCGCAAGGTATTCGCATATAACTTCTGCGCTTGTGAGCGTGGCTTTCATGTATGGATACCGAGAGAGAGAAACTATATAATACATGCAAAATCCGTCATTAGTCCAAAATCCCGCTGGAAGTGGCAAAACGTCCCTTTCTGGGAATGCTTTCCATTAAATTTAAATGGTGTGAGCAAGGCAATAAAATTTTCTCATTTACAAAAAAAAAAAAAAAAAAGTGTTTTTTAAGGTCTCACTCGAGGTGATTGAAAGTG
Source organism: Balearica regulorum gibbericeps (assembly GCF_011004875.1). NCBI lineage: Eukaryota > Metazoa > Chordata > Aves > Gruiformes > Gruidae > Balearica > Balearica regulorum. The sequence continues at coordinate 159,556,635 of NC_046184.1, read as the reverse complement.
CTTTTGCAAGAGTTTATTAAATTATGTAATAGGGAACAGAGGATTTGGAAACTTCCACCCAAATCAGGTGGAAGAGGGGCGAAGGAGCCCAGGCTTTCCCGATGGAAAACCGCCTGAGCCGAAGGGGAACAAAAATAAACGCATCCTCCCGCCTCATCTATTATTCATTTACTACTCCTGCCGGCTCGAACCGTGCCAGACTATTTCATAAAAGACGGCCAAATATTTTAGCGACTTCCACTCTAAATATTTACCCGGAGAAAGGCTAAAAATCTCGAGGCCTATTGTTTTCTTAAGTGCTAAGCCCGATGCGAGGTGCGAGACGAGCTTTAACAAGGTTTAAAATTTGAGAAATGTATTTGCATGAGATGCCCGCACTGAAGTCATTGTGTCTGAGCGGATGTCTTTAAGAAACAATTTAGGTGCTAATGGAATTTAATGTTAAATGCTTCCCCCCTCCAAAGGCGGGGGGATGTGGAGTTCTCACCTCCAAATTACTCCTCGGCATTTGGAGTCCTGGCAGCCGGGCGAGAGGAATCCCTATGAAAATTAAATGAAGTATTTTACAGACGTTTAGTTATCCCAGCGGATGTGCGTTTATCTCGAATAACCATACACGAAACAATCTGCCCGGCCTTAAATCTGTCGGTAATGGTTTCCACTTTAACAGGATAGCGGATTTGGTACGGAGGTGAAACGGTTCCATGCCTTTTTTCTTTTTTTTTTTTTTTTTTTTTAAATCGCCTTTCTCCTTCAATATCTTTCGAGGCCATCCAGGCAGGATGCCCCGGGCCGGGGGTGCCCGGGGGGGGGGGGGGGGGGTTGGTAGGAAAACCGGGCGGGGGACGGGCACTGCCTCGCTGCAGGGCAACGCGGGAGCAGCGCGTCCCTTCAGCTTCCCGGGGGCCGGGGCAAAATCGGCCTCGTTGTTTTGGGAAGCTGACGGGCGAAGTGGCTGGGAGCGAGGGGCCGAGAGAGGAGCGGGTAAAGCCCGAGGGAGCCGGGCGCGGCACTGCGCGGGCTTTGCGCGGGGGCTGCGCGGGCTCTGCGCGGAGGCGGCCGCCCTCACCCCGCCGCTCCGCCGCTCTCTTGCAGGGGAGAAACCCTTCCAGTGCGAGTTTGAAGGCTGCGACCGGCGCTTCGCCAACAGCAGCGACCGCAAGAAGCACATGCACGTCCACACCTCGGACAAGCCCTACCTGTGCAAGATGTGCGACAAGTCCTACACCCACCCCAGCTCCCTGCGGAAGCACATGAAGGTACCCGGCCCCGCAGCCGGCGGCGGGAGGAGGGAGGGCGGCCGACCCGCACCGGGCGCCCCGTCGGGGCGGCGGGCGGCAGGCGCGGGGCCCGGGGGCGGCGGCGGGCCGGGCCGGCGGCGGGGGGTGCGCCCGGGGGCGGCGGCGGCCTCCCCGTCCCCCCTCCACCCGGCCGTGTTGCCTTTGCCCCCCAGGTGCACGAGTCGTCCCCGCAAGGCTCCGAGTCCTCCCCGGCCGCCAGCTCCGGCTACGAGTCCTCCACCCCCCCGGGGCTGGTGTCCCCCAGCGCCGAGTCGCAGAGCACCAGCAACCTCTCCCCGGCGGCGGCGGCGGCGGCGGCGGCAGCGGCGGCGGCCGTGTCCGCCGTGCACCGGGGCGGCGGCGGCAGCGGGAGCGGCGGTGGCGGCGGCGGCGGCCACAGCGGCCTCTCCTCCAACTTCAACGAGTGGTACGTGTAGGGCCCCGCCGGACTGCTCTGCACGGCCCCGCCGCGCCCTCCCCTCCCCGCCCCGGCGGCGGCGGCGGCGGCGGCGGCGGCGGGAAGGAGGGAGCGAACTCGCCGGAGACGTGCCGGGAGATGCCGCCGCACCCGCCGGCAGCGAAATGACGGCCGAGCAGGATGGGGACGGGGGGCTTTTATCTCCCTACTACCCTCCCGCCTTCGGGTCTTTTTTTTTTGTTGTTGTTGGATTTTTTTTTTTATTTTTGAGAACATTTTGAACCAGCAAAAAAAAAAAAATTTTCTATAAAAGTACGTGCTGAAAAACATAAGAGAATGAGTAAATAAATCGAGGAACGGAAAGGGGAGAGAGAGAGAGAGGGGGAAAAAACCAACCCCGAACGCCACCAACACACCACCCAGCCAAAAGCTTCTCAAGCCGGCGGAAAGAAACTCTCCCTCCGGAGCCTCCAGACAAAAGATCAGAGACTCGAACTCCTCCGGCCTCTGCGCCTCCCCGCCCGGAGCAGCCAGCGCCCTCCCGCCCCACGAACTGTGTACATAGCGGCCCTCTCCTTCCTCCGGCGAGGTGGGGAACGAAGTTTTCCTGGATTCTTGGTGTATAGAAGTTCGTCCCGTTTGTAAACCGCGGATTGGTCCCCTTCTTCTTCTTTTTTATTCTTTTCTTTTTTTTTTCTTTCTTTTTTTCCCCCTCTTCCTCCCTCCCCGAGAAAGTGATGGACTTGTTTTCTTTTCTCCTGCTCCCCCTCCCCGCCTCCCTCTCTCCTCCTTTTTTAGTTGACCCCTTAAAAAAAAGTAACGTGGAAGAAAAAATGGTTTCTTTTGTAATTGTGATATCTTGAATATTGTGTTCCTTTTTAAGAGGCAACTTGATTGTAAACTGCATTTCAACTATAGACTGGGGAAGAAATACCGTGCCAAAGTCTCCATTCTGTTACTCACAGACACACACACACGAACAACAACGCTTGTGAATGTATTTTTTCTGTTAGCTGGGTTTACATGTGATGTTTTAGTGCTTTTGCAAGTTCAATTTGTTAGTTCCTGTTCGGAAGATTGTGAGGAAAAATAAACGTTGTGCCGTTAGCTTTTCCGTAATAACACCCTTCCTCCTGTAAATACCTGTTACCATATTTATCCATTTGTAATTAAATTATGGTATTAACTTGCTACAGAGGAAACAGTATTTATAAAGAATGTTTCTTAACTATAAATATGTACAATTGTGAGCATAAACTGTTTCAGATTTTTTATTTGAAGGTTTAAGTGGTTTCATCATTTCTTGTGATATGTTTTGAGAGTAATGCATACAGAAATATAATAAAACGTGTTGAAACTGCATGTGCTGATTCCTTTTTATGCCAAGGGCTCTCTGAAACCTGCTGTAGTGCATGTGAGGGGCTGAGCGGTGGCTGCAAAACAAATGCTTTTAAATATCCGCCGGTTTCTGGAATATGAAGATTTCTTCCAGCTGGGCTCCCCGTCCAAAAAAAAAAAAAAAAAAAAACCAACAAACCCAAAACCAACAAAACCCCAAAACAACCCACAAACAAACAAAACCAAACCCAAACATTTTGGGAAGCTTCTGGGCTGAAAGAACAGGGTGAGCGTTTGCATCTTCCCCAAATGACTTGCAAGGCAGGATCTCCTTTAGGAAGAGCTTTACACGGCGCAGCTCCTACCTTCTTCTACCTTACTCGGGCTTAGGCTTCCTCTCCCGGTGCGTGTGTGTCTGGGGAGCTCCTTGCCCCACAGGGTGACAAAGCGGGGCGCTCCGGGACGAAGGTAGGGGGGCAATGGCCAGGCGCTGGCCGCTTTGAACCGTAAAGCCTGTCCTCCTGCGCCTCCCCGTATTTTTCGTAGCCTCCATCCAACCCTGGAGAGGAGAAAGAGGCGATGCCCGAGAGCTCACATTTCCCTTCGAGCTTTTTTTTTTTTTTTTTTTTTTTTTTTCCCCTTCTCTCTGTTGTGGGGTTGGGTTTGGGTTTTTTTTAGTTGGTTGGTTGTTTTTTGTTTGGTTTTGGGGGTTTTGCTTTTGTTTTTTAGCCCAGGGAGCGGTTTGGGTTGTCAGACGTGTTCAGCGAGGGACGGACAGCCGCCGGGTGATGCCTTTCCCGGGGTGCTGGCCCAGCGCTGCGCTCCTCGGGCGCCGTCGGGGCCCGGCCGGTGGAGCCGCCCGTTTGAGGCCGGCGGGCAGCGGGCTGCCCGGGCACACCCGGCCGCACCGGGACCCCCAAGGGGAGTGTGAGACCAGCCGGGAAATCGTGGAAAAAGCTCGGCCTTGCCAAGCCACCGAAATACGCCCTGCGAAGAGGAGGCGCCGTGAGCCGAGCTCCGAGCGCCCTGCGGTGGCTGCGCTGCCTTCAGCGGCAGCTTGTGCAGGCAGGGAGAGTCCTTTGCTCCCCACACCCGGCCGACCCCATCGCACACCACACCCCCCCCCCCGGGCCAGCCGGCGGTTTTGGTCCCGGGTGTTCAGATAGCGATAGAAGTGTCTCGAACCGGTGTGGGGGAGATAGATGGGGAGATAGATGGGGGTACGCGGGGCCTTGTTCGCTTCTGGGGTGAGGTGGGGGTAACCTACACCCAGGGGGAGGGGAGGAGGGAGGGAAAGACCCCCCCCGTCCCGCCGCTGCCAACGAAGTTTAGATGCGGAGCGGAGACGGAGCGTCTTCTGCGGCCGCGCCCCTCCCAGCCCGGCCATCCCCGGGCACACGGCAGGCTCCCCGGGTAATCAAACGGCTATTAAAACCTAATTTATGTTCGGTAATAATATTACGCCAAAAAAATATTTATTAAAATCATTGGCATATGCCGCCTGCCCCTTGGAGAGATCCGTGGGAAACGCAGCTGCGAGGATCCCTCTTTGTCCTGCCGGCCTCCCCGCAGCCGAAAAACCGAACAGGGGGCCCGCTTCAGACCCCGGCGCGTGCTGCCAAGCCCTGCCAGCCACCGGCTGCCCAAATCCCCTCCCGGGCCCGGGGGCGCACGGGCAGCCCTGCCCAAGGGCAGCGATCCCCCCTCGCCCTGGTTCCCCAGCCCCGGGACGAGAAGCGAGAAGCGCCCCGGAGCTGGGCTTCCCCCTCTCCCTCCCCTCGGAGCCGCTCTGGCTTCGGGGGAGCCCCAGGGGTGACCCCCCCCCTCTCGACCCCTGATAGCGGGGATGCGCAGAGCAGGCGGCCCTCTTAACCCAAAGTGTAGGTCGTGTGGCAGCAGGGGCAGCCCCGCTCCCTCCGGGCAGGGAAGCCTCTCCTCCGGCAGGCCCGGGTAAGGGGCTGCGCGGCCGTGGCCGTGAGCAAGCCCCCCCCCCCCCCCCTTCCCCGTCCTCCCCGAGCTGGCCCTGAACTTGACCCTGGCCTTGGCGCATCCAGCCCGCAGCCCCTCTCCGCCTGCCTCCCCCGGGCCCTGACCCCGGGCCCGGCCCTGCCACGCTTAAGGGAGAGCAGTAATTCATTGGGTTCAGGGGTTGGGGTTTTTTTGGGGGGGAGGGCAGCCAAGATCCGCCTCGCAGCCTTGTGCGCGGGTGGCCCGGGCTCAGGGAACCCTGGCCACGGAGTCCTCCTCTGCTCCCCTCCTGCCCCCTTTCCTTCCTCCACGTCACCCCCCTCACCCCAATTTCCTCCACGCACCCCCTCCTTTGTCTCCCACACTGAGCCTGAGCTTTCCAAACCTCCCCTCGGCTGTGAAGGCAACATGGGGACCAACCTGGAGGGAGTCTGGGGGGTCCCCCGGGAGCCCCGACTCTCCCCCGCCCCAGCCCACCCCATGCCCAACCGCAGCGGGTGGCGTGCCCCGGCCAGCGGTCCGCATGCCCCGACGGCGTTGCCCCGACGGGTCCCGGGTGGTCCCGGCCCCGCGTCCCACGCCGCCAGTGGGCAGTGGGGGGGCACGGCGCTGCCGTCCCGCCGGCACCCCGCGCCTGGAGAGCGGTGCCCGGCTGCGGCAGCTCCACTTGCCCAGTTCTCCTCTGGCAAGGCCACTCTTCGTTTACCGTGAAAAGAATCGTGGAGTGGCGGTTTTAATTCTAATTATTATTATTATTATTAATAACCACAAAATTCGCTCCTAACTCTGCCTAGAAACACTCTGAAAAGATGGAGTGATTTCCCCGGGAATTGCTCTCTCCCTGTGCGCTCCTCCCAAGCCAAAAAAATTGAGGCTCCGTCCATAAAACAAGTTGTGCTCTGCCCCAAGCACCCGCAATAGGAGGGCAGCTCGCCACTCAGGGCTCTGCCCTACCTTCACCTGCCCCGCTGCCTGCACCGAACGAAACCCTCCTCTTCACCTGGTTCGGCTGCTCTAGTGTCTTTGTGTTGGAGCCGGTGGTCATCAAAAAAAAAAAAAAAAAAAGAAAAAAAAAAGAATCAAACTCAAAGGCAAACCAACCTTCCACCAAACAGAGATGACAACAGTCCAAACCGAAATAAAATAAAAAAATACAGCAGCTCTCCCCCGAACCCAAGCACGGAGCGGCTGCCGAGCCCGGAGATGTCGCTGCCGGTGCCGGTACCGGCGGGGCTCCGCAGCGGTCAAGGGACTGCCCTGCCCGGCCAAGCCCCCGCCGCGGGCAGCCGGGGGGCAGCAGCCCGGGCTGCAACCGCTCCGCTTGGCTCTGGCCAGACCTCCCCAAACCCCTAACAGCCTTTTAAGTTTCCCCTTTGTTTTCAGAAACTCGTACACGTTTCCTGCCCGCTATGAAGACATAACAGTCTCCCCCAAACCTCTCCCCAGCCACACGTGCACGCTAGACGTGCTCCCGGGCACAGCGAGGTACGTATATTTTTCATCTCCATGCATGATTGGGTTTTTTTGTTGGTGTTTTTTAATCTCGTGGGTCGCTTTTTTTCCTCCCTTCTTTTTTCTTTTCTTTTTTTTTTTCCCTTCCTTTTTTTCTTTTTTTTCCCCCCCTTTCTTTTCTTCGAGCCAGCCGGCTGGGGAAGGAGCTGCATTTTACCAGCAGAGCAAGCAAAAACTATTGTCCCACCCTGCAGGGCACGGTGCCCCCTTCCCTCCCAAACTGCAGTTCCTCCCCAGTGTTTTGGGTTTTCTGTCTTTTTTTTTTTTTTTTTTTTTCCCCCCCCGGTCGGGCTGGAGGGTTTCTCTGCCTTTAATACTTGGGGAAAAAGAAAAGAAGAAGGAGAAGACGACCAGGGGAGGGAGGACTATCGCCAGAGGTTTCATGTCTTTATTTAATAATACTTCAAAGTGGCTGCCCTAGTGTTGTCCCGAGGAGAGGAAGCGCGGCACCAAACGGACCGCCGATCCCACTTCCTCGCAGGGCAGGAAACACGAGCAGGTTCCCCCGCGTCCCTCGCCCGTGGCCCGAAGAGCTTTTCAATGACCCCCGAAGGGGGGGGTGTGTGTGTGTAAATAGCAGGGCCGAGCGGCGGGACCCGGCGCGGAGCGAGCGCTTCTCCGGCGGCCCCCACGCCGCGCCGCCGCCCCACGCGCGGGAGCCAGCTGTTGCGTCCAGGAGAGGGAAGGACGCTCTTTTGGTGTCGAAAAGAAAATAATCGGCAAACTGAAGCGGGGGAGGGGGGTGGGAAGTAACGCAGGCGCCCGTAAGTGAATGAGCGGGTGTTTTACACGCGCGACACCGCTCCACGCAGAGGGCTGGGGGCGGCCGTGGGGTCCGCAGGGTGCCCAGCCCAGGGCAGGCGGGGTTGGCCGCCGCGGGACGGGGACTCCCGACACCGCACCGCGGGGTTCCGCCGGCCGCGGGTGTCGTGGGGGAGCCGCCGCGCCGCGCCTCGGCCGCCGCAGGTCCGTGGGTGGCCGCGGCGTCCCGCGGGCTCAGGGGCAGCGGCCCGGCCCGGCCCGGCCCGGCCCGGCCCGGAGGGGCGGTGGGGCTCGGCCCGACCCGCCGCCCGGCGAGCGCTCTTGGCCGCGAAGCCCCGGAAGGAGACGGGGTCTGTGCGTGTGTGTGTGTGCTCCCGTGTGCGTGGGTTTGGTCCGGATCCCCATATAAAGCAGTTATTTGCGGCGGGGGAAAAAAAAAAAAAAAAAAAAAAAAAAGAGCAATTTTCCTTCCAACTTTTTTTTTTTTTTTCCCTCCTTCTTCCTAGAGCACTAATTCCTCCGTGTGGGCAAACAGCTCTTCTCCTTTGATTCTTAGTCACAGCCCCTAGATTAAATCCCGGTTTTAATGAGAGCCGTGGCTGTGGCCGCATTAGGTGCTGATAGTTACGAAGACGATCTGACCTGTTTTGATGAAGACGATCTGACCTGTAGGGAGAGAGGGAAAGGTCAGCCACATGCAGTGGCCAGATTTCTGCTCGTTCCCGGCACATGCTGCTACAATATTGATCCGTGGAGAAAGATAAACATAAAAGCTAGATCCTATGTCCTGAATACTAATGAACGTGGCTTCCAGATTTTAATTGTTGTTGACTACCTATTTCCACCGTCAACATTCGCTGACTTCCGTAGGGCATTTCCCCCCGGTTTTATTTTAAATTATTTTCTTTTGTTTTGTTTCGTTTAACTTTATCTTATTTTGTTTATTTTTCCCCCAATCCCCGAGTCCCTCTCCCATTGGAAATCTCTCCAGCAAGTTACTTTCCCCAGCAGCCGAGGCGCAGCCCCCAGAACGCCACCACCCGCATCTCGTTTCCATGAGACGGCGCAGCGAAGGCAACCGCTGCTGAAAAAGGGGGAAAGCTCTTCTGAAAGGCAATATCTCGACCTGGGAATCCACCTTTCGGATATCTGTGTCATTCCTCGTTCCATTCCTTCGCAGCTTAATGCTGCAGATGACACAGGAGTTGGGTTTTTCTTTCTTTTTTTTTTTTTCTTCCCCCCCCCCCCCCCGCCCTTCTCTCTCTCCTCTCTCGGACCGTGCGGCAAAACCAGCGCTTAAGCTGGAAAGAGAGCTCTCCCTTCAAAGCCTCCCCAGTTCCCTAACTGTTCCCAGACTAGATACACCTACGGTAGGCAAGGAGAGATGGAAAAAATGCCGTTCTCTCGGGGAGAGAGGCGTTGCAGAGGCGCTTTCCCCGCCGGTGCAGAGCAGCCTGGCCAGGCAGGCGGAGGAGGCTCTTTTCGGAGGGGGTTTTTTTTCTGGGAAATGGTTAAGGAACACTCGTTCTTGGCTCCCTCTTGGAATTTTTTTTTTTTTTCCTTCCCTTCTAGATGATCAAAATTAGCTGTAAATCGGGGAAAGCAGTCAATGAAATAGCTATCCCCAAATACGCGTTTCAAGTTTCTTTTGCTTCGCAGACGACCTAGAGTTAAGCACCATCGACTATATAGGGGCAATTAACTATATCAGGCTGACATTTAAGAAAATGAGGGAGATATTACACTCCTAATTCCCGTCATTACAAATAATTTTCATGAAGGGAACTTCTAAAAGATTTTTTTTTTCTCCCTTACACTTTCCAGTCTATTTTTTAACCCCTGAGTGATTTACTACGTAAGTAATTTTAGAGGATACAGTTTACAGCTTGAGTTATTAGACTGAACACCTCTGGCTGACACCACAACACCTTTTTTTTCCTGCCTGCAGCTGTGAGTCACAACCCCATTTTCATACCAAACTGCTGCACATTCCTTTACAATATAGACTTCCTTCTTGCAAAGATCAAACATGCTCCAGCCAACGTGTTTATTTTAAAATACAGGAAAATTAAAACTAAACACGGATTTAAAAGAAAAACAAATGCATCATTTCTTTCCCTGTAGTCCCTCCTACTAAAATAAAATAAAATAAAATAAAATTAGGACGGAACGGCGTAGACCGCTCCAATAAAATAATACAGTGACAGAGCCAAAACAGTTGATTTTGACTGGAACAGGAACGGATCCTTCTGTTTGCTGTTATTTATTTATGTATTGTTGTGGTGATGGTTTTAATTATATGTGGGAATGTCAGGCCAAGATGCTGTAACCGTAGCTTCCCTTTAACACACTTTTCCCATTTGTTTAATGCCAGCGCTACAAGGCTAGAACAGGCACCATAAGGAAAATGGTTTCAATATTCTCTTTAAGAGCTTACAACAGGGAATCCCGGAATGACAGAAAAACCCGCAGGCCTGCTCCGTGGAGGTGCCCGGCAGGACCAGGCAGATTTCGTGCTCCTCGGCAGGTTTCGGGGTGCGGGGAGGGAGCGAGGGGGGTGTGGGGGTGTGTGGGGGGGCAGCTGCGGGAGGTAGACGCGCCCGGAGTCATTTCTACCCAGTAAAGCAGGGGTTTCAAAGCCTCCTTGCTGCTCAGCGGCACAGACATTGGGGTGTCTTTTAATTTTGAGCAATGTGAAGGTAGATTTAATCTCCACTTCTCCCGGTAACCTAGTAGTTACTCCTCCAGTGACCCCACTTGAGAAGGGAGCTAGGGAGCTTCGCTGCAAGTCTTTCTCCTTCCATCCCGTTTCTTTTTTTTTTTTTTTTTTTTTTTATGCCGCAGAGGAGGGTACCCGGTCGAGCTCGTGTTGCCCATCATCTCCCCCGACTCCTTCGTCAGACTTTCCCCACGTCACGGGAGTGATGGGTGAGGCAAGGGCAGCGGGACATGCCTGTCCGCATTTATTTGTCTTTGGTACGCACACAGTCGAAAAAGAGAAATAAAAAGTCGGGAAAAAAAAAAAAAAAGAAAGCAAAGAAAAGAAAAATGAAGGATAATTCACTTGAGGAAACAGATCAAATAACTCCCCTTCTCCAAATTATTCCCGATCCAAACGGCTCCGCAGCGCTGAGCGAAGCAGGCGGCGAGCCCGCACCACGCTCCCGGGCTGTGCCTGCGCGGCGAGGGGGGGAGCAGGACCAGCGCCAGCCAAGCGGGGCCACTACACGTCCCCTGGGTCCCGGGGGTCCCCCGGGCTCACCCCCCGAACCAAAGGGCTCTCTGACCGCCTGCCGTCGCGGTCCGACGTGCGTCCAAAAGTTAAGAGGAGAGCGGGGACTTTCCCCGCTGGAGAGCTCTGCCTTGCCGGCGGGCATCGCCGCTGCCCGAACCCAGCGCCTCGCGGTTCGCTGCCTGCCCGCACCTGCCCGAGCGCTGCCCGACGTGCGCACCCGCTGCCCGCCCGTCGCCGCGGCCGTTTTCTGCGCTCCCCGGCGAATCGCGGGGACAGGAGCATCGGGGCGCGGGGGTTTCTCCGATTTGGACAAACTATGCCCGCACAAGGCGGAGGGCTGCGGGTTTTTCCCCGACTCCAGGTCCCCCCCTCCCCCTTCCCCCCCCCCCCCAAAAAAAAAAGGAGGCCCCAGATTCTCGTTCCCAGGTCTTACATAAAAGCCTGGGACTTGGCAAAGGCAGCGACGAAATCCGCGGAGGGCCCGTTCCTCGCGTGGATGCTGCCGGAGCAGCCCGGACGCGCTTGCTAAGGCGATTCCCCCGGCGGGGTGTCCCGCGGAACCCCACGGGGGGCTGCGGAGCCCCTCCGCCCGCGCCCCCAAGCCCAGAGGGCAACGCTACTGCAATCCCCGACGGGACGTGCGCTGTAGGTGCCTGGGACCCGCTGGGCCCTCTGAGCACAGCGGCCCTCCTGGCCCCATCACCCCCGGTCCTGGCGCCTCTTCCCTGCGCACCCCGTCGGGGGTTGGACTTTTCACCGTCACTCCGCGCATTCGGGTGCGGGTGCCTTGAGGAATTTTGGGTGCGGGTGTCCCGAGGGTGTCTGCAGCAGACAGACTGTCGGTTCGGGGGGGAGGGGGGGCGGATCTTGCCCCCCCAGTTTCACCCTGCCCGTGCCTTTCCTTTAACGGGTTTGTAGCAAACCGGCGCGACACCCCCCCGTCTTTCCTTGTCAAGGTGCTTCGTGCGTACAGGTCTGGCAGGGATGGGCTGAGCGACCGCCCGCTCCGGTCGGAGAGTCTGATGCTCAGACATAGCGGCCAACACACCCCGGCTGCCTCACGACAAGTAGGAATCTAACCCTTCTAGGCGGGGATTTAACAAAAAGGGGTAGTTGTGTTTAATTAAAGCATCGACAATTCACTGAGACAAGGGGAACCCGGGTTCAAGTGGTGCTTTCGCGGCTGAAGGGGATTTGACTGGCAAGTCCTTCGGGCTGCTCCCGCTTGCTGTGAGGGGTCCCTGCTTCTGCGGTACTGGGGTGAATGAATGGTAAAAGCCAGAGACGGATCTTGCCCCGAAAGCCGATGAACGCAATTTTGCAACGGAACGAGGAGTTTAATTTATTTCAATTTTTTCCCCGGTTTGTCCCCCTCGGGGAAATACTGGAATCGCCCCCCCTGAGCAGGTTAAGAAGGCGATGTGCGTCCTGGCACTTCCAGGCTTTGGTCACCGAGTCCGGGGACGTGCAGCCCCGCGGAGCGCCCAGACTCCACGGCGAGGGGCGCGGAGTCTTCCCAGACGCGGCCGCCCGTCCCGTCCCCCGCTTCTCCCGCGGCGGGGACAGCGGGGTTCCCCCTCCCCACCTCGGCCGTGCAACCTGCCGCCCTGAATTTCGCTGCCGGGCGAGACTCAGGACTTCCACCCGCGGTGCCAGCGAGTGATGGGTGCCTGAACCCGCTCCTGCTCCGGGGCACGGCGGTGTTTTGGGTCGCGATTCCCCGTGCCCGGCGTTTCGGGAAACACCCACCCGTGGCGGCCCGTAAACGCCTGCCGCGCTGGGGACGCACGGGGCTCTCGGGCTTTCGGAGAGGCTGCTCCTGCCGCCGGGGCAACCCCGGCAACGAGGGACGAAAACCCCGGGGGCTGCTCCAGCGCCAGCTCTCCCTCTCGGGAGGGACATGCGGGGCACACGCACACACAGGCACACACTGTGAAAATTTCACTTTGTGAAATGTGCCTGCCGGGCTCCGGAGCCTCCGGGTAACCTCCCCCGGTTAATCCCGTCCGCTCGCCCCCTACAGCTCTTGCAGCCGGAGAGACGTTGACCGAGCAGGGCTGCGGCTCCCTCCCGGCCCCTGGCACCCCCCGGGGCCTCCTCCGCAGTGTCTCCGGTGGTGGGAGCTCCTCGGGGCGCCTGGCTCCCGCCGCACCCCCGGGAGGAGTCCCGTACGCTCCGTCGGAAGAAGCAGCGGGCAAGAAGCCCCGGGGAGGTCCCGGCGGGGCTCTGCGGGGGTCGGCACGTTTGCAAACACCGCGCCGAGAAGCGGAGCGGAGAGGGCAGCGGCGGTGGCTGCCGGGCTGGGGGTGCCGGGGGCTCAGCCCCGCTTCCCAAGGCACGGTCAGGTTGAGAGGCTGGCCCGGCGGCTGGAGCCCGGGACCACGGAAACCAAAACATTTTGTTCCTTAAACACATGGAGCGTATCTATGAAGAAAAGAAAGAAGAAACTGTCTTTGTTCCGGCTTTTTTTTTTTTTTTCTTTTTTAAAGAGGAAGGATAGGTTACATTCACGAGCCCTTCCACATTAATGCCCTTTCATTTTGGTTTTCACGGCTTACGTTTCCGAGGCTTTCCAAGGGCACCCAGGCGGGAGCAGCCCACACAGGGTGCGGGCTCCCCCGCTGCCAGCTCAGCAGAGGCTCCGCGCAGCCCTGCCCGCCCTGCCGGCTCCGGCTTGCTGCCCCCCTGCCCGCCCCACACGCACTAAAATACCCACGGAAACCCACACCTGCTGAAGACACGAGTAAGATTAAAAAAACCAAACGTGCTCCACTGCACAAAAGGTACCGTAAAATGTAACGCTAACGTGGTATTGGAACAGTTACACAGAAAAATCCATTTTCCTTGTCTATACAGTGGCAACGTTTTCTTCCCAGTGAAGGGAGTAAGAAGCAGAAGGGGCAGAAGATGAGGCGGAGGTGCAAAGAAAGGGCGTCAGGGTCAGGTTCTTGCTTCCCAAGCAAAACCAACCAACCACCACTACCAGCCAAAAGAAATCTCATATATTTTATTTGCCTTCCACGGACTTGTATATTTAGCACATCTTTTATTGTCCCACCGTGCTTCCAGAAAGTTGCTATACCTTAGCCTGAAATCACAGGCTGCAGCGTGAGATTTTGGCAACCTCCCTTCTGCTACAGCTGTTAAAGGAGATTTACCCTCCAGCAGAATTCATTCGTCCCACTGTTTGTGCCAGATATTAAGTGACTAAATCAGCTGTTGGGATGGTTCCTTGTGCAGCCAAAATGATCAGCTCCCACGTGCAGTCCACTAGAGACATCACCACCTAGGCCAGAACGACACTGACATACCAAAAAAACAGCCAATTACATTAAGCAATGATTACATCATATACAGTTCATATCAGTGTTGTTATTACCAAAGAACAGCAGAAGCTATGTGAGAGAATGAAACAGCAAAAATTCTGGGTTTAGCCCAAGTTATGGGCTTGAGCATTGAAATTAATGGGTATCTTAATCTTTCATCCTAATTTCTGCAGGAGATGAAGCAATGGAAATCATGTAGGGATTTTTGTCTTTAAAACATGTTCCTTTAATACCCTCAAATAATAATCCTTAAATGCATTACTTCTTGCCTTCACAGGGTTTAAGTGGATTTTAAATAATTCCTAGACCTTGCACAGTCCCTTTATGGATAAATACCTTTTATCCTCTATACCTACATGTGTTTTGCTAAGCAAGTCTCATGGTGGGGAGCATTAGAAATATCCAGATGGGCAACACCAACATCTGTGGTACTATCGGGAGTTGCCGAAGAGATAATCGAGGTGTCAAGAGGCTGCGGTGGGGAACGAATAGCAAGAACGGATGAACTTTAAGAGCAAACAGACTGTTTTAATTCAATTTTCCAGAGTGGAAAAGACAAATACAGACACCCCAGCAGAACTGTTTTCAAAGACTGGTTTCTATGAAATCTCAATAGTATTATGGGCATATCCCATTTGCTTGAGAATATTTACTTTTCTGTTAGTTATTTGAGAGTCTTTGATGTTTGCTCAGCTGACCAATCCTGATTTCTTGCCCTTTGCTGCCTATAGGCACCTTTTTGTCACTGCATGCCTACATGCTTTATATCCAGCCTCCATATGGATTAGAGTTGTCTTGTGGGCAAGATGGACAAAATGAAATCTCTAAATTTATTTCAGCTGATTTGAACTGCTGCCAAGGCAAGGGCCACACTCTGTATCTCAGGGACTGAGTTTTAAAAATCTCATGGGCATCGATCTAGTAAAGAACAGAGCACTCAATTGCCATTTATTTCCAGAAGTTATTTCTGCATCTTCTTAAGGTTGAATTTTATGAAGACTCACCCCATCAAATTCTAGCCCCAAGCTGTGGTTTGGTTTTACACGTGTCTGTGAGGCAGTTTGCCTTCTACAAAAAACCCCCAATGGTTTTAAATCTACTATGATTGAATGCTTGATTGTGATCATTCTGAAAGGGACCTAAAGTTTAGCAGAGAAGTAGACAATCAGATTTTTTTTTTTTTCCAGGATATGTTTTAGTAAAATGTAAATGTTTCTATAAAACAAGGAAATTTGAGCTTTTTTAAGAAATCCATATAAAATACTGAATTTTATAAGTCTAATTCAGCTCCGTGCAACATTGTCCTTTGAGACATATCCTCATTCCTACATTTTAGAAAGAAAACTACATTTTAGGCTTCTGTATCTATAGAATTAACAAATTAGTAAACAAATATAAATCTTCAACCTGTTCCTCCAAGCAGATGCCCAAACCACACCAAGGACCATGAGAAGTGGTCCTGCTTCCTAGGTTTGTGGGCAGCCTTCAGTGAAGAAGCCAGGTACTAGCTGGGCATGAAGAACGACTGGCTTTCTCTCCCCAGAAGGTGGTTTCATCAGGTCAGGATTAAGGAAAGCAGCAGGGCGGGTTGGAGTATCTTGTAGGACTGTCAATCCAACATCTTCCAAGAACAGTAGATTCACATCCACAAAACTATCAATAAGGAAAAATGTGTGCTAACTGCAGCATACGAGCAGAAAACCTACTATGTGCCTCTAGGAAAAAAAAAAATCATCTGTCTATTTGGGAAAAATAAAAAGCATATGCTTGAAGCTGTTATCATATAAACACATGCCTAGAACATGAACTTTTCCAGCATGCAAATAAATTGACTCAACATAGTTTCTATATACTGAAATTTAGAGTAATTAGAGGACAGCTGCTGGGCTCCATTCAGAAATATTTGTTTTATTTTTATAACACTCAGGATCTTTTCTGTATTTTCAGAGGTATTAGATTTCAGTTTGCCACAGTTAATGTAATAGAAAACTCTGTAGTCATTATTGACTGCAACTGCCAACATACAATTTGAGAATTAAAGTCCAATGTGGAAAACTGGCAATGGATATTGAAAACAGTTTGTGCTCATACTTCACCTTACAACCGATGGTTAGAACCAAGTTGGTTTTTGAGGGGTTACAAGGGGACGCACAAGTGGGTTTCAGAGAAAAGCAAACGTCCCCAGACATAGATAGCACTGTGGTCTGCAATCAGTGGCACAAGGAAACTGCGTTGGTCTGTGAGTTTAGCTGGTTTGGTCTGACAGGAGCAGATAACTGGAGAGTAAAGGTTATGACAATAGGTTTGGTAATATGTGATGACATTGAACAGATCCTCCTGCATTACTGTGACCACTTATTTCTCGTTAGGGACGGAATTTTCTCATTACTAAATTGGCTTATATGATCCAAAAGTGCTCTTGCTTTCCCTGCGGGCTGAAACGAAGTGCTGCCCTGGAAGAGGAGCGGGGGGGGGGGTAACTAACGCCCAGCCCTCTTTGCTTGGGGCCCTTCGGTGCTGTGCCAAGGCCAGGCTGGTGAGATCTGAAGCACAGCCCTGTCCCAGGGCAGGGCAGGGGCTTCGCCCTTCCACGTAAAATGGCTCGATGCTCCCTTTGCAGCTCTGCATCCATATGATCTGTTTTTCTTTTCTGTAGAGGT
Source organism: Balearica regulorum gibbericeps (assembly GCF_011004875.1). Taxonomy (NCBI): domain Eukaryota; kingdom Metazoa; phylum Chordata; class Aves; order Gruiformes; family Gruidae; genus Balearica; species Balearica regulorum. The sequence continues at coordinate 159,540,136 of NC_046184.1, read as the reverse complement.
ATGGAGGCTCAGGTCTACGACTGAAATTGTGGGGGGCTCTAAAGAAATGTTGGCACAAGAGGAACCTGCCTGTTTCCATCAGGGATGGCATCACCTTGTCATGGGGTTTAAAAGGCACCCGTGTGTATGTGTTTCCAGTGACATTGGGACTCACGGCATTTCCTACGACACTGAGGAGACCAACCAAATTCCACCTAGATGCTTTTGTCCCTGCCTAAATTTTACCTGAAACTGTAGTTGGAGGAACATTTAACTTTTTCTTGCTGAGGAGGTGGGGGCAGTGTGTGATTGCTGTCCTGCAGGTAGCCAGAGCTCAGTACCTTCCCCGTCTGCTTCCCAGGGAGCTCTTGGGTGCCTTAGACTGAATATCCTCTAATTAGCAGGATATAATGAGCAGTATTCGTCTGGCAGCATCTCACTGTACTGATCCTACAGAAATCGCTGTGCTGTGCCTGCTGACGGAAAAGTGGTGAGGCTTTGGAGGTAGAGTCAGGGTCCCCAGGCACGCTGTGCCACGAGCCTGTTTTGCTGTGTGGGGTTTCCCCCCGTCATCTCTCAGGAACATGAGTGATCAGTCACTTAAAAGCTGGAGGCCATGTGTAGTGAAATAATACAGCTCTTCTCATCTCACGGAAGCAAATAATTCCTATGAGGCCACTGGACCCATGGAGTCGGGATAAATCTCCCCTTCTCAAAGACAGAGTTAACCTCAAAGATATCAGTTCTTTGGGAATCTGTTAGAACATTTTCATTTTTCAACATTTACAAGGATTTCCAGTATTTCCTTTCTATTATCTTAAATATGACTGTCTCTAAGCTAAACAAAATTCATTTTAATTTATAGACATTTTTTTAAAAACCTATGAAATGCTACCATTTTACAGAGCCAGCTATAGCTACACTCGGGGATATGAGCAGACAGCAGAAGCAGCGGAGTCAGGCACACCGATTGCATTTCTTTCCGCGCTTTAAGGGGTAAGTGCTACAGATAATCCAGATGCCCAATTCATGCAGAACAAGATGAAATTATCAACGTTTGACAGAACTGACAGATAATATCATCCCCCTGATTTATTGCAGTGAGGTCTTCTCGCTCTACTGCTTTGAGGTTGAGTGAGAGACCCCAATATGAAGCTTGGGGCCTCATGGCTATATGACATTTCCCATAGGAGAATGGGAATGGTAGAGCAGCTTACCCTTCTTTATTGGTGCACTATTTCAGTTTTAAGGTCTGTAGTCTCAGTCCCACAGTCTCTGCATTTCACAGACTTTTGGGAACATTGATGAGAAAACACACATTTCTGTGAATCATAAGGCAATGCACACATAACCTGGTTCACGCCTGAAATCTGACACGTTCTGCGTGTACTTAGCTTGTTCATATACGGTTTATACAGTAAACACAGCAGCAAATGATTACTGGTGTCTATTATACTTAAGGTTGCCAAATATTTTCAATTTAATCATCTTCTTTCCTGTTTTCATGTGATCAATTTTCTTAAAAAAATATTCTGTGGCTTCAAATTTCCTCTCTGCGGTTTTTGCCCCTAAATGATTTTCCTAAGTCTTTTTTTTTTTACAATGTTCTTTCATCCACTTTTGAAGTGGTGATGGTTAAAAAAAGAAAAAAAAAAAAGAAAAAAAGAAAAAATGTTTTCCACGTAGACTAAACCTCCCAAACTATGAAAGAGTCACAGCGATGTTACCACGGACATAATCTGTATCAAAGGCCAGTGTCCTCTAGTCAGATTTTGATTAATTTTTCATTAATTGTGACTGGTTTGTAGTAGGAACCTTTCATTTTGGGAAAGAAATTTAAGAGATTTGACTGGAAAGGCAGATACTTTGCATAGGTTGTCCTCAGTCTGAAGCCTCCAGATATATTATGCTCATTAAGTGTCCCGTTCCTCCGTCTGCATTTTTGTTTCTAAGAAGCAGAGCTCGTACCCTCTTTAGGATGAATAACTTGGAAAGAAGGAATTTACAAGCTCCACAAGTTTATTGGTTCCAGATTTCTTTCCTTGCTTTTTTTTTGCTCTCCGCACATAATTTGAGATGCCTTTTCCTTAAAAGTTTAGATAAATATGTTGAAAACATTAATGCATCATAAAGGTCAAAAGATTAAGCATTCTAAAGTCAGCCAACTTCAAGAATTATTACAGCAAGATTTGCATGATCTATATCCATCTCAAAAGACATGGCATCAAGGACAGCTACGAATTTGCTCCAGCATTTCAATCTGGTTTCTGACCCGCCTGAAGAGTTCGTATCATGTTTAATTTTTTGCTTAGGTATAAACTACAGATAAAATATTTTACTGTTTTATCAAAAATTCACATGAAACTCCCTTGATTTTGGTAGAAAAGGCATGCAGACGGCTGAATGAACAGCATTCTGTTACTGTAAGTCTGGCATTTTCAGGTATGTTCTCAGCCATCTAGAGACTGCGCTTAGACAAAAAATCTGCTACTTGTCACGGTGGCACAAACAATTTCAGGAAAATAAAATAAAATACAAAAGACTGCTCCGTACATAGCAAACGAGCTTCAGTGAAAAAGCAATCAGTGATGTTACCTTATAACAACAGTTAGGTTTGTCTCTATAGATCAGTTCTGTTAAGCTGAAACTACACATCAGTTATACAGACCAGGACAGGCTGGGAGGGACTTTGCCGTCTCTTTTAAATTAGAAGGATGGCTACTATTCCCTCTTCTCAGTTTAGGGACTTTCAGGGCAGCAAAGCTGGGCCAACTGTGGGGAATTAATTAATTGTCCCTATTGCACTGCAACTGAAGAGCTGGGCTGCAATGCAGCTGCTTTAAAGGGTAATTAAGCTCAATTTTCTCTCTAACCCTTATTTTCTAAGAAAGTGGTAGGACATATAAATGTTCTGTATGGTTGTGGGTAAAAGGAAAACAAAACAAAGCTAAACTGAACACAATGAACCAAACCAAACCAAAATGAAATTAAATGAAATAAAACTAAGATAAACTAAGCTAAGCTAAAGTCAACTAAACTAAACTAAACTAAACTACTAAGCTAAACTAAACTTCATTTTGCGATGAATCTGGGAACGAAAATTGCTCCACGTTTTGTCACCCTTAAACCAGGACTAAATCCTGAGTCCCCACGTGCCTGAGAAAGCCCTGACGGGGAGCAGCAACGGCAGCAGGAAGCTCAAAGCAGACCGGCTGCTAAAATCGGGAAGGGTGAAGAGTATTTCTTTCCATGACAGACATCACTTGGCAGTTACCATGAGTAGCAACATGGGAGATAGCTTCTGGGATCTGGTGGTAGAAATCCTCCTCTATCTGAAGAAATAGCCTGAACTGCTAATTTACAGCTAAGGAAAAAGCGATCGTTAGGACTGTTTTTTTCTGAACGCTCCACAAAAGTTCACGTTAGTGGACAAACTTGTCTCCGATCATGTGTAGGCACATCTGATTAGCAAGCTTACTTTAACTAACCTTTAGATTAAAAATAATTTTTTGTCTTCTGTAGTGCCTTTTGCTAAGATCCAGCAACTTGAACAAAAAGAAGCCCGTACAGCTTTCCAATAGGGATTTTTATATTTGCCCACTCCACAGCTGCAGTACTAAGATATTCTTTTCATCATTTTTTCATCATTTCTAGTATCATCAGTCAGATCTTCCAAGAACCATCTAATGCTTTTTCCACATCTATTAGAAAAGCAACTGCAGGCTGGGGAACATCGCAGTCTTCGGATGTATTTTCCCAGATACCGTTTGCGTTACCTGTGAGTAAGGACTGAGAAAGAGGCATTTGTCTCTTCCCCAACTCTGTTTACACCTGAATGAAATTAAATTTCCTATTTGACTGCATGTTTTATTTTTTAATCAATTTTCCCCCTTCTCAGCAAGGCACTAGAAAAGGATAAAGGAAAAGGCAAAGTTACTTTTGTGAAACAAAAGCAGTGTAGCCTGTGTAGGAAAAAGACATTTCTATGCGTAGTAGGTTTTAAAGAAAAGTTAATTTAATAAAATCATTTACAAAATAACAAAAGAAACACAATGCAGCTTGGAATATATTACTGATAGAGAGAACAGCTATCAACTATTCTCCCTCACAAATTTTATCAACATCTTCACGATACCTTAAAAATGTCAAAACCATTGCTTTGAAGTCTTTCTTGAGCCCCAGCTGGATTGTTGAGTTCTCTTCTGTGGCATCTACAAAGTCTACAGCGAGGTGTGGTAAGGGAAAAAAAAGGAGGCTGTTAAAGAAACTGCACACCCTGGGGAATCTTCTAAGGAGGCAGGAGCTCCTCTCCTTCCAAGAACCAGTGTCCTCGGGGATCATGTAGCACTCGGTGCTGAATGTTTTACGGTCACCACACCCCACTTGGCAACGGGTTTTGGACCGCAGCGCTGGCAGGGGCAGCAGGGTGAGCTGGCTGCTGTGCTTCTGAATGCAGCACGGGTATGGCAACCTTGGTGTGATCCAGAAAGGTGCCTTATTGCTTCCCGAGTAGGTTTTGCAGGTAGATTAGGTGCCTGGTCACATAGGGATGTTAAGGAAAAAAAGGACCAAAATGCTTAAAATTAAATGCTTAAACTCAAAAGACAACCTACCAGACTCCAAATATTGGTCAGCACAGCTGGGTCAGAAATGCTGTGCTTTAGCCCTCACCCCGATTTGCTCTGAAATGAGCATTTGAATTTGTTTTCAGAGACAATCTGAGTGATAAGGGAGAAATTTTAAGTGAGGTGGGCTGAGAGAGGTCATAGGGTCGAGGGGTACAGCACGACTGTCCTGGGGAGCCTTGTAAGGGGAGGGTGGCTGAGTGGGGGCCACATCCTCTGCCCCTGGGTTGTGGCAGAGGCAGGAATGCAAGAGTTATGAGGCCAGAAGGAAGGCAGGCAAGAAGAAACATCAAATAAAAGCCTAGGGGGTAGGGCAGTCATCCAGAAGAGGGAAGACACCTAGCCAAGTACATAAATAATCCTGGGAAGCCAGAGCAGAACTCAGTAACTACCCAGTGCCTGCAAGCCTGGGGTCAAGGAGCTCAGACTGGATCTTTTGAGGCCAAGGACAGCCTATAGTCTGGTGTCCCACCACTTTGACTATGTTTTTGTGTGGCACTACATGCTCTTGCATGCAATAAGCGTGTTCAAGGGTCATCTAGCACACTGGTGACATCAGGAGAAGCATACAATATGTTTTGCAGTTAGGGATTTTTACATGACATTTTAGATTAAGGTGCATTCATCACACCCAGATCCTATGGTGAAGTGCTTTTCTGAACCTCGCCTGGCTACATGTATAGTTGTAGTGTACACATGTATATTTGGAGTTCATGTCTGGAGATACAATAAATCAGGAGCCTGTCTTGAGCAAGAAGTTGCAAGCCCTGGTATGACATCTATGTCCCATTCTCACCTATCAAGGATGATGCTGCAGTTCGTGTGTTACTCCAGGCCACGGTTCCCTCGCAGGGAGACAGGAATCAGCCTATGGCAGCTTCTTCAACGGGACAGGGATTATAGCCAAGCTATGGGCTGAAATCATCACCCTAGATCAGTGAGGTGCTCTGGTCAGCCCCTGTAGAAGACAACCTCCAGCCATCCTGACCGCCTTGCATAGGGATCCGGATGAAGAACAATTCTTTATTGAAATCACATACTTGTGCCATTTTTATCCTCAGTGCAGTTGTGCAGTAAATAATCCTGTTTTTGCCTTATTACATAGCATATCTGACAAGCAGAGGTCAACATATACTTGAGGAAGCAGAGCCGAGAGAGAGTATTTAGCCTTCATACTGAGAGTTTCTCGGATTCACCAAACCTACCTTTAATTTAACACAGTGTTAAATACAGAACCTACTCAGCTAAGAACCTGGTGCCTTAACGTCTGAGTAGAGGTAAGCAGTAGATAAAAAAAGCCTTTCCATAGACACTCTGAAATTTACGGTAGGGGGAAATACAACCATAACACACACAAATAAAATATTCATTCTGGAGTTAGAGGGGCTATTCTTTCTTTTTTTTTAAAAGTAATATGGATAAATGCCAATATTTGGTATCTGCCTCTCATACGTGGAGGGACCTAAACAAAATTGATTTCCAGAAAGGCTGAAAACCCCACTTCTCTTAATTCCAGAGTCAGTAGCTGTGGTCTTCAGACCTTAGCCAGGTGTATACTGAAAGACAACCAAATATTTACATTTAAGACGTATTTCCAAATCTGTCAAGTTTAGTGTCCCTTCCTATAATGACACTGTGTCACAGAATGCAAAGAATATCCACCTGAGGAAAAAAAAGAAAAATTACTGAAATGGAAATGAACAGATTTATCTGCTGCAAGAGGGTGATACATTTCTGGGTATCTGTCCCAGAAAAGAAGTGGAGGCAGAAACATAAAAACGGCAATATATACTTTGTCATCAACAGGAAACTACTTTCTCACTAACTGAGAGAAAGTTTGCAAAAGCCATTAAGAGATCAAATGTGGAAAGTAATAAGAAAAACATAGTGTAAGCATATTTTATGGAACAAAGATCTTATTGCCATAACGTCCTTAAAAAATGTAATACTCTGAAAACAAGAAATGTTTTAGATACATTAACTTAGACCTTTAACAAGTTTTTAAAGAAATTCAGAGGCTTATGCAGGCTACAAAAAAGTCTGTAAAACAATAGTAGTAAGTGTATTGGGGGGAAAAAAAGGAAGATAATATGCCATTGTTTTCCGCAAGAATACAATATTGGCCTGTGCCATATCCTGACGCTGTTTCATGTGTGGCACACTTGCTAAAGCTGATGGGAACTGTGGTGGACTCTGGAAGGAGATCCGTAGGGAGGCTTACAAAGAGAAAAAGGCCATTTGTAAAGGGATCAGAGTTGACACACATTTAATTCTCTATGCAAGCAACACAAAGTTAGTTTGTGTAACACCATTCAAGTCCAAGAGGAGCGGAAATAGTGGACAAGTTTGCTGATATGAGTAGGATCTTAGCAGAAACTGACACAGGCAAGTGTGGAAAACTCTGCATAGTAAGTTTTTTAATTGATGTGTACCAAATGGTAATGTGCTAGAGCATAAAAGTAATGATCTAGTCCTGTAAGATGTTACAAATAGATGTGACCCTTCACTTGTTTTCCATGTGAGTTGGTGGTCAGAGCGCTTAGGGTTTCAGAGAAGCACTCGGCACCCTGCATGGCTGCACCCCAAGCACACGCTCTGCTGCGGGGCAGGTAACACAGCACTGCCCCACAGCCCTGGACCCTCAACATGGTCCTCAGGAGATACAGCCATTCCCCATGCAGGTGAGATCACAGAATCATGGAATGGTTTGGGTTGGAAGGGACCTTAAAGACCATCTAGTTCCAACCCCCCTGCCAAGGGCAGGGACACCCTCTACTAGACCACGTTGCCCAAAGCCGCATCCAACCTGGCGTTGAACACTTCCAGGGAGGGGGCATCCACAGCTTCTCTGGGAAACCTGTGCCAGTACCTCACCACCCTCACAGTACAGAATTTCTTCCTAATATCTAATCTAAATCGACCCTCTTTTAGTTTAAAGCCATGATCAATGGCAGCCTGATCTTTCTCAATGCAGATGAAGAACAACAATTCACTCTTCTGCACAAGGTACAATTTTCAAGGCTTGGCAGGTTTGCCAAATCTCAACTTACCTCCCCTGGATCACTCACAGATACTTTTCAATAAGACGTATTCTGTCAAATGTTTTCCTCTTAACTCCCAGCCCTTTTGTCCATAGGATAGGAGAAAAGCAGCTTGCAATTTTTGCAAAGTAAAAAAAAAATAAAAGTATTTTAAAAAGTATTGCTCACTGTCTTGAGGCTCAAAGATTGCTGCTTTGTCCTGATCAAAAATCCAATTAAAATTGCCTGTGAGCAGACCGCGAGAAAGCAGATTTTTGAGTGGAATAGGCCAGGAAGTTGTATGGACTAAAAGAGGGTGCTAACATGAGCTATAGCTCTGCTACATCAGGTGTAATAACTCATTATTGACATTTGTTCTTTGAAAACATATTTTCTTGTCCATTGCAGGTTAGAAGTGTGGACTACAAACAATGTTTAATGAAGACTGGAAACACAATATTATTCCTGAAGTAATGCAAATAGGAACAGCTGAGGAAATAAAACATCCAGGTTTAGAGAAGAGTATAGTGGACTTAATATTCTTAAAAAAATGTCAAATTGATCTCAGTTTCTCAGGTAGAAGCCCTCAAGGCATCATAATATATGCAAAATTTAGGATTTAGGTACTGAGGCTGTGAGGGATGTGACCTTTGTCCATTGTGAGGGTTTGGTTCCTAGGCTATGAGCACCGTGGTTTCTAAGGTAATCAAACGTGTATATCACACCAGTAGATGAAATTTGAAGAACAAACTGAAAAAAAGTGGGAAAGAAAACAGACATCAAAAGAAACTGCAGTTCCCTATGATAGAAAACTACTTGGACACACAGAAAGTGTTTATATAGTCACGTCTGTGAACACAATCACAACAGTCAAAAGGACAAATCTGACTTTTTGTCCCAAACTCCCTATCAGAAGGTACAGTGCCCAGTCTGCATGGGCAACCACAGTTGTTTTGGGTTGATTATGTTCAGGTGAGATGGATGGTTGCTATCCCCACTCCTCATTTACAGTTGTGAAAAACAGGTGTTTTGTGGGGTGCAGCAGGAGTGGTGTTGCCCTATGAGGGGGCTGGGTAGTGAGGTGCTGCAGGGACCCCAGGGCTGGCCATGACCCCTGATGGGTGCTATCCCATGGGCACCAGAAGCCCCTGATGCTTTTGGGAAGCAGTGAGCCCAGGAGGCAAACTCCCCATGGTGCTGGGCCCAGCCCTGGCTGGAGACAGTGCGAAGATGGGGCCAGGACGGGACATGGCCGAACCAAAACAGGGTCCAGCACCCTGGGTGGAGGTGGTGTGCATGGAGGTGCCTGGGAAGCCCATTGGGGACAGCAGGGCTTAAAGGCGCCATCAGGGACCTGATACAGAAGTCAAAAGTCAAACCAGAAGCATTAGTTTGCTCAGGAATTTAAAGTGTTTTGGGTAAAGACAATTTTTTGGGCAGTTACTTGAGTAGAACTGTGCCATGCTATTGTCTTCTCCACTCAAGCACTTGCTAGCACAGCCCTGAAGATCTCCAGAAAGGGAAGTTATGGGTGGCTGAGAGCAAGGAAACCACCCATAGTCCTTTAATCTCCCCCATGATTAGGAAAGTGGGATCTCTTACATCATCTCAAAACAACATGGTATCGCTGAAACAATGGAGGCCGGTATTTCCTCACCAGCACAGCAATGGAGGCGAGCTCCTGGTTTTGGCTGTTTGCTCCAGTTCCCAGTCAGGGGACAGCCCACCGCAGCTGTGCAACCCAACACCCAATTCAGTGTGCGGGTCTCCACTTTCCGCTTTTGAAAACTCAGTCCAGATTTCCTTTCACTCTGGGGCTTCATGAGCTGTGGCCGTGTTTTCAAATACCAAGCACACTGACTGCATTTTGGAAGGGCCTCACTGTAAACACTCAATGAGATTTTCTTGCAAACTTCGTTGTTAGAAAATTACAAATGACGTGGAAATGAAAACAGGTCAAACCCAATTACAAACATGCAATTTCTGTTAAAAATCCATTTCTCATTGTATGAACTCATTTTTTGGGACGTACGCCAAAGTATTGTTCTGAATTTATGTCCATCTCTACCAACGTGGGATTACAAATATGAAAAAGATGCCAGAGCTTATTGAAGGCAAAAAAATGCAGAAATAAGGATAAACTTGCACTTAAAGTTCCTATGCTGTGTTTGATATCTGTGTCTGTTACTGGTTGTATGGGATATTCCAGACATTTTTAATTCAAATCCCTATAGTGGTGTGATAAAATGGCTGGTATTAAAAAATGCCAACTATCCAAATAACGCATGTCCAACAGGTAAGAAAGATACCATTTAATGGCACAGCCATTAGCAAGAGCCCTCATTAGAGGCTGGTACTGCCCTGTCCCTTGCAAGTGCAAATTCACCATCTAATCTAGCGTTGCACCATATGGATGTGGAGACCATGGTCTGGTCACTTCACTTTTCTTCCTAGATTAAAACTTACCACTGTTAAATCTTCCAAACTGGACACTTAATATTTCTCAACGTAGCAGAAGTCCTTCAGTGGCTCTGACTACTTGTGAGTTCTCCTACCGCCTTGTTATATATATACACACTCATTTATTCTGAAGTGTCCCTAACTCCTAAAAAATATTTTATCTAAATACTATATGTTGCCAGTAAAAAGACTAATATACTAAAATATTTCAGTTTTCAGAAGCTGACAACTACAAAAATACCTGCTGACACATTTTTCCTGTGGGTGCTTTAGGCAATTCAGAGGCAAATTTAATTACAGTGCTGTAAATCGGACTAATTCTATTGATAACAGTTGAGTTCTTGTATCAGTATAATTGGTATAAAAACTTTTAACTCCCTTCCAAATATTTTTTTGGAAGAAAAACTACCACAACTACAACAACTGGTAGCAGATGTAGAAGAGGAGGTGGAGTAATTGAGACTATGCATTATAGACTCTTGTAGAAGAAGAGATTAGACTACAAGACACTACTCGTGTGATAGCATTATTTGCAGGGGGCTGCTGTCGACAGCACAACATCAAGCATGGCTGTAGTCATCTTCAAGGTCTAATGCGAAAAGTTGCACTTGAAAACTGCTTCTATAAGGGTGATGCTAGAGAATGCCTTGGGGACAATATCACAGCCTCACTAGCACCTTTCTCAGATAAAAAAATGCCAGTCCCTGTTGTTCAGAAAACAATTACGATTCTGCCAACAGCAAATATATTTAAGCAAAGCGACTGGTGCTGTGGTTTGAGATGTAAAAGAGTTGCAAAACGCCTATTGGCCAGTTCCCACGTTTACAAAAGGGCTCCATATGGAACAGGAATCCCTCAGAGGGCAGTGGACAGAGGGATTTGAGCTGGGGTCTCTCGCTGCGGCATGAAGGGATGGAGTGGTGGAGGCTGTCGTGGCTGGACCACGATGACACAGAGCTGTGTCCGCTTCCGGACGCACCCCAAGGAGCTGTGCTGTCACCTGAGCTATTCCTGCAGCTCCCCTGCCGCTCGGGTCTCCGAGGTATGTGGGATCCATCCAGAGGATCCATGCAAGACTGGGTATGGGGCTTGCAGGATCACAGCAGTTGGTCCTCTAAGAGGGGACATTTTAAGGAGCAAGGTGTTCTCTTGTGTTTATCAATATATTAGTCTGCAGCACTTATTCCACAGCTGCATGGACTATATCAAGTAAAATAAAATAACAACCATTTTATGTATTACATCTTAAGTAGCAATTTGGTATTTCCTACAGGCTTTCTTGTCAAAACCTTTAACTGATTTCTACTTTATTTTCTCCATCCACAAAATAAAGCTATGGTATTGACCTGAGCTGTTTCTTGTGAGGATTAAACAGCTAGCATTTATATGATATTTTAAAATGTTACATGCTGTTTTGGTTAATAAGTCATGATCCATATTAGTGAGGGCATGATGAAAACCAGCCAAGGCTCTACTGTACAAGAGTACTGTACTGTACACCTGTGCAGCAAGCGCTGAACGTGTTTTATGCACTTCACAAAATGGTAATATTTTGCTTTTATAAGCTGCAATTGCTTGGGCCACAGTGAGTTTTGTTTTATTATCCTGCTGGTATTTTGATATTCATAAACAAGTCTTGAAACAGATTTAAAACCTGCTTTAAAGAAGTAGTTCAGTGGTAGAAAACAACAGAGCCTCAGTCTCCATATATCTTCCGCAGCATTCAGCCTCTTCCCTGAGGTGTTGGACTTCAGACACATTTTATTAACATTCTGGAGTTGTACCCTCCTGACTAACCAGCCATTAGCTGGCTCACTGATCCTTAACTGCAGATCACTCTCTCTCTTATATAGGCTGCATTTCCCTTAGGTTCCAAAATAATTAGTCTCCCGGCTATGGATGTGATTTCCGTTTAAAAGAATGCAGAAGAAGCACCTCAGCCACTGCTGGCGAGCATCCTTATTCATGCTATGCTCCTTCTCTGGTTGATATTCATAGAGCACCAGATTCTAATTCTGCTTAATAATTAGGCTAATACTACACACACTTACATCTGCCTTCCAGCACAATTTTCGGCACAGTAAGCAGGGAGTTGCACGCACTGAGCTCCCATAGCAACATGTTATTGTTAACCAAAGTTGTGTGCATAGTTCCATGTGCTAAAAATTCACCGAGGACCGATTCAGCTGTCAGATACACAGGGGCAACTCCCACGGGATGTCGGTGGAAGGACCAGAGGGCAGAATAATCTTAGAAAAATATAACAGTGTGTTATGGTAATAGTCACCCAGAGCTCTGCTGGGTCAGTGCTGTGAGCTGGCCTCTTTTGGACCACAGAGATAAAACCTCGCGCTCTCTCTTTTGTCAGAGCTGAGCCTAAGGGCATCATCGTTACAAAACATTCGAATATCATTCTTCAAAATGTGCTCTACTGTAAGGTGTGATACCTCTCTACTAAGGAAGAGATGGTGCTTTCTGATGAGCTGTGTAACTGCAACCATCACTTTGGAGGACTGAAATGGAGAAAATCTGCTCTTTATTTCAGAATATAGAAAAAATACTGCAAATGAATACCACAGGGTCACCTTCTAGACTTCAGCTCTTTTTGTATCCTGATGTCAGAAGGAGACAAGACAAGATCAAGGCAAATACTCACCAAATAATATAATCAAAATATTTTATTCCATAGCATATTCTGCCAACTTCTTCATTCAGGGGGGGAAAAAAAAAGGCAATAAAAACATGGTACCTGAAAAGTTACATATTGCCTAGAATCACAAAGAGCGAGTGGACTTTCCCTGACCACTTAAGAATCTAAAACTCCACTAAATGCTTTCGTTGCTTTTTAATCATATTATGTCTTTTGTTTAGTGGCCTTTAATTTATTGGCTGCATCAGAAGCAAGCACAGTAGTAATAGACTAAAGAATTTTTTTTTACAAAATGGATAGATACCTAGTAAGTCACTCCTGCTTCTCCTACTTAACACACTGTAATTTTAGAGACTCTAGGAATACGTTTTAACTCAGGTTACTAGACATCATGAACAAACGAGAGCGAAACACGAATAAGCAAAGAGTGACAGGTCCCCACAGAGAGTACTGAGGGATTTCAGTTCCCTCTGCACCCATCCGCAGAGGCGTGAGGACTGCTCCCCTCCTCGTGCCTCTGCTGGCGTGTTTGTGCCTTACTAAGGGTAGGCAGGACTAGGCACAAGCTGCCCGCTCACCAGATTCCTGCGACTCAGCGTGACTCTGTGCTGTTGCAAGTCCAATTACATCTGCCATTTTTGGGTGCCTTCTCGCATCCCAGTCAACCACAGCTGTAAACGCCATAATTCAGACACCTTACTTACAAATACAGCAATGCAACTTGAATGTGTAAATACCAGCCTTACTTTTGCAAAAGTAAGCTAGAAAACATTTTCTTTTGGAGACAGAAGCAATTTTCTGTCCTTTTCCGTACATGTGCATATGCCAGGTCTGACATATTTCTTTCTTACAAGTATGACTGGATTTCCAGTCAAGCACATGAAACCCCTGGGAGGTGAGTAACTTGGGCAGTCTGCATATTTACTTTCTTACCCCCATTATTTTATTAAATTCCATCTTCCTTGATAAGTCATTTTAAAATGTCCATTTCAAGCATTTGCTTTGATCTCTTTTCCTGGTAATTAAATTGCCTGCCTTTAAATTGCCATAATTTAAAATAATCCTAATTAAGACAATTCCCCCAAACTTCAAATACTGGTTTTGAATTGTAGTGTGAAGAGAATGAATAATGATTCTCCATGTATTCACTTTAACACTGTCTACTTTTCCTGTACAAGGAAATCGATTTTCTCACCTGTCATGTTAACTAAGGGCACAATCCAGCAAATTCTTGCTTCTGCAATTAGGTCTTAGTCACACAGCAATTCACTGGAACAAATTACAGGAAGATTTGCTTATGCGAGTAAGGATCTCCAGGATGAGATCACTTGGATAAGTGTGTAAGTGTGTATGCGTACTGAGTAAGTATAAGCCTGTGCAATAAGCATTTCATACTGATGCTTTAGAAGATGTCCCATGCAAAACAGTAACTGCTGTTCACATAGAAAGTGGCAATGAAGATCTTTATAGGTTGAAATCAAAATAATTATCACAGATACACATATATCTGCAATGAATTGCTTTCAATCTCTGAGTAATTTATGATCAGATGATCCGGCTGTACCTATTTCAACTCTTGAGAGAACCCATCAGTGCTAGTAAATACAAAGGAGTTAGACGATGCTTGTATCTCATAAAAAATATCTAAAGAAAAATCAGTCCTTTATTTTAACCTATATTACAAACATCATTGTACATTGCATTTTTATGACATAGAAGAAAGCTTATGAGCAACTCTGACAGTCAGGAGATGGCCAAAAATATATAATCTGGATGCTCAGCTAGTAATAGTCTACGGAGGCTGTGAAACAATTATACATTACTATGTTTACCTAAGCCTTTTATATTTACGTATCAGAATATACGTTGGAGGGTTTAATTGTGATGCTGTCAAAAGTAAAAGTACTTTTAGAAAACCAAGCCATGCAATATTACAGGGAAAAAAATTAAAAAATTAAAAGTCCTTTGTTCAAATGGAAATACAGAAAACAACATGTTGTTTAAGCAGGATTTTATGTTCTTCTACTCAAGTGATGAAGAGGCTTTTGTAAAGAAAGGCTTTCATCTTATACATGCAGTACTCCATCACAACATAATTACCCTAATTTGTATTCCACTGTAGAAATAGGCTTTTTCAGCTTAAACAAATTAAGCAACAATCACTAAGCGTACATGACCAGCATTCTTTCAAGTAACCCGTTATCAGCTCTGGCTACAGCTTTATCTTGATAAAATGGAAATCCTGTTTTATTTTCCTACTTTTCCCCCAGGATTATGGCAGTCAGATCACCTAGAGAGGCACCGTGAGTCACTGACTGGAGTGAGGGACAGGGTATCTGGAGATTATTTCCTACAGCCTCACTAAGTCATTATGTGATCTGGGTCAAATCCTGACTGCCTTCGGGCCTCTATTTAGGAGAGAGCCTAAGTACACACTTAACTCTGAACATGTGAATAACCCGGCCACACTCAGAAGGTCTTTTAAATGGCTGCATGCGCTCCCTGCTGAATAGAGGCTCTTCTGCTGCTATTTTCCCCCTGCTTTGGTTGATATCATGTGTCCTCAAGGATGACAGGACAAGCTGTATTTACGTTATTTGTCCTTTAGTTGTGTGACTACGGATATCCCTGCTGTCTGTGCACATTCTTCTAATTATTAATCAAACTCTAACCTGGTGGATCACTACCAGTGAGGCTTTGCCTTCATCACGTTCTCCTCCTCAGTCCCTCCAGGTATGACCCTATGGGGAGTATAATGGGCACTCCAAAATGCTGGACAGGAGCTGGGGCCAAAGCATCAATCGACTCTGTCCCAGCAGCGAGGGGATGACTCCTGACTCCACTGTAGCACTGCTGCCAGCCAGAGAATGGGCAGAAACAGCGGGAGGTGCTGCTCTGAAAGAGATTTGAGGGACCAGCAGTGTCACAGCAAAATCAGGGTCTCTTTTTCCCCACGGCTGGGTCTGGATGAGATGAAGTCTCACTGGTACCCACTCTCCAAGGTGCAGCTGCACGAACAGTGTCTGGGTTCACATGGATTTCCTAAGATCCTTGCAGGAAAAAAAAAAAAAGGTGGAGAAACAGGGAGAGGCAATAAGGCCATCCCAGAGCTGTGGTAGGAGGAGGAAAGGAGGTAACCTGTCTGCTCACGAGGCAATAGTGACCAGAATTTGGATGTTTCCTCAGGGAATAGAAAAGGTGCTGCCTTCAGATCTTCCTTCAGCCCTAATAGAGGCTGATCCACTACGCAGAAATCTTTCTGAAGTAGGCAGGTCCCAGCAGGAATGAGGTGAATGGGAAAAGAATGTAGCTACCTCCAAAAAGAGCTGGAACCATCGCTGCTCCTCTTGAAGTGCTGGAAAAACAAAATTCACCAGGCAGGCAAGTTTGTTGGACATTTTATCAGCATGTTTATTGTGATCTCCTCTGTCACAGCTCAAATCAGCTGTCAGAAACACAGGAATTAGTGGCAGTGGCTGGGGGATGCCACCTTCTCTGGACCTTTCCTATCTCCATCTCTTTTCCAGCCATCCCTTGCAGGACTTTCCTTTTTCCTACAATCCCCACAGCCTGTCAGAGGAGTAAGCATGTGCCCGCTCCACGAGGAAAGGTGAGCTGAGGGTGATCACAGCACAGACAGGGCAGTGCCCTCATGGTTAGGGCACAGTCCCATCATGACTGGGCAGGGCAAACAGAGCAAGGGTCCTAATAGCAACAAGTCCCATCAACACTCCAGCAATCTTTAGACAAAAAAAGCATAACAAGTCAGGTTCGAAGTCAATCCAGGAAATCCAGACAATTCAGGAGCAGAGGGGGATAGGACTCGGCACAGGCACACCTATGATGCAGCTCAGACCAGAAAATGGGCTGAAATGGGGCTCCTGAGCATGAGCAGAGAGTGTGGATTGAGGTCCCAAGTGAGTCTGGTCAGGGCAATTAGGGCTTTTGGGTGCACTCAGGGCCCAGCACAGCCTTCCTTCCTATCACAGTGTGACCTCACACCTCACAACACCCTGGATTTTGAGGGGTATTTGCTGTAAAAAGCTCTGATTTTGGCCAATCCAGTTGGTTCCTGGGAGTGCTCCTCAGGTCTGTAGACCAGCCAGCTAATGAGGTACCAAAGCTTATCCCAAACTGGTTTAGAGCCTGCCCAAAATTTACTTCACTTGGTACTCTGGTTGCCCCTGCACTATGACTGCTGGGGGGGACAATGTGTTGGCAATAGATGGGGTTTGGGTGATGACGCTTCTGGAAGGGAGACATGAAAAATGGGATGAGTCTTCAGGGATCATGTAAGCCAGGAGCCAAGGGTGGCCATAACCCAGGTAGGGCAGTCCCACAGCAGCCCAGGGAGGAGTGACAGCAACAGGTCCCATTGACAATCCAGCCATCATCAGCCAGAGACAAGGTCAATCTAGAAAATCTGAACAATAATTCAGGAACAGGTAGCTCAGATCAGTCCTGATGGCCCAGACCTGAGCTGAAATGGGGTCCATGGGCTGATGGTAGGGGTGGGGTGAGGCTGACCAGGATAATTAAGGCCTTGGAGCCCAGCATAGCCTTCCTCATTTACCCCTCTGATTGAATGGATAACAGCTCTGTTTCCCTCAGAGACAGAGCAAGCAGTGTTGGTGGTGCTCTTCCCTCAGTGTTTAACATCTTATTTGTGCTCAGGGGCTCCTGAAATCAATGCCTCAAAAGCTGGTCTTTGTTAACTCCACCACTCTTTGAAATACCAAAATCCAGTGCTTTCTAGCACCATGTGGTGAATCCATTGTCCTCCCTTGTTATCACTGGATCCAAGAAGGAATATGAAACCATGAGCATCAAGAAATTGACACCAGAGCAAAGCTGTAAAGACTTAGGGGGCTTAAATAGCCTTCACAAGCAAGTGAGGACCAGCCAAGAGCATCCTTATGGTAGATATGAGGATTATCACCCATGTGTCATATGTCATGCCACACAGAGAAGATGTTAATCATTCTTGGGAAAATGGGATGGAATAATCCACACAACTGAGACCGCTTTGTGTCAGAGAGCTGTGACTAAGTGAATGTGCTGCTTGACCTTGAGATTCAGCCTTCATGAACTCCTTTTCACAAGTCTGAAATTCCCAGTGCTTCCAGCAGAAACCAGAAGGAGATGGGTAAGAACATCCAGAGGGATCTTGACAGGCTTGATGATAGGCTTGAGAGGTGAGCCCACGTGAACCGCATGAAGTTCAACAAGGCCAAGTGCAAGGTCCTGCACACGGGTGGGGGCAATCCCAAGCACATCTACAGGCTGGATGGGGAATGGATTGAAAGCAGCCCTGAGGAGAGGGACTTGGAGGTGTTGGTGGACAAGAGGATCACGACAAGAGGTTCAACATGATCCAGAAATGTGTGGCTGCAGCCCAGAAAGCCAACCGTGTCCTGGGCTGCATCAAAAGAGGTGTGACCAGCAGGTCGAGGGAGGTGATTCTCCCCCTCCACTCTGCTCTGGCAAGTACTGCAGTACTGCAGTACTGCATCCAGCTCTGGGGGCCCCAGTACAAGAGAGACATGGAGCTGTTGGAGCGAGTCCAGAGGAGGGCCACGAAGCTGATCAGAGGGCTGGAGCACCTCTCCTACGAGGACAGGCTGAGAGAGTTGGGGTTGTTCAGCCTGGAGAAGAGAAGGCTCTGGGGAGACCTTATAGCAGCCTTCCAGTGCCTGAAGGGCACCTACAGGAAAGCTGGAGAGGGACTGTTTATCAGGGAGTGTAGTGACAGGACAAGGGGGAATGGCTTCAAGCTGAAGGAGGGCAGGTATAGATTAGATATTAGGAGAAAATTCTTTACTGTGAGAGTGGTGAGGCACTGGAACAGGTTGCCCAGAGAGGTTGTGGATGTCCCCTGCCTGGAAGTGTTCAAGACCAGGTTGGATGAGGCTTTGGGCAACGTGGTCTAGTGGAGGGTGTCCCTGCCCATGGCAGGGGGGTTGGAACTAAATGGTATTTAAGGTCCCTTCCAACCCAAACCATTCTATGATTCTAAGATATGTCTTTGCTGTTACAGCAAGACAAGATGTGACCCACTGGAGATTGTTTCTTTTGCCAGTTCCAGGTGCCACTATCAGGAACAGATCTGAGCAAATACTTTCTCTCAGGCCTGTTCTCTTTTCCTCCCTCAGTGTTTCATTTCCATCTCTGTACTCAGGGGCATGGTTGCTCTGTGTACCCAGGAAGAAAGCTGCTTTTCCTCTCCATCAAACCAACTTGCCTTTCTCTGCCTCAAGCTTTCATGCCATGGCTGGAATGCAAAGAAATGATTTAGCCTTGCTGAACTTACTGCCTCTTTTAAGGAACTCCATCATGTCCTTTAGCTTGTCCATGCCCAGGAGTAGAAAATTCTAAAAGCAATCTTAAATTTAAATGTACCATTCTGTTTACTGAGCAGTGAACCTTCAGGCAAGAAATACTACAGCAGGAATTCACCAAGACTCTGTTAGGGCTTGACAGCCCAGACAGCCATTGCGCAAATCTTTGTTAGTCCTGACAACATGTTGTGTTTTTTTTAATGAAAGGAATTACAAATTTGTTTTTAATCTTTGGGGTTACTCTTAATGCCTTAGAAAGGATCCAAAGCTGTTTAAAACCGTATTCATGTTACAAGCTGGCAGTAAATTTCAAAATACTAGCCAAGCCCATTGTCAATCCATGTGAACAACGCCACAGAAAAGATGTTCAGCAAAATTTTTGTCCATGTACTGGCATTCTTCAATGTATTTCAGACACAGCAAGTGCTCCGGACCTCCCTAATTTTAGAAGCCACTTCTCTGGTTCCTGGACAGATGACTCTCCACTCATGTAGAACCTCTGGAGGCATCATACAGGGGCTGAGCAGCAATTCTAGCAATTGTGTGATTATGCTGACTCCTCCTTGGTCCTGCAACTCCAAGACTTTATCAGCAAGGTTCCAAGTCAAAGCTAATTTATGTGCAATGGGTGAACAACAGCGTGAGTTTATATTTGCTCAGACCTGTGGAGCCATCATGCTTACCTGGTTCTGTAATACACTTGTCCCCGAGGCCCTTGAGAAGGAAGCAAGACCTTTACATCAGCGCAGTCTGAGTCCTTCCCAGCCCACGAGTCTTTTGGTATTTATTTAGGGTTGTATTGACCTCCAGGCTACACTGGAATACATTTTTGGGTTCTTTTTACACTCTGTCTGCGAATTTCACGTTCTCATCCTTTTCCTCCTTGAAGAACTCCCTCCAGTTGTCTGGATCTCTGCCACTTTGATGCAGTCCTGCAGAACCCTTCAGTCCATGAAATCACAGGAAAAGCACAATTCCCACAGAGCCATCACTCCATGGTGTCAAAGCAGTTGTGATTCCTGTGCTAATTTCATAAGAAATGTCATGAAGTGCTATCAATTCATCACATCCAAGTGCGATGCTTTTCTGAAATGTGCACGTGGCCTCCTTGATAACTACTGCCATTTAGGGCTGCGTCTCACAAGCTGCTTGAAACGCTCTGCAAGTCACTCTGCTTCCCAGCCTTTGCCCACCCCCCCGCCGCTGTCTCTGCTAGCTCTGAGGCAGGCGGGCTTAACTCCTAGTTTTTACATCATGCTTATGTCAACAGGCTCTTAACATCCTGAGGATGTGCAAAAGTTAAAAGTTGTTTCTCATCCAAATTCCAGACTAGAGGAAGCCAGACAAGGTCCTCAAGACAAAGGGACTCTCACTCTGCTAATGTGGGAACTCCTGCACGTTTTCCCAACCAAACCTGCATTGCAGTGAGTAACTTTGCCAGGGTGTTGGGGCACTGAGTGCATCAATAGGTCTTAATGGCCCTGACCAGACTCACCAGGGGCCTCCATCCACATCCTCTGCCCATGGCCTGGGATGTCCATTGAAGCTCAGGGCTGAGCCTTCAACCTTGCTTTAAGTTATATTGTTCAAGGTGCACCTGTGTCCATTTGTATCTCTGTTACTCTCTCCTGGCTGGACCTTGCTCTACTCTCACAGCCTTGTCTCCAGCCCTGTCTCTGGTTGCTTCCCCCTGACAGGTGTTCAAGGATAGACCTAGACCTGAGTCATCACCTTACCTTCAACAGTCTGTGATTGTTGATAGACCTTGATACCAGCACCCAGGTCTGCCCACCCTATTCAGATCCTGCAGGACTCTGCCCTGGTGGTAAGGGCTCCCTGAGTCACCCCTGCCTGGGATCTGGGGCTCCTCTGGGGTGGCTGGGGGAAGTTCAGGCTCCCCCCAAAGAGCTCTAGGGACTGGATGGCTGGTGAAAAGGGGGTTTGGACTGACCAACAGCAGGAAGCTGGGATGAGGCTGAAGCTGTCAGTGAGGCTGGGCAAGGGTGGGACACTCAATAGTCTCTTGGCTGGGAACAGGGCTTGGGGGATGAAAACAGGGGTTCCTAGAGCAGCCTTTGAGGGTGAGAAAGGGACAATTAATCCCTGAGGCCATACTGTGGTAGGTGAAGGCTCAGACCTTCCCCGAGGAGACCCCAAAGGCTGGAGGTGTGTCAAGTCACCCTTGAGGCCAGTGAATCCAGCCTCCAGAGAGCCTGTGTGGCTGGGCAGGGGTGAAATCAAGGTACTGAAGAGCAGGCCTCCCCAGGATGGGAGATCTAGACACCCATGAGGCCAGGGGTTCAGCATGTTCCTGAGCAGCCTATGAAGCTGGGGACAGGACTTGGACCACCGTGAGGAGTACTGGAGGCTGATGGTCAGAGGGGCTGAGGTGGCACCTATGAGAAACCACAGGGACCTGCAGATTTCAAGTCCTCCCTGAGCAGCCCCAACAGCCAGGGTGATCCAGGCTGTCCCAAAGCAGCCTGGAAGGCTGTGTGGTTGCAGAGGGTCAGGTTGTTCCTGGGTGGCCAAGGGGATCACAATGTCCCAGAGCAAGCCAGTGTGCCTTGGGGATTAAGCCACCCCTGAAGCTAGGTAGAGGATGGGGTCAAGCCCCCTAAGAATGGGCCAGGGGTGCTTGGGTTGCCCCTGAGGAGCTCCTGAGCCCAAGGAGTTTCAGAACTTTCATGATGAGATCTGATGACACTGACTGGGAGGTTCATGCTCCTCCTGAGAAGCCCTGGTGGACGAAAGGACTTTGGGCTGTCCTGGGGAGGCCCAGGATGTGTGCGCTCAGGGTGCCCCAGAATCCCAGAGGCTGGGAGAGACTCAAGCTTGCTTTTAGGAGCCTAGGAGACTGGGTGAAGGGGGTAGAAGGGACTAGCAAACCCCCCCACCCCCGAGAAACAGAAGCCATTGGGGTTCAAACCCCTCCCAAAGCCAGGAGGCCAAGATAAGGATCAAGCCACCCCTGACGTACATGTGGGGGGGTAGGGTCACCCCTGAGGAGCTCTGGAAGGGGAAGGATGTTCCTGCCACCCCTGAGGAGCCCTGATGAACCCCAAAGTCTGGGCAGCTGGGCACGGGGTTGAAATCAATGTGCCCCAGAGGAGTAGGGAGCTGGTAGCTTGGACCCCATCCTGGCTTCCCTGTGTCTGTGGCTGCTCTGGACTTCAGGGGCTCTCTGGGGTGCTTGATGACCCCCTGGCCTTTGACTCTCGACTCTGTTAGGCGAATCTGGCATGAAGGATCTTTCCTCACAGTCAACATTTTTCTGTAGGTACTTAGTAGGGAAATGTGTGGAAATATTGACTTGGCTGACTCCAAGGCTGAATTTCTGTCTCTCACAGCGTGTTGAACAGAATGCTGATAGAAGCAAAGGCTGTTTACAGAATATATAACAGATACTTCAAAGAGTTTTTCTAGCTTTGAGTTCTTCAGTCACAAGCTTTTGTGCATAATGCATTTCATGTTCTATAAACCTGATACAATATATTCCATATTAGATAAAGGCAGAAGGATTACAATTACTCCAGTTTTCTCCCCAGGGTTACAGCTTAAAAGTTACGTGATACAACAACTTATGATTCCTGTCTAAATTTGGAGTTATGTTAGACAAAGGTAACTTTCTGCTGTAAAGAAGGGATCGAGGAAATTCTCAGCATCAAAGGCTACAGTTCCCCAGGATCCCTTCAAAATGATGAGAGAATAAGTTGTGCAGTATTCCAGTCTCTTATAAACATGCTTAACTTTGTGCATATTAATAGCTTTAGTAACTGAGACAGGAGCATATATTGAGAGTTACGGCATTACAAATGTGCTTACAGACATGCACAGAGTCTTTGTTTTTATCTAGACTCATATATCCTTTAATTGTTCTAGATACTTTATTTTAGTAATTTCATTTTTGTAAAGCTACAGTTTCTTTAGTGATGATGATGTATGTTAACCTCTCTTTGGTGTTTGAAATGTTCAACAGTAACAGTGTATAATCTTGAGCCATTAGATATCTTCCTTTTCTTACAGAAACAAAACTTTATATTTCAGGCACAGTACCCACTTTGATTTAGCATAGGCAAAAAGACCGTTAGTAAAATCTGTCAGTCAAAATCAAATCACGCTAAAAGCAGAAAACTTCAAGTGCAAGTGGAAAAAGATTAGCATTCTTGAGGTTTTTTTTCCCAGTCCCTTCCATATGTGAGGGGTTCTGCCTCAGCTTCACTTGGAAACAGGCTTGCATTAGGCTGTTTCTCGCTGTATCAAGCTCTTTATGTGCCCAGCTGGCTGCGAAGTTTCTCTCTGCTGCGGTTGTCTCTGTGTAATCCCAGCCAGTTTCCCTTTGCAGCTGTGGGGGGCCTCCTTTGATGTGCCTCTGTAGGTGGCTGCCGATCCCTCAACCGGGGCCTGCAAACAGAATTTCTTCTGTAGAGGAAAAGAAAACACCGTGGTGATGCCATGTGACTGTTTGCTTTATGCATGCAGGAGGAACTGACGTCAAGTGCCTCAGGATATTGTTCTAATCCAATAACATGATGTTGCAGTGTGTATCTCCGTGCATCTAATATTTCCAACGCAGAGCCTGCGGTGAAGGACAACGCGGCCTGTACTTCCCTTCTGCTCTCGGTCTCTTTTACTTTGAAGACTCTGCGTGTGCACTGAAAAAAATCTGCGGTGTCTGCTTGTGACTATCAGTTGCAAATATGGTGACCTCCTTTAGGCATATTAAGAACAGTTTTCTCGCATTGTAACTACCTGTGCAGTTGTGGCAGGCACTGTTAATACAGAGCAAATGCATAAACATGCAACAGAGGTGACCCAATGCTCATTTTATTTTTGCTACTCACTTGGGAGGAAAGGGAGAAGAAGTCATTTCACATACCTTCAGCATGCAGCAGACATGAGCCTAGCGTTCTCCTTTCTGTTGTTACAGCTTTTACCTCTTTTCACTTTGAACCAAAGTACTGATATAAGAAGTTAAAAACGTGATGTCAAAAATAATAAAACTAAGCCAAATTTTTCAATATTATGTGTAAATGCAAGTAGGAACCTGTGTTTCACTGAGGAGACCATGCAGCAATACTCCTATGAAAACACTCCAAGTTCACATGTGGGTGAACTCAATTGTCCAGCAGTTTTTCTCCTCCTCCTGTGCTTTCCTGTGGCATGGGAATATACCAGTTGTTCTGGGACAGCCTGGCTTTTGCTGCAGGATGTGAATGTACTCAGAGGCCGAGAGAATTTAGAATACTAGAATCATGGAATGGTTTGGGTTGGAAGAGACCTTTAAAGCTCATCTAGTCCAACCCCCCTGCAATGAGCAGGGACATCTTTCACTAGGCCAGGTTGCTCAGAGCCCCATCCAACCTCACCTTGAACACTTCCAGAGATGGGGCATCTACAACTCTTTGGGCAACCTGTTCCAGTGCCTCACCACTCTCATTGTAAAAAAAGAATTCTTTTAGTTTAAAACTATTACCCCTTGTTATATTGCAACAGGCCCTGTGTCTGTCCCCATCTTTCTTATAAGGTGAGACCCCACCTGGAGTACTGTGTCCAGCTCTGGGGCCCACAACAGAAGAAGGACATGGAGCTGTTGGAGTGAGTCCAGAGGAGGGCCACGAAGCTGATCAGAGGGCTGGAACACCTCTCCTACGAGGACAGGCTGAGAGAGTTGGGATTGTTCAGCCTGGAGAAGGGAAGGCTCCAGAGAGATCTAATTGCGGCTTACCAGTACCTGAAGGGGCCTACAGGAAAGCTGGAGAGGGACTGTTTATCAGGGAGTGTAGTGACAGGACAAGGGGGAATGGCCTTAAGCTGAAGGAGGGTAGGTTTAGATTAGATATTGGGAAGAAATTCTGTACTGTGAGGGTAGTGAGGCACTGGAACAGGTTGCCCAGAGAGGTTGTGGATGTCCCCTGCCTGGAAGTGTTCAAGGCCAGGTTGGATGGGGCTTTGGGCAACGTGGTCTAGTGGAGGGTGTCCCTGCCCATGGAGGGGGGTTGGAACTAGATGGTCTTTCAGGTGCCTTCCAACACAAACCATTCTGTGATTCTATGAAAAAACTGTTGTTACTTTGCCTTGTGAACACTGATTTGAACATCTCGGATCACATTTTTTCTACAGTTCAGTGTTGTAGGCAGCTCTCTATGCCTCTTTTGTACTTCAATAAAAGTCTGAGATGGTAACAGTGATGCTTCTTATGCACTTTCCTCACTGTAAAACTTTTTCGAGAGATGATGATTTACTTGGGGATTGACACCACTCTGTCATCTCCATCAGGTGCGATCCAGGATTCCTGCAGCAGGGAGCCTGAGCCCGGCTGCACAGGTCATGCCAGAAGAGGCTGACTGGGAGTGTCACGTGCCAGAGATGAGCAGAAAGTAGTTCCTGCAGATGATCAGAAATAGAGGATTAGCAGCATCCATTTCCTTCCACTCCTCGTGCCAGCCTCGCTTGCATATCATAGCGCAGGAGCTTGGGTCAGGTCTGCTGGCACAGGTTATGTCCTTCACCTTCATCCCAGGGCAACTCTGGGGGTCAATGAATCCTCTGTCTGCACTGGTGCACCTGTGCTGATGTAACTCTTAGCAGATGCACAGAGGCAGATAGATTTACATGCACGCACAGGGGAAAGCCCTTACATGATCACCCATAGACAGACCCAAGTTGTACACACAAGCCCGCACTTCTGAAATCAGCTATATATACATGCACACAAATGCAGCTCCACACACAGGAGAGATGCATGCACACGTAACAGCCTGAGACAGACACCTACAAAAGCATGTGACCCCCGAGGCACATGCCCCGATGCACGCACAAATGCAAGCCCTGAAAGTGTATGTCTAGGGGCACGCACAAATGCAAACCCTGTTACGCGCACCTGGAGGCAGGCACAGATGCAAGCCCTGAGGCCGGCACCCAGGGCAGGCACAAATGCAAGCCCTGAAAGTGTATGTCTAGGGGCACGCACAAATGCAAACCCTGTTACGCGCACCTGGAGGCAGGCACACATGCAAGCCCTGAGGCCGGCACCCGGGGCAGGCACACACGCAAGCCCCGAAGCACACTTCTAGGCGCGTGCACAAGTGCACACCCGGCTCCACGCACCCACAGGCAGGCACAAATGCGTATCCCGCTGCACGCACCCGGAGGCAGGCACGGCTGCAAGCTTGCACGCACACACCCGGAAGCACGCACCAATGCAAAGCTCGCTGCACACAGCCAGAGGCAGGCAGGCAGGCAGGCCGGCAGGCAGGCAGGCAGGCAGGCAGCTGCTGGGACCCGCTGGCAGGAGCTGCCCAACCCCTCGCGCCCCTCCCCGCCCCCGGCAGGCGGCCGCGCTTGCTCCCTCGCGCCCGCGGCGGCTGCTCGGATTGGCTGCGGGCGGCCCGGCCTTCCGCCGCCCCGGGTGAAAGGGCGGCCGGGCAGCGGCGGCCGTGGCCGTAGATATGGCGGCGGTGCTGTGCTGGGGGGCTGCGGGCGGTCGTCGGGGGCTCCGAGCGCTGCTGAAGGTGAGAGCCGCGTTGGGGGCGGGTGGGCTGACCGAGGAGAGCTGGGAGCGTGGTTTCCTTTCCCGTTCCCTGCAGGGTGCTCGGCGCTGAGCTGTGGGGGCCGCTCTCCGGGGCGGTGGAGGTGCCCCTGTGTAAAGGGCCGGGGCGGGTCCCCTTCCCCCTGAGGGGCTGCGGGTGGGGTCCCCCAGC
This sequence comes from Balearica regulorum gibbericeps, assembly GCF_011004875.1. Classification (NCBI taxonomy): domain Eukaryota; kingdom Metazoa; phylum Chordata; class Aves; order Gruiformes; family Gruidae; genus Balearica; species Balearica regulorum. The sequence goes on along the minus strand of NC_046184.1, from coordinate 159,513,361 downwards.
GAGTGCTGTCCCCTGGGTGTGGGGCCGGCGGAGGGGTCGTCCCTCCTGGTGAGGACTGCGAAAGGGGCGTCCCCGTTTGCACGGCTGGGTCTGTCGGGGGGTGCCCCCCGGCTGGGTGAGGGGCCCTTGGGGAGCGTGTGTGTGCGCGGTGCTGTCGCTGCGGCGGTGACAGGTTGTCGGGTGGGAGGGGGTGGGGTGCTGCCCCTCTGGCTCCCCGGGGGGCCGATGCCGGCTTGGGCGCGCTGGGCTGGTGGCTGGGCTGGGCGGCAGGGAGCTGGCCGTTCTCCTGCCCGGCGAGCTGCGGAGCTGGCTTGTGTCCGGCCGGTGACCTGCGGGTGCTGGCTGGTGATGGCCGTGAAACTGTAAAAGCTGGGTCTCGGGGTCGGTTGCATCCAAGAGTTTGTTCCCTGGTGCATCCCATTCGTGTGTTGCCAGGAGTGGGTTTTTAATTTAATTTTCTGCTGCTGCAGAGGGTTATGCGCTACTCCCTCTTTAATTCTGTCCTTTCCCTCTGTTAAACTGGAGCTTATCAAAAGTCAAGGGTAGAGTGTAGTTTTGTACTAATTTTAGTAGTAAAATTTTAGCTCATAGAAAAAGGCTACTGCTTTGTGAGACTGTCTCTTCCCCCCTCCTTCCCCTAGATACTGATAGATCTTTCAGTTGTCACTTAAGGCTTTACCATGTTTTTTTTCTTCTTAATTTTCATGAAAATGCAATAAACTCATAGCAGAACTATACTAATGTTTTTGGTGGAGACTTTAAGCTTCTGGAAAGCCTTATTCCATAGACCATGGTGTAACTTCACTGAGGCAGTTGCTATGTTTTCTTCTCTATTACTTCTACAGATTGCATTAAAAGAAAGAGGAGGTTATTTAGAATAAGAACAAGCAGCATTATCACACACAGTGTTGTGTAACAGTTGAATGACACAATAGTTTATATATGGGAAAAGTGGTGCAAAATATCTCTAATTGCTTACAATAGCAAGCATTTATAATTATTTGTTTTCCTGGAAAGGAAAATGTGTGGAAGTCTTCAAATTCTGGTGGAGAAGAGGATTTACATGCAGAAAACTTTTGCTCTGTGTACCCGTGAGCGTGTGGGATAGGTTTCTCTGTAGAAATGTAACACATGACAATTCTCTAAAGAATTCCTCATATATCTTTATGGATCATGTAAAGGAGGTGCTTTATGTAGCCAGGGTATTTTGAGAAGGGCTTGAAGAGGAAAAAAGGACATGCTTTACCCAAGTATTTTTTCTCAGGAAATGTGCATAGCAAACTGGTTTTGCTGTGAAGGTGTGAGAGAAGCTTCTTGAAATGTTAAGAGACGTTTGACTGGAGATAGTGATTTGGAATTAGCAGAGGGCTTGTGCTGTTTGAAGACTTTAGTTCTGGTAGCTGTATACACGCGTATATAGATGTGGAAGACTTCTGCTCTTCCTACTAAATAGGCCGAAGACTTTGATGTCAGTCCTTTGGAGCCTCCCTGTGAAAGGCCTACTTTGTCTCCTTCTGACAACTCAAGGTTATGGTTTGGCTGTGTCAGTGTAAACATTGTAGAAATGGTGTATTGGTGACACTTTTGTAAAACAAAATATTTTTATAGCTACCTCATAGCACTTGTGACTTAAGTAACTGAAGTGATTTTTAGCTCTTAATACCTGTATATGAAAGTTACCTTCAAGACATCAGCATATTGAAAAAGATTTAATCAAACAAGTTTGCGTGGTAATTACTTTCATAGATTCTTTCACATTTTGCTAACATACAATTGATGTCTTCAAAATTAGTGTGGTTGGAGCCCTTACACTTTTTTGCAAAGGCTAGTAGCTAGTGAGTTGTCCTTAACTTTTGTCCCTCTCGTGTGGGAATCAACAAAGAACCTGAGAAGACTACAAAACCACTGAGCTGGGGATTCCATGAATTGCTGTGTTTCTAATCTAATGCTTAGCGCTTCTATTTAGCTTTTATGTAGAACTGTTTCTGTTTAGAATATAACAAAAAGTTCTTTATGAGTGCTTTGCACTTCTGGAGCTGGGAGAAAATCTGATGTTGAAAGAAGGCTGTAGTTACAGAATGAGGGTGAGATGGCTTTTGATACTTCAGTCTTGAAACTCTTCTGAGAGCTGCCAAACTGTCTAAAATAATGTAGAAGGAAGTGATAAATACTGTACATCATGAAATCAAGAGTAAACTGCTGCTAGGGATTTTATCAGTGCAGATTAGTTTTTTAACCATTGAACTAAATGTATGGAAAGTTTATCTGCCATTTGTGCCATCTTAAGTTATCTGCACCCACCACTTTTAAGTCATGGAAGTTATCTGTACAGTGGGAGCTCCTTACTCTCTTCTGTGACTTTTTTAGCATGCTGTTATTCCAGGGAAATGTGTTTTCCCCTTGTTTATGAGCACAGAAGTGTTAGGCTGATGGGACAACAAGATTGGTATCATCTGCCATTAGGGAAGGGAATTAAAATGGCTACCAATCTGGGGAGGTGAATGTAGCCCTAAACTTCTGGAGTTCAGTGATTGTTTCTAGTACGTAAATTACAGATTTTAGTACTGACAAATGCTCTTAAAGCAGACCACAGGGAGAGATTTCTGGTTTTCTCCTTGCTCCCAGGAGCAGCTGTTTGGATTCTATAGGCAAAGCATGCTGTGCTCGCTACTATAGGCAAATCTTAGTTCTGGAAGAAAAAGTTCAGTTCATTAAAATTTACATTGAGTAAAAAATGGAAGTTTTTTTTCTGTAACACTATTTGTGTGTTAATATTCTTGGTTTTTTTTCTGTACAAATCTTGTGTTGGTGGTTCCTGCAAGATTGTTACAGTGCTGTGATCTATTTCACCAGCCTTGCTGGAGCTGTTTAAGCTGCTGCAGTGAGAAATTGTTCCAACTTTCTGCAGCTGCTAGGTCTTGATCACAGGCCATTCCTTTTGAGCTCCTGTCTCCCTCCAACTTGTGCCAGCACTGCTGCTTGAATATCTAAGTGGATAAGCTGGACTGAAATCTGGCTGAGAACACATTTTTCCCACTCCCTGTGTCTTCTCAGCTGGATGTATTCACTGGTCTGGTTTACTATGTGACTATACAAACTTCTGTGACTGCCGCAAGGGAGAAGGTACTTGGGTGTAGGAATGATTAGTTTTAAAAAAATAGCCTTAGGTGTATGGGTGTTTCCTTGCTTGTAGTTTGTGTTCTGTGTTGGCAGACAGGTACTATCCTCTCCCTCTTAGAATTGCCAGTGGTTCTCAAACCTGGTTAGAGTGAAAGACCAGTATAGTGCAGTTTGCCTTATAGAACCTTGTACTACATCTTTGTTTGCAGTTGGCTTCAGGAGGATATGTTTGTTTTTCTGTTTACAAGATTTGACAGTCTTGTATGAATAAACTACATTTTCAGCCTTATAGATTAGAATTCTTGCAGACACATGAAGTTTCTGTGTAATCAATCTGGAAAAAATTACATTTTCTTCATGTTTATAAGTATATTTGCAGTGTATTTCCCATTTGCTCTAAGCATTCCTGAATAAAGGGATTATTCTTGTGGTGCCTTAAACTTGAATCTCTGAAAGTGTAGGGGCAAAAATCTTGTTAGGATTGCTAGTGGAAGACGGAAGAAAGTGGTAGAATCTATGGCTAGTGAAAAGAAGCATGCTATTCTACCTGTTACTATTGGGCATTGCTTACTGTATTTTCTAGTAATGTTAAAATATACATTCCTTCCCATATTAGACTACTTAAAGCAAATGTTGGTATGTGATGCTTTTCCTGCCTGAAACCTGGAACTCTGCATTTCCACTTCAACACTGAGACCTTTTTCTGCCTGGAAAGCTCAATATCAATGAGTTATTTACAAGATGACCAGTATGGCAGAGAAATTGCTTTCCTTGATGAGGGACATATAAGCCTTTAATACCCCACATGTAAGCCATCTCTAAATAACAAGTTAAGTTTCTATTTTGCTGTTGTGTACTGTGTCCTCAAAACACCTGAAGAGATTTCCTAGGACTGTGCTGGGTGCCTGGGAGGCAGGTTCTCTGCTAGGCCTCAAAGTGGTGGTGTGTGGTGAGCATACTGTTCTACAACTTACTGTGTAGTTTGATTTATATAAAGTTATTTTATAACTGTTACAACTATTCAAGTTTAAGCTCAGTTTGGCTATTGTGTCTTTAAAAGATAAAGCAAATGCTTTTCCAAAATACAGTATTAACACCAGCTGTTTTTTGAGGATTTAGTAGAGGTGGGAAACTCCTAGCCAAACTCAGAAGTCCATAGTTGAGCTCTCATAAATGAATAGTCTGTTCTTGGGCTTTCAAGAGTGAAAAGCTTTACCAGATTGAAGTAAAAAGTCATGACAAAAATAGGCATACCCAATGACTCTACTGCCTTCTAGTTTTGCAAGGTAGGAGAGTCGCTAGGTCAAGTTGAGCTCTCTGGTCTCTGTTCTGAGGAAATTTTTATGTAAGGTATAATCCTAGGGCATGCCAATTAAGAATCTAGCTTGAGAGTTAGATTGGCTTGGCTGGATTGTTTGAGAGTTCTTTAGAGGTTTTGGTGTAGCTTTTAACAAACCTACCTATAGCAGGAGCCCAGGGGTAGGTGGCACCTTGAGTAACTGTTGATTTGGAGATGGCAATTTGTTCTGTTGTGGCCCTAGTTGTGCATTATTTACAAAATATCTGTTTATTTTAATACTCATTAAATTGCACATAGTGGCTGGGAGCAGACCACTAAAGAGACTTTTCTTGAAGTGGATTCTAGATTAAGCGAGCTCTTAAACCTTAGTGTATATTGATATAGATACATACAAATCCCCCACAACTCCTTCTTTCCAAAACTGAATTAGTCAAAATTTCACATCAGAGTTGAGCAATATGCTTGATTTGTTTTAGGAAACTACCTCACATATATTCAATTCAGGGCTGAACCTGGTTCTCAGAGTGATTCTAATGTGTGTGGGAGGAGGTAGTTAAGTTTTTAAACATAGATGCATAATTAGGTTAGGCTATTATGAGACTTTATGTGAAATCTGTCCAGTTCTGTAGTGTAAAACCAGAACTGAGTATAGTTTAATGCTTTTGCAGTTTTCTAATTGCTTGGTAACTTTCCTGTATAAAAAGTTAGGACAGGGCTTTTTTCAAGAGAGCACATGGCTAAGATTCTGTAACTTAATGCTAACCGATTTTCCCATCACAGCCTTTTCTTCTAGTTTCCATCTGTGGCATAACTTTTCTGGCTTCTCACATACATTCAAAACTAGCTTTGTATAAAAGGTGTTTACAAGAAAGTTCAGAAGCTTTTCCTCCCTTGCTCCCTCCCCCCTCAGCTAACTGCAAGTATTTAGATTAGCCCCACTGACCTTTAACAAGTGCTTTCTTCAATGAATAATATTAACTTGGTGGAGAGTTTTTTGTCCTGTATGACCTTCTTCAGACTATTTGTCCCACAAGCACTTCTGTCAATAGTGTGAGAGGAGAGGGACTCAATCTGCTTAACTAAGGTGTATTCTGGGACAGGTGAGTATACTCTGCTGTAGCTGTCCTTGCTCCTCTCTCTGACAGGATCTAGATCACAATAGTCTCCTGAAGTGTAGCAGTCCTGCTGTAGACTTGGGTTAATGATGAGCTGGTAGGTGTGGTTGCAGCTGGCAGAATTTGGTCCTTAACTGTATCTTCCCTCTTTAATTCCTGAAACAGCTTGTGCTGTCAGGTTCTCAGATGGAGAATAATATACCCCTGCAAAAAAACCCACCTCTTTTTTGATTTGATTCTACCACATCGTGTGATTTGCAGTTCAGGTTGTTATTCTGGATTTTATTTTTGGAGAGTTAATTGAAAAAATTAAAGCAGCAAAAAACCCCTCCAAACCCACCAAAACAAACTGAGTGGGAGAGAAGCCAGCATATGAAATGGGGTGGAACAGTTGCTTTCCACTGATTATTTTTTTAGTTCCAGAATAATTATTCTGGAACAATTTAGATAATCTAGATAAATGTAATTAAGAATACTTGGGACAGTGTCTGCCACTAGTGATTGGCATCTAGATGATTTGTGTGGCTGTAGCAGCTTTCTACTCATGAAGCTTGGTCTGAGCTGGCATGAGGTAGTGTGCTCTAAGGCTTCCTTTATTTCTGTATTACAGGGCTTGTATGGAAATACATTGGTTTTGTTTTATAACATTGTAATATCAGCTGCATTACAAATGTGATGCCTTTCTCAATCCTGAGCTGGTATCTGCTTTCTTGATGCAATATGAAAAGTATCTTCAAACTAGATCAGGCTAGAGGGCTGCCAGCCCTGGTACTTCAGAGCCAGTATGAGCTTGCAGTAACCTTAAGGTAGTTGAAAGTTGATAAAATTCTGTGTTCACTCCTGTTGTGGAAGGGGCAGCTGAATTATCTAATTAACCTGTTCATATGAACATACACTTCCTTATTTTTTGTCTCTTTTCCAGTGTTGTCAATTTTCATCTTTATTTCAGTCTTCTCACAGGAGAGCCTTTACTTTCCACTACTTAGAGTTCTGCAACTTAAGAAAACAATTCTTTCAGACAGAATCGACAGGTTCTGTGTTCTGGCAGTTGCCAGTCATTGTTCTGTGCATCCTACTAGACAGTATTCAGTATTAAGGCTTTTTACAGTGTTTGATTCCAGTTGGGTGAGCAAGTGTAGTTGTCCCAGAGTGGTCTGTATTGATGCAGCTTTGATGTGGGATTGTTTATCTGATTACTTTTGTTTATGGCTAACTGTAACTGCCATTATGTTGTGACTTGAGCAATATCTATGTGGATCTCTGATACACTTGCAAATCTGTTATATCATCAATGTTTTCTTTGGAATAGCATATGTACACTGCTTTTCATGACATATCAAGCAAAATTGTTAAACTATAGGAGCTAAGTCCTTTGTAGAAGTTGGTTCAGAGCAGAAATCTCAGGAGAAAAAGGCCTCTTTTGCTCAGATTGGCACTCAATCTTCCCCACCGCAACCCCTGACAGCAAACTAGCGTGTCAAGTCTGTTGTACTTTTGCTCTCCATACTGGCCCAGTCCTGCTCTATTCCCAACAGCTCCCTAGCAGTGAAGGCCTCTCCCCATCCCCCACATGTACAGACACATGCATGTGTGCTCTTTTGAGAACTTCTTGGTAGGTATTTCTTGGAACAAGAAGGAAAGAAGATGGTATAGTGGAGAGTTTATAAAAAACCATTTATATCTAAGATAATGACTTTGTATCTAGAACTTCTGAATTATTTTTTTGGTTACTGTTTGTTGGGGGAGAGCAGATCCTTGTAAGCTTTCATCTGCTTGGTGGGGGAATGGAAGGATGTGGAAGAGTTTCCTCAAGATGTCAGTATATGAACTGTTTTTATCTTACAGGAATACTGTAGCAGGAGAAAAATGTTTAATTCATTCTTTATTCCGTAGTGTGAAACACTGTGTTCAAGATGGTGCCTTGTAACTTCACATAAACTGTATTCTTCTGTGTATGATCCAAATGAGAAGGTAAGTAGTATGGTGCATGTTTTCTCTTTAACATTTTACTGTACCACAGACATTTGGCTTTTAAACCTATCTTCTCCCCTGTGCTGCTATTAACAATGGTAGTTCTAGTATAACCCATGTACAGTCACTGATTTAATAGCATGTTTTTCTTTTTTTAAACCAAAAAAGTTGCTTTTGCAGTATACTTGTCAAGAGGGGGGTGCTACTTCAAGTGCATACCTTAAAAGGTTGGATAAGTGATTGAGCTTGGGAAAGTTACGTACTAGCCTGAACCTGTTATAATTGTGAAACAACTATTAATATTTTGCATTGTGTGGGAGGTATAGGCCTGTTAAGACATCTGGGAGCTAGAGTAGCCAAAAACTTGTTAATAGAAACAAAAGTATGCAATAGTAGCAGCATGATTGCTAGATGATCTGACACAGGGGTGAGAACTTTAGAGCTTGGATAAAGATGGGCCTTTAAGGCCTGCAGAGAGTAGTAAATCCTCATCTTGGGACTTGTGCAGTAGCAATCTCAATTTACAGTTACTAGCCAAGAAAAACTTTTCTTGTGGGAGATTGTCTTGGCATGGCCTCTCAAGTAACACACTTGGAAAAATAATGTGGCTAAAGGTATGCTAGTATTGAAGTGTAAAAATGCTGACAATTCGGGACCAATATGCTTGCCCTTATGTACCAGTGTAGAAGCAATTAACCAGGAGTGAAACAGTATTAGTGAACTGGGAAAACCCAGTATGTACCTAGAACTATGGCTTAGTCTTCTGAAGAAACCTGTTTTCTTAAGGTCCTTGCTTAATCAAGGTTGTCTTCCTTTTCTAAAGGCATAGGCAATGTAATTGTTACAATGTTTAGACAATATAATTGGGTATTTGGTTTCTCTTAACTAGGAGCTATGTCATTCCAACCAGTGGCTACTATAAATAGTTTAAGCTGTTTTCTGCTTTTTCCCTTCACTGCCTCTTCCACTGTCTTTTTAATGATAAGACTTTCATATCAGACCTTTTTCAGCTAGCCAGTTGAAATGACTGAAGAAGTGTATGTTACTTCAAAGCAGCATGTGATTTTTTTACATGGTGGACTTGAAACTTGTCTTTAACAGCTGGAACAAGAGTCCCATCTCTTCCTGTTAATGTTTTTATTGCAGAATTAGAAAAATAAAATCAATGTCAGGTATTTTTAACATCTTGCTACTGAGAGTCTTGTCTTACACTGACCATACTTGATTAATAGAACACTGTTATACCAAGAACGAAGTTGATGAAGTATTTGAGTTGTTAAACTTTTTCAATGCCAAGTATCTGGGAGCTTTTTTATTTCTCCTTGAGTCTATATGCCTAAAAAGCTTTGGGTACCTAGAATGCTGAAATTTAGATTCAGGAACAATTTGTTGGAAACCTTTTGTTTTTTTCACTGGATTTTAGACCAGGTCCCCAGCTAAAAAAAGCTCTCCAAATAAATTGCTAGCTCCTGTGGTGTTCTTATAGTAATTGTACCTCTGATAATTTGAGCTTGCTTAAGGATGTTTAAGGTCCAACTTTTGAGTGGGGTATGGGTGTGCCTATATACTAGGCAGTGGTATGCATTCCTCAGCAGGTCTGGCTGTGAATCTACCATATAAGCTTGTTGCAGCTCTTACCTAGAGGGTTTTTTTCCCTACTTATTTTCTGTATGTTATCACATGGTAGTATTTTTAAACTGGTTGTGTGATACCAGCTCAGCCCTGGCTTTGAAGAAGTAAATTTGGTCAAGGGCACCTTGAGTGTGCCTGTTTGGTAGGGGAGCAAACAATATATACCCTAGTGTGTCAATAGCAATTCCTGTTGGGGTTTTGCTGTGTTCTTTCTCTTACACCTGTCTTCCCCTCTGCAAATTAACTAATGACTGTGGGTGTAACAAACACTTTCATTGTTGCAGTGGCAATGCTGTTCCTCCCAGTCCATATGAAAAACAGCTGTTTGGTATAGGAGAGGGAGAATAGCTATTGAATGCCTTAGGGTATAGTTTGATAAACCTAATCTGGTGTAACTGCAGGCTGCCCCTGAAGGGGAGAGTCCTGCTGGTTCCCTATCCTGTTTTTGATTTGGAGTGTGGGAGGCAGAGTAGGACTGTTTGATTAGTGTGTTGAACTGATGTGTCTTGAAGCTGTATCCCTGCTAGGTCTGATGTGCGGAAAGCAGTGGGGGTAAGTGGGTAAAGTAGGATTGCCCCTTTCAGTGGCAGCTTGTGTTTACAATCAAGCAGGTGCACATATATATTTAGAAGCAAGGCCAGTGACAGCAATAACCCTTATTCTCAACAATGAAATTTTTATGCTGAGCAACTCTGTTCCTCCACTACTCTTAATGGGAAGTTTTTTGTTTAGGGTGTAAGGCTTATTGATTTCTGGTTGGTTGTTATCCACTTCTTACAGGCATGATAGAGTATTGAAGAAATATTTACAGCATTAAGTGCAGTCCAGTGTGAAAGCTGACAGTGAATTTCAGGGGTGTACTAAACTTGATTTCTGTTGCACTTTGGTTGCTACTTACTGTTGTGTAACAGCATCATGATGGCAGTGCAGGATTTTGCCAGGTTCCTCACATGAGGCTCAGCTGCAAGGAGGGGCCAGGCTGGTGCAACTCAGCAAGTGTGCCTCTACAGGGTAGAAGTGTTGGTCTTTTTGACCTTTGTGCCCTAGGTGGAGAGGAAACTCTCCTCCTTATGATTGGAATGCCTTTTAAAGATCTCCCATGACAGATTAATATTGTATTCCAGGTCATCTGTGCTGGTTAGAGGCACTGACCACAGTTACCTGCCAGGATTCTCCAAGTAGAAGTAAAATCAGCTAGGTTTAGATTTTATACAGACACTTTCCCAAAGCAGATTTGGGAGCTTTCACAGGGGTACTGCAGGAGAACAACAGTGATGGTAACATTGGCATGGGTGTTTGCTCTGTGCCTAGCAGAATATAAGTGTAAACTTCTAAAACATTATCTTTAGAGTACTGCCATAATGTGGGATCTTTCTTTCTGTAGTTTTAAAAAAAAGACCTGGAAAGTATGGTAAGCATGCCTCCTTTGAATATCTTCTGTGCATTAAAAAACATGCAACTTGAACACTTCTAGGGTAGAGGTGGTTGGTGTGTATTTGACAGTGCTTATGAATGTCTCTTCCCTGAATGTGACTGTCTCCTAGAGCCTTTGTAGAGTTCTAGTTTCTGCACAGCGTGTGATAAGGAGATCCAGAGAATGCTGGTGTGAATAGTCAACACCTTTTTTTCTTCTGAACCTGTGTATTTACTAGGTTGATCTAGTATAGCATACCTTTTGTGCTAATCAGCAGAACCCTTTTAAAAATAGGTGATCTTGGAGTTACAAGCTCATGGATGAACCATGGTTTTAGTGGAAGTGGAGGAGAAAATAATGCATGTTTCTGGAGGGAGGAAAAACTTGTGTTCTGTTCATCTCAAAATCCTTATCATTCTTTTCCCTTCAGACTTTTGAAAAACTCCTTATTGCCAACAGAGGGGAGATTGCATGCCGAGTAAGTATGTAATCTTCTAAGTTTTTTCTTTTTGTAGCTAATTCTTAAACTATTGGTATTTTAAATATTGATATTTGTCATTACTTATATGGTAGGTCATCAAAACGTGTAAGAAGATGGGGATTAAAACAGTTGCCATACACAGTGATGTTGATGCCAATGCTGTAAGTACTGCTTGAATTCAAATGGTAGATGGGATATGGGATTCTTAGTAGTTCAACAAGACTTGCAACTGTTATGCAGGTTGTTGATTACTGCGGTGGGCATGTTGGCAATTCTGAAGTATCTTTGTGTGTGTCCTTTTCCTCCATGTGCTTGAAAGCAGGGGAGATACCAAGAGGGCAAGGATTGTACAAGTATTTAGCATGTTTTTGTGTGATCTCTTCTGTGTTTTGCTTATGTAAATGTTAACTTGTTTTTTCCCTGGATTAAAGTAGACAGTAACACCTGGTAGATATGTGCACCAAGTATAGGAGTGGCAGCAAACCCTGAGTTTTTATTGCTAATGTATGCAAAAAAGGCAATGAAAAAGGATCTTAGGAGATAGTATAGAACTCGATATAAATTGTTCCTGTGCCTGGTTAATCCAACTCATTGCTTGCTACTTTCCTCTCCTACTGGGTGTGCTGAATAAGCCTACTGGAGTTGTTCCATTTGAGGATACTGAGGTTCCTTGAATATTCAGCAACAGGCAGAAAGGTGGTAAAATGGCTATCTAGACAAGTAAGGTACTTGTCTAGCTAGTCGCCCATTTTCGTGTTTTGTAGTCTCTTCTTGTAGAAATATTTTAGCAAGAATAGGAAGATAATTTCCTTTGATATAACAAGTGTAGTCATACTTGCATATCCTTGTTGACTAGAAAGAAAATATTATTCCTCGCATGCAAGAACTGTTGCAGGGGAAAGGGCTGGGGGTGCTCCCATGTCTGTCATAGTTGTTGAAATCTGGAAGGGAGTTAAAATCATGTGTTAAGATCTAATAGAAATCTGTCAGACAAGCATCAGGAGAAAAGTGTATTTTATGCAGGACAGGACTTGTGAATATAGGTGGTGGGTTGCTCTATGTTTAAAAACTGAAGCACGGTTGATGTTATCTGTGAAAGTAGTTAGAACTTGGTGTTTTCAGAGTTAAGTGAAAGGTGAGATCTGTTGGGAGTTTTGGACTTTGACAGTGCTTTTGAGTCCTTTTGTGGTTCTATTCTTACGTGACCAGCTCAGTTTTATATAAATAGGCTGTAGGTAGAGCAAGGGACTAAACCTGGATTTTCTGAGGCAGGACAAATGCCCTACTGCTGGATTTCTATACCAAGTAATTCTTAGGTGAATGAAGAGTATACTTGGTCTAGATTTTATCTGGTAGCCATAACTGGGAGAGTGTAGTAGGTTGTGGATGCTCAGTGAACTGTGAAATGAATTCTTAATGGATGAGTATCAGACATTGTGATAAATTCTAATTCATTTGGAAGCCAAGGGTTAAGTGGATATGAATATGAACTACTCTGTATGATCTATGATCTCTCTAGTAAAACTGAAGCATGCTGATGGGTACTTGTATTCCATCTTATGTATATAGTATCTTTTGTTAGGATAAATGGTTTCACTGTTTAGCAGCACTGCACAGCCTTGTTCATTGGCATGAATTAATCCTGAAAATAGGCTAAAAAAAGCTGTTTAAAAAAGAAAACATCTTTCACCAGACTGTAATAGACAGAGAAGCTGTGGATGCCCCCTCCCTGGCAGTGTTCAAGGCCAGGTTGGATGGGGCTTTGGGCAATGTGGTCTAGTGGAGGGTGTCCCTGCCCATGGCAGGGGGGTTGGAACTAGGTTGAACTAGGTTGGAACTAGGTGATCTTTAAGGTCCTTTCCAACGTAGGCCATTTGAGGGTGTTACTTACCGTAATGTAACAAACAATGTTTGTCCTGTGTTGTTCACTTGTGTTCAGGTTCCATCATCAGCTGTGTTCTTGGTTATACCAGTGGTAGCAACATCTCAAACACTCTGAAATCAAACTTCGGAGCTGATGCAACTTGCCAATGAACCTCTATCCTTACGTAGCTAAGAACAACCTGTTTGGTCAGTGGTGGGATGTTGTAAGAGAGTTGTGAATATCCTTTTGATTTTGTGCTTGACAGGATTAAGCAAGACATCCTTCACTCCTTTAAGACTTGTATCACAAAGGCAATGAATATCATAAGCAGCTACCCTGATGACGGTAGTCATTGAACCAAGGCAGAAAGAGATGTAAAGGTATACAGTTGAACTAGTTGCACATTCCAAAGCTGTTTGTCGTCACTAAAAATAGTGGGACCTGGTTTTTAGTGACTGAAGTAGGTAGGGATCGTTTACAAAAATATTTTTGATTAAAGTGTTTAGAAATAACATTAATTGGAGTAGGTAAACTTTTCTGTTTAGAACTTAGAGTAACCTTTGAGATGTAGTAATAGCCCCATATTACACTACCTGCGTGGTTACTTGCTTAAGTGTGGATAGTCTGACACTCTTTAAACTAATTCATTGTTACAAATAACTTTAAAAGGAGAGTAAACTAGACAGTCTGTTACATCACTCTTTCCTTTGTCATACTGGGTGAAAACAGAACTGAAATTGAACTGAAGTAGGGTTCCCTGTGTATGGTTTTCCCCCCTTAAATATTTTAGTGAGCAATCACAAGGTATCCAGCAATTCAGGCTCTTCTGTGATTCTAGTTTATTCCCCATCCAGTGTCATATGTGTATGTGACCTAAGCAGGCATTTGCACTGGTGTTGGATGGGAATGATATATGTAGTCTTAAAGTCATTGGTCTTTGAATAAAGATACTGTAAGATTCATTGGTGAATAATCTTATCTTAGGACTTTATTTTGGATTTTTTGTTGACTCTTTAACTTTTCTTTCATTTTTTTGTCAGTATTCTCTGAAATCCTTGTGGAGTTTACAGTACTGAATGGAGGTTGTGGGAATAGCTGAAATACATATAGACCTTTAGTGATGCTACTTAGTTTTTCTCATTCTTCAGACTTAACTTTTGTGGAACACAATGGCAAATGTCTTGAGTATGCTGTTAGAGCAATATTAATATTGACATAGTAATTTTACATGCTAATGAAAAGAAACTAGACTATAACAGTACAAAGGAATTTTCATACTGAGGGAAAGCAGCAAAAAGGACTGTAATAAATTGAGAATGTGGCAAAAATTGAACAACCTACTGAGCCAAATAAAGGTTACCTGAAGAAAGAAAAAAAACCACCAAACATACTTTTTTTTTTTTAATTTAAAAAATGGGCAAAGATCTGAAGGATATCTATAGGTTAAAAGTGTTAAGGTGATAGGGAGGGAATGTTAGCAAAGCTTAAAAGGAGGCAGGTGACTTCAGAGGCTTTTGGGTACTTGTGTATTAATACAAAGCTACGGGTAGCTGGAAATGGTATTAGGTGGGATTGGATTAAATTTACCTTTGCAGAGATGGGAGGGGGTGTGAATTGGGGAAAAGATTATGTCCGAAGTTATTTATGCAGTGGAAGAGAAGTTGCTGCTTTAACAACTGTCCTGAAATAAAATCATTGTGGTGGCTGGGGCAAGCAGCCTGACAAAATGGCTTCTGAGACCCCCATAGAGCATACAGTTGCTTGTGTGGTTCTGAGTATGTTGAGAAAAGTAGGTCATAATGGATGCTTTTTTAGGGTCTTAAAAATCCTGGCTAATACTCTTTATTACATCTGTTATTTTGGGGGAAGCAGATGTAATAGAAAAGAAAGAAATTTTTTACTGTTCAAAATGCTCATTTTTTAACTTCAGAGTTCAGCTTGTAAGACTAATTTTTTTACACTTGGATAGGTAAAGGGGAGAAGGACTAATAGAATTTGGGAATGTTTTTAATTAAAACATCTGGTGGAATTATTTTTGGGATGAGAAAACAAGCAAAGAAGTTCTGGCTGAACAAGAGTAATCGTATGTACTTTTTCCCCCTGAACTGATTGGAATAGAGGGTTAAGATGAAAGAGCCTCCTCAACCATAAATGTAACACTGATGGTGCAAACATTGTCAAGGAAAGCTAGAGAACTATTGTAATGCCTAATGTAATCAGCTAAAAGTATGATAAATGAAGAACAAGCTTTCACTAATTGGATCTGAACAAAAGAAGGTATAGCATAAAGCAGTGAATGAGATATAATTTTATTTGGCATTTTTTAACACAGCAGGGATTCTATAGCCATACGAAGCAATGAACTATAAATGACTGAAAAAATCCCATGGGAAAGTAATGTAAACTACTAAAACTTTACGGAGTAGTGGACAGTTAGTTAACTTTAACATAAGGTTTTTTCCGAGTCACGTAAGACTTCAGGTGTTATTCTATTAAATTGCTGTAAACATACATCTCAAAATGCTTTTAGCTTTTGCAGATCACATTTTCTGTTAGATAATATAAAACCAAAAATGATGCAAATGCTTTTATTGATGTAAAAGTAATTGCACAGAATTCAGCTGTTCTCTAGAAACTGTAGTCTTCTAAGTGAAGTAAAATGGGAAAAATCAAATGACCTAGAAATGGAAGATCTATATTCCTTTCCTAGCTTTATTTCTTTTTTAAGCTTTGAATCTGAGGCAGTATTTCAGAAGGAAGTTGTGGGAAATGTGGTTTAGGAAAACTGCAAAGCTTGTAAGCTTCTATACCAAGTCTGTATTGAGCGGAATGAATTTGGGTGAACAAGTTGAGCTTTTCTCTGAAACAAAAACTTTGAATTTTGCTGAAGTCTTCCCTACAGCCTAATGATATACTGTCAGGTTCTTTTGTTAAGAAATCTAATTGGCAAAAATAAATACTGTGGGGGAATTTGGCATTTAAGTTTTAATCTAAAAAAAAAAAAAATTGGATTGAAAAATGGAAGTTTATCCAAAACTGGTAAGTTTTCTTTACTTGTAACTAACTTAAAGTACAGAGGTCTTAGTAAAGTTTGGACAAAGTCTCATTTCTTTTTTTGCTGTTTACTACTTTAAAATATGCAAAGCTTTCTTTTGTCATCTGCTACAAAACTAGAAATTCAGTCACTTTGACAGCTCATTGCCACTCAATGGCACTTCAGGAGTTTTTGCTCTGATAACCTGAGGAGAGAGCTGTTCAAGTACCCATATGAAGAGGAAACTAATATTTTAATGTCTTGTTTAAACACATTATTCCCAGACTGTCTGGAGTGTATAGAATGGACTCTGCCTCCATGTACTGTCTCGAGAAATTCAATCTTCATAAATGGTGCTGTTTGCAAGATGTGCAGAGTAGGAATGTACCAGATCACACCAGGGAAACATTAGGGTCAGACTTGCAGTTGGTGTCCTGCTCTTCTTTCAGTGTATTTCCTTTTTGTTTCAAAAACATGACAGCATATTGGTTATTTCTTTGTAAGAAAATGGTGGAGGTGATGTTACTATCCTATCCCTTTGCTTTATCAAGTGCTCTACTGAAAAGTTGTGTAAAGCACAGGAGATGTAAGTGATGGTCATCCTGTGAAGACTCAAATACCTCTGTGGGTGCTGACAACTGTCTACATCAGTAAGTGGTGTAGAGTAACAGGAGTGGATCTGTAGAGTGAAGTGGTTCATGCTGAAGACTTGGTGTCCTTGCTGCCTGCCTTTTACAATCTGTTTGGTTCTAGTTGGTGCCTGCTGGTTGTGGTTTGATGTGCCTGTTGGACTGCATCTTCTAGTGGAGTTTTGCCTGGAAGATAGCCAGTTCATGTGCTTTGAGACATCTCTGTGTTAGACACAATCTGTCAGTTGAGACACAATCCTCTCAGTTGCCCCAAAACACATTAACTTAAAAGAATGCAGTCCTGGTTTGAACTGAAATGCTAATGTACACTGAAGCTGCTCTAATTGCTTGCATGGTACTGCCCTTCTGGGCCCTTTCCTGCTCTATCACTTTCCTTACCTTGTGCTGAGCTGTTTCAGTGCTCTCTGAACACATCAAACACCTCATTTGACAAGTTAGTTAACATTTTTCTACTGATTTAGTATGCTAAAATATTTCGGTGGAATGTGTGACAGATGCTGGAGCTATGTATGAGTAAGGTGAGTTGGGAGTAGGTCAGCTATGTGTTAAACGGACTTCTGTTGCCTTGCTGGCTGCTGGGCTCTGACACTGTACCCAGAGCTCTGGAATTTGAAGAGATGTATAGGCACTTTAGTGATCAACTTTAAAGTCTAGGCGACAGGCTGAGCAGGGCTGAAGTCATAGGCTTCACTTGTTCTGAAGACTTGCATCTCTTGGGTGGTAAAGGAAGAGCAGGCAGCTCCTCTCAGACATGAGTGTTTGCTGAGGATGCTGGATCAATGGCTCCTGCTGCCATAATGCTGGCTCAGACTTATGCTTATTACAGAGTTGCCCCAAGAAAACAAGTGGGTGTACACCTGTTGTCCATTTTGCTTGTGTTAATCTCTAGCCATTTCCAGTGGTGGTGGAAAGTGCTATATGTAGTAGTTTTTATGCAATTAAACATTGTCAGCATGATCAAAAAAGATACTTAATGCCGTGTTCCTCTGTAAGAGGTGCTGCAGTGGCATTTTTTTCTTGCTGTCTCACCCCCTTGGAGACAAGACCAGAAGGTCTTTGAACTCCTTCTCCTTTGAGGTTGAGTGGCCTATTTCCTGACTTTATCCTTCACCCAGGTCTTCAGCAGTAACTGTTTCATTGTGCAGATTCACAGAATGGCAGGGGTTGGAAGGGATCTCTGGAGATCTAATCCAACCCCCCTGCTAAAGCAGGATCACCCAGAGCACGTTGCACAGGATGGTGTCCAGACGGGTTTTGACTATCTCCAGAGAAGGAGGCTCCACAACCTCTCTGGGCAGCCTGTTCCAGTGCTCAGTCATTCTCACAGTGAGTCATTTTTCTCATATTAAGATGGAACTCCCTGTGTTCCAGTTTGTGCCCGTTGCCCCTTGTCCTGTCACCGGGTGCCATTGACAAGAATCTGGCCCCCACCCTCTTGACATCTGCCATTTAGACACTTATAAGTGTTCATGAGATCCCCTCTCAGTCTTCTCTCCAGACTAAAGAGACCCAGTTGTCTCAGCCTTTCCTTATACAAGAGATGCTCCAGTCTCCTAATCATCACCATCACTGGACTCTCTCCAGTAGTTCCTTGTCTTATTCATATCTGTTGCTCCTGTGGTTTATGTTGTCCCAGTGGTGCTATTTATTATCAGCTGTAGCTGTGGATGTTCAAGGATGATCTGTTTTGAGGCCGTATTCATGAGCAATGCTATTCAGTAATACTGTCTCATTTCTTGTCTGTGCAGGTGTAAACGTTGGCCAGCAGCCCCTGGGCTGAATTTCCCTTTACTGCTAAGATGACTTCTAGACCGAGATGGACCTGAGGCAGATTTTTTGTGAATAATGTTCACAAGTGCTTGGGAAATGACTCTTACAGCTGATCTAAGACTGTCCTAAGAGCAGTTCTCTCCCTTTCTTACCTTCTGATCTGTTATGTACCTGATGTTTTTGTTGGCACTACTATATGTGCAGCTTTTTAAGTGGATTGAGGATGCTTACTGAGACCAGTGAAAAAAAAATGAAAGAAGTGTGGATGAGTAAGCTGATGTGACTCCCTGTGTAGGTTAATGAATGCAGCAGTTAATGCCATCAGGACACATTGCTGGGAACCAGGAGAAGAAAGGAGAGGATCCTATTAACCTTTTGACAGGCTGTCTAGATTTAGTGTCTTAAGTTAGTATGAGCCTGTATCCCTGATACTGGTTTTCTTCTCTGCTCCCTTTCCCCCAGTGGTGGGATATGTGATGGGGCTGTGTGAAGAGCTGGATTGGGAAGTGGAGGCATCGTTAGAGACCCTTGTAAAGAGGGTTGTATCTAGAGCCAGATACTTTTCTTAATTGTTGGCTGTGTATAGCTTGAGAAACCGCTACCAGGGTATTGTGGGATCTGTGGCTGACAGGCTGTGGTTCCATGGATGAGATCCTGGTGCTCTTTTTCTACGGAGGGGTGTTAGACAGGGAACTGAATTACATACGAAGTGTCTGAAAGATGAAAAAAACTCAAGACTGGAGACAGGAAACAAAGTGAAGGTGTAGTAGGGAGAAGGAAAGTACAGTTTGTGGGGTATAAGATATAGGTATGGATGTGTATGTTACTTCTATGGGTTGTTTTAGGTTATGCTTTTTTCCTTGTTCTTAAAAAGCATCTGCCTTTCACTTGTTTACTTTTCACAAGGTAGCATTATAATTTAAAAAGGATGAGTTTGAGATTACCCTCTTATTACCAATGAATTGTCTGTAGGTAGCAACTAACATCCTTTTATAGTTGTTTCAAACACATGGTGATATCTGTTTAATTGAAAAAAAAACCCAAACAGAACCAAACTAACCCTAACTGCAGGTCTGTCCTCCAAACTTGTCAAGTTTGGGTGTGTGTGGAATCAGGAACAGAATCATTGTTTAAAGATTATCTTTGGATGACAAGTTCTTACTGTGAAATTAGTGACAAAATTTGTCACACTCAATTTCTTAGAATGAATAGACTTCAAAGTTGAATGTGGAGATTATAGGCCTGTGTTAAACTAAATGCATTTTTGTATGTCTAAATTTAAATTTTATTAAGAAGTCCTCTTAATTGATTGCTTCATATATAAATTATTTTTCACTTTTTCTGAGACAAGATGCTCTAGATAACTGGACAGTAACTGTCATTTTCCCCAATAGAAAACTTCCATATTTGTTTTTCTTGAACTGGCATGCCTGCATACATATGAGTGTTGTCCCGCTAGCTAGATTGATCATGTCTCACCATCAAAATTTTCCCTAAAATTGAGTTTATTACAATGAAGGCCTTGAAGCTCAGGTTTCTGTCATAAGCTGACAGGAAGCACTTTTGAGTATGCATGAATAAGCAAGGACTGTCAAAGATCAGTTTATGTAGGAGTTGATGTGACTGTCTATTTCTTGCTGGTAATAGGCCTTAAAATAGCAAATGATATGATAAAACTCTTATTCTATCATGAAACTTTTTTCATGTCTTGGCCAACATGAGTAATAAATAGTATGACATACCTGATTTTTAGTTTAGCACTTGTCTCTTGATGTATGGCTAAAGCCTAATCTTTTAGGTCAGTATAGTCAGCCTTGAAGCCTGATTTCAGCTCTTCACTGGAGATTAACATAGCAATTCTTCTAAATGATAGTGTCAATTATAAATGTTTGAAATTGTTTCCAAAAAGGAATTTTCTGAAAGAGCTTACAGCCCTGGCACTTTCCTGATTATTTTTCAGGGTAGATTTACATCCTGAAATATTTAAACAAAAAGTAGTACTGGATGCTTTGACTGTTTGTTGATTAAAGAAGCAACAAAACCCCCAACCAAACAAAACCCACAAGACTCTGAAAAAACACCCCTTGCCTATATGAATCACGCTTAAGAATTATCATTAAAATACACATTCACCACATTGATCACAGAATCTTCACAAGCTTCACTTACATCAACAAAAAGAATTCCCCATGCCAAAATGAAAATAACATCACAACACCATTGAAAGTGAATGATTTACACGCAGTCCACCCCTAATCCCTTCACCACAATTAAGCAACAGAAATTCCCCACAGTCATTCTGCTCTTCACTCTCTAGCTGTGTTCAATCCATGTTTTGCCTATTACCTCTCCTAGTTACTATCATCTTGAATTCCTTGTGCCCCACATTAGGTGCCAAAAAGGACTGTGCTGGGTTGACCCTGGCTGGAGGCTAGGTGCCACCCAAAGCTGCGCTGTCACTCCCCTCCTCAGCTGGACAGAGAAGAGAGAATGAAAAGCTTGTAGGTCGAGATAAGGACAGGGAGAGATCACTCACCAATTATTGTCATAGGCAAAACAGACTGGACTTGGGGAAATTACTTGACTCTGATTTGGTAATAAATTGAGAAATAAAACCTAATCTTAAACATCTTCCCCCTACCCCTCCCTTCTTCCTGGGCTGAACTTCACTCCTGATTTCTGTATCCCTGAGTGGTGCAGGGGGGCAGGGAATGGGAGCTGTGGTCAGTTCATCACATGTCTTTGCTGCTCCTTCCTCTTCACTCTCTTCCCCTGCTCTAGCATGAGTACCTTCCCAAAGGAGACACTCACAAACTTCTCCAACCTGACTCCTTCCCATGGGCTGCAGTTCTTCAACTGCTCCAGTGTGGGTCCCTTCCATGGGATGCAATCGTTCAGGAGCAGACTACTCCAGTGTCAGTCCCCCACGGGGTCGCAAGTCCTGCCGGAAAACCTGCTCCAGCGTGGGCTCCTCTCTCCACAGTGCCACAGGTCCTGCCAGGAGCCTGCTCCAGTGCAGGCTTCCCATGGGGTCACAGCCTCCTTTGGGGGCATTCACTTGCTCTGGTGTGGGGTCCTGCATGGGCTGCAGGTGGAATCTCTGTTCCCCATCATCCTCCATGGGCTGCAGGGGGACAGCCTACCTCACCAGTCCTCCACAGGCTGCTGGGGAATTTCTGCTCTGGTGCCTGGAGCACTTCCTTGCTCTCCTTCACTGCAGGCACCTTGGTGTCTGTTGTTGAGTTGTTCCTCTCACCTATTCTCACACTTCTCTCTGGCTGCAATTGCTCTTGGTGTTGTGCATGTTTTCCCCCCCTTCTTAACTATGTTACCTCAGAGCCACTGTGGCTGATGGGCTCAGGCTTGGCCAGTGGTGGGTCTGTCTTGGAGCCGGCTGGCACTGGCTCTGTCAGATGTGGGGTAAGCTTCTAGCAGTTTCTCACAGAAGCCACCCCACCACTAAAACCTTCACATGCAACCCTTGTACACTGTCTGTCCCCCCCAACCTCCAGCAACAAAAACCCCAAACCAATTACACCCTGTCCAAAACCGTAAT
Source organism: Balearica regulorum gibbericeps (assembly GCF_011004875.1). Classification (NCBI taxonomy): domain Eukaryota; kingdom Metazoa; phylum Chordata; class Aves; order Gruiformes; family Gruidae; genus Balearica; species Balearica regulorum. The sequence goes on along the minus strand of NC_046184.1, from coordinate 159,491,454 downwards.
GTATCTTGTTTAATATAGGGGAAGAATAGTAATGTGTTTGAATAGTTGGTACCAAGTAATAGCTATACTTAGTGGTGACTTGGGTTGATAGAGAGGCGTGTATTCTGTTTAGATATTACCTTTTTAGGTTTCTGTGTCTGTCTTGCTGTGTTAATCAGGCAATGCTCTTGAGTTTCATTCCTGGATGTTAATTTGGTATATAGTATTCTGGGGTGCATTAAGAAGAGTGTGGCTAGCAGGTTGTGGGAGGTTATCCTCACCCTCTACTCTGCCCTGGTGAGGCCACATCTGGAGTACTGTGTCCAGTTCTGGGCTTCCCAGTTCAAGAAAGACAAAGAACTTACTGGAGAGAGTCCAGTGGAGGGCTATGAGGATGATGAGGGGACTGGAGCATCTCTTGTATGAGGAAAGGCTGAGACAACTGGGTCTCTTTAGTCTGGAGAGAAGACTGAGAGGGGATCTTATGAACACTTATAAATGTCTAAAAGGCAGATGTCAAGAGGGTGGGGGCCAGATTCTTTTCAGTGGTGCCTGGTGAGAGGACAAGGGGCAATGGGCACAAACTGGAACACAGGGAGTTCCATCTTAATATGAGAAAAATGACTCACTGTGAGAATGACTGAGCACTGGAACAGGCTGCCCAGAGAGGTTGTGGAGCCTCCTTCTCTGGAGATAGTCAAAACCCGTCTGGACACCATCCTGTGCAACGTGCTCTGGGTGATCCTGCTCTAGCAGGGGGGTTGGACTAGATGATCTCCAGAGGTCCCTTCCAATCCCTTCTATGAATTCTTGCAGTCCCTTTGTAGCTAGTGTTTAATATCTGCTCACCTGTTGACCTGTAATTTTACAGACTTTGTAATGTAGGATGCTGGCAGTTTTTAAAGTGAAACAGTTTTTAATGTGGGCTTAGCTGTCACAAATTTGTGACACACTGATTGCTTGTGAAAGCATTTCATCTCCCTTGTCTGCTTTCTGTAGTAATGGAACATCACTGTCCAGGTAGCATGTCTCCAAGATTGACCTTTTATAACTTTGTACTCATCCTTTTTATTCCATATGTAGTTTCCTGAGTTGTTATGAATGAATCTGAGAAGCAGCCATAGATTGAGTGTGGCACTGATGGTACCTGTTGGGGGCAGTGAATGATAGCACTTTGAAAGGGGGAGTGGGAAAAAGAAAAGGTGGCACAGTTCTTCACGTGAGCAGTCTGAGCTGCCTGGCTAAAGCTGTTTTGTACTCTTCCTTTTTCTCTTCAAAGACCCTTTTTTGCAGTAGTAAAGAAATCTTAGTCCACACTAATGCCTTAGAAACCCTGTTATGAAATAAGAAATTCATTTTGTATCTCTTTACATTTTCATGGTAATCTTAAATTATAATTGGGTGCCATGGTTCTCTTAAATGCATGCAGCTGTCAGTGCAATGAACACGCATCGAGCTTGGGTCCCACAGTAACACAACTGTTGGAGAATGGCGCCCTGTGGGAGAAGAATGTGGATGGAAGCTGAGACAACTGTGTTGAATTGCACAGAGATAAGATCCCAGTTAGCAATGTGGGATGCTGGCGCATGGCTAGTGATTGCAGTTGATTTGTGTTGTTGCACAGAAAGAGGTGTGACCAGGTGATCTTCCAGCTCTTGTTCGTTAGCACTTTTTATGACAGATTCTTACCTAAGTATGTTATAGGCACTTTCTCAAGGATCAGGTGACCTGTCTTAGTACAGATGATACGGTGATATTTCTTTACGTACCTTGGCAGTGGTTGTCTCTTGAGAACAGAGGGAAAAAGAGGCGGTTTTAAGTTTCTCCTGTTGAGTGGCTTCATTTTTTGTGTGATCCCAAACAGAGCATTACTTTTCCAGATGTGTGAAAGTGAGTGCTTGGTATTTGGACTACTCCTTTCTAATGCTCTGTCATGATGCTGAATAGTGGAGATCCTGAAGAATGTTGTTAGAAAGCTTGTACTAAGTTCTGTGCACATGAATGTCTAATGGCTAGTTAATGAAAAGCTGTATGTCTTGGTATTGACTTACCTAAAATGTTAGAATTGTTTTCAACACTGCAGGCACATCTGACTGTCATATTTTTATTAAGAATTAATTTCCTCCCCTGATTTAAGACAGTAGTGGAATATCAAAGGTAACTTGAATCAAACTTTCTTGTCTTATAGAGGTTATATTGTTTATCCCCTAAGGAATGCTTTTGGTTTTGTCTTGTTTCTCACTAATATGGATATGTAAACATCTGTGGGTATCTGATCCTGTTTCTCAGTATGTATGCTTATAAGGGGGTGGGCACATGTCTGGTGAACATGCCAGTTTGGTGAATACAGGAGAGTCTTTCTGAACTATAACCAGACCTTGGTGGAGGCCCTGCATCAAACTGGGTTTCTATGCATTTAGCAAGGTGTCAGAGGAGCTTAAAACTTGTAGTGCAATTTCTTTCTTTGAACAAAACTTTTAATAGGTATTTGTCTGTTCTTAGATGGTATCAATGCTATATTCCCAAAGGACACTTTGGAAGTAATATTAGTTAAATATTGAGGACTGTTTTCTTATGATATTCCCTGCAAAAGTTGTCCTGTGGCCTCATTTTTTCCTTTTGCCATATTGTAAGTATGAAAGAAAAGCAGATTTGAGTGAATGAAGATGTGTTAATATTAAATCTTGCCAGCAGTCATGAACTAATATTTAAAGTACATGGAAAGAATGAGGCTGTAGTCTTCCATGTCTCAGGGCTGTAGCAAATGCTTGGTGCTGAGGCTGGGGGCCGTCACAAGTGTGAGGTATGCTCTGGTCCAGGTGCTGAGTTGCAGGTGAAGGAGCTGCAGGGAGGAGATGAGCTGACTGCAGGATCAGGAAGGACAAACAAGAACTGACAGATTCTTTGCAGAGAACCTGCAGAGCCAAGAGTTTGCAAGTGTCTATGCTTGAGTAAGTGGAAGATTGGTATAGTGAAGGCTGTGACTTCTGCCACTAGGCTGTGTTGTGGTGGATGTCTGCCACAGACCTGATCAAGAATAGGAAGCAGATTAAACGAGTTCTAGAAAACTGGAGGAAGCCTTGTGATTGCAGACCTTAATACTCATGTGGGGTTTTAACCATGCTGATATTTCTGGAAAGACAGAGTAAAAGCAATTGAGGAGACTTCTGGAATGTGTGGAGGATGATTTCTTGACACAAATGATTGATGGGTTAACTAGAAGAGATGCTGTGCTGGATCCCTTACAAAGAAGGAAGAGGTGATCAGGGATGTGAAGCCTGATGATCACTCTGGGAGTGGTGAGGTTTAGGTTCCCAAGAGGAATAAGACAAATAGCAGAATTAAAACTCTGAACTGCAGGAGAGCAGGTTTTTGGCCTGAGCGAAGATTTGGTTGCCAGGATCCTGTGGGAGAATGCTTTGGAAGTTGAAGTGGCCCAGGCGAGCTGGCTGATACTCAGGGATAGTCTTCTCCAAGCAGAGGAGCTGTCTGGGGAACTTGAGCAGAGCTCAAGTGCAGAAAGCAAGTATATAGTGGGTAAAGGCAGGGATGAGTTACCCAGGAGAAGGACTTGTCGGAGTGTGAAGGGGCATAATTAAGGAAGCTAAAACTCTGCTGGTGTTGGCTATATCTGACTACGTACTGAAGGATATGAAGGGTCAACAGGAAGTTTCTATATATCAGCAGTAAAAGAAAGGAAAAGGAAAATGTAGGCTTATTGGGCGAAGTACCTGACAATGGTAAAGGGTATGGAAAAATCTGAGATACTCGGTGTGTAACTTGTTTTGGGAAAGTCCACTCCTAGGTCCCTGAGCCTAGTTGCAGTGCCAGATGAAGTGTACTCCTGTTGACAGTAGGGAAAGATCAAGTGGGTGTTATGTAATTGGATATAGAGAAGTCCATAGGGTGGGATGCAGCTGAGACTTGAGGGAATGAGCTGATTTCTTTGGCAGATTGCTCTCATATCTTTGAAATGTCAGTATGGTGGGAGGTTCCTGATGACTGGAAGGAGGCAACTGTTTCTTTGATCTAGAGAATTACAGGGAAGTAATTGGAAAAAATATGGTGTGAATTTTTTTGGAAGTGATGCCTTGTTACATGAGAAATACATACGAGAATACGACTGAGAGCAGTCAATGTGAGGTTCTTGTTGCAAATCGTGCCTGGGTAATCTGGTAGCCATCTTTGATATGACCAGCTCCAAGGATGAAAAAGCAGTGGATGACAATTACCTTGGCTTTACCAGGGCTCTTACCGGTGTCCTTGTAGTATCTTAGTAGCTGAATTAGTGAAGTAGTCAACCTAGCCAAACTACAAAGTGCGTGAAAAATTAGATCAGCTCTTTAGAGGTCCCATCCAACCTCAGTTATTGTTCACTTTTGTTTATTACTTTTTCTTAAACTCACAAGGTGGGGAGAGAACTCTTTTTATGCAAGTAAAAGCAAAATAGACTAAATTAATTTGTATTATGTTGTCACATGAGCAAATATGATTACTCTGTAGTCTTTGGCTATACAATGTGAAAGAAGCATCTCTTCACCATTTATGGCATCATTTGATAAGAAAAGGAAAGCCTCTTCACAAATAACTTGAATGCTTATTATGGAAGTATGACCTATTTCTTTACATGTTGATTTTTTTAAAATTGCTTGTCACTCATGGCTTCCTCTATCAGATTCAGATTTGAGGAAGCTTTCTTCAGTAGGGACTTTCCTTGGCATGTACAGTTATCAAAATACTGATGTGATTCAGAGAATGTAAAAAAAAGGTAATAATGAGAGTACATGTAAGTCTCTAATTGTATCTCAATTTTAATAAAAGTTGTGTAAAATTTGAAGAATAATGTCCAGAAAGTTAATAGCTCTTGCTTATGACAAACTTTCCTATATAATTTTGCTGATCTTATGCTTAAGTTTTCAATTTTGCATATCATATGCTAGCTGTTTGGAAGCTCTTCAGCTCAACTTTTGAGGGTTTTGATCTAACATGTACAGCTGTTGCTCTTAACTAGCTCTTTTGGATGCTGCTCCTGGTTCTTCATTGGAACTGTTGGTTTCCTAGAAATGCTCCTGAACCCAGGCAAAAGTTAACTTGCTGAGCCTGGTTTTTGTTTGGCTTGTCTTTGCTTAATAAGTGAAGGAGTTTATCTTGGAGGAGAGCTAACAAACAAGTGTACTGTGTGGGGCGGCTGCTGGGGGCTGCATCTCCCTGCTGTTTCAGATTTTTTTTTCCTTAAAGGCTTTTCCTGAATATAACAAAGGTAGTTGTATTCCCCAGCTATTGCTTGTGCTCTGTGGAGGTGAGAAGCTGGTACTTTGAATGTGTTGGAGACTAACAGGAATCCAGTCTTCAGCTAAAAAAAAAGCTGTGATTAACAAGTTTTCAGTACTGTGACATTCCTCTAGCATTAGGGTCCTGGCGGGTCTGCTGCCTGGTGCAGTGAAGCCTTGGTGCTGGAAGCCTGCCCGGCTTGGCCGGCTCTTCCTAGGCCACTCATGCGGTGAGAAAGACTCCTGAGTGCCTTTGAAGGTGGGTGACAGTGCTGCTTGCTTGTACGTATTTAGTGGCTGAAAACCTTATGTATGTGGGAGGCCAGATGCCAATGTCCTGAACCTTCCTTTTCATAAAGGAGAACGAAATGCAGAATGGCTGGGCTTGGGCGGTCTCACTGCCTGCCACAGTGACCTTGCTGCTGGGACTTGTGAAATCATAGCTGTTGCTTTGTTTCTTCTATGCTTTCAGCAAGCTACTGATTTTCTTGCTTATAACTTTTAAGATTCATTGAAATGTTGAACTATTCAGGTGGCGCTTACCTTGTTAAGCATAGTAAAAAAATTGAGATGTGTGGAAACCACTGTAACATCTCATGCATTTTTTTGAGAAGCCATTTTTTTCTGCTGTATGTAATACTTGATAAATTCAGTGGTTTGGTGACTCTTTATTCAGTAAATAAGTGCTGAATTCAAAGCTTTAATTTTACAAGACCACAGTATTAGTATTGATTTTTCTATTGTATTTTTTGTCATTTTAGTGATAAAGATCTTACATAAATCAATGTTAGCTTTTATTTTGATAAAAGAAGAGTATGTAGAGGATCTGCAGCTACCTTAAAATATGCCACAGTTCTCTGTGAATATAAATTTATGACTATAATATGGGGGAGACTTGAGCTATATGAATTTTTTAGGTAATAACTGGAATTTTAATGGTAAATCTGATTTTTTTCTTATGACATAGTTACATTAGAAGTATAATTTATTTCACTTCTACTTGCTGAATGTTTTGAAGAGTTTTTAGAATCAGCCTATTCAATGGGTTAAATTGAGCCTGAAGTCATCATGTGCTTCTTGTTCAGTATCTGTGGAGCTTGATTGAGATAAACTTTTAGATTGTGAGCTCTGCAATAGTGAATCTTGTGACAGCAGTTTCCTTGTTTAATTTTTTTTCCTTCAGAGGAAATACTGTAATTCTTCTGCAAGTTAACTTCAATAACTTAAAAGATATAGTTTTTATGTCTTAATGTGTCCAACTCAGTATTCACTCAAGAATAAAGTTTGTGCCTGTTTTTTGCTGTTTCTGCAGAGAATTTTTCTTTTACAACTTAACTAACAAAAATAAGCATGTATGTTTTTCTGTATGAATTAGTTCTGAAAGCTATTTTTTTAATTAGGCTAATGAGATTCAAGAAGTGACAGTGCTGTCAGCTGACAGCTTTGTTTTGTCAAGTAATTGTCATAGCCCTAACAAAGAAATTACAACAAAGTTTTTGAAGATATGCCTTTTTAAGAAAGTCTTCAACTGCCACAATGTCATATATTTCCATCAGCTGAACTAAAGCATACAATCACTATGACAATTTTCTGCCCTCAGATTTCTGGGAGTAAAGCTAACACATTAACTGTTGTTCTAAATTAATTTTGCAGACATGCATGCCTATGTATTCTCTGCACCAATATTCTTTCTGAGGAAGAAATTTGAATTGTGTGACTTCAAGCAGTTAAGTCAACAGTGGCCTTTTCAAGGTGCAAATAGTCAAATCATATGCTCTTTAAGAAATTTGAGGTGCAGTAAGTCTGGGATCAATGTGGCTGCTTGTTTTAAAGTTAAAATGAAAACTAACACACTTCTACATGAAGTTCATAATTGAATAACATTTCTAAAATTTTGTAGCTTTGAAGCCTGTTTGGAGTTGTATTTGGTCTGAGTTGCTTGCTTCTTTTCTGTCTTAAGTGTTCCACTTCTGTAAACTAAAATGCAATTTTAGTAGTTTGTTCCCTCCTAGCAGCCCTTCTCTAAATCTAGGAAGGAAAGCACTGAGGTTGCATTCAGTGGAGAAAAGCTGTCTGTATCTACTCATAATTTTGCCCTGCTTGATGTGCTAGAGATAATAGGTTATGCGTTATTTTCAGACTTTTTGGTTCTTGAGGGGAAAAAATGTTGAGAGTTCTGTTGTCCAAGCATATGGTGTTTAACCTTTCTGGGCCAAATTGTTGTAGAACCACTTATCTATCATACTTAGCATAATAGGTAAGGTTGATAAGCCAACCTTAATGTAAATTGTGCCAAAGAGGTGAGGAGTGTTGGTCACAGAGTGAGAAATCTGTGTGCATGTGTAAGCTAGAAGCTGGTTTTTGTTAGAGTGGATATGCTGACAGGAAGCTTGTGAAGAGCTCTTGGCTTTTGAATGTTGTTAGCGATCTGCAGCTGCTCTGAAAGGTAGACTTCAAATAGTGTGTGTATTGGGTATGTAGTGCAGCCACACCTAAATGACTTCATTCAGGGGTTTTATGGAGCTTTGCATTTCTGTTATATTTGCATTTACATATATTTTAGAACATGTCCTCTGAGTTTCTCCTTAAAATGTTACGCTAACACGATCTGAACAGGAGCCTCTAAGTTGCTGCCTGTCCTGTGTAGCCCCACAGGAGAGTACTTTGAAATGGGACAAGGGTTTCATTGTGAACCTGTGATCATATTTCAAACAGTCTGGGGCAGCGGAGGTGCAAGGAGGTGTGTGTGAGGGTTCCTGCCAAGTTCAGGCTCAGTTGTGTGGGTAGGCAGTTGCTGGATGCTGCATCAGTGTGCATGCAGCAGTATCATTCATACTTGCAAGAGAATCACACATGGTCTTGAAATTCCTTCATGCTTTCCCTCCTTACTCTTTTAGTCTTGTCTTCCTGTTTTCTCTCTCATCTTTTCCATCAGTGATTGATCATACTGTTCAATGTGTGATGTGTGTCATTGTGCAAGTTTATTGATGGTGAATGATCTACCTTGGGCAAAAATCCTGAGTGTGTTACAAACCTGGGAGATGGTGGTGTGTGGTGTTCCCTCCACATTCCTTAACACAGAGAACTCCTAGATTCTGCACTAAGTAGCAAATCCTGGGCATTTATCTGTTGGAGGTTGCTTTATTTGTGTCTAATTGGACTGAGAGCTGGAAGGATGATGACAGTAATTTGGAACAGGGAAAGAAGTGATCTTTTCTGAGAAAGCAGTTCTTAGTAAGTTTTTATTTTGCTTCTTGACTGATTCCCTCCTCCCCCCCCCCCCCCCCCCATTGGCTATTTATTGAAGCAGGAACATTGCTTTTATGAATATCTGCTTTCTGTTGGGGAAAAAGAAAACTTTGCCTATGTCAATGAGTTTCAAAGGTAGCATTACTTCTTTCAGAGCTCTGAATGCATTTATATTGTTTCAGCAGGAAGGATGAAACTGAGCTTTGAAGCTTTAGATGGGTTTATTATTTTTCTTCTTAAATTAATGAAACTTACCTGTCCTTCTCCCCTCTAAAGAACCTAGATTTTTTTCCCCTCGCTTGAACCCTCGAGATGAATTGCCTTGCTTTCAGCATGTCCTTTTCTGCCAGCCTATATACACAGGGTAAAATATATGAATATTTGACGTTTACCATGTTAAAACAAAAAGCCCACAAAATTCATGAAAATCTGAGAGCTGCATCTTACCCAGGTGGCCTGCTGTTTGAAATATGACTCCTGGTGTGTATTGTACTCTTAGCCCTAGGATTCAGTAATGAGATTGAGTGGTATCTTGCGTGAGCACTTCTGGATGATTGACAGTGAGGTGATGTGAATCATCATTTATCAGGGTATTATCATGCCTACCCTTGATAATTTCTCCCTGCTGTCTGGGGAGGTGGTGAAGACAGATAGGACTTTGTGATGTCAAAGTAATTAGTGTGTGTTGGTTTCCAGCTGAACAAAGTGGAAACTAATGATCAGGTAAATGAAGATGAAGTGCATTAGTGTAAGGATGAAGGTGCAAGGACCTTGGGGAAGAGCTTATCAAAATTTCATGGGGGTTATTTGAATATCTTACAATTGTGCAGTTGCAAGCAATATTTAAAACTACTAAAGGATACTTCTGCAGCAGTCTATTTACATGTCCTTTGCTGATATCTCTTCTAGTGAGAGGGTCAGCACTAGGGTTAAGGACATCAGACTCACTGCTCTAAGGACTGGGAGCTCCTTATGATTTTCATAAAATATGAGTAGTGAGTTTCCAGCTAATGGCAGTGATTTTGAGTTAAAAGATGTTAAGGAATCCCAGTGTACACTGCAAAGGTTGGGTTTTCCAGGGACTTGACCCATTTAAAAGGGGGGGGATTACCGTAATTTGGCTCCTGTATGTTTTACCCATGACTGGCTCCTTTATATTATTAAAATATTTTAATGTTGCTTGGTACATATGTAAATATCTTAAAATATGCAAGCTTTGCAATATAATCTCTGATGCTACCACAGGCTTTTAAAAAACGTGGTAGCTTCTTGGTGCAAGCTTTGACAATTTTATGCATGGGTCATTACTGAAATATATTTATAACCTGAAAAACCTTTTGTGTAGGTGTGTACAGCTATGCCAATGTTTCAAATGATGCTTAATGCACAAGACCAGCTGAGTATAATTGCCACACCAACAGCAAGTGATCTGAGGGTTTCTGTAGTTAGTTTTATCATGTGTGATTAAATATTACTAATTGTAATTAACCAATTGAAAAGCTATCTGTTTTACATGCTTGCTTTTCAATTATTAAAATGGTAATTTACTCGTTGCCATTTATCAGTAAACTTGTATTAATACACCAGTCTCCTGGATACTTCCAAGAAAAACATACCTGTGACAGCAAAGTTTTATAATTAAAGCCTCATGGCAAAACTATTCTTTTGGCTAATTTTTATGTATACAGCTTTCTTCTCTTTATTTCAGTTCCTTCTTTGGTGAAACTGAGCGGGCTAGAATCCCTGGCAGGAATTTGTCTGTATTAATATGGCTCATCAGAGACATTATATTTAATTGGAGAGCCTGTGGTATAGTCGCAGGAGGCTGAAGGGCATTATTTAGCATTAGCAATGGCTCGTCTGGGAGTTGTGCACTAATCAAGGAGCTTGTGTGTTAACTGTAGGGATGATGGGAGTTATGACGATTATGACATGTGAGCACATGTCTGTATGAGAACTGGACAGGCAATGAGTTAATCAAGAAATATATTAAATGGCTCCCATGCTGCTTCATTATTCCTCTGTAGAGACTGTCTGTCAGATTGTGTACTTTAACAAAAAATAAAATGAAATCCAACAAATAGATGTTTTTGTAGGTAAATTTAATACCAGGTTTTTAACAAAGAACCTATTTTCCTCTGTTTTTGAGGTGAATGTGTACTTTTAAGTGCTGTGTTGAAAAAGAATAAGCGAATACTTAATCTAAAAAATGCATTTAAACATGTGCCTCTCCAATCTGCACTTCTTGTATTTTGTCAAATGTTTGCTTTCAGTAAATATGAATTATTTCCCACTTTCAACTAGATGTTTTTAAATCTTTAAACTTTTACATAATTAATAGCTTGCCAAAACATTTATTCTTAATGTTGGCAACTTAGCTTCAAGGAAATAAAAATGCTAATCTTTTCTACCATCAGGGTGCTCCAAACCTTGCAAAGAAAAAAATCAAACCCAACACCCCTTACCTGTACTGCATAGATTATTTGTATGCCAGGTAGACACATTCTGTGCCCAGCATGGTTGGGGGCATCCATTTCATATCCATCATTAAATTATCAGTTATGCTGGAAAAATTCATGTTTAGAGGAAATGGAACTAATAAACTGAGCTCACTTAAAAAGCTGCGTAAACCCATAAACCAACTGAATTATATTTGTAGGCAAACTTATCTCAGAGCGACTGGACAGGTGAGCATGTGCACTTTTTCTGCTATTGTAAGCACTGCCAAATTTATTAAAACTTTCTACCAAACTGTGACTTTCATGTATTAACTTAATTAAAGCAGTATCATGGCTAGTACTCAAAGTGTTAACCTGTATGAGGTTGTTATTGAAATCCATTATCTGTGGAGTCAGTACTAGTGGTCAGCAGCAGCAGAAGTAAAACTGCAAGTAAGACCCTCCCTTGGGTGCAGTGAGCTCAGCAGGTTAAATTGTCAAAGCTTCTTAAAGGAAGGATAGTTAACCCCCCTGGAGTTATAGGTAAACCAATCATTTGCTGTCAGCAGGAAATATGACTTTATTTAGCAGGTTGGAGAGGGGGAAAAAACCCCCAAACCTAAATGTGAACAGGAAAGAGGATTTAGAAGGAACTGTTGTGTGAGTGTGTGTTGCTGTGCTATGCAGATTCCCTGCAATTTGGAAAGATTTTCTTAATTCTAGGCTTTTAAAAAACAAGAATCTATTTATATAAAGCTTACTCCAATATCTTATAACACTATGCATGAGGTTGAGCTAGTTTTAGACTTGTGAATATTTGTTAGGTGAAGAATGCTAAAGTTTGTACCTCTTGAAAATAGAAACAATTGTCACCTTACAGAAATAGGTTGTTTCTTTCCTTCAGTGTTGTGCAGGTATTGCCTGTATAGAATGTAATTATCTTTTTACTATACTAAATAGCTTCAACATTGATCAAATGGATTATATTTAAGATATATATATCTTAGAATTTATAGGCCATAAGTATTTACGATATTGTAATTGTACTAGTGTGATAGTGATACTTCCCATATTTTCTAGTATTTAATTTTTAGACTTCAAAGCTGAAGATCAGGAGTGCTTTACTTCGTGCTTCTTAAATTCTTCCCTCCAAAAAGGAATTCCTAGAAGTGATAGCTTGTTATAGAAGGATGTGAAATAGGTGTGGGAGAAGACTTGACACTTTTTCTCTAGTCTTGTTTATTGGATCAGGAACTGTGCTTAAACCCTTGGTGGGTGGAACTTCAGAGTGACCTGTGAAGGATGCTCTTTTATATATCAAGACCTGTTTCCTCAATACAGTGCACTGTTTTTGGACTAAATCTGCTTGATATGCTGAAATAATATTGTTGTAAGATTAATGGAATACAGTAGAGACTAAGATTCTGCTTGCTATCCTTGAATTACCTTCAGATGGAGAAGTGTGTATCATAGGCAATTAGCTGAGAGGTAGAAATGTTATCAGGGAAAATACTCAATAACCTAAAAAGCAAATTAAGGATTTTCCTGGGGCCATGCTAAAACAAAATCTTTACAATTTGACATGTACTCTGTGGCAGAAGTCTTTAAGGGAAGAGATACTTTTGGCTGTAAGGAAAAAAAAAACCAAAAAACTCATTGAAAATATTTCTGTCAGATCTGGAGGAGGATGGGACCACATGAAGTCTGGCATCAGCATCCAACTGTTAGATTGTCCAGTGCTGGTATTAGCTGTGTGAAAATCTTATTTAGACAGTACAAGCTTACTCATCCATTCCTGCCTATTTGTTAGATTGTGCACTGTCCTTACAGACTTTTGTGAGCCACCTGGTTGTCTATACAACCCCTTTCAAGTGTATGGATGTACTGTGTAATACCAAATATGCACCTCAATGTATGGCTAATGTATGTTTAGCATTGCAGAATATAAATTATATTTAAGGATGGAATGGAGATTAGTACAGTAATCTCATGAACAGTGTTAATACACTTTTAAAAGCATTATGCCATAAGATGAAACTGAGAAATAAATACTTTTTTCTGCCGTCTTCTGCCCTGTTTAAGATATAGTCTTGTGCCATGGCTAGTAGTCAACTCTGGAACTGTTCATCCTGTAACAGTTCCTACTGATCTGTGTTCTATTTTTTTCCTTTGGAGGTCTTTGGCTCTGGCTATTATCTAGTTTGATCCTCCTTTATGGCATACAGTTTTTTCCCCATGTAATTCTTTATGTACTTGACTTTGGGGTATTCTGTGATCACTCTTATCTAGTACTATGCAAAATTTGCTTAAACTTTCTTTGAATATAGGGTTGCAAATACTGACAGACTCTGTTATAACCCTTTTTTACAATGTAAGTTAGGGCTAGCCATTTGTGGTGGGTTGACTGTGTTTTGTAACAAATGCTGCTCTGTACTTTCTGAGTAGGTCTGTAACAGGACCAAGTGGCTGTCAAACAGATGGCATGGAAGTGATTACACTTCTGGCATGGGCAGGGATGGTTTCTTGCTAAAAATCATACTACTTTTACAAGAGAAAGTCTATTTGAAAAGTTACTTAACAAGTAGATTTCATGGGTTTTCTGGCTTACTGTGTTCTGTGAGGTCCCGCAGCAAATATGCTTGGTGCTTTTTCTCCATTACAGTTTTGATTTTTGGTTTCATTCTGACATCTGCCTCTTGGAATCTCAAAGCTGACTTGTCTTTCAAAATAAGACTTTTGAGGGTAGAAAATGTAGGCTTTTATATAGAGGACTATCTTCTTCAAAGTTGTCCTGTAATTTAATGAATAAATTTAATACACTGTCAGAAAAGTAATTTTCTTGTAGAACTAAACATTTTGTTGAAGAACTAACAAAGCATAAGTTTTAAGAAATCTGAATGTTCATGTTAGTGGAATTTTGAAGGCAAAAATTTGTGAATGTTATGTAATAAAGTGAATATTTAATAAGGCATTTGTAAGTATTAAAGATTCCATTCCTCTCAAAATATGTTTTTATCATCTTATGCTGGGCATGATGATTTTGAGGTTTCATGACTGAATTTTTGTGGTTTATTATTGGTACTGCTTTAGTACTTAACCTTAGTGGAAAAACCCCACTCACTGGGTAACCAAAAGTGGTTAAGGGGTATGAGTATGTACATATATATACATACACATATGTACATATATATTTTTATGATACATATATATTGCATAGACATAAAGAAAACTTTCTGTATTTTCTAAAAACGTGCACTGAAAGTTTCTCATCCTTAAGGTATTATGCACTCACCCACAACCTATTTTGGGAATTTTTTTAATGAATTATTTGACACTTTTTAGATCTAGCTTCATATTATGCCTAAACTTCTGAGTCTAAAATACTTCTGAAAGGACTGTTTGTGCTCTCATGTCCTCTCTCATTCACTGTATTGGATACAATGATCACGTGGCGGGGAGATAGCTTAACTTGCTGATCTGACAGAAGGTTAATTTCCCCTCCCCTTAGATTACTTTTCCACTGGGTCCATTCAGCTGATTGATCTGCCTCAGCAGCACTGTAATTGCTAGAGCTGAATGTGGTGGAGAGTTAGGGGTGGGATCATTCTTTGAGTGGCAACTTGTATTTGCATAAAGTGAGGCTTACTGTGAAACTTCATTCACGTCTCAATATATGGTTCATTTTGATCCAGGAGTTAATCCACACTGAGAAAAACTTAATTTATTCTTGGGTCTTTATCTTGCATTTCTGATTTTTTTTTGTTAGTTCTTCAGCTTCTGCTCCAGAATATGTTGTCTTGAGCTGATGTCTATACTTCCCCTCTCACCTTTCCTTTAAATACTGTTGCATAGCTGAAATGTCAGATAGCTGTGAATTCACCTTGTTGGTGTGGGCTGTTCTCTCAAACCTGGAACTGGTTTTGGGGGCCCCTGACTCTGTTACTGTCTTTGGATGCTGGAAGGAATTTCTGTAGTCCAGCCAGGTGTGGGCAGGCAGATTTGGAGATTAGACAGGAACCTCATCTGAAAGAGGAACTCCATCTGAATTAAGCTGAAAATGCTAGATAGGAGCATGCTACCAATGCATACTATGTGTTGCTTTGTAACGTGGCTGAGTTTAAGCTACTTTTTGTGAATCCCATATGTCTTCTGGAATATCTAGCTCAATTAAGAGCTAAACTTCTACTGTATGAAATTCTGTATGCATTGGCTACCCTTGCTACCACCTGATGCTATTTTCTAGACTGACCTACCTAACTACTAATTTTCCCATCTCCCATGTCTTGCCAATTTAGAAAACAAAGCAAAGCAATGTGCATCAAATGCATTCCATGGTGAGCTTGTTTTTGGGAGAGGCAGGAAAAAGAAACAGCATGAGGAAGATCTGTCCTATTGCTTTGCTAATGTGCTTAGAAAGCTGAGATTCCATGAGGGAAAGACTGACATGTGGGTGCAGATTTGTTTGAAATGCAAAGAGGCTACTAATACCACTGTAGAGCACTGCTATTTTGTTAACATCACCAAAAACTTAATTATTTTTTAAAAACACTTAAAGCTCAAATCGCATACACTGCAAAGATGAAACTCTAGCTTCCACACAGAGCATAGTGGACTGCTTTAAATGTGATGAATTGCTCAACTGTTGCAACAGATGGAGACTCTTGCTTTGGTAAACAGATTTATTAAGTATTGTCCCAAGTTGTTAGTGTATGCTCTGAAGTAAAATTCTCCTGTTCCTCCTGGAGACTTGCTCCAGATAACGTATTCCAAAGTAAAAATAGTCTGTAGAGGTATGAGTGCAGTTGCTAGCTTGCAGACTGTTTCTTCACAGCACTCTCTAAATCAGCAAATGTTGTCTTGAGTGGCTGCCTCTAATCTTCACTTGGGTGAAGAAACTTGGTAGCTGCTGCACCCCATCAAAGGGAGTGACAAGGGGAATGCTTTTCCCTCAAGATTGTGAGAAGTATTTTGCTATTGATGCAATGAGTTGGAGTTGAAGAATGGGACATTGTGTTTTTTCCTTCCTGATTCCTCTGCCAATCCTGCAGCTCATCCAAAGGTAGATGAGAAAACAAGATGGCTATTGATCTACCTTTTCCCACTTCTACTTTTTCAGTTATTCTGTCGAAGAAAGATTGATTGTTCCTGGTTGGTGTTGACTAAAACATGTGGAAGGCTGTGATAAAAACCAACCATATAATTCTGCTAAATTTTCAATAGGAAACAAATTACTTTTATTGGCTATTAACTGTGACAGACTAGCTTTTTTGTCTTAAACTGCTTCAAGTTGAAAAGAAGTTAAACAACCTTTTATTTGTACTTGTTGGTTATCTGCAGATAGACATGGTAGGCTGAAGAAGTCTTGTTTTAAGCATGATCGAATTGTTCTGAATAGAAGCCTGGAGAGACAAGCTTTCATAGAAAATGTCCAGAAGAACATACTATAGAGACAAACACCATACCTTCAATTCTCAATGTCTGACCAAAACCTCCACCACCCTGCCTTATTCAGCCTAATTATGTGGTCTTCCCAACAATTAGCTACTCAATCTGGCTAAACTTCAGTTCTGTGGTCTCAAGTTTATATGAATCACTAAGTTACTAGTTCCTGGTCTTCACTATTTTGGAGGATGAAACACAGTAAGCACTTGCAATAAAATTCTGATGGAAAGTGCTTTGCTGGGAAGTTATCTGCCAAAGAATAAGCATATAGGAAAAGGCTTTAGGAGCAAAAGCCACTCTGGAAGGGTTTCCTCTGAATTCTTGTCTGTGATGTCTTCAGGACTCTCGAGGCTTTTCCTCCCATGTCCCAGCAAACAGAACTCTCAGTTTCAGAGTATCGCTGCACAACAGCCTTAGCGTGGTGTGGTTTTCACAGTAGTGATCAGGCCTCTAGATGTGATGGGGAGTCCTCTCCTGTTGATGAGGTCTTTTAAAGTAAAATAGTGTGTGTATTTAGCAGCCAACAAAGTTCCAGTGCTTCATTCATGGGAGAGAATTTTGAGATGACTTTTTAAGGTTACAAAAATAAATTCATGTTTATGAGCAAGAATGCAAACAGAGAAAAATCTTTGTATGTGTTGAAAAGTGCATTCTTGTAGGCTTGGCTAGAAATACAGTCTCCCTTGCCTGATTGGCGTCTCTCTTCTTTTAAAGACTTTTCAGTTCAATCTGGATCCTTCCGCTTTAATTTTAGTTGAAATCCGTGGATTTTGAGTCCACTAGTTAGGCTATTGCTGTCTTCAAATTGGCAAACCGAAGGGCAGGATAGGATGGAGGAGTAGAGGAATGGGTGCTGACTATTTTTCTTGGCTAGTGTCTGCAAACCCAGGATCTAATCCTGCAGATGCTAATGGATGGGCTGTTTTGAGAGTCATTCCAGCTTTGGGGAGGGGTAAGTAAATACCTTTCACAAAACCGAATGTTTGAAGGCCGTTGAAGAATTGTTTTACCTTACTACTCACATAACTGTTTGTGGGCCATCAAATTGAAAAAATGTGTTAAAATAGGCTTACAGAGAAATCTGCTTATGCTGACTCTGTAGTTGACCTCTTTATTTGCATAAAATTTTTTTAGGTTTTTGAAATGTTGAGTAAAAATAAATGTGGAAAATAGGGATAGTTATGCTATTTATGGCTTTCACAGTTCTGATTTTCATGTGGTTTAGAAATGTTTACATTATTTCATTTTAGGGTTAAATGCTGTAATTGTGTGGCAGTATTTCTTTTGCAGATAGCACTTTAAAGGTTGTATGAATACTGCACATGCTATGTGCACAGGTTTATTGTATTATTGGTGTGTGTATTTTAATGTGAAACTGCTGAAGACAGGTCAGACGAAATATGTGGTTTTGGCACAGCAGTAAATTTGAACCTTTTTTGCATCCATTTGATTTTTTTAAATTCAAGACACTTCAATGCCACAAGCTTTTTGTTCTGTTTTGTCTGTCTCTTTTGACAGTGGTGCTGGCAAGATTTGAGGTGGTTGGTTTTTTTAGCTACCTTACAAAGGATTTACTCATTAGCCCTATTTTATGGGTTGAGCTAATTGTGATTTGTCTTGCTGAGTGGTATTATGCAGTTTGGGCCAATTAAGTGAATCCACTTACACCAACGGATGTTGTTCCAATGTGTAATATTGATTTGAGCTATAAAAGGAGAATGACTTGTTTGATTAGATTTCTTTGTCTAAACAATGCTGGATTTTATCTAGTGTACCAAACAGAAGTGTTCTCTTCACTGAGGTTTTCTTAATTGCTTCTTAGGCTTGAAACACTGTATATGCAGATATAACAGTTTTCCTATATATGTAAATTCTGAAACAGTACAGAACAACAGGGGGAAAAATGCGTCTTGCAACTCAGTAGTATAACTGTCTCTGCTGCATGAATATCAACTCATGTTGAGACCTGGGGATGCGTAGGGTGACCTACTCTGAAAAACTGGGACGCTGGGGAATCCTGACATTTACCTCCTCAGAGATGGAGTGGGGGGTGTGAGAGTGTATGTGTGTATGTGTTAATTAGGCATTTACGCTGAAGTAAATGGCATCTGTCACATAATAAACATCAGAAACTGCTGAAGTATATATAATAATCTGTGGAAACTGTGTGGATGATATTAAGCTCTCTGTTAGGAAACACATGTAGATCTATTTGGTTTTTTGTTCCTCTGGTTCTGATGACAAAGTCAGCCTTTATTTTTTGGAATTAATAGATGAGAATCACCATAAAAAATGGGAGAAAAGCACTTCTGTCATGAATCAGATCTGCAAGAAGGTAATAAACTTTGGAGTTGCTGAATAATTATAATGCTAGGGATCTGTAAATTATCTTATTGTCTTTTATTTTCAGTGCACATGCAATCTATAAAACACTGTTAGTTCTTCACCTTAAAATCATTTTTTTATGCATTCTATTGCCATACCAAGAAAACTCTTCTGTGTTTAACTGTTGAGGGGCATGCATATGTAAATGCGAGTTGTTTATAATACAGATTTCAACTAGCAATCTGCAGCAGCTGAATGACTCCTGGAGAAAGTTACCTTGATTCTGCTGTGTTAAACAGAACATCTCTAGGAGTGCTATGTATATTTTAGGTAGTAAGCTATTAATTTTCATCTCTGGAAATGATTATTATTTGAGATACAGGTTTGATCAAGGGGATAATTCAGTAAATTCAGAGTATGGCTGGGCAATAGAGCATGCTGCTGTCAAATGAGTACGTGTGCCACCCTCTAGGGTAAAGGAGAGCTAACATAATCTAGGTAATTTGGGTACTTACTAGCTCTGATTCAGTGCAGTTCTTCTCAATATTCACTTTGCAGGAGATAACCCGATTTAGTATTTTTGTGGTGCTTATATCCAGAATTTTGAGTTACTGACACGTTTCTTTTCTGGGATATGATGCCAATCCCTGGCACCAAACCTGCTTTGTAAATCCTTCTGAAATACTGAAACATGATGTAGAAGAAGGATCTTCAAAACCAATCGCTATACTGTTACTATCGCTTACTGCATACTCTGCTCGGAGCTGCTGCAGCCTGGAATGGTGCTTGGAGCCAGTCCAGGCCAAAAATGGCTGGTTAATCAGCCCTGATGGACTCCTCGCTTCACGTGCCTATTTGCAGGGAAGGTGGTGAAGAAACGCAAAGCTGTTCCTGTATAAAGATCTGGCAGGATTTACTGCTTTAGGTGTCTTGCCATGAAGGTGGCTTCTGGACCTAAACTGGCTTTGGAAACAGGTGACTCTTTTTGTGCAGTTTGCTTCTGAATTAATAAGCTTGTTGGACTTGAGCTAGTTCTTGCATCTGTATGTGGTCATGAAGAATTGTGTCATAAACTCATTGTTGTACTTCAATTTGTGTCTAGTAGTCTTTGCACCTTAATCCAAAAGTAGTTACACTATTTAAGAGTATTCATTCTAATGTTCTTCTGCTAGGATTCCTTGTTAAATCCAGAGTAATATTAGTAGCTTATTTGTCATAGATGCAGAGCTGAGGAGAGGCTGTGATAGGCTGGTTGGGTGTTTGCAACTGATTCGAGTTTGGATTTCCAAAGGTGTAACAAACCTGTTACGGGGATTTGGATGCCTAAATTTAGTATGTAGTTTTTGAATTGGGTGGAGGTTCTGTAAAATGATGATTCGGTAGCTTTTTGTAAATCTCTTGTCTTATTTCCGTTGTTGCTGCAATATAATTAGCCCTTATGAAATGGACTTCAAATATACAACAGACATTAAATTGCTTTTGCACAAATATGTGTCTTTTAATAATTTTCAGTTGTTTGTGTTCTCTAACATAACAGTTCATTGTAGCTGCTTGAAATGTATCTTTTTGAGGCACAGGTAGCCCAATACAATTAAAACTTGCAGTATAAACCATTTAGTGCTTTAAGGTTTGTCTGCTTTCCCAGCCTTTGTTGTTATCCATTCATGCTTGAGATTGCAAGGTGAATTCTAGTATTTATGAAGGAATTGCATTTTTTTCCAAGAACCTCCTGGGACTTGCTTCTTTGTTTTGTTGACATTGTTTTTGTAAACTAAAACAGAAAAGGGAGAAGTTAATCTTCTGAAGTGTTAGCTGTAGTAAGTTAAGGACAAGTTTTGACTACTTAGGATTGTGTGATTTATGTCAAGCACTAAGCAACCTTAAATTTGAAAGTAAATATTTGAAATTGGTAATGCTTGAAGAAGGGGAGTTGCTGGATTCATTGAAATGTCTAGAAATACTGTATTACTATAAGTCAGCTTCTGCAGAGAAAAATTTACTGAATTATGATGTGCATTGTTATGTGCTACTTGGTAGTAAGCTGAAAGATTCTGCTGTTGTGTAGATTCGAGTGATGACTTTAACCATAATTACTAGTAAATTCTTACAAGTGTAATTACATTTCTATTTATTATACCCTAAATTATGTAGTGTATTTGTGTTATTTGGAGTATTGTTCATGAGCTAGTGCACTGTGAAAGAATGCTTAGAAGAGGAATTATCATCACGAATTACTAATAGTCTGGAAATAGAGGATCTGTTTCTTCTATGTGGTCTAGTTTAATCGTATTTATGAAAAAGTAGATATGAGAGAGGTCCAGAGATTGAAGAGCTGTCACTGGAACCTGAAAATCTGGAGGTTTTGAACTAGTGGGGAGGACCTTGTAGTAAGGTACATAAGGAGAAATGAATTTGCCAGATTATAAGGGAATACGGGAAAGGAAGAGTCAACTCCAAAGAGTTGAAGTACCAATGAAACATTTCATAAGGTGAAGGGACAAAACCATGGGTGAGAAGCATACAAGACTGTTTATATGTGTAAAACTGATTTTTGCAGTATCTTCTGTGGCTACTTTTGGTACTGGTAGGACTGTTAGTGTGTCTCAGTGTGAGAAGTGTGTGGGTGTGGGGTTTTTCTCTTGATACCTAAAAATAGCTAACTATCTTAAGTTAGTCCTTTTGTGTAAGGAAGCCGTTGGTTTTGTAAAATGCACGTGCTTAACTATGCTTAAGCTTGAATAACTTTGTTTAGATGTATGAACCACTTTGGAATTCAAAACAGCAGCTTTAAGTATATAAATTGATCATGCAAATAAGGGTATCTGTGGGCTATGCTGTTTTTTGTACTTAGTGCTCTAGGAAGGATGACAGGCTAATCTTGATAGCATTTGATCAAAATAGATTACTGACTTAAGTTGCTGAGATGTACTTACTAAAACACATTAAAATCCTGATGATTGTCTGTCCTTAGGTTTTTTTTTGTTTACTTTGTTTTTAATATGAGGCTAATGCTATAGTGGGAAAATAAAACCATTGTGACTTTAGAGAAGCAATAATTCAAATGTGAAATATGTGGCGATTCCCGGAGGTTTTGTGAACTCTCAGATACTCGAAGTATATGGCAGATTCAGAAGTTAAGAGATGCTCCAGAAGGGAACTTGGCAAGTTAATGTTCCTTCCTGGTGGTAGGATTAACTTTTGCAAAGTTCAGAAAAATGTCAATAAAAACAAAGAAAACAGTAAAATGTATAAGTGATTCCTGTGGTTGCTATACATGTTTGGTTTACTTGAATATTTATTTCTTAGTATAATATTCACAATATTGTTTGACTACTGCTTGTCAGTGTTTCTAGATGATTTTTTCTGGCCTTACTTCTTCTGAATAATCCAATAGTATATGCGGGCTACAGTACTTATAAACTTAGTTTGTCATACTTGACATGCTACTTGCAAATAAAATTCCTTTTCACAAAGGACAAAATTCTTTGTTGGTAAACTAAAAATATTTTAAACTTCACATATGTGACTACTCATTTTCTAAAATCACATCCTTTTAAAGCAAGGTATTCTCAGTTTCAAATGCTGAAAATGATAGCAAATATTTCATAAAAATAACTTAAGACTGGTAAGCATTGGAAATGTCAAAGTGTCAGTGTAAACAAGTCTTACTGACATGTAGCTAATACTCTTACACAGTATAAGCTATGGCATGCTTTCTTTAATACATACTGAAAAGGAGCTTACAAAAGGAGAGCAGAATGAGGAAAAACTCATTGTTTTATTTCTCCGGCCTGTGTGTAATTACTTTAAAGGAAAAGTATTCTGAACTCTGAAAACATGTTGAAGACCAATCTAATTAAACTTTTTAAACTTCAAGGTAAGTATGCATATAAGTTGTAAGTAGACAACTTAAACTTCAAACCTAACTTCTAACTTCAAACCTAGCTATTTTATTATTCCTGGTAAAACGTTGGAAACGTTTGTACCTTTTGTGTAGTTCAGGTTTGACCAAAAAATGTTTGGCAAATGCATATAGATGAGGATACAATGGATTAGGAATCAAACATGAGCCTGCTTAAATAATTCTCAAGATTTTCTGGTTCATGTGTAGTGATATTGAACTCTTTAGTCATAGGCTTTAATTTGTGCATGGTGCTGATCTGATGCTGTGCAGGGACACTCACTGCATCCCTTCATTCAATTCACTCTAATTATCCCTAACTTCCTGGGGAGCCTGCTTAGAACTGGTCATGAATGTTTGTTATTAAGTATTAAGATATTAGACTACCCTGGTTACATGTAACAAAGTAGTTTTTAGTCTGTGTTTACATATAGATGATCAGTATAGGAAGCTGAAATTATATTTGTCGTGATTTTATTTAATCAAATTCAAAATAATATATTAAAACATCTTGACAGTGACTTAAGCTCAGAGTTAAATGAAATGAGATTTAATGTTATTGTGCAAGTTCTTGTATGTCAGTGTTGGTAATCTTGGTGTGTATTTTAGTGGTTATGGTATGTAAATTATCTTTGAAACAATCAGATTTGTGTGCATATTTCAGGATGATGGTAATTATTTTTGCTGGGAGCATCTGTTAATGCAGAATATTGCCTCTTCAGGTTCATGTGAAAATGGCGGATGAAGCTGTCTGTGTTGGCCCAGCTCCCACCAGCAAAAGCTACCTCAACATGGATGCCATCATGGAAGTCATTAAGAAAACCAGGGCCCAAGCTGTGAGTCTGAATGAGTCTATCTGCTGCAGCTGTTTCATATATAGAAAGCAGAAAAGCCAGAGTTTGTATTTTTTTAAAGGTGTGGGGGGGGAAGTGATTGAATATGCTATTCCAGTTAGTTCATGTCACATGAGTTAAATGTGTCCGAAATCGCTACTGGAAATCAAAGGCTTTGTGGCATCTGGCAGCACTGGTCGTTGATCCTGCAGGTGGCTGCTGGATTCAGCTTTCACACCAGGGAGCAGCTTCAGTTCATTTCCAAATTTGCTGCAGGAAAAAAAAATCCCAATTAGTTTTGAGCACTAACCCTTTATATGCCATAATGGCTTTTTTGAACGTTTTACAAAGTGTGTTCAAAAAGGCTTTTGCTGAAACTTAGTTTGAATCACTTTTTAAATTATACATGTTACTTGCAGGAAGGTAAGGTAAATGGTCCATCCTATAATTATTTTTGTTTCAGAATGTTTACAAAATGCATGGTAGCTTATATGTGTAAATATGGGCTATTCTGCTCTTCTCCTGTCAAATTGGCTAGAGATTCAAAGCTTAACAGGAATCTGTTGGAAAAACTGTGTAGTCATGTTCACATGCCTAATGTTCTTTGTTCTGTCAGTGAAATAAATGTATTATTCAGAGCTACTGTACACAGCATTTATTAAAATAACATTTGATAGGTGTATATGGGCAACACTACTTTGGAATGGTTTGGATCAGCATTGTAGCTTCTTTCAAAGATGTTTTGGTATAGTGCTTTTGGGGGTCAAAAACTTTCCTATAAAGAAAAATCTATTTATTTCCCTCTGAGTTTGTGAATATGGACCCCAGTTGTTCAGGCTCTTTAAAAGAGAGGAAATAAAATGGCTTATACTTTGTCTATCAGAGTATATTGGATCAAGAATATTATGTGAATTGCAAAAAGTAAAATGGAAACTTTCCTATGCTCCTCTCGATATACTCCTAGGTGTATATTGGGGTGTGAGTAGCAAACCAGGCACATAAGGATACTAATGAGGTGATAAACTCTGTTCTCCAGCAAGGGTCGCTAGAGGTAGGAGGCTTATAACTGTGGACCTTAAGACTGCTGTTGTGATCAGTGCAAGAAAAAATTTGGGGTGAATACATTGTAGTGGTTACTAAGAAAGGTGTGAATGAGCATGTATGTGGAAGTCCGCAGTGAGGTAAGTAGCAAAATGAAATTCAAAAGAGCAAAAGGCAAAACGCCCAAGGGAGTGCAAAGAGCACCTTTCTCCTTAGTGAGTAAGAAATGTTTATTTCAGAATGGCAGTTCAACTAGTGAGTCTTTACAGCTTGATTTAGGACAGATAAATCAGTGTGTTAAGATGGTTTCTTAAGGTATTCAACCAATTTAAATGCTTAGCGGTCTATTTTGCCTTCCCCTGTGCCTGAAAAGTTGCTAGCAAATTTGGTGTCTGGCTTCAGAACTCAATCAGCTTGAATTTTTTTTTTCAAGGTACACCCAGGATATGGATTTCTTTCAGAAAATAAAGAATTTGCTAGACGTTTGGTAAGTTATTTCTATTTGCTTGGCTGTGAATGATGCACTAGGTGACATATAGTCATTCCAAGGTATTTTGAGGAATCAAGATTACAAGGTTAAGGCAGATCTAAAAGATACCTAAAGATAAGGGACTTCCGTGTGCTTTCTGTGCATGTGGATCTCTTGCATTTTTGAGTGTGTAATTGCAGCCTGTGTTTTCTTTTGGGAAAAAGGAAGGTGCCTGTTTGTAAGAGCTTTACCAAGGATATAAGAACCTTTTGGCGTTTTCACTTGTGCCTGTACTGTTTATGAGGCTGCTCTGTAAAATTGGGTCACTGAAATGATCCAGGTTAAAAGTATCTGTTTTTAAGTGATCATTTTGGTGATTCATGGCACAGCTGGTGAACAGCTGTATCAGCAGCCCTGAGAAGGTACTGAACTGCACTTTCAGGATGGGAACAGAAAGCTGTTTAAAAACTGGCTTCTCTGCTGGAGGTCGTGTATCATGGAGCTGCATTCTCCGAAAGGACCAAAGAGAGTCAAGAGGGTGCTGTTTTCACTTTATGTCTGAATTTATAAAAATTACTGTTCACAACCGTTTTACTTCAGTGGGGTTTTTGTATATCACAGAAAATGATATATGGCCTTTTTACTGATTTTATTATTTTTCAAAAACTGTCATGCAGCTGCTTATAAACTTAAGCAGTGCTAGGAGGAAGTTACACACAGAATGTTTGAGCAAAGTCCTAAATGGGTGCTGTATGTGTAGTGGCTGCAGACCATGTCCTTATTCTCAGTGAAACCGATAGACAATAGCACAAGCACATATAACATTGAAATTTCCAGTAAAAAGCTGTTGCAGGTACCAACTTTGTTATGGAGTAAACGAACCATATGGCTGAAAAAACATCTTGTTTTACAGGCAGTAAGATAAATTTGTTGCTGGTTTTGAAAGTAATTTGCACCTATTTGATTCAGGGTAAAATCACACATGAGTAATGTGATTCTATAAAATGATAGCTCTCTTGTTCTTAGCATTTGTGGAATAGCTCTTGTTTCCACATCGCTTCCTTGACTGTGTCCCTTTTGGCTTGAGGTCTAATTTTAGTATACACCTTTAGTTGGTTATTTAGTGTTAGAGAATACCACTTGCATCAAGGAGATTATTTGGGAATGAAATCTCAAATTTTTATACTTCTCAGTTGCAGTGCTTTTTTAAAAGCCCTTAAATAAAAACAAGTGCAGGTTCTGTGTGATGCTGAATGCATCCTGCTGGTTGCTGAGTGGTGGTGATGTTAAAGTTGAAAGGAATTCTAAATACTTGGCATTTGCCAGGATTTACCAAATCTGGGGTAATCTCTTACATGTTATTTTCATGCAGTTTAGCAGCTTTATTTTATCACTGTTCTGCTTCATGTACAGAGCCCTTTTTAAAGAGGGAAGATTCCTGGGTTAATTTAGAACAAACTGCGTTCCCACTAGATTGGACCAGCAGGATAACTGGCTTTAGTTGGCAGTTCCTGTTTTTAATAATAAATAAATAAATGAAACAGAAGTGCTTGCTCATGCTATTTTGCTGTATATTTTGCTGCCAAAGTTTGAAATTTGATAGTTATTACTCTAAACTGGGCACATTTCCTAGTAATCTGGTGGTTATTTGGTGATGTAAATTACAATATTGGTGACATGACAATCTGGAACACATTTTTTGGCAGGATTAAGCAGAAATGAAGGAAGCACAAACATTTCTGTAGATCCCCTCTCCCTATTTCTCATTTTTTCACTCAGATTCTTGGAACAGTGAATTCCTGAAATAATGTGGTGACTAGAAACATGTTCAAGTTTGGGTTGGTGCTCCAGTCTCAAAATAGCTTTAATTATGTTTCAGAAACCCAGTGTGTTCTTTCTCATAAAATATAATAAATGTTGTGGTTTAACCCTAACTGGCAACCAAGCCCCACAGAGCCACTTGCTCACCCCTGCCTGGTGCGATGGGGAGAGAATCAGAAGAGTAAAAGTGAGAGAACCCATGGGTTGAGATAAAGACAGTTTAAAAGGTAAAGCAAAAAGCTGCATGTGCAAGCAGAGCAAGACAAGGAATTCCTTCACCACTTCCCATGGGCAGGCAGGTGTTCAGCCATCTCCAGGAAAGCAGGGCTCCGTCACGCGTAACAGGTACTTGAGAAGGCAAATGCCATCATTCCAAACATTGCCCCTTCTTTCCCCAGCCCCTTATGCTGAGCATGATGCCATAAGGTATGGGATATCCCTTTGGTCAGTTGGGGTCAGCTGTCCCGGCTGTGTCCCCTCCCAACCCCTTGTGCACCCCCAGCCTCCTCGCTGGTGGGGTGGTGTGAGAAGCAGAAAAGGCCTTGGCTCTGTGTAAGCACTGCTCAGCAGTAACTAAAACATCCCTGTGTTATCAACACTGTTTTCAGCATGAATCCAAAACGTGGCCCCGTACTAGTTACTATGAAGACAGTTAACTCTATCCCAGCCAAAACCAGCACAATAAAACCAAGGTAGTTCTGCTTTGCTTTCTGAAATGCACTATTTAAAGTTTCAGTTAAGACATAAACATGCTTCCCTTCATGTCAGTGGCTCGAGAATATCAACCCCTACTGAGAATTGGTGAAATGATCTGTCTTTTTATCACTGAGGGCTGCTTTTTTTTTTCAAGACACCCTGATTAATATATTTAGGAGGAAAACTTGCCTGCTGTTTCTTTCTTTATTAAAACTTGTAACAAATGTTACAAAACTGTTGTGAAGTTGCTAAAGATGTGTTTTTGTTCTGTTTTCTTTCTCCCTATCCCTTTCTTTGCATGTAAACAATTTTGTTATTTTGAGGTAACAGTAGCGATAAAACTTGTGAAACCTGAGCTTATTTCCTGGTGTGCATCTATCAAACTACCTAGATTCAGAAATTGAGAAATACACTAAACTTTCTAAACTTGCCAGTGTGTCTGTAAGAGCAGTAATGAGCTGAAAGCAAAGCTTTGTCTTCAATTAGCACATGGAGGGTCAGTTCACATGTAATCCCACTGTGCGTGATTTGAACAAAAGCATGTCTTTTTGTTCATGACTGTCTAATGATTCGTGGAATAGCACACAGCTATAGACAGTCCTTGTGAAGAATTTGTGGATACAGTTAGAGTATTGAAAATTACTAGTCTTTATTTTTTTCTTCTGTAGAAACTTAATTTTGTTCTCTCAGAATGGGGGAGAACACAAGTAAATGATCTGTTGTTTCCAAAACAAAATTTCCCAAAAGCAATCAGTGGGTGAATATCTGGCATGTTGTTTATTATAATCCAGTAAAAAAAGTTGGTGCTTTCAGTCCCCTCTTCATGTGTATCTATTGCGGTTGCTGTTGATGGCTGACAGAAAAGCGGCCCGTGGCACTTGATATAAGTGAGTCTGTC
The DNA here is from genome assembly GCF_011004875.1 of Balearica regulorum gibbericeps. Taxonomy (NCBI): domain Eukaryota; kingdom Metazoa; phylum Chordata; class Aves; order Gruiformes; family Gruidae; genus Balearica; species Balearica regulorum. The sequence continues at coordinate 159,463,092 of NC_046184.1, read as the reverse complement.
AAAGATTTCCTAACCCCTAAGATCAATTTATTAAAGGTTGATATTTTAATACAAAATCTCTTGAAAAACTTTTAAGACAATGTTGATAACACTAGTTATTAGCTAGAATAACAAAACACGGATTTGTGCAAGTGAATGTAGTGCCTTAGAGTCTTACTTTGCATTCTAATTTTAATTGAGAAATTTGAGCTATCTAACTTGGAACTCTTGCAGTGCTTTAGTAAAATGATCTGTACATCAAGTTGTAAAATTCTGTGCATAAGTTGTTACTTGTAGTTTATGCATGCAAATATATTTACACATAAGCAGTTTGCTTCCTTCAAGGAATAATTCCCTAATATTCAGTATTGACATAAATCTAAAGGGGCATTTAAAAATCTGTTGCCACATTGGGGAAAAAAAAATTGCTAATATCTTTTGCAGATGCTATGCAGAGCTGCAAGAACAATTTGTTCCTTCGTGTTTTAGAAGAATTTACTAGTGACTTCTGTATTTAGTTTAGCTTGCTTAATATTTCCCTTGACATAAAATTAATGTAGACCCTTTCTGAGAAGCTCTCATCTGTATTGTCTGCAGCGGGTCTTTGAAATTTGGCAAGGAGAAAGTCCTGAGACTCGGATGAGCCTTTTGGCCTGTTGATTAAAGATACGCTCTTCTGAAATTGCCATTTTCCTTTCCTTGCTTGCAAACCTGCAGGGCAGCTGTTGTGATGGGGGGTGGGAGTGCTGAGTCAGGTCTCTTTACATGTGGAATACTTTGAGATTGGCCCATGGTCCCAGTGACTCTTTACTTCTTCCTTTTCTTACCTGGGTGAAGAAGGGAATGTGTGAGAAAAGAGTGAGAGAAAGCAAGTGTGCAACTGGGTTGCACAGTCATTCTTTCAGAGTCATCGCTGCTTCTTGTACTTTAGGTGATGTTAGCAGCAAGTAGGAGTCTTAACTCCTGTAGTTGAGGTTATGTATCTTCTTGCTCCCTGTTAATGATTAGAAGCTTAAACCTAGATGTATGGTGACTTGATGTTGTGGTTGTTCATAATGGGATCAGTTTTTAATTAAAAGAAAAAGATAAATGCACTTCCTCTTCCCCCCTCTGCCACAAAAGTCCCTTGGGAAGCTACTGTTTAAAAAAAAAAATCAGCTAAATGAATACTATTCCTCTGCAAAGTCTGATATGAAAAATAGCAGTTTGCAGGATTTAATCTTCACTGTATTTTGGTCTCTTGTACATATGTATATGATAGAGTTCCTACTTTCATAGGTGGTGCATTGCAGTGTATTTTCCCCAAGAAACCTATAGAATTTGTGCATAAAATAATCTCAGAATGATAAGAATTAAGGTTACAAATGCAAACTTTAATCTGGAATATTTTTCTTTTGAATGCAGCCTTGACAATACTATCCTGACACCTTGTTTCTTGACACAAAAAAACTTACCCTCTGCCAAAATCCCCTTCTTGCAATAGAAGCCATAAACACGGTGGGACAAAAGGATTCAATTTTGGAATAAGATACGGACTTCTTTGGAGTTCCTAGTTGAATCTGTTTTTATACAGCTTTTGTGCCCTTTTAGCAACTACTGTTTGGCATGACTAAGGGGAGAACAAAGCTGCCAGCACTGTTTCTCTTTACCTTTGAAGCTAGATTAACATTCTTGGTGGAATTAAAAGAAACCCAACAATGTATTGTCTGAAATAAATGGGCAAACAATGTATATGGAAATGGTTGATCACATGTTTGTAGATGGCTGTAAGTTTGCGAATGAAAAGGTAAAACAAAGAACAACACATGTCATCCTCTGTAAGGGTACGCATGTCTGACCTGTGAAGAACTCTGTGCAGGTGGATCCATAGCCCTACACACAGCCTATTATGGGATTGTCACCTTTTAAAATGTAAACTCTTAATGGCAGCAGTGTTCCCTTCCAATTGCTGTGCATGGCTTTGGTATTTGTAAGCAGATTGTGAAATTCCTTTATCATGATTCAATGGAGCTTACATTTTCTGAGAAGCATTTGGCATGATTCCCGTGCTGTTCCCACGTGCATTGGCTTCCTACCTGGCAATTCAGGTGACTGGTTTGCAGTTTGGAAAGCACAGATGCTTAAGTGGTGGTTGAAAAAAGGCAGCTTTGGAAGCTCGGTGTCAAGAAGCTGCTTACCGCAGAGATTGTATCCTTCAAGGAGTGGAGCAGAGCTGTTAATATGGGTTTCTTACTGTCCTGCAGTGCCTAGTATGTTGTAGCCTACCACAGTGGCCAAGTGCCTGCCACCACTGCCTGTGGTGGCTTAAGGTGCTTTGTCTGATGGAAACTGGAGACAAAGCTTGGGGAATGAACTTGTCTAGGGGAACAGGTCACCAATTTGCCCCTCAGAAGAGCGCAGCGTGTGAGCCTGTAGTACCGATGGGTGGCTACCTACTGTTCTGAGGCAGAATGCTTCAGAATGTTACTTGTATTTAATCCCAAGTAAACTCTTTTCTATAAAAAAAAATCAAAATCATCTGCAGTACTAGTTTGTATGAAATCCATGGGAGGGACAAATAGTGCACATGTTAAACCTTGGGCAGTATTTGTCAGACATTACTAGTCCTCACGTGTGAGCTAGAAAAAAAGAAATTGAGTCATCTGAACCATCTGCTTAGACACTTCCTAGTGTGAAAGTAGGAAGGCTGTATTACTCCTTTACTGTAGAAAACTTGATAGACCTTTGCTAAAAGCATATGATGACTTATGTTGTCATCAGTGTCCTGTTTATGATTGCCTGTGCTGCAGAACTCTCTTCTACTCTATTGCAACTTCCAAATCTTTATCTTGAGCAACTACTGTATATGGCTAGAGTACTCTTTTCAAGCTCAGGCTTATATCTAAACCCAAAAAACCCAAAACAAACGACAAAAAGTCAGGGTGCATATTCCCAGGTCTTGTGGATATACATGTGTATAACCTATATGCATTTATTTAAAGATGCAGGGCGGTGTTTTGCAAATTTGCGTGAATTGTGACAAAATGCTTTTCTTCTGAGCCTTTTGCCTAAACTCCATAATCTTAATGTGTTTTTTTTCTTGATCTCCTGATTAGGCAACTTCCTCTGACATGACAGTCTTGACCTATTTGTGTTTGTTTTTCACTTGGAGTAAGCTCTTATTTTTAACTTGTGTTTTCTTAAAGCTACATACTTTCTTGAAGCGGCTTAAGTTGAAAGCTTTAACATGTTCAACTGTTTCAGGTAAAATACAAACACAAAATTGCTTGATTTGAATAGTAATGTCTGGCAACTTGAGAATCTCAGTGGATGAACTGTGGGTTGTATGACTTCTGGAATGGTTTAATGCTGTGCATGTGATTAAAGAATATGTTAGAGTGATTTTTTGTCTATCTGGACTATCATAAGTCTTAATATTTCTCATGAGATGCCTTTTGTTGTGATTTAACCTGGTCAGCAGCTAAAACTACACAGCTGTTTGCTTTCACACATACCACCACTACCACCCACCACCCCCCCTCAGTGGGATGGGGAAGAGAATAGAAAATGAACCCCCAAAAAAGTAAAATGCATGGGTTGAGATAAAGACAGTTTACTGTTGTTATCTTCCTTTTCTGTCCTATTAATAGTAATAAAACCAAGTGATCTGGAAAGGCTAGAGAATTGGGCAGAGAGGAACCAAGTGAAATTCAGTACAGGCAAACGTGGGGTCCTGCATCTAGGGAAGAACAACCCCACACGGCAGTGCAGGCTAGGGGTTGACCTGCTGGGAAGCAGCACTACAGAGAAGGACCTGGGAGTCCTGGTGGACAAGCAGCTCTCCATGAGCCAGCAATGTGCCCTTGTGGCCAAGGCGGCCAATGGTATTCTGGGGTGCATTAAGAAGAGTGTGGCCAGCAGATCAAGGGAAGTTATCCTCTTCTGCTCTGCCCTGGTGAGGCCACGCCTGGAGTGCTGTGTCCAGTTCTGGGCTCCCCAGTTCAAGAAAGACGGGGAACTGCTGGAGAGAGTCCAGCGAAGGGCTGTGAGGATGATTAGGGGACTTGAGCATCTCTTGTATGAGGAAAGGCTGAGAGAGCTGGGTCTGTTTAGCCTGGGGAAGAGAAGACTGAGAGGGGATCTCATCAATGCTTATAAATGTCTAAAGCACGGGTGTCAAGAGGATGGGGACTCTTCTCAATAGTGCGCAGTGACAGGACAAGGGGCAACAGGCACAAAGTGGAACACAGGAAGTTCCATCTGAACATGAGAACTTCTTTACTCTGAGGGTGACCGAGCACTGGAACAGGCTGCCCAGAGAGGTTGTGCAGTCTCCTTCTCTGGAGATATTCAAAACCTGCCTGGACATGATCCTGTGCAACCTGCTCTGGGTGATGCTGCTTTACAGGTGTGTTGGACTTAGATGATCTCTAGAGGTCCCTTCTAACCCCTACCTACCATTCTGGGATTCTATAAGTGATGAACAGATGGTATAGGATATCCCTTTGACCAGTCTGGGTCAGCTGTCTTGGCTGTGCCCCCTCCCAGCTTCTTGGGCGCTCCCCACCTTCTGGTTGGCAGGGCAGTGTGAGAAGCTGAAAAGTCCCTGACTGCTTGACAACAACTAAAAACATCAGTGTGTTAGGAATATTATTCTCATACCAAATCCAAGCCACAGCACTACCTTCTACTTTCTTCTTCTAAGAAGAAAATTAACTCTATCCCTGCTGAAACTAGGACACCTTTCAAGAGCAGCACTTTGGCATGCTTATTAGGGTGTATCATTCTGCAATGAATGCATTTGTGGAATCCTGATTTGTAAAAGTGGATTATTTCTTGATATGCATTGTCACTGCAACAGTACTTATTTCTAGGCTTACAGGAATCCTTCATATGCACATCAAGAAAATTAATTCTGATTTTAAAGATGAATGCAACTTAGTTGTAGGATGCATTTTTTTTGTGTACTACAACAGAGTTGAAATATATTGAAGCAATGATGTGTGTGATGAAACCATTTTCTCTCTCTCAATTCTGACTACTTTAACCTCTGTTCTCTTGTGTAGTTGAAAATGAATTGCAGCAAGTTATGAACCAAAATCTGTCTACTGAAGTTACTCTTTACTAGGCCAGAAAGATGTTGTCTTACAGCATACTTTATTTTCATACACAAGGGCTTTTGTTATTCTTAGTGATGTGTTACATGAAGGGGGATATGAATGTACTAAATGTTTTTCATCCAATGGCTAGGAGGTAATTACTTTTGAGGGAAGGGGAAAAGTTTCTCTACTTGTAGAAGTATGTTTAGCTTGATTATGCTTATGTTGTAATAAGTGATACTGTGTATTTGTGTCTTCCTCTATTTTAATGACTCTAAGAATGAAGATGCTCTGCTGAGTCTTCATTCTTAATTCACACCCTTCTTTAGTTGGCTTTACTGGTTTGAGTTTCAGGGGAGGAATGTCTCCTACTTTCTGACACTTTTAGATCAGATTCTGATACCTGACTGCTAATAGATCTAATGAGCTTTGTGAAGGGAGGATCATGACTGGCAACTCTTCCAAAGGCATTTGAGTGATTTCTGTGTTAGATGTGGAAAAAAGATGTTAGCTTGAAAGGCTTTTGATTAATATGCTTCTAAAGATGACCTTTTATCCTGGGCTGGCAGACTTTTTTTTTTGGGGTGGGGGTGTGTGTGTGTGTGGAGGGGGGTGTGTGTGTATGTGTGGGTGTTTGGCTTTGTTTTTCACAGTGTATATTTTGACTGTAATCTTATTTCAGGAAGTATTTTTTTGAAGTTAGTACATAAGATCATGTTGAATTATTAGAACTTTAAGATCAAGTTCTATAAAATTAAGGTTTATTTTTTGCTGCTGTTTGGTTCCTTTTATAATGTTGTATCTGTCTTGATTAAAACTTTTCTCAATAGGTATTTAATACCTGTACAGTATGTTATGTTGCTGCCATAATGTAAAGTGCTCAAATATTCTGAATAGCTTCTACAGCAACAAGACTTAACCTTACTTGTGTGTTCAGTATACCTCATGATTCATTTGTGGATTCACTTGTTTCAAAATTGCTCCCTGGGCAGGAGGTGGTTGTCTAGCCTCTCTGGGGTCATTGTTTCTGTGGACTCTGAGAACCGTTCAGGTTACCTCTACACATTGAGGGGATTGCTGTTAATATGCCAGATATGGTTGGTTACTGAAAGTGCATTGAAACATAAGAAAAATTCAATTTTATTTCTTACTGTTGCCTAGATCCACCGGTTACAGCAGCAATGGAAGCTGTAAAGGATACAGGGCAAGCTATATTCATGTGTGTCAGAGTTAAATAAGGTCTCACAGTATTTAAACTGTTTAATGTCACTTAATAACTTAGTCATTCAGTTAATATCTTCTGCTTTGTTACTATATCTTCAGGCTGGTTGTGTATTTGTACTGTATAGCTGTAGAATGCATAATTCAGTTAGACCTTGCTTCTGCTTCAGGTATCAAATACAATCTTTATTTCACAGAATGGTAGAGGTTGGAAGGGACCTCTGGAGGTCACCTTGTCCAGCCCCCCTGTTCAAGCAGGGCCACCCAGAGCCAGTTGCCCAGGGCTGTGTCCAGGGAGTATCTCCAAGGACAGACTCCACAACCTCTCTGGGCAACCTGTGCCAGTGCTTGGTTACCCTGACAGTGGAAAAAGTGTTTCCTGATGTTCAGAGGGAACCTCCTGTGTTTCAGTTGTGCCCGTTGCCTCTGGTCCTGTCACTGGGCACCACTGAGCAGAGCCTGGCTCCATTCACCTTACACCCTCCCTTCAGGTATTTATGTACATTGATGAGATCCCCCTGAGCCTTCTCTTCTCCAGGCTGAACAGTCCCAACTCTCTCAGCTGTTCCTCATAGGAGACGTGCTCAAGCAAACAAAAACCTATACAACACACACACCAACATAAGCGGTATTTGACAATAACTTACCTGGTTTATCAGTTTTTGTCAATGAAAGCCTTTAGCCAGTGCAATCGGAATGACCACCCCCCCTGGCAAGAGTAAGAATTTAATAGATTATTTGCAGCTGCCTAATGTGTTTAGTGGTTTATTTTGCAAATCTTTTAAATAATTCCCTGGAACTTTAAAAGACTTCCTACTCACTATTATGAATGCATTTGCCTTTTCATTTTATCTTTAATTCTGTTTGAAGGTTGGCTTACAAATAAGCTTTGTCTATTTGCACAGCATGTTTCATTCATTTCTATTTCAGAGTGAATGATAGTGATCAATAACACTGATATAACTTAAGAGCACTGAGCTGACTGAAGAATTTCTGCTGGAGTTGCTATGCATGTGGTTTTGGGGAAAATGGTTAAAATACTTGGCAGTTGGATTGTCTTCAACAATGAAGTTTTGATTTAATATAAATATTAAAAATGATTTCCCTAAAGTTAGATGATGTTTTGTGTAGAACCTAGCATCTGCTTCTTGCTTGCTCCCTGAATGCCAACCCATGTGTTCAGCTCCTGAAGATCAGGTTAGTAGTCTGCGGTCAGACTGCTGTTCTGTGACCAAGCTGGCTGAAAAGAAGATTCCTGCTCCTAGTGGCTTGGTGCTGTCTGGTCCCATGAGGAGTTATTGCCCTCCTTGGATGTGCTGGAATGACTGTAAGTGGTGTCATTTTGTAGCCCTGTTCTGTTAAAATTATCTTTGTTTAAACACATCCCTCTCCCTGTTAAAGTCTTTAAGCTAATACAGATGATTCTGGCTGAATCAAGTTGAGGAGGTTTTACCTGTCTTGAAATGGAGGTAAACTCAAAGGGATGGTACTTTGGGAGTGGGGTATAGGGAGTAAGAGGGGGAAAAAAGGCAGCTGAAGCTGACAACCTTTTAACCTGTTTATAGCTGAATTAATATTTGACAGAAAGCTTACTGAGAGGGATTTAGGTACCTAACTGAGATTTTGAAAATCAATTCTGTGTGCTGTCTGCTTATATGCTTATCAAAAATGTTATGTAATAAAAGCATTTCAAGAACTTAACCAAATGATCTTTATATAATTTCCTTCATCCTCCAAAATAAAGAGGGAGTAGGGGGAATGGTTTTCACTAAACATTGTTCCTCCTCCTCCTCCAGCATGTAAGTTTACAGTTGCTTCTTGCAACATTGCTAGTCTGAATTAAAAGCTTTGAAACTTGGAGTGACTGTATATTTGGTGGGGCTTTTATTGTGCAGATGCTATCGAGGCAAAGGTACTGTTTTCCCTGGCTCTGCAAGCCACTAGTGTTTGGAGAAGATTTTTCTCAGGGTCTGCACTCCCTGTGAGCATAATAGGAAGGGAAAAGTTGCTACAAGTTGGCTTCCTAACCTTGGGGCTTGTTGATAGCAAATCATGTTTTATTTGATCACTTGAGATTTGACACCATTAATTTTGTAAACTTAGCCATTTATGTATGTCAGGATGTATGTATGATTTTTTTTACTGACCTCTTGGACAGTTTCATGAAACTTAAATTAAAAATAATACTGCTATCAATGTGCACATACTCCTGATTGGGCATTTCACACACTTGTTCATCTTTTTCTCCATCCTCTATAATTTTTACATCAGATTGTGTAGGAATTGTACACCTGCTGAACAGTGTCTTACTGTTTAGAGATGGGTTTTTTAATTGATACTAAATTATGGCTTTCAGTACACACAGGGTTAAGTGAAAAGGTTGCAGTAATATCTAGTGAGCTTTTTCCTTTAATGTGCTCATTAGCAGTGGCAAGTCCAGGTTTTAGCACATGTCAGTAATTTACATTTCATTGCTGAGTGGCTGCCCTTGTTCAAGAGTTGTTTCTAAGCCTGATGAATATACTTGTGTTGGGAATAAACTGAGTAGAAGAATTGAGAGCCAAATACCCTGCCAGGCTTTTCAATGGGTGCTGAAGTTTCCAGTGGGTCACTGATTAGTAATGCATGGAGCAGCAGGAAAATGCAGAGATGGTGACTAAAAGGTTACTTCAGGTAGGTTTTACCATCAAACCCCTTTCTTTGTAAGTACCTTTATGGTCTTTTTCCTTGAAACTCCTCTCTTGGCAGGCCTTCTCTTAATATGAGGATGTGGTATGTTAGACATCCCAACCAGGTTACTTGCTCATTCAAGGATGGCACAGGAAAGTAATACTTATGCAATAAGTCCTGGAAACAAATGATCTCATGGGCTGTACAGTTTCCTGCTATCAGATTGTAACGGCAGGGATCTCTGACTATTTGCTCTTGCCCTTTTTTCTTTGCCTCATCTGATACTGGCTTGGCTTGAAAAGGTGCGTGATTTGTTGCTGTAATGGCAAATATATGTGAGTTGGGATGCAGTAGCATTGTGGTTGGTAACTGAGATGCAAGATAAAGATTGCTAGCTTTTGAGGGAAAATTGATGCTTTCGTGTGACAACAGCTTAGTTTGTTAATAAACCCATATGATTAACTAAATGTATTCTTGATTGAATGATATTCTTGCTATTTTCCAAGCTGCTCTGACTATTTTCAGAGCACTATGTGGAAACTTATACTGTGAAATTATGCTTTCCTTTTTAGAGTCTGCATATATTTTCTGTTCGAAAGGATAGGTATTGCTAAATTTACATATGTACACGGACAACTAAAGCATTTTTACTCCAGATGCCTGTTAAGATCATACTGACATGTTCTTCAGAACTCTGGCAAAAGAGCGTTGGTGCTTACTCTTTCCCACTCTCTCTCTAAGGTATTGTGAACACTGTTTATATTCAAGCTACTTATTATACAGTTTGGGGATGGGGAATGCATTAAACATTTAGAATGGGGGGGGAAAAACCAGCAAAAGATATTCCAGAACATTCTTGTGAATAAAACCTGCCAGTTCATTGTGTAAGAACTTGTGAACCCTTTTATTAGCCTATCTGAACATTAGGTGCATATATTTAAATGAGAATGTTTGCAGAAAGTAGAGTAATTTGAATATTTTTCACACGCTAGAAATATTTTCATAGCTGCATTGGTCAAATTTCGAATTGCTATTGTTAATTTGCAAAATAGCTGCTACTTGAATTGTCTGGGAAGAGCGATGCCTTTAGTACTGTGCTAACGCGCAGAAGGAATCTGAAGTGCTAATTCAGAACCTCAGTTGATTGAGGCTGACTAGACAACAACAACTAGTAGTTTGAGCTAACAGGTAGCAACATATCTATAGATGTTGCTGGAAAGACATTTTTTGATTGAGACAAGACATTTTTTATGGCTCGTAATAAACCTAGGGAAAAATATGCTTTTTTTTTCTGGATAAACTTGTGTGAGATACTTTGCCTTGTGATTAGGACACTTGCATGTTTTTTACTCTCTCAAAAAACTGGAGATACTCACAGTTAAGCATGGAAAAGAGACATTGAGACCAGCAAGGAAAAAAACTGTCAAAAGGATGCCTGACTAGACCTTGCACAAGAGCAGGAAGAATATTTACACTTTAAACTTAGAATGGTTTTGGTTTCTTTTTTTTTTTTTTGTGGTGACTGTCATAAAATATTTGCAGCTTCACATCTTAGTCTTGGACTGTGGTTCTGAATGGATCAGATAGGGAAGGTGTGAAGAGTGGTCTCAGTTAAGATTCCCTCTTGCAGATTTATGGAGGGGCAGGCTTCTGGGATGGGGGCTTAGTCTCTACTGAAGTAGGTCCTCTAGCTCTGACCTCCTGCTGCCTGCAAGAATCTGGTTCTGATGGTGAACTAATCAAATGGTGGCTGTTGTGTATGCCGCCGTCCTTGTCATTTGAGTAAGATTAAGTTGTATGCTAAGGCACTGTCTACTGTATGTAGTTGTATTCTTAAAGGCAGGTGAACTGTTTGCTTTCCGGATCTTGTGGCTTTTTGGTGCTTTGATCCTTTTCTTGGTTGAGCAGGAGTTGTGGTTTGTAGCTGCCCATGTATGATCTGGGTAGGGATGGCTTATAAGCATGAATGCTAGGGCAAAGCTGTTCCTGTACCAAAGGTAGCTCTGAAGTAGATTCATGATTCTTTGATCTTTGGAACAGGATCTGAGCTCAAAATGTGAAAGATGTTCCTATAGGTTTGTTGATTTGGGTTTTTTGGGGAGGGAGTTGTTTGTTCTTTAGTCTAGATTTTGAATTGGCTTTTTATGGAGTGAGATGTAGGCTCTTGTCAGCCAAATTGGTGTAGTCTGTAACCATATCTGTCTTCAAGGAGATTTTGGTAGCCAGCATCTGGTGAATTCAACACTGGTGCAGCCCTTACTGCAATGTTCAAAGGATACTTCTCAAGCTACTCAACTTAAGTAATAAGTATGTGGTACTTCAGATATTTTTGTGTCTCAAAACTTGATTAAAAAACTTTTAGTCTAAGGAAGACAGTAAGTATACATGAGTTTCTGCATCTTTTAGGAAGCCAGAGAATAAAATCTGTAAGGGATACTGCAATCTCTTATTTCAGTGCATATTTTTATTCCTCTTGCAGAAAGTACATGTTTTAAGGTGGTGCCCAACTGAAATACTTGAATTTTGTAAGACTGTCACTTTTATTCATGGATTCTGTTTTAATAATCTAGATAAATAATTCCCATAGCAGCAATATTATACAAGTGTGAACTCTTTTGGCAAATGACTGTCTTTGTAGTTGGCTACCCAAATACTGTGTGAGCTATTGCATGTACAGAATCTGAAAGTATATGTATGTATATGTAGAACATGTTTTTTGGCACAATAGGGCTACTCAGGAATCCAGTGTGTAAATTTGCTTTTCAAAGACAGGCAGCAGGTGTGCTACAGAGTGGTGCTTCTACCTATCCCACTCAGAGAAGTTCAGCTTAATTTACTCTGGCTGGAATTTAGAAAGAGTGAGTTCCTTGCCCAGATTTTTGGGCAAGGCATCTTGCTGGTGAGCTGTGCTTAATCTTTATGGTATTAATTTCAAAGCCAGCATGATGAAAAACATCAGGCTTCTTAAAACCAGGTTACCGAAAAGATAGAAATGCCCAAATGAAGATTGCTTTCCTTTGGGTCTTGTGTGCATAGGCACCGACATAGTTTTGCGTTACGTAGTTGCTTGGTTGTTTCCATGGGACTCTTGCCTTACTCAGAGGCTCAGTTATTTCTTTGTGTTCACTCTTCAGCATTTGGCTTCAGACAATGTTCAAGCCTTGCACTGGGCACATGTATGCTTAATTTAGCTGGAAAACTTTGTTAATTTCTAATGTATTTGTAGTTTTATATATGTTAATGCATTTCTTCTCAAGACTTCTTACTGCTCTTTATCCCTTCCTGCTCAGCTCATGTTCTGCTGCTTCCTTGCATGTTGTCCTCCTTTCTTGTCTTTTGATATTAAAGAATGTCTTGGCTTTTTCATCTAAAAAGCATAGGAAGCTCAGGAGGTAAGTGGCCTTATTTTCAGTTATTTCTAACTGCAAGGAGCAATTTCAAATAGACCTGTTTGGATCCTGTCTCCAGTGGGTGGAGCGTGCTCTGGTTGTAATGAGTTTTTGTAGTACTTGACAGCTAGACTCTCCAAAATTCCCTTGAAGGTTGTGCAAATTGAGGTTTTTCAGTGGCTTATGATCTGAAATATAGGTAACTTTTCGTAAGAATGGTAAAGGCATTATTTATGATATATTAAGCATGATACAGCGTGGCTTCCAATCAGGTTAGAGTTGTTGATTTAAGTTCTCCAGATTCTATGTGAAACTTCTGTTCACCTCACTTTAACAATTAGAGTATTCAAGCTATTCTTTCTCTTAATTTTGTTTACTGAGAGTTCTAGCCTTTTGCAGATGCTTAGAGAAATTCTTGTGCAAGAAATGCTTGGAGTGGAAGGCTTGAGTCTAATGAGGTTTAGAATTTGACAAAAGTATATTTAAGTGACAGTGTTTATGAAGAATGGCTAAAAGGCACTGAGTTCTGGTATCCTACAGGCTGGTGCTGCCTCTCCACTATACCTATACCAAAAAAGTGTGTATGATAACAGACCAATGTTTTATCTACAAGATTTTGTTATAGTTCAGATGTTAGTATTACATTAGGTTGCGTAGTAGATCATAGCTATTTTTTTACAACAGCTTTTTTGTATTTAGTTACTTCCAACTATACAAAACACTTTTCTCATCATTTCAGTGCTTGATAACTTCAGGGTTCATTGCCCCTGTACATTTTCAAATTATTAGCTTCCTAATGCATACAAGTTTAATTTACCCCCTACTGATATCCTTAAATGGGTTTGCAAGAATTTTGAAAGTGGACTACTACAGTTGTATTTCAATATTGGTCCTGACTGACATAGAATTTCTTAAGTAGCCTCCACAGTTAAAGGGCTGGGAGGTTCAAACAGCTCCTATGGCAAGAAGCTAAAGATTCTCTTGAAAATAAATTTGTATTTGGTTTCCCGGAGTGTTTGTGCTCTGCTTATTTCTGGTGATTTGTTTCTTGCTTTTGTGAGGGCTTTTTCTCCCGAATGTAACAATGTGTTAAGTGCAGTATCTGTTCTTCTAATGTCAAATACTTAATACTAAAATCTTTGCTTTTGTCTAAAAAATAAAACCTAGACACACTGCATACCTCACAGCACAAAAAAAAATCTGTAAGGGACAGCTTAAAGAATATAGATATTGCGTTCATGGAAGAGACATGTTACTACACATTTGCTTATGTTTTGGCTGTAATGCAGGCTATTGTTTTAGCTTCAAGTGCCAGAAAACTGCAGAATTATTTTTCTTTGAATTTTCCCCCGCAGCCTAAAAGTGAAGTAGTAAGGATAAAGTATCTGCAGTTATGTTCATGCATGAACTGAAGTCTATACCACTTTGAATCATTTAGTGTTGTTCTGCCACATTTCTGTGGAAAGAAGTATTGTTTGCGAGGACTTCAACACCAGGCATTCTTCTCTGGCAGTTAAAACCAAATGTTATCTTCCCTCTCCTCCATGAGTCTGTTTTCTAGTTGTTTTTTTTCCTGTTTCTGACTCCTATATGATTAGCAGAAATACACAAATCCATTATCATAGTTGATGTTCCACAGAGCTGGAGACTAGGAAATTTGTGGCCAGAATTTAAAGCCAGGGAAAACAGCAGCGGAAAAGTTGAAGAGGGATGGGAATTCTTGTCTGTGTATTAAGATTCCAGTCCAGCTAACTTCTATAAAGTCTGCATAAAGTGCAAGAATGGTTTTCTACTGGATGTGACCTATGAATGAATATTTGTAATGCCAGGTACTCTCAATGTTGTGTAATGGCACATCAGTCTTGATACATAATACTACAAAAATGCAGTTATTGTAACTGTATCTAAAATGTACTGAAAGAAAACAGAGCTTTTTCAAATGATATAAGTGTTATTCTCTTTTTAAGGAGTTTCTAGTGTAATGTGTTTTGTATCTTGTTCTGTTAGAGTACGATAAGATCTGATGATTGGATTCCATTCTAGGAATGACAAACCTTCCTAAAATATTTGGAGGGAAAAGTTAGGGGAGTTGAAATGGAGATGGAACTTGGAAAAAGAATTTGCTGAATAAGGGTTAGATTTCAGCATGGATAAAGCTTTGTAACCCATATTCCTGTGATAGTTGAATGCCAATGTTAAAATGAGTAAAGTAAAATTAATATTGAGTTAAACTTAACTTTCGAGTTTTCTTTGGTTGCTTACTCTCCTAGTTGATAAGGCCTGTGTCTTGATCTTGTATTCCCATAAATTAGAAGATAGCTGGAGTTAGGCCTTTGTTCCTGTCTTACAGTGTGAAGTTTCACATGCACATTGGACTATTTTCTGAAGATTACAGTCTAAGCTGCAGGTATCATAGTTAATGCAGGAACTTTGTTAATTATGCCAAAACTGAGATTGATCAGGTGTGCAATTGCAAACTACAAAAACCTGAACCTGAGTCTTAAAATTGTCACAAAGCTTTGAGATGGTGACTGCAAGGTGGACTTTTAAGCAGATTTTTTTTTTATTTAAAGAATGGAAGATAACTGAGACTTTCTTTGGTAGGCAGGAAAGGAAATGCTGTCAGGCATCAAGCAGTTGTACGTCTTGTGGCTTTTTTGAATTGCGTACTCTAAAGGAATTTAGCATTCAGCTACGTTATCTGCCTAGTAATAGACAACAGTGGAGACATTTTCTTAAGGATCCAGTGTGATTTTCAGGGGATTTTGAAACTCTGCTCAAATGTCATGGTGATTAAAAATAGTCTGAGCTGTGTATATACTGTAACTTCCCATTATGAAGGCAACTGGCATTTGCTGGATAATAGTATTGGTTCTGTACAATGGTTAAGGGTTTTTATTCTCCATACAGTTTTTAAAACTTAAACTGGCTATTAGAAAGTATATGTGGAGATCCGTATACTCCTCTGTGGATTACAAAAGTATATCATAATATGTACAAATGGTATATGTATTCAGGCAGAGAAAAACATTTAATATATTAAGCATTGTCAAATCAATGTTTCTTCAGAGATTAAAACCGTGGGTTCCAGATTTACTGTGGAATTGGAGGTCCATATGAGTGAGTAAAACAGAAGCTGTCCTTTCACCAATGTGTTGTTTGTTCATGAAAAGGTGTGATAAATGTACCAATGAAAGAATCATCATAAGACAGCAAAAATGTAAAATACTTATAAAAATATGTATGCTTACATAAGCTAGTTGAAATATACATTGGATGAAGAACTTGATATCTATAGAGTGAATGTAGTTCTAATTTTGTGAACAGGAAGAACTCTGGTATGAACCATTCATACATCTGCAACAAAGAGATTTGCTCTTTATGCAAAGATTGCTATACATGTCTTCTGATGTAGTGCTGAAGAATAAATAGTAGTGAAAAACATAGTCCTGGAACAAAAACTTTCTTGAAAGAGCAAAGATAGAGACGACTAGATTCTAACATCAATCACATTTTTGACTGTTCAACACTGAAATGACACTCCATTTTAAGTGTGTAAAGGTGGATATTGCAGAGTATAGTAAATGTAGTTATATTACAATATCACTACTGTCTGGTGTTGACTTTATCTGTATTGGAGCAAAATCCAAAGAACCTAATTATGCTCACTAAATCACCATTGTGCTCATGTGTAATGAAAAGCTGGTTTATGCTTTTTTCTCCTCCTTCCAATTCTGTTACTTCTTCTTTTCCTTGAGATGCTAAGCTAAAAATAAATGGTGTGGGGGGGAAAGCCTGGGGCTCTAAATGGGGAAACCTTAATCCCTCCACCCACAAAAAAATCTCAACCCCATCATTCTTTTGAAAAATGGAGAAAAGTAAGCAGCCCTTGTGGCCAGGCAAAACAGTATTCAAAGACATGGGCATTTGTGTGTCTTCTAAGTTACCTGTTAAGCTTCTGCCATGAGAACAGTCTTGTGCACTCCATTTATAGTAATTTTTCAGCACAAACCTTGTTTAAAATGTGAGCAACAAAGGCCAAGAATTTTCTAACTTCAAATATTTAAATATTTATGGTTCAAATAAGCTTAAGAAACTACTTAATGTAGCTTTTATTTTGTTCTCTTAAAGGATAAGCTTTTGGTATTAATTCATAAAATCCTACAGGATTAGTGATCTGATATCTGGACTGTAGAGGGTATAGTTGACTGGGAAAGAGTGACAACATTGGTCCTGGCATCTTTATTTTTTGGAACTTCCCCTTCCTATACATAGTATTTTTGAATTTTTTGGTATGTATTTATATTCAGAGCGAAAGCTTTACTTATTCCAGACATGAGTTAGAGTTCCTTATTTTCGTGTTTCTTTCCTGTATTGAAAGTCTTGGGAGCCAGGAACTTTGTTCTTCAAAAAAAAAAAAAAAAAAGTCCTTCTTAAGTAGCAGCTCTAATTCATAAGATGTTTTCTGTGTGTGAGTATCTTCTGCCAGATTAGCTCATTTTTTTGCATAGCTGGTATCTCCAGCTCTCTTATCAATATTCATTTAGTTTTGATTTTTTGGTTTCGAATTTCTGATTTGTTGAAGAGATGAGCCTCAGTTTTACACACAAAGGCTAATAAATACACTCTTCAGATTGTGTTTTTGTTCAAAAATATACACACACTGAAATTTTGGCATGGGGAAGGAATAAATTTAACTTGCCTTGGAGCAGTTAATGAAATCCTGTATTAGGATAATACAGAGAGATTGTCATGGCACCATATTTAGAATAACCAAATATTTCCCCCTAGAAGTAGTGATTCTTACTTGTTTTAAAACTACTTTGCCAAGCTAATCCTTTACATCCATATCATCATGCTTGCTTTGCATCCATTTGAGATTCTATGTAAGTCATGTTTCAGTGAAGGTTGCAGTAGTGCCCTAAGGATGAGGCTTGGGGAAAGAGTTCTGTCTGCAGAAATGTTTTTCAGCAATAGCTCTGAAGCTTGTCAAAACCTCTAATTTGGAGCAGGTCTCTCCCACCTTTTACCTGATAAAAGGAATCTCTGTTTGGGAACTAGGAAAAGATCTTTCTTTTAACAAGTGATTAACAGGCAGGGTTAATGATTCCAGATATTTCAGTGATGGGACCAATTATTTTTTAGGAAGATGACACAGAGCTTGCATGGCAATTTCCTTTCTGTTCTAGCCTTTCTTCCTCTGGGACTCCGGTGGGAATGTTTCAAATCCTGTTACAGTTCATGTTGCTGGTGGTACGTAGGTTGTTCCTGCAAAGCAAGGAATGAGAGTCACGATACCCTCTTCTGTCTTGTGGATATTTGTGCAAAGGTACAACTTCACAGTCTCCATAAGATAAGGTCTTCCTGCTGTTGCAAGGAGATGTTGGCTTTGGTCGCATGTTCCTGCCATCTCCCTTGTGCTGGGACTACTATTTACGTGGTCATCTAGAGCAAGCTTGAAAGCAATCCAGAAAGAAGTTAGTGCTAGCACCAGCAAAATGCAATGGACTACATGTGAAAAATGAAAAGCCTAGAGGTCAGGACCCTGCTCTTTTTTGGCAGAACATGGACTAGATCGACTTAGTTCTCATGACACAGCACTTCTAGCTGTTGGCAATTACATTTCTTGTTCATTCCCTCTTTGGCTGAGCCCATCAGAGCAAACCTTTTGCTGCTACCTGTTATATTGTTAGCAGGTGACCATGAGGACATTGAAGGGACTTTGAGGCTTTTGGGAGTTAGAGCATATTGGGGTTAGAGTTGCTCTGGCATCCTGTGTTTATTCCCTGTGTGATTTGTGCTGTGATATGGTTCTCAGTTGCTAATGTTGTGATCTCTCCTTGTCTCATTGCTTCTCTCCTTGGGTGCAGGAGGTAGGTGGTGTGTGAGGTGGCAGATTCTGAACAGGGAAAATGTGTGTTTAAGGGAATTGGTCTCAATCCAGGATGTGTCCATTACAGATTTCCTATAGGATGCTGATGTGTATTAAAAAAAAAAGCAGGATAAGAAACTTTTTTGGTGTATTTCATGTTCCAAATTAAGTTAAGAAAATTTCTTTAAATGTAACCTTTTGTATATACCTATTACTACTTTTTCACTGCTAATCTCTAAGTATATTCTGCCTTTAATTTTAAGGATTTTTTTTCCTGTAGCTTTGAGGAACATCATCTAGTCACACATGCTTTTCAACACCCCATTCATGAACAAAAATCTAGTTTGCTAAGAATTCCCAAGTAATTCTAGCCCAGTGGGTAAATCAGAGGTTGGACTTCTGGAATTTCTGTTGCACTTCACCATTTTCATATAACTAAGCTGAAATACTAAAATAGAAAAAGCTTTCCAGAGTACTGTGGTCTTATTTACTATCTTAAGCACTCCTGAAATGTCAATTTGCATTTAAAAATACATTAAAAAATTGGATATTTGACTAGTCTCTGCTTACCAAAGTTTCTCTCCTTCCCTGCCATCCCCATTTCTGTGGAGTCCTTTGAGAAGTGAGAAAGATTGCTGTCATTTAGTAGGTTGATTTCCTCTACAGGCTAAAATTTTGAAATTTAGGCCCTCATCCTGCAACTGTTTAAGCATGCTTAATTTCAAGCACATGCTTATTTACAGGCTCCAGATTTGTTTGTCTAATTACTTTATAGCAGGAGTGAAGCCAGATTGCCCAACTCTCAGGCCCATCTGTTGGGAGGGGGAGGGAGGAACTGGATTGCTTATGTTCCAAAAAGCTGTTTCACCCTTAGCCACCAGATGGAATTTATCTTTCAGATCCAGAGGTGGTGGTGTGCAAGAATACATGGTAGATAGTTTTGTCATAGTACGTTATCTTGAGCTCAGAATGGTTGTGGTTCACAGAGAGCAGGGCCACAATGGGAGCTCATAGATGGCTTCGTTAAGTGCTTATAAATTCTCAAGTACTACATATTGATACATATTATTGACTTGTTTTATTTATGACACTGAGGTAGTGTGAGGTTGTTATCCTGAAGCTGTGGCATTGAGTGTTGTAATACTGCTATTCCATCACATTTTGTTCAATAGATTTAAATATGCCCAATTCCCTTGTTATTTTGTCATGCTAGCCAAGAAGTATAATATACGCATACTTTTAAAACAGTTTGAAACTTTTGTAATATTTAGTGGTGTTTAGATCATGTGTAGTTCTTTGTTTTCATTTCTAAATTGAAGGCAAAGGGCCAAATCTGCTTGTTTAATTAATGCAAGAATATGTGAGAGTAAGAACAGGTTTAAGTGGTGTGGTGGCTTGACCTTGGCTGGGGGCCAGGTGCCCACCAGAGCCGCTCTATCACTCCCCTCATTCACTAGACAGGGGAGAAAAAGTATAACGAAAAGCTTGTGGGTCGAGATAAGGACAGGGAGAGATTACTCACTTACTATCATCACGAGCAAAACAGACTGAACTTAGAGAAAAATTCATCTAATTTATTACCAAGCAAAATAGAGTAGAGGAATGAGAAATAAAATCAAACCTTAAAACACTTCCACCCACCCCTCCCATCTTTCCTGGGCCCAACTTCACTCCTGGCTTCAACCTCCACCCCCCCTCAGCGGCACAGGGGGACGGGGAATGGGGGTTATGGTCAGTTCATCACGCGTTGTCTCTGCTGCTTCTTCATCCTCAGGGGGAGGACTCCTCTCATCGTTCCCCTGCTCCAATGTGGAGTTCCTCCCATGGGAGACAGTCCTTCACGAACTTCCCCAATGTGAGTCTCTCCCACGGGCTACAGTCCTTCATGAACTGCTCCAGCGTGGTCTCTTCCATGGGGTGCAGACCTTCAGGAGCAAACTGCTCCAGTGTGGGTCCCCCATGGGGACACAAGTTCTGCCAGGAGCTTGCTCCAGCGTGGGCTTCCCACGGGGCCACAGCCTCCTTCAGGTGTCTCCACCTGCTCTGGCGTGGGGTCCTCCACGGGCTGCAGGTGGAATCGCTACACCCCCTCATCCTCCCTCCATGGGCTGCAGGGGGACAGCCTGCTTCACCATGGTCTTCACCACGGACTGCAGGGGGATCTCTGCTCCGGTGCCTGGAGCCACCTCCTGCCCCTCCTTCTGCACTGACCTGGGTGTCTGCAGATGTTCTTACATCTTCTCACTCCTCTCTCTGGCTGCAAAAGCGCTCTCTAACTGTTTTTGTCTTTCTTAAATATGTTATCACAGAGGCGCTGATTGGCTTGGCCTTGGCCAGCGGCGGGTCCGTCTAGGAGCCGGCTGGCATTGGCTGTGTCAGACACAGGGGAAGCTTCTAGCAGCTTCTCACAGAAGCCACCCCTGTAGCCCCCCCTCCCCCGGTACCAAAACCTTGCCATGCAAACCCAACACAAGTGGAAAATCTGAATTTGTATATACAACTCTCATTACTTAACGGAAAAATATTGCTTCTAATTTTGTTATATTTAAGTTTGGCTGCAAAAGCACCCGAGCCTCTTAAACCTGGATGTTCAAATAAAATTAAGAGGACAATAGTCACACACATCTCTGCCTGTGATATTTAATGTAAGCTTCATGTTAGTTGAGCATAAATAGAAATTGGAGGGACAGCTATGTGAGTAACGAAGACTGACTGTTAGAACATATAGAAAAAAAATCAGAATTTTCTTAATAGTTTCCAAAGGGGAAAAAAAGTCAATGAATTTTTCATTTACTTAAATGCAGTGTATTAGACTTCTCTCAGTGGGCAGCTGTAAGAGCTAGTTATCTTTCATTACAGGGTAATTAGTCCACAGTTCTTTCCAAGGAACTGTGTGTAAGATTTAAATTAGAACATCTTCTATTAGTAATATTACTACATGCATCCTTTTACAAATAAACAGTGAAAGAGATAAGACAGTAGTGCTTAACAGAATTCTGTGAAGTCGTGTCTTTTACTATAAGGTTGTGTTGTCTGACATTTGTTGTTATCCCATGTGTACTAGTGCTTGCTCAACTGATGAGAGGGCATCACAGAAATACTACTTTACCAGCCTCCCTCAGACAGTAGCTGCTTCTCCCAAGTGCTTCCATACCAGTGCTGGTGCAGGGAGTTCCCTCTTGTCCCTGCTTGCCCGCAGCTGTGTCTTCCCAGTGCTGTGCTGTATCCTGTGGTGACCACCTAGTATAATTGGATGAGCTTGTCTTTCAGGGATGAGAACCTTTGGATGGGATTTTTTTTTAAAAAAACCGATTATTTCACCTATGTAATGTGTGCCACTTTTGTCTGCAAAAGTAAAGGAACAGCGTATTTTAGTACAGATGTAGAAATAAATGGCTAGAGACAGCAGCACCACCACCAGTTATTAGAGAAGAGAGATCAGTATGCTAAGGCATTGCTTTCTCTTGAAGAAATTAATGTAGGGGCACAAAGTTGATCAGAGGGCTGGAGCACCTCTCCTATGAGGACAGGCTGAGAGAGTTGGGGTTGTTCAGCCTGGAGAAGGGAATGCTCTGGGGATATCTTATAGCAGCCTTCCAGTACCTGAAGGGGCCTACAGAAAAGCTGGAGAGGGACTGTTTACAAGGGCATGGAGTGACAGGACAAGTGGTAATGGCCTTAAGATGAAAGAGGGTTGATTTGGATTAGATGTTAGAAAGATAATTCTTTACTGTGAGAGTGGTGAGGCACTGGAACAGGTTTCCCAGGAGACGGTGTGGATGCCCCCTCCCTGGCAGTGTTCAAGGCCAGGTTGGATGGGGCTTTGGGCAACGTGGTCTAGTGGAGGGTGTCCCTGCCCATGGTGGGGGTGGGGTGGGGGTGGGTGGAACTAGATGATCTTTGAGGTCCCTTCCAACCCAAACCATTCTACGATTCTGTGTCATGAGATTCATTAGGAAGATCCATATCCCTTTATCTTGGACAATCTAAGAGGGTCTGGCCTTGGTTTTCTTTTTTTTTTTTCCAATAAGGATTGTGCCAAACTATCTATACTGTTGGTTGCTGTAACCTTCCTCACTTGGCCAGAGATGATAATCTTCCAGATATTCTTCATTTGGGGCTACAGAGTAGATGAGTTTGAAAGGGATATCTGGAGACCTAGTCCCTCTTTCAAAGCAGGATCAACTGCAACAGGTTTCTTAGGGCCATATCTAGTTGGGTTTGGAGTATCTCCAAGGATGTGGAGGCTCCATGGCCTCTCTGGGCTACCCATTCCTGTGTTTGACCACTGTCTTCCAGTCTCCCTTGCCGTTACAGTTCTTGCCTGTTAATGACTCTCCGCCACAGGCGTATCTGGCCACAAGTGTAACTTTCAGTCATCCTGCCTTGTTCAGTCCTGCCTCTACCTTTTCCGCGTACTTTCCCCTATGTACCCCATTACGTCTGATGATAGTGTATTTGACAGTTGTCACTACTGTCACTGTCTTTCAAAATCCTCTAAGCACCCCTTGACTCTTTAGCTGTTTTTAGCTGATATGGTTCCAGAATTGATGACTGCAGCTGCCCTGATGCTGCTTGCTGTGTAAGAGGCTGGAGGAATTGAGACCTTCGGTGGGGGTACTGTTGTTGTTGTGTCACTACCCTGTGACAGTTTACTATAATTAACGGGACAGCATCCTGTCCTTGGGGTTTTGTAATGGCTTTAATCTTGAGCAACTGTTGCCCTAGTCCTTCCATTACTTGTGTGGATTTTTTTAGTGACTGCAGGGTCAGTATATGCTGGCTTTCTAGAAGACAGTGTGTTGATTCAGTGAATTAAAGCTGCTTTGGGGCAGGGGGGCCAGACAAACTAAACTACAAACCAACCCAAACAAATGCATGCACGTGCACTGTTTTGTTGCTGATATGATTGATTTACTGCTTGTTTAGCTCTTAACTAATGTTTATTTATGTGATTGACAGATTGATATTTATTTTTGAATAAATATGCCTATTTACCATATGATGTTGTTTTTTGAATGTCAGAAATTAAATCTAGTACTGTTTAATGGCTCTCTCCTTGTGGGGAAAATAACTCCAGTTTACTAATGAGATGCAGATGCTTCCAGTTTTCTGAAGTGAACTCGCTGATTTGCTCTATGTCTTGTAGTGTAGTTTCTGGCATCTTTATAAACTCTCTCAAGGCCTTCAGAACAGTCTTTATCAAATGTTTGAGGATGACTGCATCTACTGAAGAAATACCACCTTGTCTTGATATCAGTGATGTTAGCTATTTGGCAGGAAGTAAATTAGTAGCCTTCATGTGAGGACAGGGAGGAGGATCCTAAGCTACACCAGCCAGCTGAGAAAAGGGAGCTGTAGGTGGGTAGAATGGGATTATCCATGTTACAATTTGGTCAGGGCAGAGGGCTTAACAGCCTTGCTTTTATGAAGTGTTGCTTATTCAGTGTCTGTGTCTTTTACAGTGTTTGAGAAATGACACTTTTCAATGTAGTTGTGTGCTTTGTTCAACTCTATTTCTCAATTTAAAGACTGGATATTAGGAGGACGTCCTAGGGTCACTTATCTTCCTGGCTATCAATATCAGGGTTCCTAATGCTTTAACTCATCAATAAATTCATGGTGGTGTGAGCTTGGACAGATATCTGAAGTTTTAATTTGATTTCTGAATATGAAGTGTAAATATAATGATGGTCACCTAACTTTGAAAGGATTGTTAAAAATGCAAAAATACCAGATGCATTTTTTTCAACATTAATTTTTTCTCTCCAGGTTCTGATTTATTATTAAGGGATTTTTTTTTTGCAGGCGTACAATTAATGTCCTTTGACTGCAAGTGTCACCGAAACCGGGGAATAAACCTCATAACACCAATGTAGTGTTAAAAGGCAGGCATTCTTTATTGCAGTGGTGGATACACGGGGGATAGCTCCACCCAACGTGCATGCCAGGTGATCACCAACACACAGGTTATGTAGGATCAAAACATACATATCCATCGTTTTTCTCAGAAAAGGCAGTCCTATGATGATAATTTCTTAGAATCCCTTTCCATATTCTCCTCCCCGTCACGCATGCTCAGTGATTTGAGTCTGTGGTCCTCAAGGGTCTCTGGTGGTCGTCAGTGGTCTCGCACCCGTGTTCGCTGGGTGACCCTCTTCTTGCGGGCATGTGCAGTATCCTTGCTGTGGATGCACCTGTCCATAACTACTTACTTCATAAGATTAATATCTCCAAACCTATTGCTCAGTTTGGTAGGGACTGTACATGGAACATAGCAGCATTGTACCTTGCCATGGTCAATTAGCTTTATTGTCTATTACCGTGGTTACAAACTAATTATCTCAACCTGATTCTATCGTTTCTGTTTCACGGCCCCTATCCCATGGTTACACAAGCTCAGTGTAACATCTCAATAACACAGTGCTAATTTTTCTTTACTTGTTGACTTCTAACTGTATTCTCATGTCCTGTCCCATCCCCCCCAAAAAACACAACCTAAGGCATTACAACGTGCACCTACTAATTGGACTATATGCTTGCTTTCCATATTCATTTGCAAAGCTTCGCATGCATCTGTAGAACAGGAGAAATAGCATGGCTGTGTAAAGAATGCCTTGAGCATATGTATTTTCTTCACCTGCTCTAACATTCAGGTTTTTGAACTGTTATTCAGTTTGTCTTCTCTACTGAACTTTTAGTTTCATAGTTCAGTACAGGAAATTTTGTATGTGTCAAACTTGCGTCCTTAGTAATGTGAGGCATTGGTTTGGCTAGAAAGATGCTCCCCTGTTTCTCCCTCTCATCACTCCATCCTGCTTTTTTTCCATGAGTGCCTGGTTTTCATTTAATGTATGTTTTCTGTTAAACATCTCATTGAGTGTTCTCTACCAAGCTGAAGACTTTTCTTCCAGACTGGAAGCCAAATGGCCTAGAAGATAAAATGCTGCTACCTTTGTCTACTGAATTCAGTACAGTAATTCCAAGTGCTTTTTTCACTGCAAACAAATGAAAAATACCACGTAGGTTGAATCCTAATTAAAAAAAAAAAGCCAGGTAGGAGATCTAGTATTCTTGCAGAATAAATTGTACTTAATTGTATTCTGAAATAAAGTAGCTTAATAGTGTTGTTTGGCTGTTTGACTGTGGCTCGAATTTATTCTCTAATTGATAAGGTGAAGTACTGTGTAGCACATCAAGCAAGGACTCTTTCTTACCTTACTAATGTGTTCAGCATGGCTTTTTGCAACACTGGCACATTGCATTTTAAACTTTGAGTTTGTATTAATGATGAAACAAATGCTGCTTTTACATCAGGCAAAACCTTGTGTGGTCATGCAACTGATAAAACTTTTTTGTGTTGCATGAAAAATGAAATGGTCTTCATGAGGCTGGATGATTGAGAAGACTAAGATTACACTTGTTAGTGTTTGCCGTTTCCTTTGTGCATCCCTGATTTCTTCTCTTTATCTTCGTGTAATCAGCAGCTATATCCATTTCCAGCATCTAATTGAACGTAATGAAGAAAGAGGTTGGGCTGTTAAGCTTCCACATTCTCTGCTCTTTGTGGTGCTCACGGTGCTAAAAAGAGATGAGTTAACATAAACCTGAGTAGGCTGTTTAACCTTCTTTCTCTTCTGGAAATGTAGATGCAATAACATTTGCAGCTGAAAGGGCTCATTCGCAGTTTCTAATGTTTAAGGATGCAAATGAAGCATTTTGTCTTTTCTGTCGCCTGGAGGTGTTAAGCAAGGAAACAGAAAGAGGTTTCTAGGATTAGTTCCACAGATTTCTTTTATCATGTAAAAATCAAGGGTGGTTTCAATGCCACGAAATGAAGAAAAGCAATATGGAAACCATCCAGGGAAAATTCTTAAGTTTCATTTGTTTCTCCCTAAATTTTCTGGGTATTCTTTACTACTGATATAGTCGAATACACAAACTTTTTGCAATAGAAGCAGGGCTAAGTTTCTTTGCCTGTGTGTTGGCTCGTGTGTGCATAGGAAATGTTTTATAGCTGATGAAGCAATTCATCCTTGACAGTGGCATGTCATACAAACTACTGTATGTTCAAGTTTTAGAGTTTGTATTTCAGAAATGCTTCTAAAAAACTTGGATAACTCAATATTGCATTTGGGTTCTGCACAAAGGTATAAAATAATATGTAGACCATCTTAAAGCTTTAAACTGTTTTAAATTATCAAGTAAAACTTCAGCTTGATGGTCAGATCCAAAGTGAAAACTTAGAACTATAGAGCCCCAGAGGTATTTTTTGTTCTTCTCAGGGTCTTGTAGCTTTGAGTCCTTGGAAAAAGCTTCTGTGCTTTTTTCACTTGCAAAGATATGACCTGGAAGCTGAATATAATTTTTTTTCCACTTAGAAGTATAATATACACTATGAAATGTTTGATTAATGAAACTCTTTAAATTTTAAAATGCAGAATTGAATCAGTGCAAGCACATTTACCCTTTGTACATATACTGGATGATCATATGAGTTCATAGCTTTTATCTTGTTAAGATGTCTAAAGATTAGTTGGATTCTTACAGTTTTGACTTTGTAAACATCACTCCTGTGGAATTGGAGATGACTTTAAAGTTTATGTAAAAGCTATCTTTTATGCAGCATTTGTGCTTAAGGTGATGCCGACTATTTAGATTTATTCTGGCTGCTCCTTGGTGTTTATGCAGGAGGTCACGCACCTCTTCTGAGAGGCGCACACTTTTCTGGGACATTGAAGTTAAGTAGCCTTAGATTGTGCTTATACTGGTTCCAGTAACTGTGCCTTTTTAAGCTCAGCTTTAGAGTAGTCTAACAGATTGACTTCACTCTTCCCAGCCCCAAGGATTCGAGTATACACATATTACATTTTGAAAAACATAAATATACCTATCTCTCTGTATATGATATATAGGTATATGCTGTTCCTGCATTCTATTCCTAGCCTGCATTAGAGAAGGTATATCTGGGGCTTGGATAAGGCCTGTCTTCATTTGGTCCTTCAGAAGTTTGGTCATACTGGTGGAACTTAAATATAGTAAAAGATTTTCTGGTAACTGATTAATATATTTTCATAGCTCTGCATAGTTTAAACTATACTTTGGAGACCAGCGTGAACAGATTCACACCAGGATTAAATAAATCAGATTTATTTCTTAGAATAATGGCTTAAAGGGAATTTGTTAACACATCTCCCTCCCTATGCCAGAGACTAAACATGGAAACTGGCATCTGCATTGATTTATTTCTAAGTAAATAAGTGTATTCTGGTTTTCAGTTTTTAGTATTCCTGCCCAGCAGTCATCTCTCTTCTTACTTAAGGTAGTGGTTGTGAAAATGCTTTAGCATTCTGTAATTTCAGTTTTAAGTAGTAAGACAAACTTCTTGCAGCTGTGTTCAATTTCAGGTAAAGCTTTTTCATTCTGCTACCTTTTCGCTTTCTTTAGAAACACTCTTGATGTATCACTTGCTCTTACAGTACGTGCTCTTATTTGAGACAGGGAGTACAGGTATTTAAAATGGCACAGTATAGTGTCACAGGTGGTGATATAGCTTGTGTGGTGGGTCTGGCTTCTAAAATGCAGTGTTTTTTGGAGCCAAGTAACAGTAAGTTTATATTTTGAAGTAGAACTTGGAACAAGCAGTGAGGTCTGGCAGGCTGGGCAGCACAGTTCTTTACCACCACTCCAGCAAGTTGCATTGGGTTCTGTCACTTTGCCAATCACCAATTAACCTTTTACTTCCCAGGCTAGTTGCTATCACTGTCTGCCTGCTGCGTATGCAATTCAAGGTGATTATAATACTCCATCTCCTTCCCAGACCCTCAAACAAAACAAAGACCAGATCTCCTGAAAGAACTACAGTAGCCAAAGGCAAATATGTAGTCAGAGAAAAAGTAGGATGCTACAGCCTTTCCTCCTCTAGCGTATTTATCCATGTGCTTATATCACAGTATTCACAGAAGAGGTGCTATGCTGTTCTGTTGTAAGCCTGTACAGAAGGCTGTAGTTTACTTTTCTTCAGTATGGCTCACTTAAAAAACAACACCCCCCACCCCCCCAAAAAAAAGCCAACAACACAACCTTGTTCTTATGAAGGATGCTACTGTACCTGTAAGTATTATCTTTTCTCTTGTGTGTGTACGTGAATATGTGCATATTCTGAAGATCTCTTGGCTTCAAAAGTTCTGCTTGTTTCATTGTAAACAAGATTGGAGAAATTCTTGTTTGTTGAACTGCTGGAGAATCACTGCTTTTGGTGATCCATGATAATACCTAGGCATGTTGCTGTTTCAGGCCTTCTCCAACTTAAAATAAGTTGCATAAATGAAATTATCTGTTTGTTAATACTAAACTTACAGATTGATGCCTGGGCAGATCATTGCCACTCCTTTATGCTCTTTATTCTGAGCCTTCAGGATAGACAGTTCCTATATTGCGAGATCATCTGTTACGTCCCCGCTTCTTTCAACATATACCAGTATGCCTGTTCTTTTTTTTCTGGTAGGACTCCTCAATCTTTGGATGTTTCATCTGGCCACTTTAAGTGGATTTTCGTGTTCTTGGTTATTTTTTAGGCTGTTTAAACCTCTGTTGGACCTTCCTTTTGCTGCCAGCTCTGCTTCTCAGCCCTGCATTTAGCCCATGTAACTTAGAGGCTTTGAGCCCAGCTAGCAATTACAGTCATCCTTGAGCTGTGCTGCTTAGCTGCTTTGCTTTGTACGTAGCTGCAGGCAGCTGCATCTACAGGTCTGTTTACTTCTGGTGAGCCATGAGTCCCTGCTGTAGATGAGAGACCGTATTTGTGGAAGATTCCAATTTTTCTGGAACTCTGATACTGTTTGTGATTGCCAGACTACTACTGTCCCTTCCCTTCCCCATTGGATCTGCCTCCTTGACTGGCTGTGTGTTAAGAGGGAAGAGAAATTAAGGCAGTCATTCCCTAGTACAACTGTGAAAGAATTAATCAGCTGCACCCAAGTATTTCATGGAAACCTCTTCCAGATTTTCCTGTGAAGAAACTTGAGGGTTGGGACAAAACCCCTTTGAAAACCAGACCTATAATAAGAGTTTCTACTGGAGTTCTTACCTGTGGACCTTCCTTCATAATCTCGTTGGCCAGTATGTTCTTGAGTAAGTGTGGTAAGTTGTTACCACAGTAGCTGATCTTGCTGTTGTCTCACTGCGACAGAATCTTGTTTCTGCTTCTCTTCTGCCCCTAAGATGTTCCACTACTTGACAGCACATGTCAAAGACCGGGTTCAAGCAGGGGCTTTGCTTCAAGCTTCAGCTATTCTGTGATTAAAACACTGCTCCTCAGAGAAGCAACAATGTGCTTTATTGCACATTGCAAGCCTTAAAACAGAAATGCAGACTCGAAGGTGAAAGCAAGCCAATATAGCAGCATGCAGTCCTGTCATCCCCGTCCCCCCGCCCCGTATCCCCCAAGAGCTGAGCATGTGTCTTCCCCCAAAAGAAGGTTCTTGTTCCCAGTTGTGTGCTCCAGCAGCTTATGTGGTCCTTTCTCCAATGCCCATGATGCTTCTCTATTTAGCTTAACTCATGAAAGCAATGGAAGATACTTCTCACCAAAAAATGATAGGTCATTGTCTGCCATGTTGGTTAGCTAGGCCAACTGAGGAACGCCAGTGCCTGCCCTAAGAAGGAGGATAGATAGGGCTGTGGGATGGGATGTGCTGGAGAGGAAGGAGAGACTTGGAGAAGGTTGGCTCAGTTGCTTCTCTGGTCGCTCCTGACAGACTGCAGGCTCTGAGCCTGCCCAACTAGTGGTGCTGGGGTTAGGCCCTTTTCTCCTGAGTGAATTACTGTTACTGTCTTCTGGTAAGTAGCACCTCAAATTTGGGTAATGTTGAAAACATCGTATGTAAGTCTGGGTTTGAGAACATATGATCTGATGGCTGTATGCAACAGATCATTTGAGTTATGTAAATTTAATGAGCTTGTTCAAAACCAGCTCTATGTTTTAGATAGGAAAGATTATTTTCAGTAAAGTAGAGCAGCTACAATTGCTCCTGAGATCTCCATCCTCTCAGCCATTTCTTCCTCACAGATGTAGGAAAATGTTTCCCAACTAATCATTTTGGGTACCACGGAACGAGCAAGCACAAAGCCTGCATTATTGCATTGTTTCTGTGTGGTAAGATAATTATAGGGGCTCTTGCACCTGGAAGCAGCTGGGCACTTGGAATGTGTTTTGCCACATCAGTGCGGTGGAAGTGGAAGAATCATACCAAATGATCCTGAAAGAAACCACAAGATTCTTGATAGCTGTGTTTTTGTATGTGACATACCTCCTTGTTGGAGCTGCTCAGTTAAACTGGTGTTATGTGCAGATTTAAATATCTTGGCTTGAATGAGGACACCAAAAAGTGTGTTTGATTGTCCGTAACTAATGTGGTAAAAGACAGAGGAAAAGTTTTACTATCACTTGTTTTGTCTAAAGCTGGGTTGGAACTGTTCAGTCATTTCCTTCAGTGCTGAGAAGCCTGGCAGTGAGTTGGCTGGTTTGCCACATATTCATAAGCCCACAGAAGAGTATATGTTGCCAAGGGAGCTAGTGTGTATGAAAGTTTATTATGCAGTTTTCCCTCCTTCATGCTTTCTGTTCTTAGTTCTGCTTATGCTGTCGCTGAGGCTGAATACGCTACTGACTGTATAATACAGTAATTGTGAATCTCTGCATTCATAATTTCCAGGAGGCGATGCAAAGGAATCTCCTCTTCAGTTTCCTCAGGTCCTAAAGAGTTTGTCAGACAGGCGGGTCCTTTCCAAACATCGAGGGGATGGTGATTTATGCTAGCATAGCTCTGTTTGGCCCTCTCCGTACCCAGAGCAGTCAGATGTGGCTGACAGACTGTGAAGGTCACATACAGCTCAACCACAGACTTCCCAGTTGGATTTTCCAAATCTTGCCTTTGCTTGTCCTACTTTGACACTGCTTAATTTTTGCTATATTTGGGGTCCTGTGTTCCCTGAGGGTAGAATAAAGCTTTTGTCTGGCTTAAGGGGGGAAAAAAAGGCAGTTCATTCTCTCTTCCTTTTTTGTGATTTTTGAGGCACTACAATTAAACCAGCTATTGCTGGCCTCAAAAATAGAGGAGTGTTAAGGAAAACTCTTCAATATCTACCTCTTAGTCAAAGAAAGAGCTAACTTTCTTGGCATAGAATGTATTCTGAAATTGTTCTTTTTGTAAAATACTCATTATTGTTTGTCTGTACCTTTGACTATACAAAGTAGAGCAGTGATATACAGGTATGTTTCTAAAGAAAATGCTGGTGCATGTTTATGGTGAGATGTGACACATTCCCTATGCCCAGATATTTAGCCTTCAAGGCTGGAGTATGCTGCTGAACATGTGGAAGAGTAACAATTTTTGGATGAACTTGCTTGGTACGCAGTGTGTAAGCTTGTGTACGTACAGCAGAGGGTCTAGCGCTTGCAGTACATTGGCAAATCTGTGTGTGGACAGACTGTCATCAGGCACTGAAAGTTTTTCTTGCACAGTTTCACCACTTCCGTGTGTTTCATAAACTAAAGGTACTAATGGATGAACGCTGATAAATCTTTGTGGGAGCAGAAGAGGATACTGCCACATTCTTTCTTATGGTCTATTTTTGGTATTTTCAGTATCAGGCATTAGAGTTTTGAACAGATCATTTAGTACATTATGTGTGAGTATTGGCAGTGAAGAAGCTGGGGTACTTTTCTGGTGAATGAGCTGAGAAGCTTTGGCAGAGAGCTTGAGCGAGCATCTTTGAGTGACAGGGTCTTAAATCATTGTAGCAAGACTTGCAAGAGTTTGTCCCATAGTGCCTTAAGCTGACAAAGTCTTACTTTGCGAGCTTAGCTAAATTTAGTTGCAAGTCATGTCAGATAACGCACACCTTTTCTGTATAAGAGATGGTTTAATGTATTGGCTGGAAACTGGTCAATCCCCCTTGGTTTAACTTATTTTTGATTTAAGGATATTGCAGCATGCAGAGTTGTTTGGTTTCAGTCATCTTGTGATATCACATTGAGTTGAACTGTTTTGTTTCAGATTTTGTTGCTGGGAAATAACTGGATGTGATGACTAACCATATAGTGGACTAGCTGGTGGTACTAAGCTGCTGCTTGTTCACAATTGAAGAGTTGTTCTGTGTAAGGTTCAAAGCAGTTAAAGCCAACAGCTGCATGTGTAGACAAGTGCATTTTGTAAATTCTGGACATTGAAAGTATACGTTAAAAAAAAGAAAAATTCAGAGATACAAGTTGCACCCAGTGGTATTTTCAGTAGAGTAACGTGAATCTGCTGCTCATAATCTAGTACTTAATTTTTAACAAGTATTGATTGTATCCACATGGAATATTATAGCTCTACAAGATTCATGTAACAAATATACTGGATGCAGCAGATTCATTTCTTGAAATGGCCTGGGCTGTTTCTTCTCAGGTAGTTCATGAATCTGTCCTGAATGGTGCTGTCCTCTTCTTATCCAACTGCCTCCTTGGGAGGGAGCAGGGAATGAATGGGGCACTTTGAAAGTCCATGCCGTGAGGCAGTAAGAAGAGACAGTAAGTCAAGTCACATGTCCCCTGTGTGCCTTTCACTGGAAAGCAAAAGTTTTGGACCCACTTTCTTGATGACATCCTGAGATCCCATGTTTTTGGTTGTAAACTTTGAGAAGAGAGTGGGAAGACGAAGCAATATATGGTAAAATTGGAAGCATAATCTCCAGTTGCCACATACGTAAGTGAACTTTTTCTATAAAGCTTTTTGAGACTGGAATACAGTCTGAGAGAAGGCAACTCTGCCCTACTTCCAGGCGTATGCAGACGCCTATTTAAAACTCCCTTGTTAAAGAGTTTTCAGATTGTAATCTGCTGTTTCTGAAATGGTCAGAACTTTGTGTCACTATGATTTCAAACATCAGCTCTTTGCTTGTTTCTCTTCTCCTTAAAAAGTGAGTTCCTTTAGTGTTCACATCCTTTGGCACTATAATATTAATATGTCTGTACCCTTGTGTCAGTCTTCCTATCCCTTCCTCCCTCCTACTGCAGTCTTCCCAACTTTGTAAGACATCAAATCAATATTACTGAGTTGCTGAACTAATAAGCCAACTGTAGTATAGAAGAGGTGAGCTGAGATAAAAACCCTGATGGTTCATTGTGAGTTGAAGCTAACGAGCCTTTGAAGTAGCTCTAACCAATGCTTTGCATTTGGTTTGGGTGTCTTTGCATGAGCTTCCTAGTGTGTCTGTAATACTTACCTGGTCTTTTCTCAGTTATCTGTAGCACCCTGTCAGCTAGGATGATAGGAAGTTGTCCACACAGAGCTTCTGCTATTACACCCTTCGTGCTAGGAAGCTGCTGACAGTGAAAACAGTGACTCCCCAGCATGTTGGGAGCTCTCGGCTCTTAGAAGGTCACAAATAGGAGGACATTATTCCCCAGCTTAAAACCCGTATTTTTCTTATATCTGTTCTATGGTCACATACTTTCATGATATAAATGCACAAAGCTTCAGCAAATTACTTTTTATTGTTAGTCACTATAACTATCTGGCAACCCTAACATATGCAGCACAAGTGTATGTCAGAAGGACAGTGTATTAATATACCAATTCCGATATAAGAAATTGAATGTTTGCCATTGTGTTAGTATTGGTATTAAGTAAACTGCTCATCAGCTGGTAACACATTGTTTTTAAGAGTTTTACAGGTGTCTTAGAATTGAGCCAAAAAAAAATAAAAAAATCTATGAAACAGTTGGAAAAAACTGTGCAAGGTTACTAGTATGCTTATTCTTTTGATGTGGGTTTTTTTTTTTTCCCTATAGTACAAAAGATGTTAAGTTGCTGGAAACATGCATGTACTCATTGATGCATCAGTAATTTTCAGTGAAACAGTTCCGATAGAATTGCCTTTAGCTCTGTATGTTTCTGACCCTGGAGAGGTTTGAAGAAAAAGTCTGTATACTTGATCACTGAAATCCGTTACTGGCATAGAGAAACAGGAGGGGAAAAAATGCAATTCAGTGTTCTGTCTGTATTAAACTTTAAGTATTAAAGTATTTTATGTTAACCTATTTCTGCATTTATATTGAAAGAGTTGTCTGAAAGAGCAGGGGAATCATTATTTTACTTATTACCTTATTTTCAAGATCTGCAAATACATTGAGTAAGAGACTTTAATTTTGATTTTCATCAAGGTTTGATTTTAAGAATGTATAATGGAACTGCATTACAGTTTAGCAAGCATATCTTTGTAAATCACTTGCAACTATTCCAATGGTGAGTTAAGTAGCCTCTATTTTCTCAAGGGATATTTCTAACTTTCAGGCTGGAGTACTTCCACTTTCAGCTATTTTTCTTTGGCCTGGCTTTGATTTATACAAATGCTAATTATAGAGGCTTTGAATCTGTGTGTATACATAGTTTCACAAGGTCATACACATTTCTAATGAACTGGTTGAAATGCTGCTTATATATTGCTAGACCGTTACATAAACAGATCACTGTCTTCTAAACATTTCATTAATCAGCTCAAAAAGAGAGAAAAAAAATCAGTAGTAATATCTGTATAAAGCTGATTTTTAGTTTCATCTCCTAAAGTTATACCTTCACTGTCTTTGCAGGCATCAGAAGGTGTCACCTTCATTGGACCTGACACACATGCTATTCAAGCTATGGGAGACAAGATTGAAAGCAAATTGTTAGCCAAGAATGCAAAGGTCAACACGATCCCTGGCTTTGATGGAGTAGTTAAGGTGAGAAATCATTTAATTACTGTCTACCCACTGTAGGAACAGTGTCTAAATTGAAGTACAGCTATTGAAGGTCTGATGCAGAATGTAATTATAACTTCTTTTTCAGTAAGATGTAATTAAAAATGGGATAAAGATTTTTACTAGCAAGAGAGCTTTGGGGAAGAATGATGTCAATGATGTAGTAAGGACTGCTTCTATGGAGTCTCTAAAAATGTTTTGCTTTAACATGAAGGCAGGTAAATGTGTTAAATATCAGATATGGATTCAACTATCTGCATGTGTCCTTACATTTCTTGGCTCTGTGCTTCTTGTTAGCCAAGATCTTGACAGGCAGAAGTTAACGGTGAAGCTTGTTACACTGTATGAAGTTTTCATTTTATGGTCTGTGCTGATGGTATAGATTTCCAGGTGTTGCAAAACTCAGTGTGGGGGGAAGTTGGTGGCTCTTTGTCTGGGTCTAGAGGTAGTGTTCCTCCTGGGGTTTTAGAAGGAATGATTTCCAACAGTTTTATAAATATTTTGGTTGTTTCTTTATATTTTGTAAGGTGAAATAAAGTATTTCTTTGGTTGCGTTGGGCTCTTGTAAGCTTTCCTGTGTGTGTCTTTACATATTGTCTGTCTTAACGTAGGTAAATAAGATTTTTTCCTTTAAAACCTTCGTTGTATATACCCAAAACTTTGGTGTATTGTAAAATGTTGACCTGGGTTGAAATTTTTTGTGCTTGGCATGTCAAGTTAGATTTTTTTTTCATATGAAATTTAAGTAAAACTTTGAGTTGCAGGAAAAAGTGAAGTTTTTTTTCAACAACACTTTAACATAGTTGAAGGGAAAGCTTTTCAGGTTTTATTTATGACAATTGTTACTGACCTTCGATCATCATAAATCTTATTTACATGATGAAATAGGAAATGTCAAGATAATTGGGAACAACTGAATATATTGATGGAATGCAGACTGTATTTTAAGGAACTACATATACCAGGGCAATGGTTTTCAGCATCATGTCAGCTAAGTTGGATTTTAAACCCTGTTAGCAGGAAGAAAACAAACCCAGCTAAATGAGAAAGGTGAACAGAGTGCAAAGAAGCTAAGCCTCCATAAAATTATCATTCTGATGAGGATGTCTGGAGAACTTGGCTACTGAGAGAGAACAATAAAATCATGAAGTAGCTGAGGTCAAAATGCACAAGAGAATTCTTCAGTACTTGTGATGGAAACGCCCGTTTTGTGTAACGCCTGGCAGTGGGATGTGCTTCAACAGGAAAAAGTACAAAGAATTGCTTCTCTTATGGAGGGCTCCGTATGAGTGGTAGGCTGGCATTTGTAGCAGTGCTGAATTCTGGCAGCATTTCTTCAGATTTTTTGTTGTGTGTTTTAGCAGTCCTTGTGTATGTGGTCCTTTTAGCACTCATAAGATTTAATGGCAGCCAAGCTATCCTGTATAAGACCAAGCTATTGTGTCTAAGATGCTCTGTTCTCTCTGATATCCTGTATATTCTTCTAGAAATCCTGAAAATAACTTCTGGGAAAAACATCTCATTAGGAGATAACTTTGATCATCTAAACCCCACAAAACTTCTTCTAGTGCAGAATCAAATACTGAAAATGCTGGTTTCATCACTGAATCAAGTTAAAACTTCTGTGAGGGTCTGTTATTCTGCTAATATAAACAAACACACCTGCCAAGGTAGAGTAGTGGTTAATGAGCAGATAGCCATATAACTAGTGAAACTTAGCTACTTACCTGTATGCACTTGTTTCCGAGGCCTGTAATTGCACTTTTTTTGACAATTACCTGAACTTCCTGATGCAAAATCATAGAATCATAGAATAGTTTGGGTTGGAAGGGACCTTAAAGACCATCTAGTTCCAACCCTCCTACTGTGGGCAGGGACACCCTCCACTAGACCACATTGCCCAAAGCCCCATCCAGCCTGGTCTTAAACACTTCCAGGGATGGGGCCTCCACAACCTCTCTGGGCATCCTGTCATAGGGAAGAATTTCTTTCTAATATCTAATCTAAATCGACCCTCCTTCAGCTTAAACCCATTACCCCTTGTCTCCTGTCCCTACACTCCCTGATAAACAGTCCCTCACCAGCTTTCCTGTAGGCCCCTTCAGGTACTGGTAAGCTGCAAGAGTGCAAGTGATCTGGCTGGCAATTGGCTATATGCAATGGTAGTCTTAACACCAAATGAACTGGAATGTAGGATTGAGTTGACAACTCCAATCCTCAGCTATTGAAAGGAGCTCATGCAGTAGTTGCTTAATCCTGAAGCATCCATATCATATCAATTTCACATACCTCAGCCTTGCACTAGTTCTGATTATCTGAAGAGTGTTGATGAAAAAGAACATGAGATTAAAAAAAGTCTACAGTATACCCACCAGAAAAAAAGGAGTCCACAGACATTGCCAGTGTTGTAGTTTCTATCAGAAAGGGGAGATGAAAATTTTAGGTTAACTAGTGCTTTGGTTACCAGTTCTAGGAAATAAAACTTCTGATAATTGATATTCTCATCCTTGCTACGGATCTAAATATGTGCCTGTGTTTGTCCTCTGATCTCCTTTTTGTGATAATGTCTTTTGCTTGGATGAATACCCAAGTAATTAGGTCATACAGGATGCCTGATCTTTGGTTAGAGCTTGATGTACAATTTTGCCAATTCGGATTAACATAGGAAGGGCAAAGCTGTGCAATACCAGGTACAATCGGAAGAGCAATGCACAAAGAATTTGAGACTGCATAGGATTTCTGCCATTCTGTGGGAGACCTGTTTTGGTTGGAGTTATGAAGTTTTCAAAATCTGGAGGCTCTTCTTGAGAAATAAAATTTTTAAAGGTCTTAGGAAGGAGTTAAGTGCCTACTTGATACTTGAGTTGATTAGAGGTAGCTTCATCTTTATAGTGGAGTCTAATAAAGCTGGAAGAAAACTGCATTCATGCCTCTGACAGTGCCAGAAGTTAAGAAAGATCAGTTGCGTGTATTCTTTGTGGATGAATAGTTAAAGCAAACATAGAGTAACAACTTCTAGTGCTTTGTTATTCCACTTAAGACTGCACTGAAAATCTTTGTTACTTGAAGAGTTGTCTTTATCTAGCACTTGTTAAATAGTGCTGCAGATACCCTTTATACATGAAGGACCTATGTAAGTGTTTTTCCCCTCTTATTTGTGTTGCTTAGCACTTACACGGAGTAGACATTGCAATTGCTAAGATTTTGTAGTAACATCTTGGAGAAGTTGCATGCAGAAAAATTCCCAGTGACTAGAAATTAAATTAGAAGTTGAAGAGAAGGGAAGACCTTCAACAGTATACTTAAGGACCTGGAGGGATTGAAGAGGCAGATGGTCGACATAACAGAACTAACTATTCTCATATATGCTGTAGCAAATAAGAAACTGAGAATGGAAAGGCATGGAGAGAGGGTAGTTTGACAAAGAGTAATTTTCTTCTCGTTGCTAGTTCAGTTTCTCATTTGGCTGGGGCAAGGGTTATCCAGTCTACACATGTAAGGAACTTGAGTCTGGTACTGTCAGCTACAGAGCCAACAAAAGCATTCAAAGGTAGTTAATTTTCAAATCTGTAACTACAAGTAGTTTCCAAAAACCTGATTGGGAGAGAGTGGCAAATAGTCTTAATCAAAAGAATTAGTGTTAATCCACGTGAGCAATGGCTATACTCAAGTTAGAGCTGAGATGATTGTCCATAAACGAGTAAAGAGGAGTAAGTGACAAGAAGAAAGTGGAGGCTGAGTAATGACTATAAGGAGATGTTGCAGTAGAAAAACTGGCAGAAGAATGGCAAGGGAAGAAAGACTTTTATATTGTTTTGCCACGTACAGCCGGTTTGGTTTTCTGGCTGGTAGAACGCAGCTGGATGCAAGACCCAGAAGATTAATATCTATGGGTGTCTACTTAGTTTCACTGATGTCAGTAGACATGTTGAAGGTTTTCAGCAAGGCTCTGAGTTTACTGTATGTAAGCTTCAAGTGTCTGTTTTGGCTGCATTCTTGCATTGAGGTATTGACATTGGTATTAAGTGACCACTGTATTGCTGGAGAGGTTGTTGGAGACTAGACATGAACTGGAGGTTCTTTAAGGCCAACACTCTCAGCCATGAAAACTATTATGTAGTTCTTCGTAATTAATAAAATGCTTTACAGCTCTAGGAGTCTCTTAAACAGCTTTATCCTGGCATTCCTCTATATCAGAGGAGTTCTGCTTTTTTGTCTCCGCCTGCTGGTACTTGACGGAGAGGCGTGTACATGAAATTAGGAAGTTAAATTCTTACGCAAAATGAGCATTTTATGTCTCTTTAACTTAATGAAATCAGCCATTTGTAAAAACACTATGACATCATTTTATAACTCTTGTGATTTTTATAAACTTGTACCTTTACTTGAACAATTTTATTTGTACAATAAATGTGGTGCTAAAATTATATAATTCTTTACAATCTGCAGTTTATTTTGGGAAAATGGTAGCGTAGCTAATGTGTCTTTGGGAGGAAATGGCAGTAAATCATTGATGACTCCTGCTTTTAAAAAAGAATTCAAAATGGTTTTAGTACCAGTGTGGTTTTACATATTTTGCACGTATGGACTGGTGTTATGCAGTGACATAGCATTCTGTTTTTACCCCCTATGGTAAATATTCTGTATCTATCACAAGTTCTTTGCACCAAAAATCTATAGTAACTGTCCTAACTTTTTATAAGTACTCAAACTGCTGCTGTATTTATGTAATCTGCGAGTGAAATGCATGACACTAAACCATACTTAGGGAAAAAGATCAAAAGACCAGAGATTTCAATATGTGAGTTGTTTATTAATTCTCTGTTTATTAGTTTTTTCTCTTTAAAGCACAGCATATTTTTGTTTTCTATTTCAGAAACTCTCTTTGAAGGCTAAAGAATTTGAATATGCATTGATTATTTTTTTAATCTTAGAGCTTGGGTTCTAATATATTAGAACTGTAAAAGAAACAGATGTTGAAATAGTGTAAATGAATAATTGTGCTGGGCAGATGACTTCAGTCTGTTCAAGCCAGAACTGAGACAATTAGTGCTGCTGATACGATGCCGCTTATTACTTAAAGTTGTTGTATGCATGCATAAAAAGTACAGTGGCAGTGAAAAGTTTCCCCTATAATGATTTGCAGCTTGTCTTCCTGTGGACTGCAGTGTGTCAGTTAGCCACTTGTTTGCAGGTAACTAAGTGAAAAAAAATTACCGTGTTTGCTCCCCCCCCCCCTTAATTCTATCTTGCAAGTATATGAGTGAATTTGCAAGAGAAAAGAAATGTAAAAGTTTCCTTCTCGACTATAATCGTGGCTCTTCATCAGTCATCACTCTTCCTGCATTTTGTTCAAGAGCCTCTAATTGTCTGCATTTGGCAGGTTTAACACTTCCTGACAGAGAGGCTATTAAGGGGAAGTATTCTCGCATAACTGTCACAGGCAGGAACAAAGAACCTTCAAACTCAATGTGTGGAAACCACTAACATTCTTAAATGACCCTTTTCATGCATTTTATCCCTTTAAGCTAAAATTTGGAGGGTGCAGGGTCATGGAAAGCAGCAAGGTGTAATAAAGCAGTAAACCCCGGGGTTTTTTTATTTTTTTTTTGGGGGGGAAGTTTTTTGTTAGATTTATCTCTTGACTTAAAAACAATTGTTATTTGGAAAAAAATCTCATTAACAGATGTGACTGGAGTAAAAAGACTTAAAACTGATGTTGCTTTCAGGACTGCTTTGAACTTAACAAGCACCGATTTGTGGAGCAGACTAGCTAATGAAAGGAAATTAAATTTTCTGACAACTTCCCCTACCAGCCCCCTTATTCTTCATGGGGCTGTTACTAGGTACTGAAGACTTTTAAAGAGGATTTTGTTTTATTATCGGACATAAATGAACCAGGTATGAACATTTCTTATGGGTTTTTTTTTTAAAGTTCTGACCTGGGTGCTTTAAAACGGATTGCCTTGAAAGCTTTAAAAATATCAGGTTTCATTTTAATGTTCATAAGTCAGCCCCCATAGTTTCAGACACACTTAGCAGCTGGTGGTTTCCAGACATTACTGCCTTCCATACAAATTTTTTAATGCATGTCACAAAATAGTATAAATACTAGCAAATTTGGATGGAATTTTCAAACTTAACCTGTGCCACTGTAACTTAACCCTTTTTTCTTTCTAGTATTGTATAATGGAAATAGTTATCAGTAGAAGAAACCAGAATGAACTACTGCAGGAAAAGAGATTTGGTTATTAAGAAGTTCAAGTATTTTGGTTTTTATTCTGTGGGTTTCCTAGTACTTCTTTCTGTACCAGACTATAGTGGTATGAGTCAGCTGAAGCAATAGGTGGCATCAACAAAAAGATTTTTCTAATTGTAGTGCACTAGTAACGTGTGGATTCATTAATGGAAACAATTATGTGAATCTTCTCATTTCAGATACAGTTGAAAATGATGCATTTGAGGTTAATTTCATTCTG
Source organism: Balearica regulorum gibbericeps (assembly GCF_011004875.1). Lineage (NCBI taxonomy): Eukaryota > Metazoa > Chordata > Aves > Gruiformes > Gruidae > Balearica > Balearica regulorum. The sequence goes on along the minus strand of NC_046184.1, from coordinate 159,421,618 downwards.
TCTTTAGAATGGAAAACTTGCAAAAGTGAAATGCTTGTGTTTGTTCTTCAGTAGATGGAAAAAAAACCTTGTCTTCAAAGAAGTTCTGCAAGATTTTTTCTGAACCTGAATCACTCCCAAACAATAGAGAATCAACTCCCCCTACTGACAAGAACCAGGAAAACACAAGAAATACCTGTGAGGACAGAAAAAAGCTGGCAGTGGACAAACTTTAACGATCTGATTTATGGTCCATTATTGATTGTAAACGTCTAAATTCTAGCATTAAATTCCTACAACTGCAGAAAATCATTTTGCGATCCTGGTTGTGTTTCCTGTCAGCTGATTCCTCGTTGCTTTGAGTTTCTCAGTATACTAATGATGAGGTAGAATTTACATTCCACTTATGGTATTAATTTTACATTCCTCTGGCTGAAAAGGGTCAGAAGGTTGTAAAATCAAACATTAAATGAATCAGAGGAGACAGTAGTGCAATATATGACTGCCCTCAGGACATAGTGCAATGGCTGATGGGATTAACGTTGGGTCTCATTTCCTGCTTTTACAGGATGCAGATGAAGCTGTCAGAATTGCAAGGGAAATTGGTAAGTTCTTAAATTAGCTATGGTGGGATTTCTGTGCCTCTCAGCAGACATGGTCGACTAAATTGAATGTGTAATAAGTAATCCCTATAGAACAAATAATGTTTTAATAGTTTTTAAGTTCCCTGTTGCCTATAGAACTAGAAGAATCTAGGCATTAACGCCCTGTCTCTTAAATCATCACATTTTAGCTGTACAAACTGGACTTTACAGAACAAGTGCAGCCATGATTTGTGGAATGCATGTAATATGCAGCAATGAGTAGCTTGCTAAAGGAGTTATTTCAAAGATATACTTTGAAATTGGACATGATAGAAGTTAGGCATGGCACATTTCTTTTTATATGGAGGCTGACGCTGGTGATGTTATGATCTTTGTTCTTCATCACTGTGTGGACTGCAATTAGACTAAATATCATCCACACTATCAGCCTTTCTTCTGTGCTTTCTCGAATAAAGTCACTATTCGGCATCTGAGTATCTTACAGGATGGTGAAAAGAGCAACCAGCAAACTGTCTGGGACTCATTTTGATGAAGGTTAAGTGTAATATGTGTTTTAATGAGTTTTGGCTTTTATTTACTAAAGCTTAATATTAGGGAAAATATTTAACCATATGCTTGAGATTACACGTGTTCTTAAATGCTTTCTAGAAGAAAACTCTAATGCAATGAGAAATTTTTTCTGGGTTTTTAATTTTTTTTTATTTTAAGAGACAGTAGCCATGAGAAGCTATTTAGGTTCATCGCAGGTACATAATCGAAAGGATGTATCTACATTTGTAGCTGCTTTTACTGATGTAGCTACAAATACATCTCACCTGTGTCAAACTATGGCTGTGCCTTATGTGCCAAATAGAAATTTGGATTTGCACTGCTGCAGATGACTTTTCCTCTGTAACACCTTTCCACTTGGAGTTTAAGTTGGGGTTCTTACCCTGCATTGATTAACTCCCCTGAAACCCCTCAGTGTAGGCTTGGCTGGATTTTAAGCTGATTCTGTGGGTCAGCCTTTATGTCCCTGTTGGGAAATCAAGTGATTGCCGATCATTCTTATCGGAGCAAAAACAAAAGGAAGAGGTTATCAACCAAATTGGAACATTCTGAGGAGAACTGTAAATAAAATTGGGTTTAGCCCTTAAAAAGGGCATACATAGTATTATGACTATGTCAGTTTAGTTTTTATTTCAATAGCCTTTCTTGCTCTTGTTTTTTAAAGATTTCCTGCAAGTATTTTTAAAGCACTTTTAATTAATGTATGTTGGAAGGCATTCACTGGTTTCCTAGATACCCTTTAAAATGTATTCTTGCTTAATTTTCTTCTGAGTTGTTCTGGTGTTCTGTTGACTGGTTCCTGTCTTTGACATCAGTAGCACTGTGGAGGTCGTTATATCATGCAGTCTTAAATCTGTCGATATTAAGTCAATTACAGACAGCTTGGTGGTGCTTTATCTAGATGGCAAATTCTTAAACCATTTTGATACAAAAAAGGTTTATGCTATGATGTCATGTAGTGAAAGAAAAATGTCCTTTCTAGCTTTTTCCTACCCGTGTTTTGACCAGTCGATCAGTTTGGTTAACCTTCTGTCTAATCATGCCTGCTGATCAGAATAAAATCCAATAGTTTGTAATTTCAAAGGATCTAAAATAGGATGAAACTGAAGTCTCCTAGGTATATAATGCATTTGTGCTCATGTATAAGGCACTTGAGATACAATTGAATACTTTCAGATTATTTTTAATTTCACTTATCCAGAACCTCAGTCTTCTAAGAATGCATAAGTAATTACTTAAAAAAAAAAAAAAGTCATTGTGGGTCAGCACTTAAAACTCTAAAACACTGTGTAATGTTCTCTTGCTGCCTGCGTTTTTTCTTGTTTTTCCCTGCTACGTTCTGGCCAAAGATGCAGTAGTAGTGGAGCATGGCTCTTCTGGGTTGAGATGCTGCCTTTACCTGTTTCAGTGACTTATGGATACAAATTTTGTAAGTACAGGAGTAAAACCTACCTTTTGCCTCTCATTTGAGATGTGCTCTCCCAAGTTGCCAAGAGACAATGTGACAGAGATACTAGGTTAAATCAGGAACTGGAAGAAGCTTGGGCACAAATTGTTGTATAGGCTCCTTTCTATAGTTTCTTTTCTCTATTTGTCTGTGTGGGCTGTTCTCTTGCGATCCTTTCTGTAGTGCTTAATCATATTGGCTCTTTGCCCATGCTGCTTTTAAGTCTGTAAGTTGTACATTAAGAACTTCTAGCTTCTTGACTTCGGAAGCATTGATGAAACTCCAGAAAGTCTTACTCTTCAGTTTGTTTGAAAGAACTAAACAACTATGAAGTGCAGGCAATTAAACTAAATGAAAGTCTATACAAAACTGAAGAGGTGAAAACCATGTTTTTGTTAGGTTTCATTTTATGTGGGTTTAGTTCGTACTAGTTTTTCAATAATGGATATTGAAGAGAATCTGGTATTGTCACATGCAATGTTGCTTAAACTGATATTGCACAATGTATTCTGCGGCCTACTACTTGCAACTTTATAAAAATGATTAAATGAGTCTAAAACCATGGTGGTGGCAAAGGATGGGAACTAATAACTGTGGGACATCAGAAGCTTGTTTGCTCCTTTTACCATTTAGATTCTCAGAATAGTAACCACCCTGGAAACAAAGCAGTCTTAATAGTACCCATTTAACAGCAAAAAATTGCCTGATGACCTTCAAATTTGAAGGCTTTTTATTTCCTGCTTTCTAAGATCTTTTTAGACCTGTCCTTTAGATGTGTTGTGAGAATGTAAAGCTACAGAACAAAAGTAGTTTTTATTCTTGCATGCAGTTTTAATTTCCTGTAAATTGGTGTCTAGTTTGAGGGAAGGGTTGAAAACCTAACACCTACTAAAAATATGCCTGCTTTGTGAGACTCTTCGTTGCTGTTGTCGTGGGTTCTTACAAGTGCTCTTAAAAATTGTTTGCATGCCTCTCTCTTCCCACAACTAATCCAACCAATCTATGTGAGCATACTTCAGCGATTTTAATTGCTGCTGAATTAGTGCAAAAGTGGTTAGGAGAATGATAAATAACACATCCCGATCCTAACGTCCTATATCCAATATGTACACAAAACATAGATTCTACAAAGCCTGCCCTGTCTGAGTGCACATCAGTCTTTGGTATTGGCCAGTTTAGTTCAGTGCCCCAGAGAGCAAGTAGTGTGGAAAGGTGTATTTGAGCAAAAGTCCAAGTCCCCTTATTTTAAGGGGACTGGCTAACTGTCATTCTAACTTGTAGAGGTCTATTGCAAAGAATTTTTCCTTCTCAACCTAAAAAGCTGTATGCATCTTTTCAAAACAGGCCTTACTTTGATTTGATTTTAACTATATTGTGGTTCTCTGGGATCTGTAACTGCCTAATTACAAGTGCGGTTGACACGTATGATCAGTATTCATAAAGGGAGCAGGGGAAGGCAAAGTGTTCTGCACGTGGTGAGTGATACTGGTAATCCATGTATCCAGTCTGATAGTTGTGATATATCAACTTTTGTTTTCTGTAGCATATAAAGACTTGCCAAGGCTCATTGCCAGCATGCCTATTTTGCTGTTGAAACAAAAGAACAGTACACTAGGACTAGACTCTGCTCACAGTATTAAAATCAGCAAGCCATTCAAGAGACTGATATTGTTAGACTGAAATTGTTAGTATAATTGATCTTGATATTTTTCAAGTAGATATAACACTGAATAAGGTAGATTAGGTGATGGAAATTGCCATAGTGAGTTTGCAATATAAGGCTAAAAACAATGCTTATTTCAGACTTGAAGACTCTCTAGTGGGAGTCTTCAGCTGGTGATAGTGTTCCCAGAGATTTAAATTCACAACTGCTAACTGGTTAAATCTCATGTCTTGCATGAACAATCATACAAAATGTGCTTTTTGGTTTATTTCAAGATTGCCAGTGACTTGTCTGCGAGCCTGGCAGTTGACAGGGATCTAGAAAAGCAGCAACAGCATAGATAAATTCTACCTGTGAAGATGTTGCATATACTGCATTTCATGAAAATGAGTTGAACTTCACCGTCTGCTGTGTGCAATCTTGAGTTGTTATGCCTGTGCCCTTTTATCTCTGGGATTGTAGAGACCTTGAAAATACTTAATATGGTTCTGTATCCAGCACATTGTGACTTGTCCCATACCCCTCTGTGGGCAACAGCAGATATTTAATAAAAAAACTTAAGAGACAGTCTAGCAAGTGTATTTGCATGGCTCTGTTTCATCTTACCCATATACCTATTAACTAGAAAATACTTTAGACTCTAAAGCATGAAGATTTACAGCCTTTTGGTCATCTCTGCCTAGAGGAACTTGATTTGTGCTCTTCATATGCTTATCTTTTACCTTTCTGCGGCTTTCAGCCACATGAATGCTCTGTAGCGTGGGGTTCCACAGTCTAATAACATGTTATGTTGGAAACTATTTTATTGATTTTTGCTGTTTCTTTGTTAATTTGATGTTCTTTTGTACTGTTGCCGCTTTCCTGTCTTCCAATCAACACTACTCTGTTTCTTATGCTTGTACCATGCCTCTTTTTTGTGTTCACTTCGGGCTATTTAAGCAAAAGATTTTCCAGATCTTTCTGGTTTTAATTATCTTCTCCTGAACCTCCTTTCAGTCAAATGACTTTGGGGAGGTGTGGATGTACTGTATCACTGTCACTTGACAGAGTAAGAGTAGATCTGCATTCCAGAAAGAAACCGTAAGCATTAGTTACACATGATAGCAGACTTGACCGTTTCTATTGGGAGCCATATTCAAATGTCCCTTTCTGTCCCCAGATCAAAGCCTTTTATAGAATGGGTCTTCAATTTGCAAGGACTCGTGGACTCTTCTTGCCAGGCAATATCAACTGGTCTGATATTTGGCTTAATTTGGTGATTTTCATTAAACATACTGGAGACCAAAGGCTTGAAAGAATTTTCCGCTATATCCTAGAAATGTCAAAAAATTTCTAATTAGGTCCTTAATTTTCAAATTTCTGTATGTTCATGTGAGAAAGGTGACGTTCACTGATATGAGTAAGAAATTGGTTTAGGAAGTTGTTTTGAATTAAAATATTGTACTACAAGATAATCGTTACTGAATCTGCTTTGAAACAGCATACTTTGTTACTGTACTTTCCTAGCTATCTGAAAACTAAGGTCCTGACTCATAGCCGTATTAAGGTGTCTTGTTCTGAGAGTAAAATACTACCAGTTGTGCACAAAGATGTCAGATTTATGCTGCTCATTTTTTTTAACTACTTCTTGGTTTGGGGAAAATACTTTTTTATTGAAAAAAGTGTAATAATTTGTTTTTTATGATATTTATTACATAGTATCTGAGCAGGACAGCTCTTTTGAGGTGCTGTTACTTAAAATGTACTGCACCAGAAGTGTTGATAAGATACAGGTTTGCTTACTGAATCTATTGACTAATAAATAGTTTATGAAGATCTCCTCATTTTTGCTAGTAATCTTTTTAATAATTTTATCAAAGCTATAGCTTATTTCAGCAGTAAAAAAAGGAACAAAAATTTATTGCTAAAGAAATGTGAGCTTAAAAAGGTCAAATGCCTTTATTCATAAATCACTTTGTTACTTAGAAATAATTCATTCAGTGCTTTTTGGTATAAATGAAATGGAGAAGACAACCTTTCTTGGCTTCAGAAATCACAGTACTGACAGCTAAGTCTTGAAAAGAAAAATCTCTCCTTTCCCTCCAAACAAAGTGTTTTAATAAACGAAGTTATTGTCTACTGGCATTATTGGACATGTGGTCAGTTGTCATGTTCCTCTGACCAACTGAACAAAGTTTGAACTTCTGTCTAATTGTTCCCCGCTGTTAGGCTACCCTGTCATGATCAAGGCCTCAGCAGGTGGTGGTGGGAAAGGCATGAGAATCGCTTGGGATGATGAAGAGACCAGGTGAGATGCTGTCCAAAAGCTTGCCTTGATGAATACGGCAGTTACTGAAGTCCCATTAAGGGACTGTGAGCTGACAGTTGAGCAGATATGAAATGTTAAGCAGAGAAATTGGATATTAGTTGGGTTTTTCCTTTTCATATAGTGAGTGGTACACTTTGGGAGTTTGCATGTGTCTATTGAAAATTAATTTTTGCATAAACCTTACAAAACATGGTCCATTAATTTAAGTAAAAACCCAACACTTACAGCTGCCTTTAGTCCAATGATAGACTGTAATAACATTTTGTAAATATGTATGAATGTAAATAACACTTTGCTGTATGCCTTTCAGAATGCTGATGTATTAATTGTCTGTGTGTTAGGTAGAATACTTATTGGCCCTGATTCTCAAACATTAATGTGTGCCATTAATTCTGTTAAAGTTGATGAGACTGATTATTCGTGTGTGGAAACACAGTGTTTCCAGAATGTGCTCTAACAAATTGTGTACTTCTGCATTTAAAATATTTGTCTCAGCAAACTATTGTGCTTTTGCCTGTTTGAAACAATGTTTGTTTAAATACACAGACATTTTCAGGTCTCACAATGGTTGTCTGAATCCTGAACACTTCAAGATGGTTTGTTATTGACTGGACGAGTTTTACAATCCATTCTCTGTTGATATTCTGACAGTGAGGAGCTTGGTTTCAGCCCCATATGCCACTGATGTTACAGAAAAATGTGTTTTGGATTTTTTTTCAGACTTGCAACAAAAAGCTTGTTTGATCCAAAGTGAGATAAACTTTTTTCCTTTCCACGTGGGGAGAGCAGCACATATGCTGGAATCAACTCAAAGTACAAATCAAATTTTCATTAGTTTAATTTAGTCACCTGCAAGACTGCCCTGTCATATTTTTCTGTTCCCTATTAAATTTTTTGCTTGTCAAAACCTAAAAAATGGAAAAAAAACCAATGAATGGCTAGCAGTTAAATTTTAGATTTAAAGAAAGCATGAGGGTTTTTGTACCTTGCTACCTCTAGCCCATTTATATTCAAATCTAAATAGGAAAATAGTTTTGCACATTAGAATGAAGATCTAGAGTAACCTGCTTTCTTACAAGAATGCTTTGTTCCTGCTGCTTTAGAATCCAAAATTACTGCCTTGATCTTGTTCAGGCAGCAATTGCATCTGTTGGACTTAAAAGGAAGGCATTTATTTCTTCTTTGCTCAGAAAGGAGTAAAGGAGCTCGATTAAAGTAACTGTTTAAAAATGGAAAACTGGATCTAAATGCTAATTTGGTTTGGAGAAAAGTTGTGGTTGTTGTTGAGAAAGATAGAGCTGATTGGTATCAACAGAAGTCAGCTAGAGATGTTTTTTGTACATTTGCATACAAAATTAACTTAATATTGCTCTGACCCAGTGATACTAGTTTGAGGTTCTAGTCTTGTTTGTGGAAAGCCTTTGAAATACCGTTTAGGTCCCTATTTGCTAGTGGTGCTCTTATAATAATCCTTTTGGGTATTTATGCAAGCCTTGTCTTTACAGTATAATTTTATAGAGTAATATCTAAAAAGTGTTTGGAGAAAGAACATCTAGACTGGCTCACAGATCAACACTACTTACTGATCCTATATCAAGGAGAAATGCTTATTTTAACATTTACGTGTAAGCAGGAATGAAGGCAAAATTAAGTTGGCAGAGTACTTGTTGCAGAAAGACAAAAGCGAGGTTAAGAGAACTGGAGATAGAAACATTATTTTGCATGTACATATGAAATAGAGCATCTGAGTTTCTCTCATAGTCTGTCTTGAAGAAATATCTGTGAGATTGTAACAAGTTTGTTGTACATGTCCATTAATTGCATTATGGAACTAAGGCTGTTCCTTTGTGTGTCTGAAGAACAACATCTGACTGTTTTGAAGGTGACTCAACTTGTTACTGACAAAACGTATCTGATAATTTTGATATCTCATGAAAAGTTGTTGACCTCATTGTCTTGCTGCATCCAAATCCAGGTAATCCTAAAAAAGAAACTAATATTCAGCTATTAACAGCCTCTGGGAAGCCAGTATCTGAATGGCCTTTTGTATTTCAGGGTTTATAGATGCAAGATGAGTGCAATGAATGGTTGATAATATTTTGATTTGTAAACTTGCTTTGGCTTTGTCATGTGGGATTAATTCCAAATGCTATTAAAAAAAAAAAAAAAGCCTGATAACCTAATTTTGTTTGAAACATACTTTTGGATTTTCAGGATAGCTGAAAATTTTTCTTGTCTGAATTGACTATGCATAATATTAAAAGAAGGTTTAAATGTACTGTGTAGTGTGACATGGAAATAACCATTGGAAATGAAAAAGACCTTTGTGAATGACTTAACTGCTACTGTTACAGAATTATTCATGGTGATAATTTACTGGTGCTTCATCCTTCACATCTCTTAAATATCCCTAGTGATGAGAATTTTCTTAGATTCTCTAAATATTATGGTATTACTCCAGCTGTAGCTAAGATTTCTGTAACTTCCAGCTAGTATTTCTAACTAGAAATATTAAAATAGTTTTACCACTGTTAGAATTATTTTTTCTTGAAATAGCTCTTCATGTGCATGTGTGGATGGCTGCCATGTTGCTCCCTGCCTTTTTATCTGGGTAGGGCTGCTGTTGTATTCTTTCAGATATGAATCCCTCCTAACTCTCACTTCTATTGCTTTTTTTGAAATTTTGGCCAAAGTTCTAGTGCAGAATTTTATATTCAATTCAAGCCACTAACCCACATCTGAAATGAAAATAACCCTATCTTCACTCTAATGTGATCTCTAGTCTCGGTTTGGGTCAGTTGAGTTTAGGTTGCCCTTTCTTCACATAATAGATACTCACTTGAAATTGTATTGAAAATGAAGTGTAGATTTCTGAAGAGCAGTTTATATTGAATTCAGATTTGTAGGTTCTTCACAGCATGAGAAAGTTTTCCTGCTGTATGTATCTAAAAGTACTTCTCTCTCAGTGTAGCTGCTCATCCCACCTCTGTTCCTGTATGTGAAGAGCCTCTGCTTGCATCCCAGAGAGCCTGACTGGACAGTGCTTTCCAAATATAGGCAACCTTATGAAGCACAACAAAATGTGACTAGTACAGGTGTCTGAATATCTAGAAATTTTCTGTATCATTCCTTCTTTGATTATGGAGAAACAGAAGGCTCTCTTGCTTTCGATATGCTTATAACAATTGTACCTGTAGCTAAGACTTTAGGCTTCATGGCTTCAAATGGTCTGCTGGCAGCTCCAAAAAGGAATTCATTTGATGACCCTGTCCTCACCAAAGAACAGATTTAAATTTTCCGGCAGAGGTTGTGATGGATTTTTGCACATGAAGATACTTACTGGCTTGTAGGTTTGGTATCAGAGGTAATCATACAGGAACTACTGGCCTTTATTTTAAACTCCATGGATTTGCAGATAAAGATTAGTTTTTTCTAGTCAGTAGTTTCAGCTGCAAATGTGATAACCTAAGTTAGAAATTTGTACTGAATTATTGTCTAACAATTCCATTTTGAGAAATTTGGAGCTTTATGCTAATTCTACCCCCCAATTGTTTCAACTTCTGTAACTTCCTAGATACTGAAATCTTGCGTGCTTAGTGAGTATCTGTTTTGAAAGCTTTCAACAAGGATAGCTTCCAGCAACAGATATTTAGAGGGATGAAAGATTTTGCCTTTAACTTAACAGGAAAATAGAAATTGTCCTGTTACTTAAATTCTTGCTTATTGACTTATGCCAATTTTTAAAACTTAAGTCAAACATCCATTCTCAAATTCCAGTAACCCCTTATAATTTCTCTTCTGTGGTCCTATGGTGCCATGCTGTGTTTACTTTCACTGTTCCACAGTTGCTGCTCTTCACTGGGATGGATCAACAGGATATGTGGAAGAACTACCAGCAAATTTTTTTTTTGTAGTCTGCAATCGTTTTCTGTAGTTTTCCACCTTCTTTCAGAAACATCTGTTGAAGGTTTTTTTCCTGATGTTGTAATGATCCAGTGGTTCTGAAGGAATGAGCAGTGGAACTGGAAGAAGTTAAAGTGGAATAATGTGTGAAAAATCATTCTCAATCCCCCACCTCCCAAGGCAAAAGAAATCTGAAATGTGCAGTATTGTAGGATAATGCTTTAAGAAACTGAACAGCATTCCCTATTACAAGCCTGTACATTGAGTTTTATTACCTGCTCAAAGCAGTGCATTTGGCCTGTCAGACTGCTCTGCAAAAATGGGAGTGTATGGGTTTGGTATCCTTGGTCTGTCCTGCACAGGTCTGTCCTGTAGAAGCCTTCAGGTGAGGGGAAGGAGTCAACTGGATGAGTGAAGAAAGGTGTTTCCTAAAGCCTGGTATTTTTAAAACACAGTTTTCCATGCCAGCTACATGTGTAAACATATGTAAAATGCTGTGACTAGATCATTTTAGGTTTTTTAAGAAATTGGAGTCAAGCTGAAGCAATGGATGTTGGTTTTGTGTGTAAAATCAAACAACATTTGAGTATTTATTGGTTCCTTAGCCTACCAGTCAGTTTTAGAGGGATTCTACTGTACTAATGGTTATCAAACATCTGTTTTTAACTAGATGGCCTTTCTAATTCTGGCCTTGACAAGAAAGACTATTTTCTTTTACTATTCCTGATATTGGAAACTGAAATATTACATAATGACTGCAGTTTTTCATTAGTGTCTGGCTGCCTCCAAAGAAACTGGTTGTCATAAAATCAGCATTGCTGCTTTAATTGGAGCGGGAGGCAGAAAGTTGGCACGAGCTATCTCACTTCAGACAACCACAAGAAAACTTGTGGCAAGATCAATAAATGCTTTTGTACAACTTATACTTCCATGTGAATACACATATACTGTGGGGAAAGAGAGGAACCTTTAAAGACATCCTGTTCTTCCCCATGTAGAATCTTTTATGTTTGAAGGGACCTAGGGACATCATCTAATGCAGTTTCATCCTCAGAACAGGATCAGTGCTGAATTTGAAGCTGATTGCTTAGAGCTCTGCCCAGTTAGGTCTTGTGTTGAGATTCCACAGCCTCTCTAAACAGCCTGCCTTGTTCCTCAGTTCTTTCCAGTCATATTCTTCCTTACATCCAGTTGGAAACTCCTTACTTAGGAGCTGGAGATATGTGTGTGCCTGCAAGGCTATGACCTTATTGGTATTACAGAGATGTGGTGGGATAGCTCCTATGACTGGAGTGTTGGGATGGAAGGGTACAGGCTCTTTAGGAAGGACAGGCAGGGCAGGCGAGGAGGGGGAGTCACCCTGTATGTCAATGACCAGCTGGAGTGCATGGAGCTCCACCTGGGGCTGGATGAGGAGCCAACTTGAGAGCCTATGGGTCAGGATTAAAGGGAGGGCTGGGGTAGGGGACATCATAGCAGGGGTTTGCTACAGGCCACCTGACCAGGGGGACCGAGCAGATGAAGCCCTCTATAGGCAGATAGGAGCAGCCTCACGCTCAGAAGCCCTGGCCCTTATGGGGGACTTCAGCCACCCTGACATCTGGAGGGACAATGCAGCTGAGCACAAGCAATCCAGGAAGTTCCTGGAATGTGACGATGATAACTTCCTCCTCCAAGTGATAGAGGAGCCCATGAGGAGAGGTGCCATGCTGGACCTTATTCTCACCAACAAGGAGGGCCTGGTAGGGGATGTGAAGCTCAAGGGCAGCCTTGGCTGCAGTGACCACGAAATGGTGGAATTCAGGATCCTCAGGGCAGTGAGGAGGGCGTGCAGCAAGCTCACTACCCTGGACTTCAGGAGAGCAGACTTTGGCCTCTTCAGGGATCTGCTTGGTAGAATACCATGGGACAAAGCCCTGGAAGGAAGAGGGCCCCAAGACAGCTGGCGAATATTCAAGGGTCACCTCCTCCAAGATCAGGAGCGATGCATCCCAACAAAGAGGAAGTCAAGCAAAACCACCAAGAGGCCCACGTGGATCAACAAGGAGCTCCTGGGCAAAGTCAAACAGAAAAAGGAAGCCTTCAGAGGGTGGAAGTAAGGGCAGGTAGCCTGGGAGGAATACAGAGAAACTGTCCGAGCAGCCAGGGATCAGGTTAGGAAAGCCAAAGCCCTGACAGAAATTAGTCTGGCCAGGGATGACAAGGGCAACAAGAAAAGCTTCTATAGGCATGTTAGTGAGAAAAGGAGGACGAGGGAAAATGTGGGTCCCCTCTGGAATGAAACGGGTGACCTGGTTACCCAGGATATGGAGGAGGCTGAGGTACTCAATGACTACTTTGCCTCAGTCTTCACTGGCAAGTGCTTGAGCCTCACTGCCCAGGTTGTAGAAGGCAGGGACTGGGAGAATGCAGAACCGACCACTGTAGGAGAAGATCTGGTCCTAGAGTATCTAAGGAACCTGAAGGTGCACAAGTCCGTGGGACCTGATGAGTTGCATCTGCGGGTCTTGAGGGAACTGGCAGATGAAGTGGCCAGGCCACTCTCCATCATATTTGAGAAGTTCTGGCAGTCTGGCAAAGTTCCCACTGACTGGAAGAGGAGAAACATAAACCCCGTTTTTAAGAAGGGGAAAAAGGAAGACCCAGGGAACTACAGACTGGTCAGTCTCACCTCTGTGCCTGGCAAGATTATGGAGCAGACCCTCCTGGAGACTATGCTCAGGCACATGGAAAATAAGGAGGTGATTGGTGACAGCCAACATGGCTTCACTAAGGGCAAATCGTGCCTGACAAACTTGGTGGCCTTCTGTGATGGGGTTTACAGCATTGGTGGACAAGGGAAGGGCAACTGACGTCATCTACCTGGACTTGTGCAAGGCATTTGACACTGTCCCGCACGACGTCCTTGTCTCTAAATTGGAGAGACATGGATTCGATGGATGGAGCACTTGGTGGATAAGGAATTGGCTGGATGGTTGCACTCAAAGAGTTGTGGTCAACGGCTCAATGTCCAAGTGGAGAAAGGTGACAAGTGGTGTTCCTCAGGGGTCGGTACTGGGACCGGCGCTGTTCAACATCTTTGTCGGTGACATGGACAGTGGGATCAAGTGCACCCTCAGCAAGTTTGCCAACGACACCAAGCTGCGTGGTGTGGTTGACACGCTGGAGGGAAGGGATGCCATCCAGAGGGACCTTGGCAGGCTGGAGAGGTGGGCCTGTGCAAACTGCAGGAAGTTCAACAGATCCAAGTGCAAGGTCCTGCACGTGGGTGGGGGCAATCCCAAGCACAACTACAGGCTGGGCAAGGAATGGATTGAAAGCAGCCCCGAGGAGAAGGACTTGGGGTTATCGATTGATGCAAAGCTCAACGTGAGCCAGCAGTGTGTGCTTGTAGCCCAGAAAGCCAACCGTGTCCTGGGCTGCATCAAAAGAAGTGTGACCAGCAGGTCGAGGGAGGTGATCCTGCCCCTCCACTCTGCTCTGGTGAGACCCCACCTGCAGTACTGCGTCCAGCTCTGGGGGCCCCAGTACAAGAGAGACATGGAGCTGTTGGAGCAAGCCCAGAGGAGGGCCACGAAGCTGATCAGAGGGCTGGAGCACCTCTCCTGTGAGGACAGGCTGAGAGAGTTGGGGTGGTTCAGCCTGGAGAAGAGAAGGCTCCGGGGAGGTCTAATTGTGGCTTTCCAGTGCCAGAAGGGCACCTACAGGAAAGCTGGAGAGGAACTGTTTATCAGGGAGTATAGTGACAGGACAAGGGGGAATGGCCTTAAGCTGAAGGAGGGTTGATTTAGATCAGATGTTAGAAAGAAACTCTTTACTGTGAGAGTGGTGAGGCACTGGAATAGGTTGCCCAGAGAGGTTGTGGAGGCCCCCTCCCTGGCAGTGTTCAAGACCAGGCTGGATGAGGCTTTGGGCAGCGTGGTCTAGTGGAGGGTGTCCCTGCCCATGTCAAGGGGGGTTGGAACCAGATGATCTTTAAGGTCGCTTCCAACCCAAACCATTCTGTGATGATTCTATGATTCTATGACCACTGTCTCATTTTTCTGTTGTGTGCTGCCATAAAGAGCTTGGGTCCATTGCCTTAGTAAACTTCTCTTTAAATACTGGAAGAGCTGTTATTAGATGTCTGCTAAAGCCTTGGTGTCTTTCATGTTCAACAAGCCTGGTTGACTTTGCTGATTCTGGTGTGCTCTGTCTTACTTGAGCGTATCAATATCTTTGAGTATTAAGTGTCCAAAACTGGATGCAGTATTTCAAATGTGGTTAATAGGTGCTAACTAAAGGGAAATAATATCTCCTGTTAGTCTACTGGTGGGTAGCAGTTGCTACATCGCACTGTTCAATTAGCCTTCATTACTGTCAAGGTGCACTGCTCACTTGCATCATGGGCTGTTGTCCACCAGGACCTCTAAGTTGTCATAAGCAGCCAGTCAGTTCCACAGACTGTACTGATGCAGGGGAGGGTAGACTGTTAGATACAGAACTCTGTGTTTGTTCTTGTGGAAACTCACAAAATGCTTGTCAGCTCATTCCTCTAGACTGTCTAGGTCTCTCTGAAATGAAGCCTTGCCCTTGAGTATATTGATGACCCTATTTTAGCGTGGTCCACAGACTGGTGGTGGTGCACTCTGTGTGAACAATAAAGAGGTTAAACTGGTTCCAGGAGAGTAGATTCCTGGGGAAATTACCTTGTATTGGATTCCAGGTAGAGATAGAGCTGCTAACTTTGAGCCCAATGATCTAGCCAGTTGTTCACCCATCTAGTCTATGTAGACTGTAACATTCTACCATGTAAACAGTGATGCTGTGGGAGATTATTAAGGTCTTGCTAAAATTGAGATATGTACTGTTGGCCTGTAATTCATAGATATAGTCATAACAGACAAGTAGATTAGTCAGGCATGATACTATTGGTAAATTCAGTCTGTCCTCAGTCACTTTTTTGTGTATCTAGAAATAGCTTTCGGAAGATCTTCCCCCATGACTCTTCCCCACAATTAAATTGAAGCTGACCAGCTTGTTTTCCTGATTCTTTCATGCTTTTCTCAAAGATGTTTGTCTTCCTCCAGTCATCAGGAATCTCTCCTGACCTCCAAAGCCTTTTGAAGATGACAGAGCAGTCTCACAATTATATAAGTTACCTCTCTTAGCATCCCATCTGATCTTATTGACTTGTATGGGTTGATTTCTCAAGAGATTCTTGATTCCATCCTCTTCTGCTACTGGTAATTCCTCTTTTTCAGCCCACCTAATGTCTGTGTTGAAAAGTTATCCCCAACATCCATCAGAAGTCTCCCAGCTTGCTTGTGGTGATCTGTGTTGCTTTTCCAACAGATGTCAGGGAGGTTAGTTACCTGGTAAAAAATACCCCAAACCAACAGATACTGCCCCCACCTGACAAACAAACAAAAAACTCCAAACCACCCAGAAACAAACAAACAAAATCTCTCTGCCTCCCAAACAACTCACAGCCCAGAAAACCCCAAACAAAACCACAGAAACTCTCAGGATCTTGGAGACTTTGAGGTGCTTAAAGAAGAATTTGTCCACTTTGTCAGCTTGAGTAGGTAAACTGTTAACAAATTTGCATTGCAGTATTACCCCTACTGGCCTCTTTCTTGATCCAGATCTTCCAGCTCTCACCCTCTTGCCCTTTCCCAAGAAGAGATCCATGTATTTGACCTGCCCTTTCATAAAAAAGGGCAAGGCTATCCTGCTGCCTGTCTTAAAGATTGGGTAGCCATTCATTGCAGCACTGCAGGTTGTGTGAAATGTTTCACCATGTCAGTTATTCTAAGGACATTGCAAGTTCTGTGTCTGTATTCAGGCTTCAGCTCCTGTTTGTTTCCTTAGCCACATGCCTTTATGTACTGCTGCTTGAGGTGAGCCTCTTGATTTTTTTTGTTTTGTTTTTCTTCCCTTGATGACTCCAGTGTTTAGTGTGCAGCTCCCACCAGCATGACCCCCTGTGCCCCTGAGGAGAGGCAGAGGTGTTCCCTGCCTGCCTTAGGCATGGGCTGTGGTGGCCTTTCAGCCCCCTGCTCTAAGCCCAGCTTGAGTCAAGGCGTCTGGTGTGTGATGGGTACTCCTGCAGCTGGGGCTGTGGAGTCACTGGGTGTTCTCCATGGGGCCATACTGTTAGCAGTGCTCCAGCCTACTGACCTCATGGCAGTGTGTGTCTCCAGGTGGCTGACCTGGCGTGCAAGTCATCCTTGCAGCAGAAAGCTACGGGCCTCTGTTCATCATGAACCAGTCTGTCAGTCTATGAGTTGGGAAATAGAAGCTAATGGAAGCACCTAAAAGCAGCATATCTGCATATAGGAAGAAAATGAAATCTGCCACTAAAAGTTACTGAGAACCTAAGAAAAAGCTTACCTCAACAGAAAATCTTGCCTGAGTAAAGAACTTGCAACCGAAATGGCAAACACGCTCCTCAACCCTGCTGTTAAAAGTTCCTCTACCACCAACTCCTCCTTATAAGAAACTACCAAAAGTATTTCCTGCCAAAGCCCCTCTTAGCAGCTGCTGCTGCTTGTTGTACTCCTTGTGTACCAGCCTGGCTGGTGTCCCTGTAGCGTGGGGTACCAAGTAGTGCCTAATGGATGGTCCGTCCTTCCTGCCCCTCAGTCTAGTGCGGATGCCTGGCACTGGAGGACTGTGAAGATGACTGTGTTAGTAGGCGATTAGTGTTTGGAGTGTAGGTCTGCGCAGAGCCCCTTATCAGGAACCCTCTGACCAGAGTGCCTCTTTGCTCTGAGTTGTAGTGGAGAGGTATCATTGATGGCCTTCATATAGGTGAGGTGTTTCAGCCTGAATGATTGTCTTGTCAAGCATCAGGGCTTGGTTAGGCTGCAGACAGCATGTTACTTGTATGGTAAACTGTACCTGGGCCCAGACAAGGGCAGTAAGCTCAGGTTTCCCTCTCCCAAGTTTCCCTGCGCTTTTTCTTCTGGGGTTAGTGTGGACAGGAAAGTTTTGGACTTGGTCACACGTATTGGTGTGGTTGTGCTGCGTGGGGAGCATATTCCTTGCAGTGAGGCACTGTAGGGCTGCTACTTGGTGAAATGATGAAGTTCCAAATGCAAATTCTTTTCTAGCTTAAACAGATTTTTTTTTTTTAAATTTTAAATATTCGTAAGGAGACTCAGACCCATCTCCATTTGGTTAGTATGATCTCTTTAAGGAAGGTAAAGTGTGTTTATGGTAATTTTGATCACTGAACAAATGCAACTGCACAGATTTGTAAGATACACACAAGGTCAGAATACCTGAGATAGTCATTCCTGTTATATATAATTTAAAAAGATTTACAGATGTATGGATTAGATAATTAGCCACCTGACTCTTTTTTAACAAGTATTGCAGTTTAGATTTCTAATTAGCACATCCTTCAATGAAAGAAAAATAATCAATTGTGCATAAAACTGTGTGATAGAATGTGTAGAAAAGTAAACAGAGCCTTTGATATAGGAGTTAAAATAGGTCTAAATCTGTTTCAATAAGCTCAAACACTGTATGGCTGTTTGCTATCTCACTTTAGTTTTCTTTGCAGATCAGGTACTGTACAGAATAACAAATTTTGTCCTTTTTTTCTCTTTATTAAGTAATTCAATATATTGAAGTTAAATATTAACTTAGGAAAGATTGTACATTGAATATAATCTCTCAAAATTATACCATATATTATTCTGCAGCCTTGAAAAAAGGTGAAGAAATGCCTTTTAAATATACACTTCTTTATACTATAAATTTGCCTATCTCATGGGTGTATTGTCCAGGTTTTGTTTGTGGAATTGACCTAGATTCGAGAGATGGAAGGCACAGAAACTTCAGCTCGGTTGTGCTGTAGTTCTTATTCTGGGTACAAATATCAGAGCTGTTGCATTTCAGTAGTCAGTCCCGCAGAAATTTAGCCCAAACTTTACATACGTGTCAACGTAAGTGGGACTAATATGCCATATGTTGAAGAGCCTGAGAAAGCTGTACTTGGAGTTGTTTGTCAGCAGTTATGCCCCATAGGAGCAATCTTTCTGCCATGAAAAATAAAGTCAATGAATAGAAAATCTTACAATCTTTGAGTAATTACATATGTAAAAGAGAAAACAGAGGTAAGTATATGGAATGTGCAGCATAACACTCAATTCCACTTTAATGCAGAGAAAAAATAGTAGCACAGCTGGTATGCCTTATAAAGTATTGCATGTTCAGGTTGTGTGTTCAGTGATTGAATTTACAAGGTCTGCAGTTCTTTCATCTAATTAATGTGCAACTAACCTTTGCTGTTCTTGAGTATTAAGAGGGCTGTGTACCTTGAATAGTGGTGATCTTCACCTTCACCTACAGTATAACAAGTACTTTGTAATTAATGGTTTTTAAAAAAAAAATATTTATTACTTTTACAGAAGAAAATGCCAACAAAAAAAATTCATACAAATAATTGCTGTAAATGCCCAGACTTTTTAAACACGCTGAAATTCTCTGTGCTTTGAGAATGTAGGTTTTCTTTGTAAGAAAAGAAAGAAAAAGAGGATGCTTATTAAAGAATCAAATGCAAATGGTAAAACTTGTATTTTGGATGCGTGTGTTGCCAGATGACTGGAATGAATAAGCGTTCCTTTTCCTTGTGTAATTCAAGACTTGACTGAACTTTTAAAATACAGATTATTATTCTTGTTTTCATTATTCAAGGGAAGGTTTTAGGTTTTCATCTCAAGAAGCTGCTTCAAGTTTTGGTGATGATCGCTTACTGATAGAAAAGTTTATCGATAACCCTCGTCACATAGAAATCCAGGTTTGTATTGTTGTTGTTATTACTAGTACTACTATTAATTAGTGTTTGTTTATTTAATAAGGTTTGAAGTCATAAATTAAAGTTCAAAACATTTCAAATGCTCTGCTAAAAAAGGCCTGGAGTCTTGTGTTTTCCTGTGTCTTGGGCCATTGCTCAAACCACATGGATATCATGCATAATACAGCCTTCCTGTTTTTATTCTCTAGCATTTCTTTAGCAGGAAGACAATGAACCGTGCTTAATTCATTGGGGGGGGGGGTGGGGGGGAGAAGGTTGTAGGCATCTGTCCTGAGGGCTGGAGCTTGAACTCTGGATCCTGATTGCAGTGCTCCAGCGCAGCAGAGGATGTAGTTCAAGCACTGCTATGATTAACATTTGTCTTGCAAGCTCTAGGTGGTTTTGTCAGTGTTTTGGATTCTGTTCTGAAGTATCTAATGCTCCCTGAGGACTCAGGAGGATTTGTGTCCCATTTTGGGCAGGTTTTGGTTCAAAATCAGGTGTATTCTCCTCAACTTCTGCATTGTGAGCATTTATCTTTTATTGGATCTAGTGTTAAGCCAGATGTGCTAGTACAAAACAAGACTTGTTTGTTTTGGACAGATTCTTTAACAAAATTATGCCTTGAAAATTTTTGATGTGTTTGATCTTATGTAGGCAACTAACTTGAGTTTGTCAATAGCCTTGAAATAATCTTTCCTGACAAGAAATCTATGTGGAGTATGTCTGTTTCCTCAACAGAAATTTCATTAATTTTTGTCTGAAATATAAACTCTTTCTAAGTTGTGGCATGTTTTCTTTTACAGTGAGAGCCTGAAGTATTTTGACAGTAGCTCAATAACTGAATGAAACAGCAACAATAAATTTGATAGCGTGGATTGATTTGTCAGAGAGAAATATTTAACATTTTTTACTCTGCCAGATATGTACCCACAACTTGATACTGCCTGTGTTTTTATTTTATGTGCACATGCTAACTTATTGCATACATGTAATGAAAAAGCAGTCTGTAAAAAATGAACTTTAAACCCTGCCGTCGCGGAAGGTCGCGGAAAGTGTATAGTGAATGTTTAGTTTCAGTATTTATCTTAAGTTACAAGAGGTCAGATTGCTAGAGCATCTTCTTATATTCTCCTGTCATGGCTAATAATTTTTGGCTACCTATGTCTTTCGGGTTTTTTTTTGGTATGCAAATGAGTACACCTTAAAGATCTATTCATTTCAATGCTTTCAGGTTTGGGAGCTTCAGCAGGTTCCTACTGACTCTTTGATGACTGAAGTTAGATGAGATTGATTCCTCCATACTTTTGTCAGTTGGAAGCAGCTTTTATTTGATTCCTTCAAGTTTAAAAAAGGTTTCTTCAAAAAAAAAATTAGGCAGCACTGTAATTAAGAACAGTCAAACAATTTCACCTAGATTAAACAAAATAGCTTTGCCATTAATAATTTGTAGTTTTATTTGTAAGAAGTGTACAATGAATGTTGTTTTCCTCACACATACACTTTGATGGTACCTTTTAACAATATCATAACATATCATTTTAACTTCATGTTCTAATCAGCTTTAGGACATTGACCTTGGTTCATTTTCAAACTGCTAAATATACAAACAATTTGAGACCAGATGCCAAATATTTATTAATTTAGCAGTAACTTTTAAATAGAACTTTTTTAAACATTCTCGTATAGTTCCAAAGCATTGGTAGTTAAAAATGTTAAATAAGGGGTTTCCTGTGTCTAGCTATAAAACAATCACTTTGTAAAACATGAGAAAAGACTAAAACAATTAACAGGAAAATAGAGTCCAAATAGACTTTATGCTTGAACTGATTTGAAGTCTTGTTCTCCTGAAATATTTGATATGAAGGATCTGAGTTTAAAGTAAGAGTACATGGAATGTCTATTGCTTGGCTAAATAGCAGTCCTACAACTGGAAATAGAATTTAGCTGAATCATGTGGGAGAGGTTGCAATACATTATATTTAATTATTTTGGCATATAAATGTACATAGTGTGTATACTAATGTCATAATCGTCTAATCCCACAAAATGGGACATTTTCTTTTAGAAATATTTAGATATTTAGAAAAAAACCTGTGGCCGTGACATGCATTTTTAGTGTGATGCGTACTAAAATCTCATGCCGTCTCAAAGTAGATGGTTTCAGCATTCTGTAAATGTCTTCTGAAATATAATTGTTTTATGAAGTATCTTCTTTAGTTTCTGATAATGAAAACAGTGGACCCAAAATTAAAGTAAAAGCCTAACACTAGATGTTGTTTGCCTTATTCTATCTCTAATCACATTTTAATAATAAATATTCATGCATATATTTCCTTAAAATTTTTTTGAGCCGTATTAACTGATAATGGAAAAACATTTATTTTAAGATCTAGGTTGCAGAAATCAAGATACAGGAAATGTCCTGAAAAAATATTTACTAGTTGACTTGAAAAATATTTTATTATTCCCTTCAGAAAAATGGAGAGAGAGAGAGAAGAGAAGCACAGGAAGTCATTTTTATTGAAATATTCCAGGACTTTTTAGTTTGTTTCTTTGTTTTGGTGAGGCTGAATTCTGTGAGTTGTAGGCTTTCTAACAATGAAATGGAAGTGCTTACGAGGAATCATTCTACTTACAGGACAGTGATTTGTGCATCAAGTACCATGTTATGCCCCAGGTGTACTGTTTAAATATTGACAAAAGAACAAAACAAAACTAAAAAAATTAAAATCTCTTGTCCTCCCAAATGAGTTTCTGTAGACCTCCATGATGTTTAGTTCTGAATTGGATGGGTTAGGACTCGGGCAGGAAGTTGCTTTAGATGCTGCTGATTTTTATTTTTTTTTCCTTCCTGGTTCTGTACTGAGTTGCCTGTTACAGAATCTAGCAGTTGGCTGCAGTACCCTCGTGCTGCTGCTAAACCTTCCCCTGGGCAGGGAAGAGGATTCTGGGATGAGCTGTAGTTTAGGAACTCCCAAAGTCATCGATCTTGTAGAACTCTTCGGAGGGGATTTTTCCCTTAGAAAGCTCCATAAATTTATGGGAGTGCAACAGAATTTGTGAGGAAAAGAGAAGTCTGATGCTGTAGGGCGCAGAGCACTCTGGGTCTGATGCTGTACAGTGCATGTGAGTTGTCTTCATGAGATCAGTGCCTCGTTTTCAGTCACATCTACCCAGATTATTCACGCATCAGCAAACATTGGTGTCATAGATGCAGGAATTCATTTTGCTTAGTGCCATACTAGCTCCGTAGTGCTAAAAGGAATAATAAATAATACAGATTCATTGTCACAAATGGGAGTAGATATGGTTGAGTTCACACAGTTTGAGGAAGATTGTCTCCTTTTTTTTATCTTGTCTGTTTTCAGTGTAGAACTGCACTACTAAAGAATGAAGCATGAATATTGGCACAGGTTCCCGCAGATCAGAGCAGGAAGATGGAAAAAAAAATTGGATTAGAGGGAAAATTTTATAAGGAAGAAAGGGAGCAGGTGTGGTCTGCAATGAAAGAAATTGTTCCAAGAATAAGTGTATAGTCATAAGAATCATAAGATTGGGAGAAGTCTACTTGAATCTTCGAATCTAGTATCCTGCTATTGGAAGTGGCTGCACCATACAGTCAATTTCATAAAGAGATAGAGTTTTCTTTTTTACTTTGCCTTCCAGCTTGATGTTGCAGAATCAAGTGAGAGTACTGTTATGCCAAACTTGTATTTTTTCTAACATGTAATTTAGGTAGCTGAATCTAGATGCTTGACTGTGTATTTAACTTTTCCATGAACTGAAGCTGAAGCCAGCTGTAGCTGACACCTGATTTTTGAGAAATTCCTTGAAACTACTGCTTTCATTTCCATTGAAAGTATTGAGGAAGTAGCAAATTTTATTTTTCTTAATAAAAGATTGCAAAGTTTGTGAAGACTTTTCTTCTTTGTTAAAAATAGGGTGCTGTGGTTTGCCTACTGAGAAAGCTCTGTTAGCCATTGTTTCTGAAAACTTTTGTGTGTAATTCAGGTGCAAAATTTGGCATCCTTTGAGATTTTTCTCTCCTTCCTTGACACAAGATATAGCTTAACAATATGCTTCTGAGTAGTTTCATTATGCAATACCATTTCAAATGCTTGAAAACGTAGTTTTAATCTTATTTCAGTCTTCTGACTTCTAATTTCTGAGCTTCTCACAAATTTTGGTGTGAGTGCTTTTTGCCGTATATAGACTCTATATAACGGCTTTAATCCTGTTCAAAATTTGAAGGAGCATTCCATTAGTATTTCATATACAATTAATTTTCCACACTAGCATTTTTTCCCAACCTTTATTTCTAGATTGGAAAAAATTATTTTTAAATTCAACTAACTCAATGCTACATAATAGTCAAAAGGCCATATGTATGCATCTGTTTAATAGCAGCGTGTTATTGTTTCAGGTTTTGGCAGATAAACATGGTAATGCCTTGTGGTTGAATGAAAGAGAGTGTTCCATTCAAAGGAGAAACCAAAAAGTTGTGGAGGAAGCACCGAGGTATGTATACTAAACTCTTGATGCAGCTTCATAGTTACTGAAAGGACTTTTGGAAAGTTGCTGATTTATTGTAAAAGCAAGCAGATTTTATTCTATTAAAAATGTCAAGGGAAATAAATGTTTAAGTGATAGTCATTTGATGATAATACAGTTTTTTATGTTGTACTTGAGGGTGTTTTGATCCTGCTTGATGATGTCTTTCTGTAAGAAGCAAACAGGTGTTGTGTTAATTTTTTTTCATTATCTTGTATAAAATGGATATGGATCTTACCAATGAAATACATGTGGTATATGAGATACATTAAGAAAGCTGAGATATTTTTTCTTTGCCATTCAGCTTTTGGATTTAAGAGTAAAATAAATTATGGAGTAAGTATTCCCTTTACCACAAGTAGAGATATTTGACTATGTTATAGTAATTATAAGAGGGCTAGATAATACTGTTTATTTCTATTTGAAATTAAACATGAAGTACGAACTACTCTGCACCACTTTCAGTACCACTCATGGTGGTGAACTACAGACGTAGGTGTCCAGTAACTCATACTAAATGATCTTTATCCCACTGTTTTCAAATGGAGCTGAAATATATTGCTGCTGTGCAAGGTATGATCTTGCTGTGTTTTCTGTTGCATTGCATTCATCAGAGAATATGTGTAGAAAAAAGGACAGAAGGAAGTTCTGATTTCAGAAAACCAGACATAGGTATATCCCAAACCAGGGGAATTGCCAGTGTAATGTGTTCACCAGCTGGGATGGTGTCCCGATCCGATATCGGGGAGGGTTCGATGCGATCCCAAGAGCGAGATTAAGACACAAACGAGGTCAGATGTTGTACAACCTTTTGGCTTTATTTTTTATGAACAGGGGGATAAGGACTGTATATGAAGAGACAACCTGGAGAGCGGTGAAGAGCAAGGAGGGGGAGGGGGGGAGAGACAGAGAGATAGAGAGGTAGTGAGATAGAGGGGAAGGGACCAAGTCGGGGACGAGTCTAATTACCACCACTCTGAGTCCAGTGATGTTCCGTTAGCTCCCTCTGTAGTGTCCAAGCGTCGCAGGTTTTGTCGAAGCAGGTCCCGGAAGATGCTCGAGGAGAAGAGGAAGGAGGACGAAAGCCCCACTGCTTACCAGAGCACGTGTGCCCCTTTATATAGGGTCCCATGCTCATGCGCAGATCGCGGCTGCGTACATGCCGTTCGTGCGGCACGCGCGGTACGTGTTGCCTCCTCGGGAAGCCTTTTCGCGCCCTGCCTCTTGTGCATGCGCGTGGCAGCACCCGTCGTGCGGTACATCCTGCCTCCTCAGGAAGCCTTTTCGCGCCCTGGCTCTTGCGCATGCGCATGGTGGCGTTTGTCCGCAGACCGCAATGGGGGGGGGCCAGTGCCCTGCGAGGCAGGACGTCAATGCAGGGAAATGATGGTGCGACGGCAATGTCGAGATAAACTGCATACAGTAGTGGTCCGCTACAGATGGGTTTGCTATTATTTTATAGCACAGAACTATGTGATGCAATAGGTTAGGATGTAAGGAAAAACACATAATTCAAATGATGGTTACCTTTAGGCAGCATATTAGTTAATGTTGGATCATAATTGTGGGACTGGCACTGTTTACGACCTAGATCTTAAATGAAAAAACAAAGTTTAAATCTAAGGATACAAACCCACTAAAAAAAGCTTAAATGGCTGCTGTTGCTTCCTGTAGTGCTTGTGGATTTCTCAGAAGCCTTATGCCTAAAGATCTTACTATGTTTTTGTTTGTGAAATGTGGAGGCTTCAGATCCTGATATAATGTGCATGTGCATTTATGTATACCTAAGCACTTACAAGGGTCTTTTGCCTCAGGAAGACATGTAAGGCACTGACTGCCACTACTGCCTTCTCATTCTCCGTGTCTCTAGTCACTTAAATGAGGTGACACTGTCTTTCTCTCACCAGGCAACTAACTGTGGTGTGTTTTCTTTCATCAGAAATATCAGTCTTTTAACTTTCTCGGGCTTCTCTGTTGGAGTTGCCAGTAAGTTTTATCATTCCTTCCTATAACTCTACAAAAGAGTGTGGGCAAGTCAATAGCTTCCAAATTGGGCGTGAAAACTCTTCTTCCTTCTTCTTTTTGAATGTTTTAGACTATGCCAGACTTTTAGTCATAGCTTTGGAAGCCTTATCTGCCTTACAGCCACTTGCAGTTGGCTGCAGAATCCATGTATTTACAAAGGGTTACAAGACTGTTGGAGATAAGCAGGGCACTAACTTCTATGAGACACCATAGAGACCCTAAAGTTAGCCATTGTTGTGAATGCTTTTCAGCTAGTCTCATTGATTAATGACTCCTGAAAACACTTTTTCTTGTACGACTGGGTGGAGGAAATATGAAGTCCTCAGCAGTTGTGGTTTTTTTCTCCTGCTGCCATTAAGAGCTCTGAGATAGGTTGAAGCTTATTTTTTTTTGTTAATGAAGCCCAGGAGGTAGGGATGCTATGGACTAAAAAGCTTATTTGTCTTTTGTACAATTTAGGGCTTTTGACTCTAGTCTCTCCTCAAGCCTGTCTTGATTTACTTTTTTCCTGTGGTGATAATTTCTTAAGTATCTAGTTTGAGACCGATTGTTGAAGGCCTTTTGGCTTTGAGAATAATTTCTATGATTTTCTTAAAGTGAAGTCTGCAGCTGTTGAATTTACCCTTATGGGATCATTTCATGTTTGAATGTCCAGTTTTCCTAGGCAAGCTCAGTCTCTTGTAAAAAAAAAAAAAAAAAAAAATCTCTTTTGGGGAGAGAAGGCTCTTGTTCACACCCTGATCACCTTACAGTATTCAAGGGAGCACTGGTGTTCGTGGTGGTCAGTTCCTGAGTTTCAAATTAGGAGACTAACAAACTTTGCTTATACCCTTTTAACGTAGTCCTACTACATAGTTGTCCTACTCTGTTCTGGGAAGCACAGACAATCATAGAATGGTTTGGGTTGGAAGGGACCTTAAAGATCATTTAGTTCCAACCCCCCTGCTGTGGGCAGGGACACCCTCCGCTAGACCACATTGCCCAAAGTCCCATCCAACCTGGTCTTAAACAATTCCAGGGAGGGGGCCTCCACAACCTCTCTGGGCAACCTGTTCCAGTACCTCACCACTCTCACAGGAAAGTGTTTCTTTCTAACATCTGATCTAAATCGACCTTCCTTCAGCTTAAGGCCATTCCGCCTTGTCCTGTCACTACACTCCCTGATAAACAGTCCCTCTCTAGCTTTCCTGTAGGCCCCTTCAGGTACTGGTAAGCTGCTATAAGGTCTCCCCAGAGCCTTCTCTTCTCCAGGCTGAACAACCCCAACTCTCTCAGCCTGTCCTCACAGGAGAGGTGCTCCAGCCCTCTGATCAGCTTCGTGGCCCTCCTCTGGGCTTGCTCCAACAGCTCCATGTCTCTCTTGTACTGGGGCCCCCAGAGCTGGACGCAGTACTGCAGGTGGGGTCTCACCAGAGCAGAGTGGAGGGGCAGGATCACCTCCCTCGACCTGCTGGTCACACTTCTTTTGATGGAGCCCAGGACACGGTTGGCTTTCTGGGCTGCAAGCACACACTGCTGGCTCATGTTGAGCTTCTCATCAATTGATAACCCCAAGTCCTTCTCCTCGGAGCTGCTTTCAATCCATTCCTTGCCCAGCCTGTAGCTGTGCTTGGGATTGCCCCCACCCACGTGCAGGACCTTGCACTTGGATCTGTTGAACTTCCTGCGGTTTGCACGGGCCCACCTCTCCAGCCTGTCAAGATCCCTCTGGATGGCATCCCTTCCCTCCAGCATGTCAACCACACCACACAGCTTGGTGTCGTTCGCAAACTTGCTGAGGGTGCACTCGATCCCACTGTCCGTGTCGCCGACAAAGATGTTGAACAGTGCCGGTCCCAGTACCGACCCCTGAGGAACACCACTCGTCACTATTCTCCACTTGGACATTGAGCCGTTGACCACAATAAGACACATCTGATCATCGCCAGTTTTTTAGTTACTGCTACACAAAACGTCCAGTGATTTACAGTAATTTGCTTCTAGCTTCACATCTTTTTGGAAGATGCTATTGGCTTCTCATTTTACCATAGAGGCCGAAATTTAAACAGATGAGTAACATTTAATAGTCTCTTGTTGTTCCTTAGTTCAGTTTTTGTTCCTCCTCTGCGCAAACTCTTCTCTAGTCATTTTCAGAGACAGTTGCTATGAGACAGTGTGCTTTGGCAAGAAAAAACGTGGGGGTGTGGTTGTATTTTCCTGTCTGCTAGAGTGAGTAATAGGGGAGTTTTCCACATGTGGAGAAACAAGACCTGTAAGCTTATCAGAAAATCCATTGATCTTTTAGGATCAACCTAAAGTAAATGGATCAATGAAAGGTAAATACACAAGAGTCTTAGCTGACTTCTTATTCAATAACTGGAGCTCAAAGGAGCGCTCTTAAACTTTACTTTGGTGGGAGCAGGTGTCCTATCTAACCGTTTCAGAACCTGTTAGAAGCTTTTTAAAGCACACTAACTTTTGCCTCACCACTTGGGTGAAGGAATGTCCAACTGTTCAGAGGCACTTGGCTATCTGTACTATTTGATGCCCAAAATTAAAATTTTGGAATGTTACGGAGAAGTGGCACACAAAGGCCCTTCCACTGACCATGATCATCTGGCACTGTCCTTTGCTGTAGCAGTCAAAGAGATTCAACATTTGATTCCCCATGGAATACCATTTAGAATCACTTAGGTTAGAAAAGACCCTTAAGATCGAGTCCAACTGTAAATCTAACACTAACAAGTCCAACCACTAAACCATGTCCCTAAGCACCACATCTACATGTCTTTTAAATACCTCCAGGGATGGTGACTCTATCACTTCCCTGGGCAACCTGTTCCAATGATTGACAACCATTTTGGTGAAGAAATTTTTCCTAACATCCAATCTAAATGTCCCCTGGTGCAACTCAAGGCCATTTCCTCTTGTCTGATCACTTTTTACTTGGGAGAAGAGGCCAACACCCACCTTGCTACAACTTCCTTTCAGCTAGTCATAGAGGGTGATAAGGTCTCCCCTCAGCCTCCTTTTCTCTAGGCTTAAACAACCTCAGTTCCCTCAGCTGCTCTTCATCAGACTTGTGCTCTAGACCCTTCACCAGCTTCCTTGCCCTTCTCTGGACATGCTCCAGCACCTCAATGTCTTTCTTGTAGTGAGGGGCCCAAAACTGAATGCAGTATTCGAACTGTGGTCTCTTAACTATGATATCTTAAAATGTTGAGCTTCAGGATACTGAGCGTTAAACCTTCTCTCTACACTTTCAAGTGTTTCCTGGGCAAGTAATGATGGAACAGGTTTACATGCTGTAGCAGATATGTATTGTGAAAACTGTAAAACCGCTCCTAGATGAAAATATGAACATGCTTTTGAGAGCAGTCAGAAATACAAGGAAGGAAAATTTGTCATTGAACTTGCCCACGTGATAAAAGACAATGGCTGGGAGTGAATCATAACCTTTTTTTCTTCTGTTTGGACAATATTCTGTGGAACATGCTTTACAAAGACCTCTGTACCAGCATACGAGATCCATATTAGCATCCACAATGAGCAAGTCGTTAGAATTTGCTAGCTGCCTCCTTTGTTGTCTCTACTTTCTCCACTGATTCCGTGTCCTTTGGATTAAACCTTTGCATCCAAGACTTTCCAAATAAGGTGATTCTTCAGACAGTCTCTCAACAATTTCCCAAAGTTTTCCTGAGTTTCATCTCAGGCAGGAAATAATTTATGATTTTTTTTTTTCTTCCTAGCTGAATACATTCAGAGTTGAGATTGCCTTATCTATCCTAGATGTTAGTTTTGTGGTCTCTTTTTAAATTGAAAGATGTTCTTTCAGTTTCAGTTCCAAGGACAAAAATATTTGTTTCCATTTCTGTCTGTGACAGAAAGATTTAAGAGGCAGGAGATTTAAAAGGGAGGCTAGTTTACCAGTAAGTGACTGCATTAGCATACGAATGAAACAAACTATTTTTGTGACCTTTTTTTACATGCTCCGTTGTTAGCTTTTCTCAAGAATGTGTCTGTGCTTGGAAGGTGCACAGACAGCAGCTTCTTTCACTTTCTCCAAGCACTAAGCTATCTCTGAAAGATCTCAGTATGATGCGTAGTACTTCAGGATCATATTCCAGGTTAACTGCCAAGGTGCTGCTTGAAGGCACTGACAATTTGCATGAATGCATATAGACAAGAACTTAGCAGAAAGGTATGTTATTGAGCTAGACTCCATGTACAAGCTCTCCTTAGAGTTGTGCTGCATGTATGTATGTATGTCAGACTCTACATTTCCTATCACTTGGTCTAGAGATCCTTGAAGGGTTTGGAGTTAAGAGAAACAGGAGCCTGTCAGGTTTGTGACTGTGTACATGATTCATAGGTGGGCACAGTTTAGATGTGGAGGCAAAACTGTTCTCAAATACTTTAGTGTATTTATGCCTGCGGTGTGGTAGTACATAAGAGATATCACAAAGGAGAATGCTTTTTGAAGGTAAGTAATTTTTTAAACAAACAGTATGCCTAACTATTTCCTAAGAGCAGGTAAGCTGACCTTGACATTTGGAAAATGAAGATCCCATTTTCTCCTAGTGTAATGGTATCTTCAGAGGTAGTGTAAACGTTATTGATGATTTTTTTTTGTCTAAGCTGAGCAGTAAATTTCCACTGACAGTGTAACTGTCTGTACCTTTCAAAATCTCAACCTTAGCTGTGAGTGAAGGTGATGGAGATATTTTGGGAAACATTATCTGATGAACTAGAAGTGGAAAGGTAACATCTTGTCCATGTGGTCATCTCTCTGGATGTAGAAACAATGGAACAAACCAACTGTATTGTCTTTGATCAATTTGACAATAGCTTGAAGAAGGTCTTATGAGTGAAATGTCAGGTCTGATCTTATTTTCTCTTTTTGGTGCTTTTATCTCACAAATCCTTTTTATTTTGCAGCCTTCGTGCTGCCAGAGGAGCTATTTAGTTGATAGTGTAACAGGTATATGTGTGAGAGGGATTTGAAGTCAGGTTTAAAATGCTGGGTTATCAAGTGAACATCTAATTAGATTGGATTAGAGTTATTTCAGTTGTAAAAGGTGCATTGTTAAAAAAGAGAGAAACAATGTATATGAAAGGTAAAGCACCTGAGGGGAATAGGAAAACTTTGGTTAATTAACCTAGCTGATTGCAGGGATGATCCAGTCATTTTAGAGTATAAAGCTTAACCACGTGGCAGAGATCAAGTTTAGCAGTGTGACACCTCTGTTCCATTCTTTGGCTACACCAGGAGGTGAACAGAGAAATCTCAGACCTACATTTAACAAACATAGGGAAGACACCACTGTAATAAAGGGGAGTAACTGTCTTTCATCCATATCAGAAGTAATAATAGTCATTCTAGAAATAGAGTACGAAGCTGACATTGAAAAGGTTCTGTTCTTCATAAGCCACTCCTTGACCTTTCCTGATCAAAGTCCTGCAGAAACCCCAAATTGAATTATAGATTGTTGATTTTGTGTAATGTATTTTCCTCTTATTGAATCAAAATAAGAAATATTATGAAACTCTTCTACATTGCCAGTACCTATTTTTGAAAGGTATGACACTGGTTTTGCCTTTGATCTGCTGTAGGATCTGATAGCTTTCTTGGGATCAGACTTGATTTCCTTTTCCTGTTGATCCCGTTGTTTGCCAAGAAAGAAATTTTTTCCTAAATTCTGAAAATGCCTACCCTACCATCCATCAGGATCTGCCTGTACACACTGGAAGGATGGAGGTGCTAAGTAGTACTTTTTCTTGTAAAGAAGAGGATTCTGTTGTTTCCCAGTTTGCCTAGATATTTCCTCACTTTTTGTGTCATGTCAAATATGGCTTTTTGTGGCAGAAGTCTCTAGCTCTTCTGCGAGTTCAGGTCTTGGTAAAAAACCCCATAGTAAGTCCTGACCCAGCACTGGCTTCTGTCTGAGTGCAGTCCTGGGCCCCAGATGGAGCTTCACTGACTTTGGGGTACGTGGAGGTACCTTCAGGTACGTGGAGGCTCCTGATTGCTCCTCTGCAGAATTAGAACTCTCTCTTGAGGACACCTCAAGAAATACGTATTTTCTGTTTAAACAGTAATTTAGAGGTAAGGTAGAAATGACTTCCTATTCCTTTAACTCAGCTGTCATTTTAAAAGTACTTTGTGTCTGATATAAGTCACTGCAGAAATAATAATAAGTATATTTATAAGCTCGTATAAGATGAACAGCTACACGTTGTCTTTCATTGAAGATCAGTGTATCAGGGTGAGGGACAAACAACTTCACAGCTTTAATGGAAAGCAACAGAAACTTCTCTAGCTCTAAATTAATAATCTGCATAGGTTAATCTAAATCTGAATTTGCAGTATAGAGGAGAGTAACAAGCAGGGGATATGTACCTTCCTGAATCTTTCGATCCACTGGATGAGTGGATGTGGCATGGTGTGCCCCTAGAATCAGAAGGCTTGGCATTTGGGTAGTGTTCATGGTGGCTCCCCAGGTGGTAGCTGAGCTGCTCTTTGGGTGCCCTTGAGTGTGTCCAGGATTTGTGGAAAGGAATGAATTGCAATTAATAAATGTGGATAACTATTCTTCAGTTTACAAGTAAAGGTGAGAGAGGAAATACAGCATATGAAGGTTTGAGTCCTGATATTTTAATTAAATATTATGAATGCCCACATTTTCATCATTGCAATCTTATTCACATAAGAAGCCCAAATAAATGCTTCGTTAATTTCCAAAACTTCTTTATTGCATAGAATATCAATGAAATGGCCACACTGTTTTAATTCAGAGTCAGAAAACAAATTTCCTTTAGACTTCATGTCTTGTGTTTTGACATTCATATTTCCATTTGTTTAGTTACAGTTTTTTGGCAAATAGATATGCCTTCTAAAATATCATGGATTTGTATGTTTTTATTTTTGTTTAACTTGCTTTATTAGAGATCTCAGTGTTCTAACAAAGTTGTCTTCTGTTGTTTTATATTTTAGAGAATACTGTTATTTATTCTGAATTTCCTGTACATTAGCAGTAATTGCAAAGCATGCAGTATATCTGTTTAGGAGCAATATAAATGTAAAGGCACACATTTGACAGTCTAGACATGTTTTCATAAGTTAAATAATGATATTGTCCCTCTTTTGGTGGTAGTTTAAGCAGAAGATGAAATTATTGGTTTTTTTAACTAAAGAAAAGCATTGTTTTTGTATTGTAGCACTTTTCTAGACCCTGAAACTCGAAGAGCAATGGGGGAACAAGCAGTAGCTCTTGCCAAAGCAGTAAAATATTCCTCTGCTGGAACAGTAGAATTCCTTGTGGACTCCAGTAAGAATTTCTACTTCTTGGAAATGAATACTAGACTTCAGGTAAGAAAAACAGCTCTACAGATTCAGAAAAGTGTTATTTAAAAAAACAGAACATAACCTCCTTCCATACTTAGGGGTCTGCTCCTGCAAAGACTTACACATAACTAACTTGACGCACGTGAGCACTTCCCACTGAACTTTTAAAAGATCTACTCAGTTAAGCCTGCCTATACAAGACTTTGCAGCAGTGAGCCCTTGCACAGCACTCAAGTAAGCATTTGGAGCTTTCGCTCTTTGTTACACTTGACCTAAGGACCTTGCAAGAGGTCACTGTTAAGTGCCACTGTGAGTTCACAGTAAGTGGCTAGCCACTGTGCTCTGATGCTTTTCCCCAGTGGTCCCTGGACTTTCTTTTTTATTTTGTTTTATACTTTGATCACTTGCTGAGTTTCTCTAGGAGGGTGATTAATATTATATGTGTATATTGGCAATAAAAACACCAGCAATCCGCATATGATTGAAATTGTGACTGGAATGCAAGTGTGTAAAAAGCATGCTGACATAGTTTAGGGTTTTTGTAACGACTCGTGTAGTCTGTAGTAGATGTTATAATCTACACTGCAAATGTATGGACAACCTGTTTTATGGAAAACCCCCTCTACATCTTATTTGACTGTTATAATGCATTTCTGATCATAATCTAAGAAAACAGGCACATAACTTAAAGTCTCGATATCATTCTTAAAGACAGTAAGAAAGTTCAACTTGTAAGCAAGTAAATTCCATCATCTTTATCCTCCTTTTCTCACTTGGTCATGACAGTTATACTTCACACGTTTTTGCTAGGTGTTTGCTAGGTATGATCTGGTCTGCCTTTAGACTCAGAGAGGGTGATGGTTAATGATGATGTACAGTTCATTAAAATATTATGAAGAATTTCTGTCTCTTTGATCATATGCTTTACGTTTTTTCCAATGTTGTAGGTTTTGAGAGAACACTTTTTAGTGACTGTGTTCTTGTTTACATAGAAGAAAGTTAATTTATTGTTTTCTGCATACCCCACCAGAAGTTCAAAACCATTTCCTTGCTGTAGTACATTATATTCTATCAATTTCTAAATGGAATTAGTGATGGAGTATCCTTGGACTTGATTCCTTTTGTGATTTGTTTTTAAGATGTTATCTTTGCTGTGTTGTGGTGTCTTTCCCCCTGCAATGCATAGTGGTGTTCAAAGTCCCAAAACTCAAACTTACCTAGTTGTAGAGGTCTCCACATATGTGGTAAGAAAGTTTTCACAATTCCATCTTTAAGGACTTTAAAGACTCCTTTTGAAATACAGCCTAAGCAGTTTGACAGTCCCCTATAATAGCAGACTCATTCTTTCCAACTCTTGAAGAAATTTGCTAATCTTAATTTACAGTACTTGAGTAGATATTCTCTAATTCCTCTATCCTGACTGTGTATTGTCTCTAATTAGCATTTCTGCTTGAGGCTGGAGAGTAGTAATTTTCTCTGATTCTTCCCCAGGCTTACCCCATTGATCTGTCACTTCTCCAGGTCTCAAGCTTTACTTTCTGTTCAGCTAACAGTTATGCAACTAACATCTTGTTCTTCCTCCCTTCTATTGAGCCAAACATAGAAACTCTAATGAAGCTTGTCCAGATTTAACTTCAGAACCAGGAGAGACTCTGGATGTCCCTGTATTGCTTAGCCTTTTCCTTTTGCATCTCCTAATTCTGAGCAGCGGCTAAGATGCTCATCTACCCTGTTATTGCTGAACGCTCTGCAGTTGGAAGAACTTTCCTAAATGGTGGACATCTGATCCATAAATGATGCTCCTAAGGTCTTTGCTAGTGTGCACTTACAGATGCAGCTACCTGTCAGCATCATCAGAACATGTCGACTAAATTATGCAATTTCCTGTGTCTGTTTTAACATTTCAGCAATCTCTAATTAGATCACTGTACCCTTTTTACTTTACATGCAGACTTAGAATATACTTGTGTTAAGCTAACTAAACCACATCCGATACTTCGTACTGCCTGCTGATTTCTCCTCTCCCTCCCTTTGGTGTATCTGTCAGATATCTTCCAGTGTTTTTTGTAAATTATTTTGCAGTAATTGAGAGTTGGATTATTATTTGGCTGTCTTTTTGGGGAACTCTGGGAATATAGGAAATATTTGGGAACTCTTTGCTACATAGTTCTGCAAAAAAAGTATAAGTAGCACCTTACAGGAAGTTTATATTTTATTTAATTTTTGAGCGTTGCTGCAATACAATATGAGGTTGGAAAGTAGAAAAAAGTTGGTGAATCAGCTCCATTGTGTATCATGTAGGCTACACAAATCTGTTACAGATGTTTCACTGCCTCCAAGTGATTCAGCTAGAATGATTTATTCTTTGCTGTTGGCAATGTACTTTGTTGTATCTGCTGCTCTGCCATCTTTCAGAGGCTAGATGATAAGTGTGAGACATGAGACTGGATGATTGCACAGCAAAACTAGTTATTCTTGCTTTTCACAAGAAAAAGTAGAAATGGCTGCCCTAGCAGCCTTGAGAAAACTTCTGTATGTTGTCATTTAGGGCACTTTCGGAGTGGTTTTCAGGCAGTTTACCACTGTTAGGATTGTTGAGGCAGACCAGATTTTTAATATCTAACTCTTTATAGCTGCTCATGCTGTGGTGTGCTTTGTGTTACCTAGTTGTCATCAGCCTAATCAAAGGCAGTCATAGTCCAAAATAGCCAAACAAGAGCTTTGAAATAAATAAAAAGTTTCTGACCCCTTAGACTGATGATAGCTTTTCTAATTTAAAATTTGTGGCAAAGTCCACTTCTCGTGCTACCATCAGGAATGTTGACTTTCGCCAGAAAAGTCTCTTCTGCTTTTCACTGGAAGATTAGAAAATGTTGCTCTTTATAGGAGGAGAGTCTACAGTCGGTAAAGAATGAATATGTTAACATACGGGTGCGCAGTGTGGCTAAGCTTCTTACAGGTGAATCAATAGGTGACAGCAAAGGGAAAATGTCACATATTCTACAAGTTTGTAGTACCTTCATATGAGAAGCATCTCTCGTTGGTTTGAGGAGAGATGAGAAAAGTGCGACGAGCAGTGTGAAGAGAGCACTTACCCTGAATACAATTTGTATGCATGTGTCTAAGGTCTGTTCCCAACCTGCTGCCTCCGCAACGTGTTGTGCGGTTTAAATAAATAAATAGCACTCCCTTCCTCCTCAAAACATGATCAAATTTGCTTAGAGCAACCTAATTGAAAAGATCATTTGTATAGACTGTATTCAGCACAGTGGAGTTTGAGAAATATGGTAATTTGAGTAGCAGTGTGTTTTCTCCTCATGTGACAGTTTGAATGTTTTTGTCACAACTTTTTAGGGATTAAAAGTTAATTTTGATGTGCTTACAGGAGACCTACTGAAAGCAAATGGCGTATCAGTATGCTTTTATTTTACAGTTAATTGTAGAGAGAGTATTTATTTTATGTAAATATTTTCAAGTTCTTTTAAAGTAACTTGATTCTAAGGTATAAAGCGAATGTAAATAAACTTCCACACACCCATAAAACATTACCCACTGTGAAGATTTCTGTTCCTCACTTTCAGTGTTTTCATCAGATTTTACTGACCTCTGGAAAACGTCACATTCCAGAGCTTTGTCTTTGTACAAAACTGGCTGTGCCTGATGTAAAAGTCAGAGGAAGAATTTTTTACATGCGATGTGTCTCTTTCTACCTCCCTTTTCATCTGGTTGTTCACTCATGAAAGTATAAAAAGCATGGTTGGGAAACAACTAGGAGTATGGAGAAATCCTGTTGGTGATGAGAACGCCACCGTTTATAAACTCCTGGTTTTAACAGTCTCTTAGTGATATCTGTATTCTGCCGCACATCATTAGGCAGCACCTGCTACACGTTTGCTCGGTGAAGAAGGAAAATACTGTAGCTGCACTATATAAACAGCAGCAGCAAAATATAAATGGCAAAGTGAGGAGCTGAGTCTGGATCACCAGCTAAAACCACAGAGGGGTGGTGACTTCGGTGTCCGTAGCGGACCTGAGAGGTGGTTTTGTTGTCTCGGTGCGCGTAGCTGCCTGGGGGATGAATTGTGGTAGGTGGGCAGGAGTATGGGAGCAGTGAAAGGGGCTGTCAGGAGTTAGAGGAGTAGATTTCCACAAAGTCTGAATGGCGAGATTTCAAAGGAAAGTCTCAAGCGGCTGTTGCGGCTGTTTGCTGAGACTCTTCATATTTCTTAATACTGGAATCTTGTTTTACTGTGACACTTTGCTTCAGTCATTTTAAATAGTCTAACAAACAGTGTCAGATGGTAAAGACTTTCAATTGCTGCTAACCTGGGCTGAATTTGAACTACTGACCTAAAGGTGAAAGGTCTCTTATCCCATTACCAATCCCCTAAGCCCACCAGAATCCATTCTGCACACAGTTTATACCAGCTGTTCATGGCCATTTTTAGAACCGAAAGAAAAGGTAATTTTGCTGCCAAACAACACTTCTTCACACAAGAGGGTCAGCCGACAACAGTTAACCAGATTTTTGCCACATTCTTGCCTCCTAATGCAACTTCCATTATGTAGCTACTGGTTGTCTGCTTTTCAGGCTTCCCAAAAGAACTACAGAAAAGCATTGCTAATTGTTGTTGACAGAAGAGAACGACATTGTTTGTGTAAGTCATTGAATCTGAAAGATGCCATTAACAGTGCCGCCAGGGCATGGAGTGATATCTTAGAGACAACATTACCCCATAACTATCATAGAATACTATTAAAAAAAGTAGAGAAAAAGGCGGCTTCCCTCCATTTTTAATAAGGAGAGAAACAAAAGAGCATTCTTCAAAGGGTACATTAGTTTCTTTCCTTCGGTGAGTTTGATGTGAAGAAAACCCAAGAATGGCTGCAGCCTGACCAGAACCACCTTGAACGAAGTACTCAGAGGGCTTTAATAGTGCTACTAAATACAGTGAAAGCAGGAATTGTATCTTTAGGAAAGAAAGCGTAGGGTTTGTGGGTGTAAGTTTCTGTATTTTTTTATGTGGAGTATATAGTGGAAAGGAAATTGTGTCAAATTACTGAATTTGAAGTAAATTAAATATTTTTCTAAATTGTTATATGCTGTTATTAAATAATTAGTTGGTACCAAATGTCTGTGCATTAGTTTTTATTTCTGCAACATCTTAAGAAACAGTAAAAGAAGTCCACCTGAGTGTCTTAGTTTATGGAAATTTTTGTAGTTCTGGTTGCTCTCAGTTCTTCAGTCACATACTAATAAATCAGAAAATAAGCAGCAACTCATATTATGTACTATGTCTATAGAAAAGGACAACCTAGGAGATTGCCTGTTACGTATTCCTGTGTGCTTTCCAATTGTTCTGTACGTTAATCAAAACATTGTCTGTACTCCAGCAGCCTTTTTGAAAAGCTATTTTTTACTATGTGCCCCCAAACCCCATATAGATGGCTGTTGTGAACTATTTTGTGGAAAGTTGTGACCCCAGAGTGCTCCTGCTCATAGTAGTCAGGAAGCTGGCATGCCTAAAGAACAGAACATGCGTGCACCTCTGTTGCTGTTCAGTTCTCCGAAACAGAACCCAGGCTTACTGAAATAAAAGGGAGCTGAGGAGCATCTGTAAGTTGATGGGTTTGGGTCAGTTGATACTGGATTTGGCTGCCGCAGAAAAGCCCATGGGATTCCAGGTGAATCATGTTTCCTGGAAACTGAGGTATATGTTGAAAGTTAGTTTTGAGATTATTTATCTGAATGTAAAGGAGTATATGACACCAGCTAGGGATTTACAGTAGCAGGGGTGACACAGGCTGTAGTTTTAAGTCTACTGAACTTCAGATTTTCTTGGCCGCTATGGTCTGCTTGAATGCTCCAACTGGTGTGTTAGTAACTTGATGCCTTATGCACACAGGGGCAAGAGCAATCTCTGAGAGTATCCAGAAGCGTTTGCTATTAGATCTGAGTACCTTAATGGTCTTGAGAAAAATGTGGCCTGAAATTATTCCCCTGAATATAAGGGAAGCAGTCATTGCTCATTTAATTCTTAAGCTCCAAACTTGCACAACTGTGTGTGTAGCTGTGGATGAGCCCCAGTGTGGTAAAGCTTTAAGACCGTTGGCAGTCACAGAGCAAGATGAGAGTTAGCAGCCTCTCCATGCTGTTCTGGGGATGGATGCTAACTGCACTGTGATGTTGCAGGTTCCCCTAGCTCTTTTGTACCTGCTTCACCATCTATATACTGGATCTTCTTCCAGGCTTTTTCACCAGTGTCGCTTGCTGTATAAACTGAAAGAGATAAGGGAAGCAAAACCACTTGTGATGCTCATAGGGAACCTGATTGCTGAGAGGTGTCTGAAGAAGAGCAGATCCAGTATGAAGGGGAAGCACTTTCCCTTTACCCCATATGGGTGTTGCTGGCCATAACAGCTATGGTTTTGTGGACTTGAAAGCAGGAACGTAAGTGGCATTTTTTCAGAGAAAGATGTGTTTGTGGATCATAAAGTGAGGAGTAAGACTTTTTAAAGAGGTATGTATTGTACTGAAATGCATTGAAATGATGATTTGTTGTAAATTGTTTATGACCAGTAAAGGAACTGATAATAAAAGTGATACTTTTGGCAGCTGACTAATTGGGAGTTATTGCTGATCAATTTTTCTGCTTGTCTTGTTGAGAATAAGGTACAGCTGCCTTGATATAGCAATGATCTGTATATTGCTTGCTACAGACATGTCTGGTTTTGCCCTTTGTGTTAAGGACAGAGATAACGTGTGAATTTACCCGCTATCGTATAACCATACCACCATGTGCTCTTACCTTATTGACGGGGGCTTCACTGGCAAGGTCTTGGATTAGCTGATTACAAAATCTGAGTATGGCCCAAAGCTGGAAGTTGATCAATTGAGTGTGATTCAACTCCCTTTGTACTTGCATTCATTTCTTCAAAAATGTAGTCCTTGACTTTACTTGCCATTTTATAGATGCTGAGGCTGTTGACGGAGAAGAGGTATAGCATAAAATTAATAGAAGAAAATACAACAGGTGGGCAAAACAAGAGTGACACTTGAAGTAGAAAGCTGAAAAGTAAAATAGGAAAACATTTAAAGCCTGGTTTTTAATACAGATTTAAAAATAGATACAACGGTTACCTTAGTTAAATAGCTGTGACAGTTATTCTAGAGCTTTCATAAGTAAGGAATGATGGTGCCTGTCATCTTTTTTTGGGAGGGGAGGGAGCGGTCTAATTTCTTCACTTCTACCCCCATCCTTCCTTGCTTTGTAAAAGATTAGAGCTTTAATTTCAGCTCCTGCATGTATCTCTCTGTGGGAGGATTCTTGCACCTCCAGAACCTCATTGCAGGGTGCTTGTTGAACCAGGATATGGCATTACTGCTTTGTTAATATCCTTTTGTACTGTATGCTGAAGCATATTCTGTATCATGCTAAAAATACTGCTCCCCTCCTGCACCTCCCCTTGCCAAAAGAAATCTGCGAATGGTAAAACAAGTGCAGTTTGAGCTGTGCACCTCACCGAAAGGCTAAAGTTGCAGATAAGTTGACCAGGATTTCAAGGTTAGAATTATTTTCTACCCCATTTTGGTGATCTGATGGTCTTAATGTATACTAAAAATGCATTTTAAATGTATGTTACCCAAAAATTAGTGATATGATTGGTACTGTCTACATTATGCCTAAATAGCACTAGTTGAAGCACAGTCCTAAAAGAAAGCAGAACAACTTCTCCCCACCCCAAAAAAACCCCTGAAAAAAATTTCCTTGTCATACTTTCTGAATGCTGTTTTGTGTGCAGACACAAAGGGAGTATTTTGAAGAAACAGAAGAAAATATTGACCAAGTCAAAGATCTGTATTGAAGAATGGATTAAATAAATGTTTGTGAGTTGTAAGAACCAAACAACAAAAATATTTTTCTTTCCAGAAACATTCCATCCTATTTTGATCATCAACAATAAAGCAGAAAACAACAACGAAGCTATTGAATCTGGAATGCCAATTGCAATCCAAGAAAAATGACAGTTTAACTAAATAATGCAAATGTCTGTGAGGAAAAAAAAATATTGTGTTTTAATTGCTTGGAACGTTAGAATTCCAAACATGTTCTAAACTCGAAGGTAATTTTTTAAAACTTAAATTCCAAAATAAGAGAATAAGCTCTGTTGTCCCAATATGAATGTGATAAGTAACGTTCTATTCAAACTTAAGGAGTTTTAATAGAAACTTCAAGTCTTAATAGAAAGTGAATTGTGTCAATTTAGCACTGCAGGGTAGACACTGAGATGTTTCATAGATTCTCCAAATACTGTTGTTAAGCTTGACATGCTGGAGAATATTACGTGTTAGGTAGAATCAAGATTGAATCCCAAAGGTACATCCTTAAACTGTATAATCGGATTCCCATTTCAATGTCACTTTTATCCTTCAA